>NW_017728949.1:52272859-52289766 GCF_001723895.1 Crocodylus porosus | reverse complement strand
GGATTGGGTCTGGGGCTCCAGTGCCACCCCTGCCCAGTCCTGCGTGCTGTGATTGGGGGCCCAGTTTAGCACAAAGGGCTGAGGGCTCCCATCAGTCCAGAAATTTGGCAGCAAGGAGAGTGGTGCCATCGCTCCCCCACTGCCAGATCTTGGGGCCCAGGTCTGACCCATGGGCTGAGCCCCCTGGTGTAGCTTGTCTGGCCACGAAGATGTCTGCAGATACCTTTTCCTTCAGCAAATAGAGGCATGACCTGAGCATGTGGCTGGTGCTATGGCTCTGCGGTGTTCTGGGCTGTCAGAGAATTACAGACTCATAGAAAGTGAGAGTTGAAGGGACCTCAGGAGGTCACATCGAGTCCAACCCCCTACTCCAAGCAGGACCAGCCCCAACTACATCATCCCAGCCAGGGCTTTGTCTAGCTGGGTCTTAACAACTGCCAAGGATGGAGATGCCACCACCTCTCTGGGTAACCTCTTCCAGTGATTTACTACCCTCTTAATGAGACTTTTTCCTAAAATCCACTCTCAACTTCCTTTGATGCAACCTGAGCCCATTGCTCCTTGTCCTGTCATCTGCCCCCACTGAGACCAGTCCAGCTTCATCCTCTTTGCAGCCCCCCTGCAGGGAGGTGAAGGCTGCTATCAAATCCCCGTTTTCTCTTCTGCAGACTAGATCAGCCCAGTTCCCTCAGCCTCTCCTCACCAGTCCTGTTCTCCAGCCCCAAAAACATTTTCTTTTCTGGACTCTCTCCCATGTGTCCACATCCTTTCTGTAGTGGGGGGCCCACAGCTGGACACATCACTCCAGATGTGACCTCCCCAGTGCTGAATAGAGAGAAGAATCGCTGCCCTCCATCTGCTGGCAACGCTCCTCCCAATGCAGACTGGGTTGCCGTTGGCTTTCTGCACACCAAGGGCACACTGCTGGCTCCTGTTCAGCTTCTTGTCCCCTGTCCCCCCTGGTCCTTTTCTGCAGAGCTGCTGCCCAGCCCATCACCCCCAGCCTGCACTGGTGCAGGGGATCACTCCCTCCTAAGTACAGGACTTTGCACTTGTCCTTGGTGAACCTCAGGAGATTCCTTTTGGCCCAATCCTCCAGCTTGTCGAGGTCACTCTGAAGCCTCACCCGACCCTCCAGACCACTCCCTCCAGCTTGATGTCATCTGCAACAGCAGGCCTTCATGCCTTCAGGGACTTTGGGCTTGACCTCCAGCTGACTGTGGCTTCAACCCCACTGTATTTTTGTACATTCAGAAAAGCACCAAGCCAGAAATGTCTCCAGCTCAGGTTTATATTGGTGCACTTAACCCCTTGGGTCCTTCCTTTGTTATGTGATTCTCCTGTAGGATTTTGCAAAGATAGTGACAGTTCAAGGGCATGGTGTAGGATGACTGACTTGTATCCAGGGGGAAAAGCTGGGGGTGGGTTTCCTAAAATGGTCCTTGGGAATTGTAGAATCCAAGCACAGTGGGGCTGGCAGGGAACTGTGGGGTCATATCCAGCCCAAGACAGGATCATTCTTGTCCAAAACCCCCCAGACAAACCCCATGTCTGACCTCGGCGTCACAGGACACAGTCACCCCTGACACAGCCCCAGGCATCACCCCTGCCCCTGGGATACAGGGGCTGCAGCTGCCAATGTCCTGCTGCTGCCAGGGGGGTTGGTAGGTGCTAGAGAGAGCCCAGGACCAGGCCGTGCCCCCGCTACAGAGGGAGGGGAACCCCCCAGCCAGCTAGGCTGAGCAGGGGGCAAATCCCTGCCTGCCCCCACCAAGGCAGCATGAGCACACCCACCTTTCTGCAGGCCTCTCTGTCCGCTCTCCCTCCAGCAGTGTTTGCTGTCGTGGCTTCTCTGTGAACCTCATCCACAGCATCAGCAATTGCCTCAAGTGCCATTACGTGCTACTGCGGCCTGTCCCAGGCCAGAAGCACCTTCTTCCTCAACATTTTATCAGTGCTTCTCCTTAATAATTCACTAAAGGAGAAAAGAGGGAAATTATTCCATAGGTCTAAAGTGTTAATGCTCTGTTAGTACGGCTGCTGCCTCCCAAGGAGCACTTGGCCCAGGCCTGGCCTGTGCCACTTGCACTTGCTGTTGCAGACCATTGATACCAATGTTTGAACTGCATCAGTCCCCAGGCATGGAAAGAAGCGGACACGTCCTGCAAGGGTGCTGGGTCTCGCAGGGAAACCCCCACACAATTGCATCTGCTGGAAACAGATGTTACTCACCTGTGGTTGTTCAGACAGGTGAAGAGCTCATTGGGCACAGACGGAGCTCCTCGCAGTCTCCCCGTAGCAGGAGTATCTTTCCCACTTGTAGCCTCCCCTGTGCTGTAGGGTCCATTCAGACTCATACTTGATGTTGTTGGCATTTAGCATCCCAGTCAACAGAGGAAGAAATTTTGGCCTGTTTTGGTTTCTTGCTTTGTTTTTCACCATCAGCCCCTTGCAGGTAACATAGAAGCTGACTGGCTTGTAGGTGATGTCGCACAAACCCAGGAGGCGAGAGGCCTCATGGATTAAAGTCCCCAGCTGGCAATCTTTGCCAAGGTGACTGTCTCCCAGAACCATGGACCCAGATCAGTGGTTTTGTCTTCATATTTTGAATAAACCCACACAAAGTTTCTTAGTGGAAGGAGCCCCCATGAACTTGGCTTCCTCCAGCACCGAGATGAGGTCTCTCACCCACTGCTGAGTCAGGACCGCATAGCATGCCATCCAGAATTTGGGCTTGTTGATACCACATCAAATCGGGCCCTGGGGCATCTCCATCAGCATGAGGCCCTTGTTCTTCAAGGCATCTCTCAGGATCTCCAACGCTTTCTGCCTTGCTGCTTTTGCAATTCTCACCTTCTGTTTTGCTCAGGGGGGTGTAACTTTTGCCACCTCTTTTAGAAATATGGCATTGCCTTGCGGCACACAATGGCTTCTTGGAGACTTATCCCTGCATAGAGCAGCAATGCGGGGGATTCCCTCCGAGCCCCAAGTGGCAACCAGCAAGCCTGAGCAGCCTGGGACATCCCTATAGCAGATGGACTCAACTTCCCATGGGGCCACCACAGTGACCACGCTCTCTGGCCTTCCTCTCTAATCTAGAGGCTGGGGAGAGCCCCCACCACAACACATGGTGCCAAGGACTGAGGGCTGAGAACTGTTCCAGGAAAACTGTGTTTGACTCACAAGGCCGGAGCTGAGCATAGGCCAGAGCTGGGCGTGGAGGGTGGCACGCGGCAGGTGTTCCCCAGGGCTGAGGCGCCGTGGCTGCTCTGCTCTCCCAGCTGCACTGCTTGTTGGGGCACCCGGAGCCAGCCCTGCTGGACCCAGTCTCCATAGTGGAAATGTGGAGAAACATCCAAGCTGCCCTGTGCTGGTTCAGACCCAGCCTGGCCTCAGTCTCTCCCCTCAGGAATCCCCTAAGCAGCCCCCAGTATCCTTGCTGCCCTGCTCCACACCTTCTCCAGCTCTTCTCTCTCCTCCTGGGGTTGCAGGGAGCAGTCGGGTACTGGATTCAAAGCACAGATACCCCGTGGGTTTGTAAAGGGGCCTTGTGATGCTTCCCGTTGTGTCAGTCTCTCCGGGGAGACCGGGCTTATCTGCTTGCTTGGGTTTTGGCTGGGACACAAGTTCAGGTGAGAACCCCCTGGGCCTTTTTCCCCATCACCGCAGGATTGAAGATGGCACTCTGCCCCACCAGCTGGCACAGAGCTGTCGGGGGACCCCATCCTGAGAGAGGTGGCACTGGTAAACCATGTTTCACCATCTGGTAGCTCAGGAAAGGCACATACCCTTAAGCTCTCCAGTGTGCCTGGAGCCTGCCGGTGTCCACTACCAGATGCACTCGAATCTAAGTCAACCCTGAATTTAAAACACAGAGTGCGTGCGTGCACGTGAAAAATGTACAGGTCTCCTCACTAGTTCCCAGGCCAATGTAGGATATCATTATGGGGGGGGTGCTCTTGAATTTGTCCCTATCCCCCTTCCCGCTACAGCTTCGTTCTCCACCATGGAGGTGGGGTTGTCTTAGATTTAAGTAAATACGGGGAAAGGGCAGGTCTCTGCTGCCAGTGGTCTCCGAGCCGGTACCCGGCATGGATGGAGAGTAACCATGCCACCCTCCGCTTGCTTTCCAGTACTGTTCCCCCGCCACACCAACGCTGCAGCCCGGGACAACACCATCAACCTGATCCACACCTTCCGTGACTACCTGCACTATCACATCAAGTGCTCCAAGGTCAGTACCGGGGGGGCGGGAGGCTCACCAGCACATCTCCGCCTGGTCCCTCCTGCCCCGGAGCAGGCCTAGGCTGGCATCCCTGAGCTTCGCCTGTGTCCCCCCAGGCCTACATCCACACACGCATGCGGGCAAAGACGTCTGACTTCCTCAAGGTGCTGAACCGAGCCCGGCCTGATGCCGAGAAGAAGGAGATGAAAACAATCACGTGAGTGTCTCTCCCCTCCCTGCCTCTGGCAGGCATCACCTTCGGTTCCCCTTGCCCAGCTCTCAGGCCACCGGGTGCTTGGGCAGCCAGCGAAGGCCGGAGCTGCCTCCCTGCTACGCCCGCCCCCAGGCCAGGGCCACCCTTGGCAAGGGAAGGTGAAGCCGATGGGCTTTCCTCTCGCCCCAAAGGGCAGTGCCCGGGAAGCCCAAGGGGGGCGGCTGAGTCTTGTCCTGAATGGAGGGCGAGCAGGCTCTGTCCTGTCTGGGCTCGGCTGCCTACCAAGCAGAGGACAGCATGGAGCCCAGGGCAGGCTCGGAGCCCCAGCCCTCAGTGGCTGCAGGGTCCCTGCTGGGCTGGTGTCTGTGCCCAGCTATAACCCCGGGGGGTGGAGGGGGAAGGGGAAGGCCCCAAACAGAGCTGGCAGCAGGGACATGCTCAGCATCTGCAGCTGCATCCAGTCCCTCTTGGCTGAAAGATGCTCGGCCTCAGTTTGCCCATCTGTGAAATGGACGCGGTCCGTCAGGGATGGACAGGGCTCAGAGTGCCGCAAGCAACAGCAAAGCCCAGGGCAGCACAACATGCCGAGGATGGGGATGGGGATGTGCAGGATGGCACCTGGGGCCGCCTGATCCTGTGGTGATGCGGAAGCCCCTGTGGCGGCTGGCTGGAGCTAGTGCCAGCACTGGCCGTTACAAGCCCCTGTGACCACTAGATGTGGGGCAGCCGGGTCCCTGCACCCACCCACCTCCCCGTGTTCATGCCTGCCCCCTCCCTTGTCCTCCACAGCAGCCTGCTCAGGGCCGGGCACGTGTCCAGCCACCGCCAGGCCCCGGCAGGCGCGGAGCACAGAGCAGCCAGGCAGCGCAGTTGAGGCCAGGACAGGCAGTGCAGATAGGTACTGCCAGGGCACACCCCCAGTGCCCTGGCACCAGTGCTCCCCCACAGCACGCAGGGCTCCTCCCCCCTTCTCCCTGGGGCCTCACACCTCCCGGAGCAGCCTTACAGGCCAGGCATGTTCACACCATCCTCTCCATGCCCCGTGGGCATCCCTGTGTGGACCCAGGGCAACTGGCGGTAGAAGCGGTGCCAAGCTGGCAAGCGGGGGGCTGGCTGAGGAGGGGGCAGCAGTTCCAACCCGCCCTGGCACCGCACAAGGGGGTGGCACTGCCCCAGGGCTCTGCCCCTTACCTGCTGGTGCCATGTGCAGAGCCTGGCCCCAACACCTGCCTTTGCCTCCACAGGGGGAAGACGTTCGCTGCCCGCTAGCCCCTGCATAAACAGGGTGGCTCCATGCCAGCTGGGCAGGGGGAAGGAGTCAGGCTGGGCATGGCAGTCTGGCCCCAGCCCTCTCCAGTTTGCTCTGCTGGCTCTGGCTTCAGGGGGTCACGGGGTGTCCCCGTCTTTGCTGCCACTCTTCCTTCCCTGCTGGGTGCCGCAATAAAGCAGCTCTGCCTCCCACGTGCTGGCTCCGCATTGATGGGGAGGCAAGGGAGGGGGAAGGTCTCTGTCCTGTGCCAGGCAGTGCCATGGCTTTCTGTGCTGGCACAGGGGTACCATGCAGGCTCAGGGGCAAGCTGCCTCCCCCCCCACCCCAGGCCATGGCAGGAAGTGGGGGCAGTGGGCATGATCTGTGCCCCCTGGCACTTGGTGGTAGGGGGTGGAGATGGGCCTCCCCGTGTGGAAGTGGGGGCACAAGTGGTGTGTGTATGTGCCTCAGGCATGTAACTGCTCATGAGGTACGACTGTGGGGGCACAGCAACCCGGTCCTGGTGCATGTGGAAGCCCCCCCCCCCGCACTGGCTGCCGGCAGGTACCACTGCCACCACAGGTGCCCAGCCGGAGGTGGGCTCTCATTAGCCTCGGCGGTGGGGAAGATGAAAGGATGGTGGGTGCGAGCCCATGTGAGGCGTGTGCAGGGCATATCACCTGCATGTGCAGGACCCCCCAGCCATGGCCTGTGCCAGCAGTGCCCCCTGGTGGCTGCTCCTGGGAGTGACAGCAGCCCCTGCCTTAACCCCTTCAGCCCTGGGGGCACCACTGCCTGGCATCCCCCAGCCCTGCTTGGATGCCAGCCTGTGCCCCCACTCCTTTTTTGGGGAACCAATCAGAGCAGCCTCCTCCAACCAGCCCCTCCCTGGTATCCAGATTTCTAATACTCCCCAGCAGCCCTGAGCCTGCCCTAGGACTTGGGAGGGGGCTTAGTGTGTGCCATGGGGGGCAGGGAGGGGGCTAAGCCCTACCCCCCCCCAAGTCTGCATCCAAGGCACTGGGACCTGCTACCAGGCAGGAGCCCAGTCCCACCCACACTGGGTGCTGAGGCAGGCACCATGGCCCAGCCAGCACCCACTGCAAGGAGAGCCGGGTACAGCAGCCGGCCAGGTGGGCACTGGCTGAGGGAGCCCAACAGGAGGGGGGGCTCCACACCTATGGACACGAGGGCAGCCAGTCTCCTGGCACAGGAGGTGACGGGTTCTGGGGCCACGCAAACCAGCTGGGAGCTGGCGCCGGCAGTGCACCGGAACAGACCCGCTATGGGAAATAATTTATAGCATTTAAAAGTCCTCTGATACAAAACCCGCTCCCCCACAATGCATTGCCCCCGCTAAGCAGGTGCGGCTAGCGGTCAGGGCGCTGCACACAGAACACTTTGGCTTGATGGTCGCCCGATGTCGTCACCACAACGGAGGCGTCCCTGGGGAGAGGAAAGGAGCGGGTGCTGAGCAGGGCTGCTCTTCTGCCCGTGGACCCCCCACAGCACCTCTGCCCCCCTACCTGCCCTCGACCCCTCCCGGCCCAGCATGCCCTGGGAGCCTCCTACGTGGCAGGGAGGCATCAAGCCCCCACCCCAGCAAGCGGTGGGAGCTGGATACAGGCACTCACTTGTTGAGGGCAAAGTCGAGGATCTCAGCCCCGTGGCCCCGGTACTCGCTGAGCAGCTTGCCGGAGCGGGCGTCCCAGAGCCGCACGGCCCCGTCCAGGCTGCAGGTGTACACCACGGCCGCACTCTCCTCCCACAGCAGCTGCACGATGCCCGACTGCCACCCGGCGCCCACGTCAGCCTGGACACGGCCACAGCCCCCAGGGCGCCAGGGCCAGCTGGACGAGCCTCTGCCAAGGGGTCACTGCCTCGAGGTGCGGCAAAGCCAGCCCCCACTGGGACCCCAGGAAGGTGCAGAGAATGACCCCCTCCCCAAGGGACAGGATCCAGGCAACTTGGACACAGGGCAGGGGGGGAAGGACAGCCCCAGCCCTCCCCTGTGGGACGGTCAAGGACCCCCCACCCAGGGGCACTTGGAAGCAGCAGGCCCAGCCCCCAGGCAGCCTGCCCCATACCTCATGCTGGCACTTGTGCCGCAGGCTCTGCGTGGAGAGGTCGTAGATGGCCAGCGTCCCGTCCAGGTAGCCCACGGCGGCCAGTGGCATCCTGTGGGGAAGACTGTTAAGGGGGCAGCAGGGGCAGAGACTACCCCAGCAGCTGAGGGGGAAGTTACAGGCAGACCCCCTACTCCATGCAGTGGTCAAGGGCAGCCCAGGCAAGGAGCAGAGATCACATGACAGGCCACATGAACCCTGGCTGCCAACACCCACCACCCCATGGCTCAGGCCCGGACCCCGACCCCGGCACTCACACGTTGCAGAAGCCCAGCGACTCCACGGAGTTGGACTCAGGCTCCTCGGCCCCCCCGGCTGGGGGCAGCAGGGCGGCACTTCCCTCCTGGAACACGCACACCACCTGCAGCACACGGTGCACGCCTGTCAGCCGGGGATGGAGCTAGCGCCTGGGCCTCAATACCCCAGCAGCAATCCCACGGCAGGGGCACCACGTCGTAAGGGGGGCCTGGGCCACACCACCCCCAGGAACACAGCCGCAGTCCCCCTCCGAGGGCTCCAGCAGGCAGGGATGATCCGCCATGGGTCAAGGGTGCACCCCAGCCCGTCGGCCCTGCTGGCAGCAGTGTAGTGCAGGGAGTTGGGCACAGCCGAGCTGCCCCAGGAGGCTCCCAGGGGCGGCACACTGGCAGAGACCCCCACCCAGGGGTGTCCCCCCAGCTCAGCCGCAAGGTGACACAGACTCACCTTGCCGGTGGCAGCATTCACCAGCTTGGCCTGGCAGTCCACGGAGCCTGTCAAAACCAGGCTGCCGTCCTTACTGCTGGCCACACACGTCAGGGGGCCCTGGTGCCCGTCCTGGCCTGGGAAGGACACGGTGTGAGCCCCTAGGGCACCGCCACTCCCAACAGCCCTCAAGCCCAGCACCAGGTGCCACCCCCGGGTTGGGACAAGCCCTGCCTACCTTTGAGGACGTGGATCGAGCTGCCCTGTTTCAGGTCCCAGACACGCACGGTGCCATCCTCATAGCCGACCACCACTCTCTTCCCTGGGCAGAGGGAGGGGCTCGTGGCTCTCATCACCCCCCCCAGGGGCACCACTCGCCCTGGAGACCCACCCCTACATGCCCAAGGACACCCTCCCTGCCGTGCTCCATAGGGGCCACCCGCAGCCAGCACTAACGATGCCCTGACCATCATGCCATACTTGGGGCAAGGCAGGGTAGCCCTCACCGTCAGGGAGAACCTTGCCACAGGTGGCCGGGCAGCCCGGGCCCTGGAAAGTCTTGCAGTCTCCGCCCGGGATCTTCCACATCCAGGAGTTGCCATCGGCCGTGCCCGCCAGCAGGACATGGGCCTGGGGGTGCCACTCCATCCACTGGGGAGAGGGAGGACACATGAGGCCCGGGGGCAGGGAGCCCAGGCACCATGGCGGGCGAGGGGACCAGCACCGGGCGCTCCGTGGACACAAGCGAAGATATGCCTGGGCCTCAGACCCCAGTGCCCCTGGCCTGCACCCCCCTCCCCACTGTCCAGCCCCAACACCCCTGCCCAACCCAGGCCAAGCCCCCCCTCTGCCCCCAGTTTCAAGAGGAATCGATCACTTTTGCTTCCTGGGCCCCAACCCAATCCGCCCCCCACAACCCCCAGGCTGGGCACAGCTTGGCAGCTGGGTCCCTGGGCTGTTGCCTCACCTCCAAGTCGCCCACTTCAAAGGACCAGACCTCCGCCTTCGTGTCCACCCGCCACACTTTGATCAGCCCACTCATGTCCCCCGTGGCCACAAACACCGAGTCGTGGCTGAAGCCGGCGCAGGTGACCGAATCCTTGTGACCTGCGGGCGCGGAGAAGGGGAAGCTGCTGCCGGGGCCACGGGGAGCCCTGTCCAAAGCTGCCTGGACAAACCCGATGCGCGGCCACCGAGCCACGTCCCGGCACGAGCGCGGGCGCAGCCTCGGCGCGCGGCGCCTCACCCGAGCACTCGAAGAGCAGCTCCCCGTCGCTCAGCCGCCACACGAAGGCCTGGTCGTCCTCGCCGCCCGTCACTGCCAGCGTGTTGGTGCGCGGGTCCAGGCTCACGCAGAAGACGGAGGCTGGGAACACACGTCCGGCCGGCCGTCAGCCCGGCCGCGCCCAGCCGTACCCGGCGCTGCGCGCGCGGCCGCGTGGGGACGGGGCTCACCCGAGTGCCGGGCGAAGGTGACCTCGCTGTCGTCGGGGGCAGGGGGGCCGCCATGCCGCGCACCCCCCACCTCCTCCTCCTCCTCCTCCGTGTCCCAGGCTTCGTCCTCCAGCCCCTCGGCCGCTACGGCGTCCTCGAACTCGGCCTCGGCCTCGGCCACGTCCACGTCCTGCATCTCGGCCGCCAGCTCGTCTGCGGGGTCCGGGGGTCAGAGCCTGCGGTACGGGGGGCCGTGGGGGGGCGTCCCCACCCCCGGCACGGTGGGGGAGGGGCAGAGGCAGGGCTGGGTCCGCCCGGCTGAGGGCATGGGGCGGGGCGTGACCCCGCGGGGGTGGGGGACGGGAGAGGTCGTGACCCCGCGGGCGCTCACCGGGGCCGGGGGGGCCCAGCTCCACCACCTCGATGATCTCCTCGTCGCCGTGGAAGAGCACCACGGGGCCGGGGCCGGGGCCGGGGCCGCCCGCGGACTCCATGCTGGGCACCGTTCCCCTCAACGCCGGAGCGGGGCGCGATGGGAAGGGGCGGGCGCAGCTCCGCCAATAGCTAGCGAGGACTGGGCCGCTGCAGCCAATCCGCATGCGCGTCGCCGCCCGAGGCCCCGCCCTCCGCAGCAAGGTACGTTGTCCCCTGCGCCTCACGCGAGGCCGTGGGGCATGCTGGGGGGTGTAGTCCCTGGCCCGCTCTCGGCCGCCGCGCGCGGCGTGTCGGGACGGCGCGGAGACAACATGGCGGCGGCCAGGCTGCGGGGTAAGTGCAGGGCGGGGATAGCGCCCCCACCCCGGAGGCCGCAGGGGGGGGGGGCACTGCGCATGCGCACTAACGCGGGCCGCGTCTATCCGCGTTTCTCCTGCGAGAGCTTCTATCGGGAGAGGCAGGGTCCTGCACCCCCACCCCCTGCCTCAGTTTCCTCTGCTGTAGCAAGGCGCTGCCCCCCTTGGCCCCAGGCCAGGCCGAGGTCAGACCAGGTTGGATGGCTGGGCTGGATGGGAGACGTCCCCAGTGGATCCTGCCCTCATCACTGCTCAGCATTTATCACACATTTCGCCCCTTGGCCATATCGGATATGTGTCACGTGCCACCTGGTGATGGGGTGAGCACTTTACAGGTGGGGCCCGTCTATGTTTATTGTGGGGCTCACCAGTGAATTGTGTAATAAATGTAACGTGCGGCGGGGGCCTTAACTCCCAGCAGGGAGCGGTGAGGTTGCATTTCCCCCCACCCGCCTCCCTTCCCCTCCCAGACAACTGTCCCACTGCCTCTGGTCTGGTAGCGCTGTAATGCGGGTTCAACCTTACGTGTACCCGTGACCCTGCTGCCCCCTTACACAGGCTTCTTCTCCGCGGCGGCACGCCTCATCGGCGTCCGCACACCACAGCCCCGCAGCTCACAGACTGTGGCAGAGACGCAACCCAGGCTGGACCCCTCGAGGCCGCAATCCATCGAGTACGTCCCCACGCGCAAGGCCAAGAGCACCATGCGTGTCGTGGGGGTGGCCTGGTGAGTGCCCGCTGCCACGAGGTCTCCACCTGTTCGGGTCAGCCCCAGCGCCTGATGCAGAGACGGGAGCATCTCATGGGGGTAGGGGGCTGCGGATTGGGAGCGAGGGGCACCACAGGTTGGGGTGGGCATGGGCTGGAGGCCCAGGGCACTAACCACCCCTCTGGTCCCCCCAGGGCCATCGGCTTCCCCTCGGGCATCCTCCTCTTCCTCTTAACCAAGCGCGAGGTTGACCGCAACCGCCTTGAGCAGCTCCAGAGCCTCCGGAACATAAAGATGGCGAACGTGGGGCCCGAGGCAGAGCAGCAGTACCGCGGGGTCCTGCACAAGACGGGACGCAACTAGCCGGGTCCTGAATAAACCTGAGGCAGCACGAACCCTGCAAGTGTGTGTGCTCTGGCCGGAGAGAGCGGGGTGCAGCGAGACAGCTGCGCCGGGTCCGGAGAGGTCTTGTGCCCCCAGCCCAGGGGCCCGATACCCACCCCATCCCCACGAGGGCAGGCACAGGCACAGGCGGCGGGTGTCAGACGGGCACTTTATTGGCAGCATCTTAGTCCAGGCTCTTTGGTGTCGGCAAAGCAGGCTCAGCCCCTGCCTGGCGCTGTGGGGGGTCCCAGGCAGGACTGGCCATGGGGTGCCAGGTGCAGCAAGCAGAGCCCCACCACTTTTGCTGGGGGCCCTCTACCCTCCCCTGCACCGTGCCACCATGTCAGTGCATGCACCGTTAAGGCACGTAGCAGCCCCGGGGCAGGAGGGAGAGAGACACGGGTGCAGCCACGTGTCCAGAGCACGTGCGTGTGCCCACGTGTCAGCTGGCGTCCCACGCAGCACCTCCCATCCCAGGCCGGCGGGGCTGGGACACACCCAGGCCCTGGGGAGGGGCAGGGGCAATAAGGCAAGGGCCCGCCTCCCCCCGTGCGTCGGTATCCCCGGGGGCCGCACAGAGCCGGGCAGCGCGGGTGGGAGACGGGCTCTATCTGCGGCCGACCAGCTGCAGCACCGAGAGGAAGATCTGCATGATGTCGGTGTAGATGCGCAGCGCGCCGTACACGTACTCCTCCGCGCCCAGCGCCCGCTTCCGGTTGCCCAGCACCAGCTGCGTGTCATAGGCCAGGAACTGCCGGGGGAGAGGGGGCAGGCGGTCAGGGCCAGGCCCACCGACTCTGTGCCCCCTCCTCCAGTGTGGGCACCCCCCGCCCAGCCCCCCACTCACCAGGGTGAAGACGATGGCGCCCAGGGCCGCGTACAGCATGTGCAGCCAATAGATCTGCGGGGGGAAGGGAGGGGGTCATGCTGCTGCCCCCCTCCGGGGGTTGCTCCCCCCGGCCAGGAGGCCGAGTCCAGGCACCAGCTCGGGACACGGGAGGTGTTCAGCAGACAGCACAGTGGGGGGGCTGCTCCCACTCCCACAATGCCTTGCGGGGGGATTTCACCCCCACCCCGCACTCACGTATTTGAAGGACAGGACGATGGCAGTGACAATGCCTGTTACCATGACGACGATGCCCAGGACGCAGAACAGCCCCGTGCAGGAGGTGAAATCAACCTGGGGGGTGGTCATGGGGGGCGGTTATAGGGGGGCGGGGCAATGCACCTGCCTGGTCCATATTTGCCATGTGGGAGGGTCTAAGTCAAAGGTCAGCCCAAGGCTGGACGGGTGGGGGGGTGCCCCCACCAGGTTGAGAGAGGGGTCCCACCAGCCAGGGGGGCTCCGTGCCCAGGAAGAGGGGCTCTGCCCTGGCTCTCAGGAGTGGGGGGCCCGGAGCCCCAGCTGCGCCCCCCACCCCCCAGTCCCCCTCACCTTGGTCTGGAAGCAGAAGACGGTGACCACGATGGCCACGATGGCCGTGATGATCATGGCGATGAACACAGCCTTGGTGTCGTACCAGCTGGAGGCGGGGGGGGTCAGTCTAGGGGGGTCCAGACCACCCCCCACCCCACAAGGACAAGCTGGGGTTCCCAACTGGCACCTAACGAAGATGCCAGGAGCCGGGGGGGAGTTGGGGGGGCCACAGTACCTGGAGATGGTGCCCGTCATGAAGCCCATGGCCAGCGTCTGCGGAAGGGGGGGTCTGGGTCAGCTGTGGGCCAAGGCCCCTGTGGGTGTAAGGGAGCAGGCCCCCCCTCCCCTCCCCACAGACCCCCCAGCCCCGACTCACGAAGATGGCGAGCAGGATGATGTTCCAGGGGTAGCGCCGCCTGCGGAGGGAAGGAAGGAGTCGGGACACGGGTCAGGCCCTGATCCTGGGGGTCCGGATGCCCCGCCCCCCCAAGGGTGCTCACCTGGGCCCCTCGCAGCAGGCCAGCGTCAGGTAGGTGACCAGGAACACGGCACTGGGGGGGAGAGACCGTCACACCCCGCCTGGCCCCCACCAGCAGAGGGGCTGGGACCCCCCCCATCCTGCCAGCCCTCTGCGGGGGTGGGAACTGAGGCAGGGAGGCCACCCATTGCCCCCAGGCAGGATCAGGCCCCAGCTGCCACAACCTACAAGGGGGCAGGGCATCCCAGACCCCTCCGGGCACGGAGACCCCGACCTGGTGGGGTTCACGGAGGGGGGGTTCAGGGGGTACTCACTAGGAGGCGTAGTACACGCCTACGTTCCTGCTCACGAAGGTTTTGATGGGGGAGCTGCAGGGGGGCAGGGGGGCAGTCAGAGCCTGTCAAGGCCCCCATCCTGCCCCCCCAAAGCCAATGGCCCCCCACTCCCTAAGGCAGCTCTGCCCACACTCACACGAAGATAAAGATGGAGATGATGCCCACGGTGACCAATAGCTGCACCGAGATGATGGCGTAGACCTAGGGGGCAAATGGGGGGCCGTCACCCCCGGCCGGGGCAGGGCCAGGGGCTGTGCCCCCTCCCCAGTCCTGACTCCTACCTTACGGACAAAGGCATGCCGGACCTTCTTGTCATCCCAGTCAGTGGTCACGATGCCGTCGTCCCCTGCGGGGGAAAGCGCCCTGAGTGCCCCCACCCTTCCCCCCTTGGCCCATGGGTGCCCCCCATGGATGGGAGGGCACTGCCCCCTACAAAGGGGCACCCCCACCCCTCCAGTTCTGTCCCCCCCAACAGGATGCTCTCCTTACCTAAATTCATAGGCAGCGTGGGCATGGGGGGCACCGGTGCCCCTGCAGGGGGGTACCCATAGCCTGGCTGCCCATAGGGGGCAGGCGGCGCGTATCCCCCAGGCTGCGGGTATCCCCCAGGCTGCGAGTACCCCCCTGGTGGAGGGTACCCCCCTGGCGGAGGGTACCCCCCCGGCGGCGGGTACCCCCCCGGCGGGGTCGGGTACAGGGGGTCCTTGTCGTAGGGGGGGGGCTCATGAGGGTGTGACATGGCAACTGCAATGGCCTCACGCGTTCACCTGCGGAGAGAGGGGGGAGCCTGGTGTCACCCCTGGCATCCAGTGCCCCCAGGGGCAGCTCCAGGGGCTGGCACAGGGGGCGCTGCAGCACCTGCCCCTCCTGGCACCCTCTGGGGCATCTCCACCCCCCGCATTACAGAGCCCCTCGTGTTGCTTAAGCAGCCAGGTCCTGAACACAAACGCCTGCCCACGTGTGCAGACCGACAGGCAGAGGCACGTATGTACGTGCATGCACTCACACAGGCACACGCATACATATCCATGCAGATGCAAGTATGCAGATACATACATGCACACATGAAGGTGCACACATACACATATGCCCAAACATGCACATGCAAACATGTGCCTGCACATATGGATGCACATAAACACACACACACGTACATGCAGATGTGTGTACACACACGCACACATGCACACATATACATGCACGCACATGCACACACTCACGCCTATACATGCAGACACACACATACACACACAACCAGGCATGCACAGTTATGCACATATCCACATGTCTAAACACATGCATACACATGCATAGGTGCACACATATACACACACGCATCCACATACACATGCCTGTGTGCACACAAGCACACAGAGATGCAAACACCTATACATACACACACACATACACAGATTTCCACACAGGCACATGTATCCACATACACATGAACACACCCTGGTCTGCGTGCATACAAACCATTCTCACGGCACGGCTCCACCAGGGGCAGCACGAGCCTGGGAAAAGTGGCACCAGCCACGCAGCACCATAAGGGTTAATAGTGCCACTCATATGTGCACACGGATGCACACATGCAAATAGCTGCACCCATGCAGGGACATAACTACATACATGTGCAGACCCACATGTGTACACGTGTGCACATACAAACACATGTACACATCCACATGTACATACAGCCACACATACCAAAATCCAGCTTCTGTGTATAGTCATATGCACATTTGTGTTTGTGCGCATGTTTGTGCACGTGTGTATGCATGCACGTGCATGCATGGGTGCGCAGTTGTGTACGTGTATGTATGCACATCCACACTCACAGACATGTGCGCAAATATACGCACACCCACATGTACACAAATGCAAGCACACAAGCAAACGTGCACACACATGTAGACACACAGCAATACCTACATACATACATACACAAGCACACTTCCACGTGTGCACGCACAGGCCACAGGTACACGCATATGCACACACGTATACCTATACACACAAGTACATGTACGCCCCACACGCCCCATGTACACACACAGACATGCACACCCAACCCTGCACACACGTGTATACTCACAATAACATACACACAAACATGCACATAGGCTGATATATGCCACATGCAAACGCACCCAACACTGCACACACGTGCACATACAAGCCATGCGTACCCACATATATGTATACACATATGCACACGAACATGCATGCAGGCCAACATATACATACATGTATACACACCCAACGCTGCTCTCACACCTATATATATACATGTGTGCACACAGGCCACACGTATCCACATCCACCCCTGCACACACAGGTGAAGGCATGCGCACAAAGACACGCACATGCACGGACATGTGCAGGCACCGGGGGGGGGGGCTGCGAGACTCCTGCCAAGGCCTCCTGGGGGCCAGGGAGGGGACGGCTGAGCCCAGGCCCCCGCCCTGGCCAGGGCCCTGCTGGCGAGCTGGGCAGGGGAACGCCCCAGGCTGGAAACCCTGAGTCAGGGCCCGCTCCAGGCGGGGCCCATCCCGCCAGCCTGGTCCAACACCCAGCAGCACCCCGGCCCTGCTCCCAGCTGGGGGGGGGCTGTATAGGGGGGTCCTGAAATCCCAGGCCACGAAGGGTTAACACAGCTTGGGGGAGGGGGGCTGGCTGGGCTGTGGGCACAGCTGAGTGCCCCCCTGCCCTACCAGGGAGCTGGGGGGAGTGTCGAACAGCACCCCCATGCCCCCCGCCCCAGATGGGAGGGGCATCTGGCCCAGTCTCCCACTGCCTGTGCCGGCCCCGTCAGACACAGGCCAGAAGGGAGCCAGGTGCGCGGGACCTGCGGGGGGGGG
>NW_017728949.1:52265141-52270950 GCF_001723895.1 Crocodylus porosus | reverse complement strand
GGAGGAGGGGGCTTCCCCGGGCGGCCTGAGCTCCGTGGGCCCCCCCGCCCAGCCTTGACGATTCATGAGTCATCTCGCCCGTGATTGGCCCCCCAAACCCACATGGCACCCTTCCCCGCCTCCTGATTGGGGACCCGGCCTGTCCTTAACATGGAGGCTGCCCCAAGCTGTTTGCAAGGGTGGGGTGTGCATGCCTCAGTTTCCCCCATCCGCCTTGCGTGGGGCCCAGAGGCCCGCGCCAGAGCGGCTGGAGACCCCTGGGGGGGGGCCTCCCAGCTTCCTGCTAATCTCTCTCCACTCCCAGGTGTGAAGGGCCCTCCGCCTTGATGCTCCACTGCTCCAGCCCTCCTTTCCCTGCCCCACGTCTGCCAGTGGTCACCGGCCGGGACTTGTTTCCCTGCTCCCTTGTTGCTGCCCCAGCCCTCTGCCCCTCGGGAGCAAGCCCGGGGTGGGGGCAGGTGTTTGTACAGCACCTGGCGCGCCGGGCACCAGCCACATATAACATGGGCCGGCACGGACGTGTCGCCAGCCCTGCGGTACACATGCCCCCAGGGCGGGGGCGTTTGGGGGGTGGGGATCCCTGCCCCCAATGAGTGGGCGGGGATACGACCCTCTCCCAGTGCTGGAAAAGGCACAATCACATACAGCAAGCACAAGATACCCGGCGACATGACCCCGGAACGCACAACCCCGAGCGTGTGTGGGTCTTACAGGAGGTTAAGCCTTTTGGGGGGCACGGGCAGGGGCCCCGAAGGAGGGCAGCCAGCGGGGGAGGCCGGAGGGGCGCCAGGTGCTGGCAGCGGGGGCTGGTCGAGGCCCACGGGCAGGCCGCGGACACCTCTGCTTGCAGAGCAGGGGCAGAGCGATGGGGCCGGGGGGCATTTCCAGGCGGCTCTTGGCAGGAGTGGAGCAAAGCAGACGGGGCTGGTCAAAGAGGGGGCAGCTCGGGGCTCCACGTCGGAAAGAGCCCCTGGGGAAGCTGGAGAGAGGCCGAGGGGGCAAGTAGGGAGTCGAGGGGGAGAGGCCGAGGGAGCCAGGCGAGCGCTGAGGGGGGAAGGGCTGTGGGGGCGCCGCGGGAGCAGCAGAGAAGAGGAGGGGCAGCTTCCTGTCTCGCTGCCAGGAGCAGGGCGTGGACCCGGGGTTTGAAGCTGCAAAGCGGGTTTGGGTATGCGGCTGAAGTTGACCCCTTACTCCCGGTACCCAGTTCCTTATTCCCAGTTCTTTAGTCCTTATTCCCGGGTCCCGGGTCCTTTTTCAAAGTTAATCTGGACCCAATAAAAACTTGTTATTAATGAATCCCACATCCTAAGGAAAGGGAATTTCATTAGCTATGCATAGGTACTAATTAATATGTAAAATAATATTCCACATCGAGTACAGAGCCCTAAATGAAGGTCAGATTAGGATGGGATAATGAAGCAAAATACTTCTTCGGCCACCCCAAATTCGGGGGCGATGCCACTGGGGGACTGTCCCAAAGACCCCTGACCACAGTCCTGCTCGGCCCGAAGCGCGGTTTGGCCGTGCCCGGCTGCCAACGCGCGGCCCCTGTACTAAGTGTAACGGTTTGAATAAGGAACGGGTTTTCAGGCTGGGATTACAGCTAGAAATCCTGCTTGGGCCGCCCACCAGAACACCTGCGTGGCCGGGGACCGTCCTGGACATCCCTGACCGCAGACTCGCCCGGCCCAGAGCGCCAGGCTGCCAAATGACAGCCCCCCCGCCACTGTGCTAAGTGTATGGACCCGAATAAGGACCTGGATTTTGGACTGGGATACGAGCATAAAGATGCTGCAGGCTTCTCGGCCAGGCGGGACGCGCGGGGGAACGGGCTATAAACAGAAGCTCAGCTGCGAACAGGCGGCGGCCGCCATCTGCTCGGCTGCAAACGTCGGCCCCGGCACTGTGTGAGGTGGGGCTGGGACCTCCAGACAGGGGACTGAAAACATCCTCGGGGCAGGGAGCGAGGCGCACGGCCTCTGCACCAGCCCTGCCGGGACCAGTGTTACTAGGATGGTGTTGGCGGTCCTCACGCCCCAACTCCGCTGGACCAGACGCAGATGCCCAGCTCCCAAAACAAGGGCTCTGCTCCCAGCTTGGTCGCGGCCTGAGACCTCCTGGGAGGAACCGGCTCGAGACTTGGGCTCCACAGTCGCCTCCAGACCCATCCGCGAGCTGCAGTCGAGCTCACCCCGGCACCGCGGCACCGGAGGACCCTTGCTCCAGCCGCGCGCCACAGGTGAGGCTGAAGCTTGTTCCCTGTCCCTTTGCCAAAGCTCATCTTTTAGCAATTGATGCGATGTGCTAAACAGTTAAAATGAAAAAGAAACCAGGAACTGGGAACGAGGAACCAACTTCAGCCTCGCCCCAGATAAGGAGCTGGGCTTTGGATGGGATTATCCGGCAGCATCGTTTTTGGGTCACCCCGAAACATGCGTCACCATCACCGAGGGATTCCTCGAAGATGCCCGGGCGGGTTCCTGCTCGACCTGAAGCTCGGGTTTGCAGAGCCAGCCTGCTGGGCCTGCGTGCGGCTGGTCTCCCAGGCGCTGGACGGCGGCGAGAACAAACTGGGCACCGTCAGTGGAAACGGGGCGGTGTGAAGTGAACAAACCTGCCTGCCTGCAAGCCAGTGCGAATTTAAAACAGGATTACTACAAGGGGAAGGGCGGTGAGGGCACGCCCTGTGCAAAGCCTGAGCTGTTCACCTTTCCCCCAGGAGTACGTCTGATGAGAGCGCATTGAAGACGTCCAAGGACTGGCCCAAGGCACCAACACCGAGGGCCGCCCTGCTGCATGGGCTACAGTGGGGCCGAGCTTTGGGTCACCTTTGTGCCGTGTCAGGGGAGGGTCGGATGGTTGTTACTGGGGACGGGGGGGTCGGGGTTGTTACTCGGCTCTGGGGGGAGTGTGGGGCTGCGGCCCAGACGCCTGGTCCTCCCCCGGCTCTAGGAGGGGCGTGAGGGCGGGCAGGTTGAGACACCAGGCTCCCTCCGCCTCTGGGCTCGCAGTCTACCCCAGTGTGCCAAGTGCCGGAGATAAGAAATGCCAGGCTGCAGAAGCTGGAGGAAAAAGCAGAACAAGCTGAACTAGACAAGATTGCAAAACTGCGAAAACCTAAGTCAACACACCAACAATACAGAAAGGAGGACGGCGCTATGAAGCAGGCGAGCGGAAGGCAAAGAGAATTGCTTGAAGAAACAATGGCCAGCTGCAGACGCGGTGAGGGTTACCACAAACCCCTGCAATGCCCGGCTTCTGGTAAGCTCTGCAACAAATGCAAAAGATTCAAGCATTTTGGAAGGGTTTGCAAAGAGAAAGGAGCAGGATGCAGCACACAAGACGCAGCGGGTGCACGCTCGGTGCAGCGAGGAAGAGGAAGAATTCCTCGTTGGCGCAGTGCAAGAAGGAGTTCATTCCTCGGAGGGTTGGACAAGCCGCCCGGACACCAATAGACTCACGGTCACGTTTAAATTAAATACAGGGGCACCAGAATAAGTTATTCAAAAATTGAGAACTAAACTGGCGTACTGCGAGCACAAGAAAGTAAGACGTAGAGCGTATAACAGGAACGTGATTGCAACGAGGGTGTTCGTGCGCTGCATGGGCGATATAGTCAATGTTCAGTCTGTAGCAGTCCTAAAAAGTTAGTGCCGATTATTGGGTTGGGAACGTGTAAAACTCCAGGTTTGATTAAGAGAATGGATGTCACTGAGGGACCAGAAAGCAAAAACAGAGAAAAAGAATTGTATGATGTGTTTCAAGGCAAAGGGAAAGTGTCAACTGGGTAAAGGTAGAATTAAGAGAGCCAAATACTGCCACCGGACATGGCCCACGAAACGTGCCCTTTGTGCTAAGGGAGAAACTGGGAAAGGAAGGGATTGATTAGTGAACATGGACGTGATAGAAAAAGCAGAGCGATCAACTGCTTGGGTTCATCCACCGGCCATTATAGGGGGAAAAAACCAGGGCTCCTCGAGATTGTGTCTGGATCCCAAGCAAATGAACAGGTCCATTGAAGGGAGCATTTTCCCCTTCCCACCAGGGAAGAGCTTTTTGGCAACATGACAGAAGCTGAATATTTCTCCACTTTGGTGCCTTTTGGGGGTTTGGCCCCAGAAAAGATTAGCACTAGATTATGCATCTCCAAGACACTCTTCGGACGGCATTGCTTTCAGGCTGTGTTTTGCATCTGAAGAGTTTCACAGAAAGGGGCAGCAAATCTGTGAAGGTCTTGGTGGAACTAGGGTTTATAGTGACGATGTATTTGTTTGGGGAAATACTTGGAAGGACAGGACTTGAGGCTAAGAAAGGCACCAGGACGAGCTTGCAGAGCAGGATGGAGTGAGCACAAACGCAGATTCAGGGACAAAGAAATATCATATATGGGAGAAAAGCTCTGAGAAAGGGGTGCAGATCCACCCTGCAAGAGCTAAAGCCTCCCCTGACGGACAAGGAAAAGGTTGAGTGGAGAAATTACTGGGAATGATCAGTTCTGTAGGGGAAATCTACCTTTGCAGAGCAGCCCAAACACCGCAGGCAGCTCCTACAAAAGGTGCTCAGTGGACATGGGAGCATGAAGCTGAATTTGAAAACTTGAAGGAAAAAATGGTGAAAGCTCTGGTGCTAAAAGAGTGTGACCCTAAAAGACCCATTAAATTGTGAAGAGGATGAGATGCTTCTAAACCAGGCGCTGGAGCAGCTTTGGTTCGGAAACACCGGGAGAGCTGGAGAGCAGCAGGTCGCGCATCCTGCGAAGGCAGGGTCTGGATGCACAGACTGAGAGAGATCAGGTGGCAAGGCCGTGAGAAACCCCATGTCTTGGGGCGTGGCACGCCTGCGAGAGTGCAAGGGGCTGGGCACTGATAGACACACAGGGCGGGACACAAGCAGCCACGGGCCAGACCCGCCTCGGCGCTATCACCGCGCTGCAGCACCGAGTCCGTGCGCCGCTCTGGCCTTCCCGGGGGGGAGCAGCGCCTGCGCCCGCGCCTGTGCCAGGCCTGGAGCTCCGAGGGGGGTCCCCGCACCTACCACACCACAACACACCCCCACACACACTCCTCTGTACACAAACACACCCCCATTCACAACCATACACACCCCAACACCCCCCATATGCATACTCACCTCCATACACACGCTCACCCCCAGACACCACCAGACACATAGGCAGCCCCATGCACAACCAACCATACACACACATCCCAATACCCCACCATACACACACACACCCAGACACAACTAAACTAGGCTCGGCGGGGCAAGGGGAAGACGAGGGCGGAGGAAGCAAGCAGCCCCCACAAGTACAGCCCAGCCGAGACCGATGAGCGAAACGTATACCCGGGTAAGCGACAGGGGCCAGGGCGATGCTGAGAGTAGGGGGCCAGTGCACACATCCACGGGAGGCCACAAATGCTCGACCCCCCGGGCGCCAGCGGTCATCGCCTGCTGGGAGTCACCATCCAGCGCAAGGTGCCAAAGGCCGGTAGCGAGGCAGCAGCCCAAGATTTCAATGGGCTAAGGAGGATAGTCGGGGAGGTGCTGGGGTCCCGGAGGGGAGGGGAGCCGGTGTCCAAGGAGAGTGGTCGCTCCCTAAGGAGACGATCCTCCAAGCCCAAAGGGAGGTCATCCCAACACGGATCAAGGGGAGCAGGAGAGCACACAAACCCCTGTGGCTCACCAAAAGCATCCGGGAAGGTCTCCTAGCTAAAAGGGGGGCACACACCGGATGGCGGGGAGGGGCCATCACCAGGGAGGACTACACTGCGGTGGCTCGGGGCTGCGGGGGGGGTCAGGAAGGCCAAGG
>NW_017728949.1:52260377-52262688 GCF_001723895.1 Crocodylus porosus | reverse complement strand
TTTCAATACTGACAAGTGCAGGGTGCTGCACGTGGGCAGTAGTAACCAGCAGCACACTTATAGACTGGGAAACTCCCTTCTTGAGAGCACGGAGGCAGAAAGAGATCTTGGAGTCATGACTGACTCCAAGATGAACATGGGCCGGCAGTGTGGGGACGCGGTCAGGAAGGCCAACCGCACCTTGTCGTGCATCCACAGATGCATCTCGAGCAGGTCCAGGGGGGTGACCCTCCCCCTCTGTGCGGCACTGGTCAGGCCGCAGCTGGAGTCCTGCGTCCAGTTCTGGGCACCGCACTGCAGGAGGGATGTGGACAACGTGGAGAGGGTCCAGAGGAGGCCACTCACATGGTCGGGGGCAGCAGGGCAGGCCCTACGAGGAGAGGCGACGGGACCTGAACCCGGGACCTCCACAAGAGAAGGCTGAGGGGGACCTGGTGACTGTCTATAAACTCACTGGGGGGACCAGAAGGGTTTGGGGGAGGCACTGTTTCCCCGAGCGCCCACCCCCTGCATAACAAGGAATAACGGCCACAAGTTGTTGGAGAGGAGGTTTGGATCAGACATCCGCAAGAACGACTTCACGGTCAGGGCAGCCAGGATCTGGAACCAACTTCCAAGGGAGGTGGTGCTGGCTCCTACCCTGGGGGGTTTAAGAGGAGGCTGGATGCCTACCTGGCTGGGGTCATTTGAGTCCAGTCTTTTTCTCCCGCCCAGGCGGGGGGTCGGACTTGAAGATCTACAGGGTCCCTTTGACCCGACTTCTGTGATTCTATGAAAGAAAAGAGCCTGCGACGGTCATGGAGAAGTTCGTGTCTGTAGCTCCGTGGCATCAAGTGGACATTGACCTATTCATACATGCAGGGAAAAAAATATGCATTTGTGCAGGATTATTCTTCTCACTATCCTGCAAGAGGATTGCTCAAAAGCACGACAGCAACCCATGTCATAACTCACGTCAGGTCAATTTTTGCTATATGTGGGACTGCACAAATTGTGAGAACGGACAACAGGCCTCAATTCAACTGTCTTCATTTTAAAGAGTTTGCCCACAAATAGGGCTTCCATCACAACACTTCAAGTCCTAAAGGTTAGATGAACACCTCGCTGGGGTCGTTTGACCCCCGTACTCTTTCCTGCCATGGCGGGGGGTCGGACTCGATGATCTGCTCAGGTCCCTTCCGACCCTAGAAATTATGAAACTATGAAACTATAACTATCCACAATCCAATGGTCTGGTGGAAAACGTAGTGCAAATAGTGAGGAAATTGTTGAAAATTCACACCCTGATGTTTGCCTGTCACTCAAATTACAGGGCAACACCCATGAAACATGTCTTGTCCCAAGCAGAAATGCTGTTTAACAGAAAACTCAAAACCAGGCTGCCAAATCTTGTGGATGATGCTCATCAGCATGAAAAGCGAGATGTAAAAACATTTTTAAAAATCTGAGAAACTCGAACAGAAATGGTACTATGCCAGGGGCTCCAGGGAGCTACCACAACTGCACAGCAAAGATATGGTGCATATGTCAGACGGACGAACATGGAAACCAAAAGCACAAATTTCCCATCAAGTAGCTCCTGGATCTTGTCCACTCACCACGCAGGAAGCACGGGCAGTCAGAGGGAACAGATGACACTTGTAGCTCATAAATGGGAGAAAAGAAGCAGCATCCGGAGATTCACCCAAGGAGCTTGGGAAATAAGCAGGAGGAACTCATCCTCCTGCTAGACACAACTAATTACAACATCATTGGGATAACAGAGACCTGGTGCAACTCCACCCATGACTGGACCACGGGTATACACGGCTATACCTTGTACAGGAGGGATCGAGTGGACAAAAGGGGTGGGGGTGCAGCTCTCGATGTCACGGAGAGCTACGCGTCCCTGCACGCCAACATTGGCACCCAGGGTGGACGACTTGAGACCCTCTGGGTGAAAATCCATGGGGGACACGGCACAGGGGACACAACGGTGGGAGCCTACTACAGACTTCCCACCCAGGATCAAGAGCTTGACCAGGAGTCCACCAGGGAATTGGCCGAGGCCGCACTCTCCTGGTGCATGGTTCTCATGGGGGACTTCAACTACCCGGACATCTTGTGGGAGTAGCGCTCGGCCAGATCTGAGCAGTTGCAAAGCTTCCTCTCGTGCATGGACGACCTCTATTTGATGCAAGAAGTCTACGGGCTGACGAGAGGCAAAGTGCAGCTCGACCTGGCACTGGCTGCGGGGGACGACCTAATCAGTGACCTAATGATTGAAGGGAAGCTGGGTGACAGCGACCACGAGCTGATCACCTTCACCATC
>NW_017728949.1:52256572-52259590 GCF_001723895.1 Crocodylus porosus | reverse complement strand
AGGTCAAATGGTTATAAACTCCACTGTGACCGATTCAGGCTGGACACAAGGAAGAACTTCTTCACTGTCCGAGCCCCCAAGGTCTGGAACAGACGGCCGCTGGAGGTGGGTCAAGCACCCACTTTGAACGCCTTCAAAACACATTTGGATGCTTATCTTGCTGGGATCCTATGACCCCAGGTGACTTCCTGCCCCTGGGGCAGGGGGCTGGACTCGATGATCCTCTGGGGTCCCTTCCAGCCCTATTGTCTATGAAATCTATGAAAAAAAGATAGCATCAAAACAGCAAGAATCATAGAAGTCAGGTCGGAAGGGACTTTGTAGATCTTCAAGTCCGACCCCCTATCTATATAGCGGGGTTTCTCTTCAATCGTGGAAACAAAATAGATGTTTAACTTTTACAACCTTTTCTCCAATGCCTAATGGAGAGTGTTTGTGCCAGAAAGCTTTCAATTAAAGAATTTTTTTTGGCCAAAATCTTGTTGGTCTAAGAAAAGATATCATCTCTACTACGAGTCCTGATTGACTTTTAATGAGAGAATTTTGGGGCTTGTATCTGAGAATTTTGGCTTTTTAAACAGAGAAAACCAGGATCCCTGGTGATGGGAGGGAAGCTTCCCTTGCTGGGATCCAAGGACTTCTCCCCTCCATAAGGTCCTAGCCCTCAGGGCTGCAGAAACATCCTCCAACATTACAAACTCATTTGCAAAACGAGTAGATCGAAGAGATCCCAGGCCGGGCCCCAGACCTGAGCTACCCCCAGCTCCGTTCCAGACGGCGGGAGGTCGGGGTCCCAGCCGCGCAGACCTTATGGCCCAGTCCCTGTCCCCCCCTGACATGCTTTCTCTCTCTTCATAGCTGCAAAAGGCAAGGGCAATGGCCCCAGGCAGGCACGTGGTGGTCGTGGTGGGAGATGCACAATATCAGCCCCAGCTGCTGCTGCCCTGTGCACTTCCATGGCCCCGGGTGCACAGCCGCCCCATGACACCTCTTAGGCCACAGCCCTCCCGGCCCACTGGAGAGTATGATGCCCCTGACCATCCTGAATCTGGGCAACCAAAACCTCCTGCCACCCTGGGACGACCAGGCAGCTGGACCAGTCAGGGGGTCTCTGGGGCTGTGGTGGTCTGAGGGCAGGGGATGAAATGGGCCTTCTTGGCGAGGAGGTCCGCTACCGCCAGGATGCTCGAGAGCCCGATGGCAAGAGGCAGGCCTGTGACCAAGTCAGACACCCAGTGCCAGGGCTGGGCTGGTGTCGGGGGTGGTTGGAGGTTGCTCTCCCCCCAGCCTGTGGGAATACAGACACACTCAGGAATGAGGTTGTGCAGGAAGAGGAAAGGGGGGGAGGGAAGGCAACAATGCACGGATCAAGCAGGGGCCATGCAAGCGGCGTCTCCATGAAAATCAGGCGTGGACACCCCCCCTCCACGGGCTCTGCCAGGCAGACGGAGCCACGGGGGTCTCGCGCAGGCCCCACCCAGTCGCCTGCTCCCACCAGGTCCCCTGCGGGGACCTTGAGCCGGACAAAAGCAGCTGGATCCGGCCCGAGCTGCATTTTGTCCACCCCCTGCCCCGGCCTCGGCCTCCAGCCCTCCCCGGGGCAGGGGCTGACACATGGGGTCCAGCTCCTGGCTGCCTTGCACCCGGTCAGCCACCCGCGGGTGCCAGCTCACCGCGCCGGGCGGGCAGAAGGCACCCGGACACTTGGGCTCCCCGGGTGTCCAGCACGGCAGTGGACGCCTGGGCCCACGGTCCAACTTCCCTGCTCCCAGTGGCCGGTTCCTGATGAAGAAGCAGGATCGGGCCGCCTGGGCAGGTCTCTGCTGGACCCACGCAGCCTGCCAAGTAACCCCCTCTAGAGCCTGTGTGCCGCAGATAAGGAACGTCCGGTTTTCCCTGCGGACCGTAACCTGGGTCGAGCGTGCAGAACAGCATCAGAAACTCCCACGTAGAGAAATCTGGATTAATACATCACAACGAGCACGGGACCGAACGCAAGGACTGGGGGGCATCACTTCAGGATTTGACTCTTTGGTTCAAGTTTAAAAATTACACGATGGTTTTTCCTCATTTTTTTCTTATTATGAGGAAGCGACGTGCTGGGGACTGGGCAGCGGCAGGGGTGGACAGCGGCACTGAGCGCCTCAGGCGGCAGCACAGGTTGGGAATCGGGTGGCGGCGGGTGTCAGGGTGCAAGCACGGGGGCAAGTGTGGGGGGAGCAAAGGGCAGCGGTCAGGGTACATGCCTCCCCCTCCACAGCAGGAGACAGATGTAGGACACCTTCCAATAATCTGATTCTACATGTGGAAATTTACAGCGAGCTCTACAATTACAGGATGTTCTGGTTTTCCATGTATGGAATTGGCCCATCTGGGGTGGTCGGTCTACAGTCAGAGTCATTGTGGAGTCAGGAAATACAGTGTAGATTGCAAAAATAAATGATTGTTATCGACACGCATTATTTCATCCAGTAACAGAACGTAGGAGATAGATGAGAACAGCTGGGAACGGAAAATCGCAGCATCGGCACCAGTGGCAGCAGGCGTCTGTCTCCGTCTTGTGAGGTGTCTGTCTCGGAGCCACGTCCAGTCCAGGGCCTGCTCAAGGCAGGACCAGCCCCAGCTCCATCATCCCAGCCAGGGCTTTGTCTACCCGGGTCTTAAACACCTCCAAGGATGGGGACTGCACCCCGTCTCTGGGTAACCTGCTCCAGTGCTTCACCACCCTCCTCGTGAGAAAGTTCTTCCTAATATCCAACCTCAACTTCCCTTGCTGCAGCCTGAGCCCATTGCCCCTTGTCCTGTCATCTGCCCCCACTGAGACCAGCCCAGCTCCATCCCCTTTGCAGCCCCCGGCCGGGAGGTGGCGGCGGCTAGTCAATCGCCCTCAGTCTTCCCTTCTGCAGACTCAAGCAGCCCGTTTCCTCCCGCCCCCCAGCCATCTTCGCCGCCCTCCACCGGACTCTGCAGTGTGCCCACACCCCTTCTGCGGCCTCCAGCTGTGGCCTGCCAGCGCCG
>NW_017728949.1:52254972-52256083 GCF_001723895.1 Crocodylus porosus | reverse complement strand
GCCCGGCGCTGCGTGGGGGCCCGCCCCATCCCCTGGGGCCCAGCGCGGGCAGAGGGGGTCGCCCCCAGGCCCGGCGAGGGGCGCTTGGCACACATCCAGGCGTCCCGGGGCTTGTGCTGAGCTCAGCTCCGGGTCCGGCCTCGCCCCCGCCTGGCATGTGACCCCAGCGGGTCATGAGGTTGCCGGAGCTGGTCACACGGGACGTGGGAGGCACGCGCAGGAGCGCGCTCACGTGCACCGGCCCGGATGCACGGACACCCCCCCCTCCCCCCCGCGCACACGAGTACCCCCCTGCAGCGGTCCAGCACGGTCCCCTCTGAAACCTGCCTTCTGGCCACCGGTCCCCCCAGCCCTGTGCATGCCGGGATGCCTCCTCCACCAGGCCCTGCCCACTCCACCTACCCATTGCAAGGGAGACTGAGGCACGGAGAGAGCTGGCAGATGGGCTGCAAAGCTGGGGCAGGGAACCCAGGAGTCCAGCTCTAGGCCCCCAGGGAGCCACGGCCACAAGCGCTGGGAGCTGCTGACTCGCTGGTGTGGTTCCCGGGGTGGGGGGCCAGGACTCCTGGGTTCCCTCCCTTTGGGCCTCAGTTTCCCCTAAGCCTCCACCCAGGAGCAGCTGGAGACACATAAATGCATCCTCATGTAGGCAAATGCGATGCAGCCGGGGTCCCTGACCAAGCCCCCAGCCCGGCAGGGAAGGGGTTAATGTAGTGTGACGACCTTCCCCTTTTGGGAGGGCAGAGGGGGACTGGGGCCGCTGGACCAGGACGTGGGGGGGCGGGGGGCGTATCCTGCTGCGCAAGAGGCGCGTGTCACAAATAGTGTCCCTAGCAGGGAAGGGGCAGGGCAGGATGCAGGGGCGGAAGTGGGGCCCAGGCGGTGCCCCTCGCTCCCGACCTGCAGCCCCCTCTGGCTGGGTAATGGGGGAGCTGCCCCCCCAGTGACACTGCTCTGCCCCCCCAGGTACAGCCTGTATGCCCACACCCGCCTCGGCTACCTCTTCTACAAGCGCCAGGTGCGCAAGGCGCGGGAGCGCTACCCCCACGGCCACTCTGTGCCCCAGCCCGTGGCCTTCCCAGGTGAGCCCCTCGCCACCTTGCCGGGGGAG
>NW_017728949.1:52252830-52254872 GCF_001723895.1 Crocodylus porosus | reverse complement strand
GGCTTCCTTGTGCGTGTGGCCACAGGCAGCTGGGGGGGGCCGGTTCAGGAGCGGGTTCACCCCCCTCACCCTCCCCATTGTGCCCACCCAGCCCGGTGCTGGATGGGGCACGCATCGGTGTGGGCGAGCTGCGCTTCACAGCCCGGCACACGCCTGGGCACACGGTGGGACACATGATCTACGTGCTGGATGGCACCCCCCCTGCCGCTCCCCCCTGCCTCTTCTCCGGAGACCTGCTCTTCCTCTCCGGCTGCGGTGAGTCAGGGCCCTCGGACCCCCGGGAGCCTGTGGGCATCTGGAGCAGGGTGGGGGGGACCCCCGTGTGCAGGGGACCCTGAAGACTGACCCCCGTGGCAGGGCGCATCTTCGAGGGCACCCCGGAGACCATGCTGGCATCGCTGGACACGGCTGCCGCGTTGGGCGAGGACACGCTGCTGTGGCCTGGTGAGTGGCGGGGGGCAGCGTCTGGGGGCGGGAGCTGGAGCCCAGGTGTCCGGCCCCCCCTGACGCCCGTGTCCGGCCAGGCCACGAGTACGCGCTGGAGTGCCTGGGCTTCGCCAGCCTGCTGGACGCCGACAACCCGCAGCTGGAGCAGAAGCTGCGCTGGGCTGGGCAGCAGCGCCTGGAGCACCGCAGCACGGTGAGGGGGGCCGGGGGCCGGGGGCTGCCCGGTGCCACCCCAGAGGCAGCCCCTGACCCTTGCCGCCCGCCCCCAGTGCCCGTCCACGCTGGGCGAGGAGCGCGCCTACAACCCCTTCCTGCGCACGCAGAGCCCCGAGGTGCAGGCGGCGCTGGGGCTGCGGCGCCGCGGGAGCGAGGACGGCGCCGCCTTCCGCGCCCGCGTGCTGGGCGAGCTGCGCCGGCGCAAGGACCACTACAGGGCCCCTTAGCGCTGCTGGGGGGGCAGGGGCGCCCCCCCTCCAGGCCCAGCCGCTTCCTGCAAGGACTCTGACCTTTGACCCTGCAGGCTGCCCCTCAGAAGACCCCCCACGTCTGTGTGGGGTCCCCGGAGGGGGTGTGTTGGGCCTGTAGCAGCTGGGGGGGATGGACACATCTCCCCCCTGGAGCCCCAGAGCCAGGGCAGCACATGTGGCAGCTATGGGGGCCTTGGGCCTGGGGGGCAAGGGGAGCTGATTGGCTTCACTCTGCTCCCCCCCCCGGGTGGCCGGGCTGCTGGGGGGCGGGGACTGCAGGTGCTGCTCAGCCCTGGGGGGTTGCAATGCTAATAAATGGACAGGTTTTACACCAGGCTCAGAGTGGTGCACAGGGGCCCTCAAGCCCAGGGTGAAGCCCTCGTGGGGGGCCCACGGTGCTGCCTGGGCTCAGGCGGCCCCGCTGTACACCCCCCCCCGCCCATCCCCGTGTCCCGCGTGGGAGCGGCACAAGCCGCTTCACTGCTCCTGGCCCTTTAAGAGGCGGGCGCGCGCGGTTGCCAAGCGACGGTTGGACACACTGGTGCCGGAGGGTGTTAGGTGCGTGGGGCGGTCCCCGACCCTGGGGGCCTCGCGTGGAGTGCATTTTCGGGGACGAGGGCGTTGGGCGGCTCGCGTGGGGCCCCGCGGCCCGGGCTGAGCCCCGCGTGTCCCGCAGGGATGGCGGCCGCGCCGAGCCGGGCCGCCCTGGAGCTCCTGTCGCTGCTCGGTGGGTGCCGCGCCACGCGTGACGCCGCCCCGCGGGCTGCTGCTGCGTCCTTGCCGGGCGTCGTCACGCAGAGCCACGTCACGGGATCACCTTGTCCTGCCGGGCGACCCCCTCGAAGAAGAGCATGCTGGGAGATGGGGTCGCAGCGGGGGGGGGCTAGGGGCTGGCCAAGCCCCCCGTCCCGGCGCGCACGCGACGGCGGGGGAGTCTCGGGGGAAGGGGTTTCGCGCGAGGCAGGAGTGGGGGGGGTGCCCCGCGCCTCCGTGCGCCCGCGGCGGTGACCCGGCCTCCCCCCAGGGCCGGCGGAGCTGGGCCCCTGCCTGTTCGCCGAGACGCTGGCGCTGCTGGACGCGGGCGGGCGGCCGTGCGGGGAGCTGCGGGTCGCGGCCCAGCCGGGCGCC
>NW_017728949.1:52251283-52252730 GCF_001723895.1 Crocodylus porosus | reverse complement strand
GCCTGCGTGCTGGTGCGGGCCACGAGCCGGGCCTGCGTGGACGGCGCGCCCTGCGGCACCTCCCTGCGCGGTGGGTTGCTCACGGGACCTGCTCCCCCGGGGGCTGGCCGAGCCCCTCCGGCCGTCCGCGGCCCGCACGTGGCGGCGGCGGGACTTCCCGGCATGCACCAGCCCGGTACCCCCAAGTTCCCAGCGTGCACTAGCGCCGAGCCCCCCAGCTCTGTGGCTGCGGCCCGGGCCTTGTGCCCCCCGGTTCCCGGCGTGCACCAGCGCCACAGCCGCGGAGTTCCCCCGTGCCTCCCAGCCCCGGGGGGTCCGCTCTGCCCCCAGGGCCGGGAGCGAGGGGCGGGCAGCTGGGTGGGGGTACCCCAGCCCTGCGCCCCTGCTTGCTGCCAGGCAGGCTGACCGCGGCCCTGTGCCCCCCCCCCAGCCTTCGTGTCCAAGAAGCTGGAGACCCTGGAGCAGCACCAGCACGAGTACGTGAAGGTGAGTGCCCCCCATGTGGCATTTCCCATCGTGCACCGGGCCCGGAGGCACGCGCGTGGGGGAGCCCGGCCCTCACCCGCCGCCCCCCACAGCTGCCCGGGCACCCGCTGGACAAGACGACGCAGCTGGTGCAGCGCGGGGGCAAGATCCTCATCAGCTGCACCACGGTGGAGGGAGAGGTGAGGGGACCCCCCGTGCTGCCCCGAAGCAAGGAGCACTGGGGGTCCCCGCTCAGCTCTCCCCCCCGGCAGGAGCAGCAGAGCCAGCACTGGGCGCAGGAGCTGCCGGCCGCGCGGGGGCTGGTGTTGGAGGGCGCGGCCGTGCTGCTGGGCCGCGTGCTGGCGCGGCGCTGCGCCGTGCCCCCCAGCACCGTCTTCCTGGCCCTGGATCCCGAGGGCGGCTTCTGCCCGGCTGCCTACGTGAGTCCGGGCAGCGGCAGGGGTGGGATTGGGGGGCACCAGGGGCCTAGCCTGCCCCGGACCCCGGCACTGCCCTGCCCGATGCCCCCCAGAGCGCGCTGGGCACGCAGCAGCAGCAGGTGGGCGCGGAGGAAGCCGAGGTCTTCGTGCTGGAGCGCGCTGTGGGGGCCGCTGTGCCCCTCACCTGGCAGGACAGCTTCCTTCCCGACGGGTATGTGCCCCCTCACCCCCCCGCAGGGAGCCCTGGCAGCCGGGGCCTGCTGTGCCCTCACGGGTGGGGGGTCCCAGGGGGATTAACCCCTCACCCCCCAGGCATCTGACTCGGCGCATCCAGGTGGGCTGCCCCACCACTGCCCTGCTGTTGGACAAGCCGCCGCTGCCAGAGCAGGGTGAGCCCCCACGCGTCCTAGACCCCATATTACCAGCAGTGAGTCCCCTTTCCTGGAGGCAGCTGGGGAGGGGGGGTATAGCAGGCTGCCTGACTCCTCTCTGGCCCCCAGAGCCCACTGAAGCCCCCCTGGCCTGGGGGAAGCAGCCCCTGG
>NW_017728949.1:52243953-52251183 GCF_001723895.1 Crocodylus porosus | reverse complement strand
AGCCCACCCTAAAGGGCTCGAGGACCCCAGTTTTGCTGCCCTGGTGCATTGTGGATATGCCCCCCCCAGGGTATCCTGAGACCCCGGGGTGGAGGAGGGGGCAGAGGGGGCTGCTGAGCTTTAATACCACCCCACCCCCCCCCACACACACACACACACACTCACACTCTCTTTCTCTTTTACTGTCTGGTTAATTAATAAAAGCCTTGAGCTAATTTGCAAGTGCCACTTGTGTGCGCCAGTGCCTGGTGGGAATGGGGGAAACTGAGGCAGGCGTGAGACTGGGCATGGGTGTGACCCCTGTTGCCTCTGCTGGGCATGGGGGGGCAGCGAAACTGAGGCCAAGTATGGACCCAGAAGTGTGGGGGGGGTGCTTTCCAGCCTGAAGTGTGAGCCCAGCAGCCCCCTGGGCATCTGCAGCCCCTCGCTGCTGGAGATGGAGCCGGGGGGAGGGGTGTTTGAGCCCTCCCCCTTGCCCCCCCCAGGCCCCAGGGTTGAGGCCTGGGCCTGTCCCACCCCCCACAGGAGCTCCCAGTTCCCGGAACATGTTGCAATAACCGACATCCCGGCGGGGCGGGGGGTGGGGAATCGTGCTGCTCTGGTGCCTGGGCCTGGCCCCGCGCCTAGGACTGGGGCTGGGATGAGGTGCACCCCCACCCCCACCCCCACCCCGAGCCAGCCAGACACAAGGAGGAACTGAGACAGAGGTCAATGACTGCTGCCTTCACCCCTCCTCCCCCGTCCAAGCGTGGAGGCTCGCCCAAGGGCCCTGGACTCCAGGCCTGACTGCCCCTCTCACCTTGCTGCCTCTTCACGGCAGCTGCAACTGGGGAAACTGAGGCACGCGGCACTCTGCCCCCAGGCCTGCGCCCTGCTGCCTTCTGGGGCTGCCTCAGTTTCTCCACCAGGCTGGAGGGCAAAGTCCCCTGGGATTGCCTGCCCCCCACTGCCCCCCCCCAGCTCCACACGCGGCGTCCCCCGCGCCCAAGCAGCACCACACGCGTCCTGGCTTGTCCCGCGTGGGCCCATTAGCATCCCCGGGAGGCACAGAGTTGTGAGGCTGGGGGCTGCCCCATCCCCCCCCAGGGAGCGCGGGGCTGCGGGGGGCACCTACCTGGAGGAGCGGATCCCCATTCCTCGGGGGGACAGGGTGAGTCAGTGCTGGGCCGGGGGTGGGGTGCAGCTTCATCTCACCAGCCTCCGGGATGCATGGGTTCTCGCCCTTCTCCTGCCTCAGTTTTCCCTGATGGGTAATGGAATCAGCCTAGGCTGCCCATTAGTGACTGGAAGTGCCCTGGACCTGGGCCCCGTGCAGCCGGCTTGGCCCACCCCCCCCACCTTGGCATGTGGGTCCAGGGGTGCAAACATGAGCAGCTGTGGGGGGGGGTGCATGCATGCTCACATGTGCAGGTGTGCGCAAACATGTCTGTGGGTGTGTGCATGTGCAAATGCATGTACATTTTGTGTGTGCATGCAGGTGTGTGTGTGCATGCACGCACAAACCTGTATGCAAGTGTGTGTGTGCCTGCATGTGTGAAAGGATGTATGTGCAAGTGTGTGTGCCTGTGCATGCAGGTGGGTATGAGTGCACATGTGTGTGTGCCAAGTGCATGTGAAGCTGTGAATGAGCCTGGGGGTGCACAGATGTATGTGCAACATGTCTATGTGAACCTGTGCACAAGTGTTGGGGGTGAGCTGGTGTGTGCATGCATGCCCAAGTGCAGGCATGTGAGTCTGCATTGCACATCCAAGTGCATGCAAACACCAAGTTATTGCACAGCTCTCTCCCAGCCCGTCCCCCGCCCCCCCGCTTCCAGGGCCCCTCGGCCCCGATCCTACAGCTGGGCTGGGGCTGAGACCCCCAGAACTCATTGCACGGGCAAGAGCCACCCAGGTGTGTCCCCCGCCCCCCCGGCTGGAGGGATGGGGAGGCCCCTGCGGCGTCCAGGAAGGAGCACTTCCTCTTCGTGCTCCAGGCGGACGCAGGATCCCAGCCCAAGACCGGATCGGGGCCCGGAGCCCCCATGGCGATGCCACGGCCAGGTAAGACCCCTAGAGCCCCCTGCCCACATGGGGATGCACGTGGGGGGATCTAATGCCCTCCACCCTGCCAGGGGGTCCCTGCCCCTACCTAGACCCCCCCATTGAGGCCCCCCTGGCTCTAATGGGGGGGCAGGACCCCTCCAGCCCAATGCCCCCCAGCCCAATCCGCAGGCCACAACGACTTCCTGTTGCCACATGTTCCTGTCTCCAGTGAGGGGCAGGCGCCAGGAGCCATGGCACCCTCCGGCTGCGGGCCTGGGTCAACCCTCGACTGGCTGAGACCTGTGACACCCCCCGGCCCCCCAGCAGGCAGCCAGGACGCCTGGGTTCTTGCCCCCGCTTGTCCAAATGCTGCCGTGGCTCAGTTCCCCTGGCAGCACAGGGCCCCCTAATGCTGCCCCTGCCACCCCCCGGACCTGGTAGGAGGCTCTGATCTGAGCCCAGCTTTGCCCCTCAGCCCGAGGCTGGCGTTGGACAATGCCCCAATACCAGGCACAGAGTTGTGAGGCTGGGGGCTGCCCCATCCCCCCCAGGGAGCGCGGGGCTGTGGGGGGCACCTACCTGGAGGAGCGGATCCCCATTCCTCGGGAGGACAGGGTGAGTCAGTGCTGGGCCGGGGGGTGGGGTGCAGCTTCATCTCACCAGCCTCCGGGATGCACGGCTTCTCGCCCTTCTCCTGCCTCAGTTTTCCCTGATGGGTAATGGGATCAGCCTAGGCTGCCCATTAGTGACTGGAAGGTCCTGACAGCCCCGCCTGGGGAAACTGAGGCAGAGGGTGGGCTGCCCCAGAGGCAGTTGGGGACCCTGCTTGGGGACTGGGGGGGGGTCTCCCCCCTGACTCTGCTCCCTGACCCTGGGGGGGAGCAACAGCCACCAGCTCCTGGGCTCTGTTGGCACCACCTCTGTTTTGCAACCCACCTTGGGGGCGGGGCACGAATTTGAAATCAGCAGGGCCCTGGCGCTTCCTGGGTGGGGGGCATGGAGGGCACCCCTGTCTGGGGCTGGGGTGGGGGAGGTCCCCCTGCCCTCGCTGTCTGTGCTGCTGCCAGGACTCAGATCCAGGAGAAAGACCCTGGCTGGGGGGCATCTGCCCCCCCACCCTCACACCTTTCCACACGTCCTGGGAGCTTCCTGGGGGGGAAAGGCTGGGGTGAAGGGTGCTGGGCTCTGGGGTTCCTCCCCCCCAGCCCCTCCTGACAGGCTCAAAGCAAGGCAGGAAAGGACTCAAGTGTGCGGCGGGCAGGAAGGGGAAGTGGGTAGAGGGGCCCTTCCCAGGCTGGGGGGGAAGGGAGGCCAGGGCCGGGGGGGTGTCACCCATGGAGCTGCCCCCCCAGCTTAGTACTGGGTGGGTTGCAGCCCCTGAGCTGGACAGGGCTGGGGGTCCTTGTTGGCCGAGCCCTGCTCCTTGTAGCAGAGCAAGAAGAGGGGGCAAGAAAGGGGGGCAGGAGGAGTATTTACCCCTCTGATGCCCCCCCCAGCCCGGCTTCAGCCTGCGCAAGCTATGGGCCTTCACAGGCCCTGGGTTCCTCATGAGCATCGCCTACCTGGACCCCGGCAACATCGAGTCGGACCTGCAGTGTGGGGCTGTGGCTGGCTTCCAGGTAGGCACCGGGCACCAGGGGCTGGGGGGGCCTTAGAGGGACTGTGGGCACCAGGGACTGGGGGGCTGCAGGCTGTGGGCACCACTGGGGGAGCTATCTTGGATGGGGGGTGGGCTGTGCTTGGCACTGGACAAACCCCTGCCTGGGGCGTGGGGGGAACGACTCCCCACTGAGCTCTGCCCCCCTGCCCCGACAGCTGCTGTGGGTGCTGCTGTGGGCCACAATCCTGGGCCTGTTGTGCCAGCGCCTGGCCATCCGCCTTGGCGTTGTCACCGGCAAGGACCTGGGCGAGATCTGCTACCTCTATTACCCCAAGGTGAGCTGGGGGGTGGGAGGCTGCCCCCCCACAGACCATGGGGTACAGGGGTCTCAGGCATGATACTGGTGCATGCCCGCAGGTGCCCCGTGTGCTGCTGTGGATCACCATCGAGGTGGCCATCATTGGCTCTGACATGCAAGAGGTGATCGGGACGGCCATCGCGTTCAGCCTGCTCTCGGCCGGACGGTAATGCCCCCCCGCCCCACACTGCCCAGTGACACGCATGGCCAGAGGGACACACATGTCTGAGCCAGACTGAACCCCCCCTCTATACCCTCTCCCTTCACAGCATCCCCCTCTGGGGTGGGGTCCTCATCACCATCATCGATACCCTCTTCTTCCTCTTCCTGGATAAATATGGTGAGTTCCCAGGGGGGGGCACAGCTGAATCCGGCCCTCCACCTACTGCGGAGGGAGTCCCCAAACCCCTTCATGCTTCCCTAGATTGTACCCCGACAGAGCCCCCAGTGGGGGCAGTCCATGGGACTATAGCTGCCCCTGGACTCCCCCCTGCCCCCCCCAGGTCTGCGGAAGTTGGAAGCCTTCTTTGGCCTCCTCATCACCATCATGGCTGTGACCTTCGGCTACGAGGTAAGTGACAACCCCCACCTCCACCCCAGGCCTGTCCTTCCTGCTCCCCATCCACGATCTGGGGTGTGAGTGGCTTCCAGGAGCTGGGTGGAGGGCATGGGGGGGCAGGGTTCAGGGCTTCCAGGTTCACCTGTGCCCCCTCCCCCATCCGGCAGTATGTGGTGGTGCGACCGTCCCAGGAGGCAGTGCTCCGGGGTATCTTTGTGCCCTACTGTGTGGGCTGTGGGCGCGAGGAGCTGCTGCAGGCCGTGGGCATTGTAGGCGCCATCATCATGCCCCACAATATCTACCTGCACTCATCCCTAGTCAAGGTGAGCCCCCAGCCCTGGTCAAGGTAAGCCCCTGCCCCAGTCCTAGTGAGACCCTTGCCCTGATCCTGTCGAGACACTGTCCCAGTCACTGTGAAACCCCTGCCTAAATCATGGTGAGACCCCTGCCCTAGTCATGGTGAGACCCCTGTTCCAGTCATGGGGAGACCCCTGCCAGGGTCATGGTGAGACTCCTGCCTATGCCCCCCCTGGCCTGCGATGCAGTCTGCAGCCAGTGTGAGGCCCACTGTGGTACCCCCGCTTTGGTCACTAAGGGCTACTCCCACAGCCCTGCCTTGGCCAACAAGGGGCACTGCCCCAGGCTTGTGGGAAACCAGTGCCAGCTGATGGTGCCCGCTCTGTGCCCCTCCAGTCCCGCACTGTGGACCGGACACAGCAACAGGAGGTGAGGGAAGCCAATGGGTACTTCCTGCTGGAGTCGTGCCTGGCGCTGGGCATCTCTTTCCTCATCAACCTCTTCGTCATGGCCGTCTTTGGCCAGGCCTTCTACCACCGCAGCAACAGCGATGTGGTGAGCACCAACCCCTGTCTGGCCCTGACACTCTCTCCTAAGGGGTCCCAGCCCCCTCCCCTGACCTCCACCTTCTTATGACCTGCCCCCACCCATTGCAGCACAATGTGTGCGTCAACAGTAGTGTCAGCCAATACGCCAACATCTTCCCTGCAGACAACAGCACCGTGACTGTGGACCTCTACCAGGGGGTGAGCACTGGGGGCAGGGGGCAGGGCAATGTGAAGGGCCAGGGTTTGCACTGACCCCTCCCCTCCACCCCAGGGCGTCATCCTGGGCTGCTACTTCGGGGCAGCTGCCCTCTACATCTGGGCCGTGGGGATCCTGGCAGCCGGGCAGAGCTCGACCATGACTGGTACCTACGCGGGACAGTTCGTTATGGAGGTGAGCTGCAGGGGGAGGCGTGGGGGGGTCTAGGATCCCCCAAGCCTCCTGGGACTTCCCCAGGGTCATCCCAGCCCTGTGGAGGCCTTAGGGGAGGTGGGAGCCCCAATGGCAGACGAGGAAAACCTGGTAGGAGCATCAGCAGGGAGGCAGATAAACCAGGCACATCATTAGGTTCCAGAGTTAACCGCCTTTATGGTGGGGGCAGGTTAAGCCCTACTCACTGGGGCAGGTGGTGGTTGCCCAGATGGGCCTGCCTGAGCAAACCTGCCCCTCGCCCCCAGGGTCTGAGTCACATGGGGTGACCTCCCCCATGAACGGCAGGGCATCGACTCTGGACTCTAATGATGGCTGCAGCCAGACTAGAAAGGAATTGGGGCTGACCCTGGCAGCAGGATGTGGCAGCTGCTCTGGGGCTGGGGGCGGAGCTGAGGGGTTGTGGGCAGGGCTTGAGGCCACAACCCCTCCTTGGGTCTTGCCTCCCCCCGCAGAGGCAGCCACAACCCAACCATGGAACCACGAAACCACGGGGCCGGGGCGTTTGCACAAGGGAGCAGAGTTCATGCACCTCATCTAAATAATTTGCATAACTGAATCTTGTAATGAGCGGTTCCCTGGGTCCCGCTGACACCTGGTGGCTGCTCAGTGCAGCCGCAGCCGCCCCGCAGCCCTGGGCCTGGAAGCTACCTGGGCACCGCAGCCGCCTGGGGGGGCAGGGTGTCCAGGCCCCAATCCTGCCAACTCCTGCCCCCAGGCTTGGGCGGGGGCGGGGGAGGTCCCAGCCTTGCCTTGACACCTACCCCAACCCCGCAGGGCTTCCTGCAGCTGCGCTGGTCCCGCTTCGCCCGCGTCCTCTTCACCCGCTCGTGCGCCATCGTCCCCACGGTGCTCGTCGCCGCCTTCCAGGACGTGCAGCACCTGACGGGCATGAACGACCTGCTCAACGTGCTGCAGAGCATCCTGGTGCGGGCAGCGCGGCCCCTGGCCCCCGGTGCCCCTCACCCCCAGCCCTGTTGGTGACCCTCACTTCTGCCACCGCCGCCCCTCACCCTGCCCCAATGCCCCGTCCCCCCCAGCCCCACCGGTGCCCCTCACCCTGTCCTGTGCCCCCAGCTGCCCTTCGCGGTGCTGCCCGTCCTGACCTTCACCAGCCTCCGGCCGCTCATGACCGACTTCACCAACGGGCTGTGAGTGGGGGGCAAGGGGGGACCCGAGCAGGGCCGGGGTCCGGCAGGGGCGCAGGGCCAGGCCCTTGACCCCGGGCCTGCCCTTGACCCCCCCAGGCCGGGAAAGCTGGTGATGGCGCTGATCGCGGCGCTGGTCTGTGCCATCAACCTCTACTTCGTGGTGGATTTCCTGCCCTCGCTGGGCAGCGTGGCCTACTGGGTGCCCGCGGGCGTCGTGCTGGCCGCCTACGCCGCCTTCGTCGCCTACCTGGTACGGGGGGGGCCG
>NW_017728949.1:52242552-52243763 GCF_001723895.1 Crocodylus porosus | reverse complement strand
GCCCTTGCACCCGGGAGGTGAACCGGCGGCCCGGGGCCCTCCCGGCGGGGGCTGTGCGGGGCCCACGCGTGTGCAGCGCAGCTCGGGGTGGGCCCCGCGGTGTGAGCGAGCGGGGGGGCCGGAGTCCGGAGGGCAATAAACCAGGTGAAGCTGCCCCGCGGCCCTGAGTCTCCTGGGGGGTCGCGCGTGGGCCGGGCCCTGCCCCCCTCCGCGCGGGGACACTTGTTGCGGGGCCGCCGCTCCCGCCCGGGCAAAGGGGCCCCGCCCGGCACCCGGCCCTTAAAGAGGCGATGCACCGGGTGGGCCCAACAACGGCTGAGCGCCCCCAACCTGCCCCTAGCCCCCCCGGAGTGCGGCTGCCTTGCCGGGAAGGGGTGAGTCACGAGGGGCGCGAGATGGGGCACGATCGAGACCTGGGACCGTGAGTGGGGGGGGGTGCGGCGGGGAAGGCCAAGGTCTCTCCTGCAGCACTTCGGAGATGGATCCGTACACATCCTGCGCTGGGGGGTCCAAGCCCCCGATGGGGAGCCACAGTGACGGGCTTCCTCCCAGGGTCTCCGTGGGCACATCCCGCATCTGGGCGGAGACGCGCGGGGATAAACCCCGGGGGCTTTCTGCCCCTGCTCCTGTCCCCTCCGGCGTCTGCCCTAGGCCTGGCCTCGGTCTCTCCCCTCGGGAAGACCCAGCCTGCTTGCCGCCCTGCTCCGCACCTTCTCCAGCTTGGCCCCCCGGGCGGCGGGACCGCAGCCGGCCCCGCTTCGAGGCGTGGGCGCTCCGCGCCTCGTGGTGCCTCCCGCTGGGCTTTCCCGCCGGTTTTCTCCCGTATCTCTCCAGTTTAAAGAGCATCTACAAGCTTTGCTGCGGGGGGGGCGCTGGCACCCGCTGTTGTTTAAGGTCGCAGGAAAAGCCGACGAAGCGGGGGCTTGCGCAGCCCTACAGCCCCCGCGAGGGTGGGAGGGAGCTCGGGGGTCACATCTGGTCCGGGCCCTGCCCCCCGCAGGACCAGCCCAGCTGCAGCGTCCCAGCCGGGGCTTTGCCCACCCGGGTCTTCGAAGCCCCCAGGGATGGGGGCTGCACCCCCGCTCCGGGGAGCCGGCCCCAGGGCTTCCCCGCCCCCCCGTGAGAAAGTTTTCCCTAATGTCCAGCCTCAACTTCCCTTGCTGCAGCCTGCGCCCATTGCTCCCCGTCCTGCCGTCTGCCCCCGCTGAGAC
>NW_017728949.1:52235838-52241841 GCF_001723895.1 Crocodylus porosus | reverse complement strand
CTGCCCCGGGGCCAGGACCCCCCCCGTGCAAGCCCAGGTGCCCTCTTCCACTGCCCTGGGACCCCCCCTTCCAAGCTCAGAGACCCCTCCCCCTGCCTGCCTGGCCTCTGCCCCGGCGCTGCCCTGTGCCCCGCCCCCAGGATGCCTGGAGGGGGCTGGGGGCCGTGACCTCCCCCCTGACCGCCCCCATCGTCCTGCAGCCCGTGAGCAATGCGGACTTCATCATCCCCGTGGAGATCGACGGCGTCATTCATCAGGTGGGGGGGGTGCAGCCCCACATGCACCCCCTTGGGGGCCAGTAGGGGGTGCTGTGAGCCTGGGCCCAGCTGGGGGGGCGCGGATGCACGGGGTCTGGAGGCCAAGGGGGCTGCGGCTGGGTGTGCGGGGGCTCTCGGGAGTCCGGTGCGACGGGGGTGAATCCAGGCTGGCGGCGCCGGGTTCGAGTGCTGCCCTCGACTGCTTGGGCCCAGCCCTGGGGGTCCCCTGGGCCCAGTGCGGGGGTCCGTGCCCCTGCTTACCCCTCCCCGCCCGCCCCCAGGTCTACGTGCTCAAGCGCCCGCACGTGGACGAGTTCCTGCAGCGCATGGGGCAGCTCTTCGAGTGCGTGCTCTTCACCGCTAGCCTGGCCAAGGTGAGCCGCCGGGCCCCTCCCAGCCCCCCGGTGCTGGGGGCCCCTGAGGCACGGCGGGCCCTCCTGCGCGACGGGGACCGGCCCCAGGCGTCGGGGCTCCAGGCCCTGCGCCCCTCTGGCCAGCAACAGCCCCCAGCTGCAGCGCCCCCCGGGTTGCCCAGAATCCCCAGTGTTGCGGGTGGCCAGGGGCTGGGCCCCCGCCCCCGTGACCCCTGCCCCCGCGGCCTGTGCCCCCAGTACGCCGACCCCGTGGCCGACCTGCTGGACAAGCGCGGCGCCTTCCGGGCCCGGCTCTTCCGCGAGTCCTGCGTCTTCCACCGCGGCAACTACGTGAAGGACCTGAGCCGGCTCGGGCGCGACCTGCGGCGGGTGCTGATCGTGGACAACTCGCCCGCGTCCTACGTCTTCCACCCCGACAACGCCGTACGTGCGGGGCGGGAGCGAGGGGCGCTGGGGGGCGGGGGGGCAGCGGCCTGACCCCCGCCATGCCCACAGGTGCCCGTGGCCTCGTGGTTCGACAACATGGCGGACACGGAGCTCCGGGACCTGCTGCCGTTCTTCGAGGGGCTGAGCCGCGTGGACGATGTGTACTCCGTGCTGCGGCAGCGCCGGACTAGCAGCTAGCGCCGCGCCCGCGTGCTAGGGCCAGGACACGCCCGGCCGCGCGTGGCGCCGCGGACACGGACCGACGGACACGGACTGGGCCCGAGGCCTGGCCCCCATCGTGGCCTGCAGTGCATTCTGGGAGTGGAGCCCCCCAGCTCCCAGGGACCGGCCAGCGGGGGGCTCTGGTCTGGTGCTGTGAGGAGCGCCCCCTGCTGCCTGCCCCGGTGCTGCCCCCCAGGGGGGTCTTTGCTGCCCTCCCTCTGCCTCTATCAGTGCCTTCTCCTCGTGCTGCCAGCTCCCCTGCCCCATGGGGAGGTTTCCGGGGGCCCTCATCTGCCTTATACCCCCTTGTCCTGCCCCCCTTAGGGGCTGTGGATGTCGTGCCTTGGACGGGGGCGGGGGCAGGTCTGAGGCCCCGGTCCTGATCCTGACCTCCCCCCTCCAGAAGCTCAGCACTTTGTATCAGTCGGGGCGCGTGTCCCAGCGTGCAACAGCCTGCCTGGGCCGAGAGCAGCCGAGCACGCTTGGGAACGGGGTCCCGACCCCACGTCCTTGTGTGTTCGCTGCGTCTCGGGGGAGAGCCGGGACGTGGCCGAGCCCAAGTGCCTTTGTGTGAGTGTGTAACGGGGGGGAAAGAAACCAGCCAAGAGCCAGCCGCGCTGCGTGCCTTCCTTTGCCTCGCACACGTGTCTGTGAGACAGCACATGTATGTGGGTGAGGGTGGTGAGTGCATGTTTGTGTGTGATCATGCATGTGTGCAAGGAGTGAGCGTGTTTGTGACTACGTGCATGAGTGTCAGGGAGTGCATGTGTAGGGGGGTGAGTTGTGTGTGTGGCTACATGCATGAGTGAGAGCATGTGTGTATGTGGGAGGGGTTGAGCATGAGCAGGCATGTGCACATACCTGTGTCTGAGACTCTGTGCACGGGTGTGAGAGTGAGTGCAAGCGGGAGGGGGATGAGTGTGAGTGTCCACAAAAGTACATGTAGCCACACATACATGGGTGAGACCATGTGTGTGAGAGGAGTGAATGTGCATGACTACTTGCATGGGTGTGAGAGTGAACATGTGGGGGGATGAGTGTGCACATACATGTGAGACCATGTCTGTGTCTGAGGGGTGACTACATGATCACGTGCACAGGTGTGAGTATTCAGGGGGAGGGCATACTGCATATGTGTCAGAGTATGTGTGTATGAGATGGGTGAGTGTATGTGTATGCACATATATGTGTGGAGCCCCCGATGGCATGTGCACCCACATGCGTGCGTGCCTGCCTGTGTGCGCAGGGCAGGACACTCGGATGCACTGATAGTGCCTGGGCCGGGCCCAGCCGCGCTGCCGCGGAGGAGGTGGCCGTGGCGCTGGGGTGCAAACCCGGCCCGTGGCCTCCGAGGCTGTGTGAACACGCGTGTCCCTGGCTCTGGCCAGACCCTGGAGCCCAGCAAGCATCGGGGAGAGCCACCCCGGCTGCGGCCTGTCCTGGGGCCAAGGGGGAGCAGGCGGGTGTCACCCGCTCTCCTTGAGGGGCTCTGGGCTGGCGACCCCCCGAGCCACGATGGAGCTGGCCCTGGCGGCCGCAGCCTGCTCCGGGTCCCGGGGGCAGGAAGGACGGGCCGGACGATGCTAAGGGGTGGGGGGCCGGCGGCAGGACAGGTGGTGATGGGGGCTGCAGGAGAGGAGGCCGCGGGGGGTGTTGGTCCCAGGCCCCGCGGCCCCACGGCGGCGAGAGGACAGAGAAGGGGTTTTCTCCCTGGCTGCAGGGGAGCAAGGGCTTCAGGATGCAGAAGGGGAAACTGAGGCAGGCGGCAAGCAGGGGCCGGGGTAGAGGGGGTAGGTCTTTTCCAGCCTGGCTTTGCTGTCTCGGGTGGGGATGAGAGTGTGCGTGTCTAGGGTGGGCTGCTGGTGGAGACGCTGCTTGTGTGCGTGTGTACAGCTGTATGGGTGAATGTGTGTGAGTGTGGGAAGGAGGTGAGCGTGTGGACGTGTATGTGTGGAGACACTGCACGTGTTTGACTGCATGGGTGAGCATGCGTGCATGTGCGTGTCTCGGGCCAGGCTGCTGACACGCTGCTTGTGTGTGTGCATGATGGTGAGAGTGTATGTGTATGAGTGAATACATGTGTGGAGACACTACATGTGTGTGACTGCATGGGTGAGGGAGTGTGCGTGTGGGTGTGTGGGAGGGGGTGCATGTGATAAGTCTGCAAACACATGGGCAGGGAGACCCTGCATGCACATGATATGGGTGTGAGACGGCAGGGGTGAGAATAAGTGCATATGTGTGTGGGGCGGGGGGGAAGGAGGGTGAGTCTGTGTGCAAACATGTCCATGTATGGAAGTACTGTGTGCGCACACGTGTGTGTATGGGGGGGGAGAAGGGGCAGTGAGTCTATTCGAACAAGCACATGTCAAGGCACTGTGTGTGACTGCATGAGCGAGAGTGAGCGAGCATACACATGTGCATGTGGGAAGTGGGGGTGAATGTGCAAACACACACGTGCATGGGTGAGCGGGCGCATGCATGTGGGAAGGAGGCTGAGCCTCTGTGTGAACACAGACATTGCTCACGCGTGTACTTGCTTGGCCCCCTTGTAGGCAGCTGCATGGGGCACGTCCACGTGTCCTGCCAGGGCTGGGGGAGGGCAGGACCTGCCCGTCCCCCCCAGAACCCACGCCCCCCCACTGTAACCCCTTGGCTTCCTGGTCCCTCTGAGCTGGGAGAGAGTCGGGGTCCCGGCCCCCCCACCCCGTCCCGCCACAGTGGACTGCTACACTCTGCAGCTGGGGAAACTGAGGCACAGGGGCACAGAAAAGGGACCCAGGCATCCTGCTGGGGGCCCACCCCTGCTCCACCCTGATAGGCCCCCCCCCCCACCCCCTACACACCTGGGGCAGAACCCAGGTTGGGGGGGCAGCACTCCAGACGGCCCCTTCCCTGGGGCCTTGGCCTACTGCTACCTCCCCTGCCCCGCTCCCCCCCCAGCAGCTTTGGCTGCTGCTTCCTCACTAATGAGCGCTGCCCTAATTGCTGGAAGCTCATTAGTGCAGGGGGGAGTGGGCACTGTGCAGTGGGGCAGGGATAATGCCTCCCCCCACCCACCCCAGGCAGTGCCCGGCTGCAGCCGCCAGGGCCGGCCACCACGCCTGGACCAGGTGAGGCTCGGGAGAGCGCTGGGGGGCAGTACCAGGCCGGGCGGGGGCACGGCCCAGCTGGTTGGGGGGGCTGGCCGTGTTGCTGCATCCGGAGCTGCTTGGGTGCTGGGGGGGGGGCACACCCAGGAGCACTGAAGACCTGGGGCACGTGTACGTGTGCTTGGGTAGACATGCATGCGCGTGCGTGCATGTGTGTGTGTGCATGCGCATGGGCAGGCACGTGTGTGCCTGTGCCTGGGTGGGTGCCTGTGCCGACATGCCCATGTGTGAGAGCGTGTGGGTGCACACGTGTGCCTGCATGTGAACGTGCAGCTCTGAGCTGGCACCTGGCACCTGGCGGGCCCTGCCTGGGGCAGGGCTCCGGGATTGCCCCAGACCTTGGAGCCGTAGGGCAAGAGGGGCGGGCGCTCCCTGGCACAGCAGCCCAGATAAGGCGAGGGCAGAGGCTGGGGCTGCTCGGAGATAAGGGGAAACTGAGGCTCAGCGCCGGGGGTGCTGTGCAGCCCTCGACAGGGGCAGGCGCTGGACCTTGGAGCCCGCAGCCGCCCTTGCTATTTGGAGGCGTTTTCCCAGGTTTAGCCATGGCCAGTCCCCTGTGGCCTTGCCACACGTGCTAATTACAGGCAGATGTTACTGGCATCCCCAGGGCATGGACAGAGCCCGGACTCGGGGAGTGGGGCATCCCCCAGACCCGCCCGTCTGTGCTGCGGGCGGTGCCAGGGGCGGGTGAGGCCAGGGGTGCGGGGAGCAAAGGTTGTGCCTTGCACGAGTGTCTAGTGCACGGCTGCGCCCGTCTCCGTGTGCACCTGCGACCGCACAGCTGCACTCTGCCAGGTAGGGGTGGGACCCCGCCAGCCGCCCCCTGCCCGGGCACCTGATGCCAGGAGGGGGTGGGCATCGGGCTGAGGAGCTGCTGGACCCCTCCAGGGGCTGGGAGGGTGGATTTGGGGCTCCCCCCTGAACCATGGGGTAGGGGCCAGGTTGGTGGGGGCAGGTGCTGACCCAATGGGCATGGGTCACTAAAGCACCCAGGGGGCACGCATGTCCTCCATGTGACCACACACGCGTGTGCCCATGGCAGTTTGCATGGGTGAGGACCTATGTGGGCACACAGGTGTGGACGGGCTGCACAGGTCTGCCCACGGAAGAGGCCCCGACATGTCCGCTTGTGGGCTGAGGGGCACATGCGTGTATTTGCGTGGGTGTGCAATGGCACTCCCGGCCAGGGCAAACAACGCTGTCGGTCCCTGCAGGCCCCGCGCCCCCGCCGCCCCCCACCATGGTGCAGCTGGACCCCAAGGTCACCCGCACCCTCAGCAAGACCAAGCCGGGCCTGCAGATCTGGAGGATTGAGGTGGGGTCTCGGGGGCCGCGGGGGTTACAGTGGGGGTCTGGCCTTGCTGCCTGGGCTGGGGTCTCCCCCTGCCGGAGCCCAGGAGGAACCCTGGAGCCCAAGGCTGCAGCAGGGTGGGGGGTTGGCCTGGGGACCCCCCAACTCAGCACCCCTTCTCCCCCCCAGGACATGAAGATGGTGCCGGTGCCGCCCCAGTCCTACGGCATCTTCTATGAAGGCGACTGCTACGTGGTGCTCATGGTAGGGGCGGGGGGCGG
>NW_017728949.1:52221165-52234998 GCF_001723895.1 Crocodylus porosus | reverse complement strand
CCCCTGGCCCACTGCACGGGGCGGGCCGCCCCCTCTTAAAGGGCCGGCACCCCCTGGCTGTGCTGAGTGTGCCCCTCTCGCGCCCGAAGCGTGTCCGACGCCGAAGGGAACCTCCTGGTGCAGGAAGTCGCCGTCCGGCCCCTGGCCCAAGACATGCTGAGCCATGACGTACGTGCCCCCCCGAGAGCCCCCCACCCTCTCCCTGCCCGGGGCCTGGTTCTGATGGCGCTGGGGTCTCTGCCCCTCAGGACTGCTACATCCTGGACCAGGGCGGCAGCAGGATCTTCGTGTGGAAGGGGAAGAACGCCAGCCGGCAGGAGCGGGACCAGGCCGTGAGCAGGGCCCTGGTGAGATGGGGGGCAGCCCTGGGGGCCTGGAGCAAGGACCCTCCTCGTGCCCTCCCAGCACATGAGGGGGCCGGTCCCCTGCCCCACGCCCGGCTGTGTCCCCCCCAGGGCTTCCTCAAGGCCAAGGGCTACCCAGCGACCACATCCGTGGAGATACAGAACGATGGGGCCGAGTCGCCCGTCTTCAAGCAGCTTTTCCAGGGCTGGACGGAGCCGCAGCAGACTCGTGGCCTGGGCCAGACCCACGCCCGCGGCACCGTGGGTAAGCAGGGGGCATGGGGGGGTCTCCTCTTTTCAGAGGGCACTGTGATAAGCGGGGGGCACCCCTTGCTGGTACCCCTCACTCCCAACCCGCAGCCCCTGGGGTCCCCCTGCCAGACCCCATCCCACGGTGGTCCAGCCAGCATGGGGGGACGGGTCTGGGGGGTCCCCCCAGCCCAGCCTCAGCCCCCCGCCCTGCCCCGCAGCCAAGGTGGAGCAGGTGAAGTTCGACGCCACGACACTGCACGCCCAGCCCCAAGTGGCCGCGCGGACCCGCATGGTGGACGACGGCTCCGGCGAGGTCCAGGTAGGTGCCGTGGGGCCCTTGCCCAGTGCCGGGGGGGTCGGCTGGGGTGCGGGGGTCTCACCCCCATGCCCGGACCCCCAGGTGTGGCGAGTGGAGGATCGGGAGCTGGTGCCCGTGGAGCGGCGCTGGCTGGGCCACTTCTACGGCGGCGACTGCTACCTGGTGCTGTACACCTACAAGGTGGGCGGCCGCCCCCATCACATCCTCTACATGTGGCAGGTGAGTGGCTGCCCCGAGACCCCCGGTTCCTGGCCGGCTTGGGGGCACCAGGAGCCTTCCCTGGCCCTCTCGCCGAGTGCAACACTCTGTGTCCCCGGGACCCCAAGTCCAGGCTGGTGCTGTGGGGGGTGGGAGGGGGCCCAGCTCTGAGACACCCCCTTCCCCCAGGGCCGCCACGCCAGCCCGGATGAGCTGGCCGCCTCAGCCTACCAGGCGGTGATCCTGGACCAGGAGTACGGGGGGGAGCCCGTGCAAGTGCGTGTGCCCATGGGCAAGGAGCCCCCGCACCTGCTGGCTGTCTTCAAGGGCAAGATGGTCGTGTATGCCGTGAGTATGGAGCGGGCCAGCTCCCAGCGGGCTGCTGGGGGGTCTGGCTTGGGCCCACGTGGCTAACGAGATGCCTTGGCTGTGCCCTGGGGCGGGGAGTGGCAACCCCAAGGATGCCTGAGCATGGCGGTGCTGGAATATGGGGAAACTGAGGCACAGAGCTCAGCAGGGCTGGGCTTGAGCATGGCAGCGCCCCCCTCCAGCCACGTGGAAACTGAGGCACGGAGCGGTGCTGAGGCCACCCAGACAGCTGGTGGACGTGGAGGCTGGGACCGTGGAGCTGGCGCAGCCCCAGTGCCCCCCACCCCACAGTGCCCAAGCCCTGGCCCCAGCACCAGGAGCTCCCCTCTGACCCCTCCACCCCCACAGGGCGGCAGCTCCCGGGCCGGAGCCACGGAGACGGCGCCAGCCACGCGCCTGTTCCACGTGCACGGCGCCAGCGAGACCAGCACGAAAGCCATCGAGGTGCCCGCCCGTGCCGCCGCCCTCAACTCCAACGACGTCTTCGTGCTCAAGACCCCGGCCTGCTGCTACCTCTGGTACGGCAAGGTAGGTACGGCCAGGCCGGAGAGGCCTGGGGGGGCGAGGGGTCTTTGGGCAACCGGCGCCTCCACGGTGCCTGCAGCCACCGCGCACACCGTCTCCGGCAGGGTTGCAGCGGGGACGAGCGGGAGATGGGCAAGATGGTGACTGACCTCATCACCAAGACGGAGAAGCTGGTGGTGGCCGAAGGGCAGGAGCCCCCCGCCTTCTGGGCCGCGCTGGGCGGGAAAGCCCCCTATGCCAGCAGCAAGAGGTACCCCCGCGCTCCGTCCCCGCGGTCCCCGGGACCCTGCCGGAGCCGCCCGCCGTGCAGCCTGGAGACGCCCCGCAGGGAGCGGCCGCTGGGAGGATTTGTTAGGGTTACGGTGTCGCGGCCACCCCTCCAGGCTTGGTCCAGCCGGGTGGGGGGCCGGGATGCAGGGGCAGAGGCCTGGAGTAGTAGGGACATGAGTGGATGGAGGGCGCAGGTGGGGGGCCGTGCCTTGTTTGCCCTGATTTATCGTAGAGACCCAGAGCCATGGGGCCGGCAGGGAGTTCTGGGGTCAGCTGCGCACCTGAGGCAGGATCAGGCCCGTCCCGACCATGCCAGACATATCCATAGTCTCAGGATCCCAGCGCCGTCTTGACGTCACCTGCAATGCTTCACGGTCGGTCGTGCCCACCCCCGAGTTCGTGGGCCTGAACCGGAGTGCCGGCTTCTAGCTAGACCCGGCGGGGCAGGGGGTACAGGAGAGACGTCCCTGAGCCAGGCTGGCGGAGGAAAGGCGGAGGAACATGGAGAGCTTGAACAAGGAGAGAGCAGCGTTCACGCCTGGGAGTGGAGAAAGATTAGCAGGAACCGGGACATGACACTGAGCCACTAAGTCAGTGCTGCCTTGATAGAAATGTGGCTGCGTCCAGGCGGGCAGGGATCAAAGCGGGGTCCCCTGGGCAATGCAGCTGCAGGAGGGGGGGTCCCCACGCCCCCTCCCCAACCCATGTCCCGGCAGGTTGCAGGAGGAGAGACCGTCCGTCACCCCCCGCCTCTTTGAGTGCTCCAACCAGACGGGCACCTTCGTGGCCACTGAGATTGTGGACTTCAACCAGGATGACCTGGAGGAGGACGACGTCTTCCTGCTGGACACCTGGGACCAGGTGTGGGGCGGAGGGGCTAATTAAGCCTCCCTTAACGAGGTCCCCCGAGCAGCAAGAGGCTGGCCAGGGCAGGATTGAGACCCAGGCCCTCCCTGCATCCCCATGGCCCTAGCTGAGCCAGCAGCCTGAGCTGTGGGGTCCCATGTCCAGAAAGGCCCTGATCCTGCCCTGTGCCCAGCCCCCTGGCTCCGGGCAGGTCTGGAGAGCCTGTCTGTGGCGCAGGTTTTCTTCTGGATCGGGAAGGAGTCGAACGCGAGCGAGCAGGAGGCGGCGGCGGTGATGGCCCAGGAGTACCTGAGCTCCCACCCCAGCGGGCGCGACCCCCAGACCCCCATCGTGGTGGTGAGGCAGGGCCATGAGCCCCCCACCTTCACCGGCTGGTTCCTGGCCTGGGACCCCCTCAAGTGGCAGGTAAGTGACGGGCCGCGTAGGGACCCCCCGGCCCTGGCAGTGCACACTGGAGATTCAGAGCCCAGATGTTGGGGATTTTAAACCCCAATTCACCCTGGCTATTTAAGACTCCCTGGCAGCTCCGGAGGCAAGGGCCGGGTCCCGTGGGTGGGTGCAGGGGCACCTCCTGGGGGGTGCACAGGGGCACCGACTCAGGTGGAGCCAGTGGCGGGGGGCAGCCTTGAGGGCAGGGGTGCCACAAACCTGCCCTGTCCCCTCCCCGAGTGCCACCCTGATCCCCTTCCCCATCTGATCCACTGCTCTGGGCTCTGCTTCCTGCCATGGGCTCCCTGCCCCATCGGCTGCTCTGCTTTCTGCTCCCTGCCCTGCGTGCTCTGCCTGAGCCTCTGCTCCGCTTTCTGCTCCCTCCCTTATTGGCTGCTCAGCTTTCTGCTCCCTGCCTTGTGCTCCCTGCCACATCCCCAGCTCTGCTTTCTGTTCCCTGCCTCACTGTCTCTATTCAATGTGCTGCTTGGCTCCCTGCTCCTTGCCCCTGCCCCATCCACTGCTCTGCTTTTTGCCCCCTGTACTATCAGCTGTTCTGCTTTCTGCTCCCCACCCTGTTCTTTCTCTTTAATCTTCTGCTCTGCTTTCTGCTCCCTGCCCTGTGCTGTCTACCCAATCTGCTCCTCTGCACGTTGCTCCCTGCCCCCATGCCCAGCCTTAGGGCACTGCTGTGCTGAAAGGAGATGGATGAGCTCCTGGACCTCAGCTGCCCCTGAGCTCACCAGACACGCCTGAGCCCTGGTCTCCATCTCTCTCCCTGACAGGACAAGAAGTCGTATGAGGAGCTGAGGGCTGAGCTTCAAGACAACAAAAACTTTAGCCTTGTCACAGCGGTAAGTGCCCAGGTGCCCTTGGGTGGGTCAACAGCAGCACTACGGCACCGTGGGCTGATCGAGGAGTTTGCAAACCCATCACCACTGCAACCACGGCCAAAGAATAAACTTTGTGGGCCCCTGCCTAAATTGGCTGCATCGTACCTTGTGCTTAAACTCACAACTCGCAAAAAATGATCAAATGATGTGCCCTCATTAGTCCTGGAGTCATTAGAAGCAGACGAATGTCTCTTTTCAGATTCAGGAAACACCCTGTAGCTGTCTGAAGCATCTGGGCAGGGCCTCGGTGCACTGTGGGAAGTGGTTTCTGTGTCTGGGTTCAGGTTTCTAGCTGGGATTCAAAGCAGTCTGCAGGGCTGTTGAAGAGGAGCTGCGGGACCGGGAGCTGCGAGCAGGCAGCGGGGTAGCACAAGAAAGGGTAGCTTGATTAGTGGAGCCGTTAATGAGGAGAGAGGGGTGTTAATGTCTGTGGGGTGAAGAGATGAGCAGGAACCAGGGAGCCAATAATAAGCTGTGAAGTCCATCGACTCCCTCCATGCTGCCTGAATAAAAACGCCTATCTCCGCCAGGCAGCTGGTTTTAGCTATTTGATGGAGCAGTAGTCCAAGTGGGGGGGGCGGGGGGAGCAGGGGGGGTGGAACTGCACCAGTGCAGCCCCCAGCAGGTGCCCAGATGCTCCTGGCTGGGCCCAGCAGGGGCAGATCCAGCGGGGGTGAGGTAGTGCAGTTACTCCCCCTTCCGCCTGCTTTGCTTCCTGCTCCATTCAAAGTTTTCTAACCAACTGCCTGGCAGTGGTAGTGGCACTTCTATTCAGGCAGCACCAAGGGCCTCCATGAACTTTGCAGCTCATCTTAATAGACCCGATTCCTGCTAATCTGTCCACTCCCCAGGTGCTACCCACCCTCTCTCCTTGTGCGAGCCTTTTGGCTGCCCCGCTGGCTGGTCCTGACAAGGGAACTCCTATGTCGGTCAGGAGGGAGAAGCAAGAGCTCAGGGGTTGGATACGATGACCTCCCGAGGTCCCTTCCAACCCACATTTCCTATGATCCTGTGGATGTAATAACTCACATCAGCTTTAATTTGGCAAGACAATTGGACATGGCTGTAATTGGCTCAAGAAGGCAGGACTTTGTCTCATGAACCTGCACAAGCTGCATGGCTGCTTCTGACGATCCCAGCCTACTGGTTTCTTTGTCACTGGAGAAAAATAGGTGCCGGGGTGTGTGATGATGCCCCATGTTAGCTGCACCCCCTGCTTTTTAGAGTCCTAGATCTGCCCGTGCCTGGATGGGACCAGCCGTGCCCCTTGAGCGTGCTGGGGGGTGGTCTGGGGAAGCCAAGCTGCAGCCCCATGTGACCCTCCCCTCCCCCTGCCTCTTCACTGTCTCCCAGGGGCTCACGGGAAAGCAGGAGGTTTTTACGACCTCGACCACAACCACAAGCACACTGAGCTCGAGGACCCTGCAGACCTTCCCCCTGGAGGAGCTGCTGAACAAGGCCACAGAGGATCTGCCCCAGGGAGTGGACCCCAGCAGGAAGGAGGTGAGGGGGCGCTCAGGGGCCATGCCCACGTGTGTGCACACATGCGTAGGAGGTGGTGAGGGGCCCGCTGTGTGCAGGAGGAGGGGAGAGAGATGCATGCACATGTGTGGACAATGCACTGAGGAGGTGAAGGGAGAGGGGGAACATGCACATGTGTGTATGGGGGCGCATACGTGTGTATGTGTGTGAGGAAAGAGAGGAGAGGGTCTTGGTGTGCCTGCAGGAGGTGGATGTGTCCACAGGTATATGTGGTAGGTGATGAGGGAGGCACAGTGGGTGTATGCATGTGCTGTGTGCACACATAGGTGAGAGAGACTTAGGGGTGTGTTTGTAGAAGATGGTGAGGGGTTGTGTGTGCTGGGGGAGGTGGTGAGAGGAGCTTGGTGTGTGAGTACACGTGTGTGTAAAAGGTGAGAGGTTGTATGTGGGGGAGGGAGGGTGAAGAGAGGAGCTCATGACGTACACGTGCATGCATGTGTGTGTGTGTAGGTGAGAGGGGCTTGGTATATGTGTGTAGAAGAGGGTGAGTGACTTGGTGTATGCACGTGTGTGTAGAAGGGGTGAGGGACTGTGTATGTGTTTGTGTGTGGGGAAAGTGTTGAGCTCAGTGTGCATGTACACACATATACATGTGTGTATGTGTGTGTAGGTGGTGATGAGATGGGCTCAGTGTACATATATACGTGTGTGGAAAATGAGTGAGCTTGCTGTGGATACACACGGGTGGGTTGGTGGTGAGAAGGGCTTGGTGTGTATATACACACATGCATCTGCATAGAAGTGGGTGAGGGGCTTGGTGTGCATGCAGAGGAGGTGAGAGGGGGCTTGGTGTGTGCACACACATGCACAGCATGTGCATCGGACCCCGCCTCTCCCCTCCATCCCCTGGTACGAGCTCTGCAGCCTCCCGGCTCACGCAGCGCCCACCCTTAACTCTGCTGTGCCCACAGGAGCACCTGAGTGATCGGGACTTCCAGGCCGTGTTCGGGATGTCCTGGGGTGCCTTCGCCGCGCTGCCGCTCTGGAAGAGGCAGAAGCTCAAGAAGGAGAAGGGGCTCTTCTGAGGCGGTGCCAGCCCCAGTGCTTGGGGACACTGGCATGGGGGGCTCTGTCCCATGCCCCCCTGTGGCCCTCGAGGCGGCCACCACCGCGCCCAGATGCTACCCAATAAATCCAGTGCACAGAGCAGGGCCTTGGCCTCCTCGCTCCTGGTGATCTCAGCTGCTGCCCCCAGTCCCCATGATCTCAGCCATGTTCCTCCCCCATCCTGGTGATCTCCATGAGGTCGCCCTAGTCCTGGCAATCTCAGCCGTGTCCCACACCCGTGAGACTTCAGGGGAGAAGTTTTGGCTTGCCCAGACTGCATTTGCATAGGACCCAGGGCTGGTGGAGGATCCTGGCTTGGGCAGAGGTGGGAGGGGAGAAGGGGGAGGTCTGGGCTGGGTAGGACGTCTGCGGTGGGGCTGCTATGGCCTCTGTCCCAGGGGGACTTGCTCAAAGCACAGGGAAGGTGGGAGTGTGAATCCTCACCCCAGCTCTGTTCCCAAGGGGCTGCAGGACCTGCAGTGTCCACGTTTGCTTGTGTGGGTGCTCCCGTCATACGTGTGCCCCTGAGTGGTCAAGTGTGTGTCCATGCATGTCCACACCTATGCATGTCCACATCTGTGTGCATCCATACATGCTCATCTCTGCATGTCTGTGTCCACACATATAAATGTATTTGTGTAGGTGTCCATGCATGGGCACGTTTCTGTGTACGGATCCATGCACGTCCAAGTGTGTCCATGTGGACATGTGTGCATGTCCATGCTGGTCCCACCACATCTGCAAAACTATGCTGAGCACCCTAGAAGCAATCTCAGTGCTGCAGCAAGGCGTGGCACGGGATAGGCCCAGGCCTGGCAAGGTGCCGCAGATTCCCAGCTGCCCGTGCCAAAGGTCGGGGCCCTGTATGGCAGCTGTACTTGCTGTTATCAGCAGAGGCCTGATAAAAGCCCTGTACAAATATTTGCAGGGTTGAAGGTGCCAGGCTGGGGGAGGAATAAGGGGTGGGGGGAGTTGAAGTGCAGCTGGTGCTTCCTCACTGCCCCTGACCCCATTGTCTGATAGCGGGGGGGGGGCTTGACCAGCACATACAAGAGGCGTGTCCCTGCCCAGAGCAGCTTGTAGCCCAAGCCCTGCCAGCAGCTGCAAGAGGCTGAGCTGTCTCCTGGTGCCCAAGTGGGAACAGGTACCATGCCCCATGAGCACCAAACGAGCCCAGAGGGAAGGAAGGAGGTACCACGGCAGCTGGTGCGGATGGTTTCTCTTTCCCCAGTTGCACCACGTGTCAGTAAACAGCAGCTGGCAATCCCCAAGCTGACACCCCAAGGGTTTACAGGACACTGTGATGCTTTTATTTTGTGTTCACAATTCCCATCATTCTGCACCGGCTCTTTGCTTTTTTGCTGGCTGCTGAGCACAGAGCTGATGCATTTGGTGATGTGTCCACCATGACTCCCTCAGCTCTTGGCTATGGCCAACGTAGAGCCCACGAGGAAGGGACTAGCTTTTCCATCCTAACGCTGAAACATCGGGGGGGAGGGGGGTGTATCAAGGAGTGGAGCCTTAATGAACTCCCTTAGCCGCCCACTGTCATAACCGGGCAACAAGAACAGGTACTGCAATAAAATCAGAGCATGAGGGTGGGAAAGGACCACAGGTGATCACAGTCCAACTCCCTGCTCAAAGTAGGACCAGCCCCAAGTGGATCCCAGGCAAAGCCTTGGCTGAACACCTCCAAGGATGGAGAGTCCCCAGCTCTTTGGGTAAGCTGCACTAGGCTGCAGCCATCAGGATTTCGGCACCAATAAAACAGCAGCCCGTGGGTGCCGGGGGGTTGGGGGGGGCTGGCACGGACTGTCACTCTACCACAGCTGGCACCCATGGGATTGCACTGAAGCTCGCTAAACGACGAAGTAAGTTCATTCCTGGGTAACAGACTGACCATACCAGCTGCTTCCTCCAGGTCCCAGACTAAGGAACAAGAGTGCACTGAGCACAGATGCGTTGGGGGCCCGTTCCTGCCAGCCCACCCCCGCCACTTGCATGGGGCAGGGGAAATGGAGATGTGGGAGCATGGGAGGGTTGATAAAGGTTTTAATTCCACAAAAGAAAAGCTTATCTACACATAAATTTAAAAACGTGGAGGGGACGGCAAACCTCTAAAGATCCAAGTGGAACAGATCTGCTAAAACGCAGAGAAGTGCTGTTCCCCGGGAAGAAGGGAAGGGCCCCAATGGTGGTCATGTGGCCTCCCCTTGACACGCACACATGGCAGGACATGTGCCTGCAACCCTGAGAGTTACCAAGCCAGGTGGCAGGCAGGTTCTCTGGTAAGGCCCCCACTGGATCCTGTCTTTGGTGATTGGTTACTAGCCCCAATTAGATCGGTTTAGAAAAGGAAGTGATGAGCCCTGTTGCTCCCCTGGTCCTGCCCAGTGCCCCCAGCCTTGCCATGGGCCCTCAATGTCCATACGAAGGTAATGCAGGCTAACTCACCGTTTCTCCCGTTGGCTGTAGCGGCCCTGTTAAACCCCTCATGCGAAAGGAGGATGGGATGAAAGCCCAGCTAGAGAAGACGCATCCTTCCAGCACAGACTGCATCTCTCTGGCCAGTCTTGCCCTGTACACACCTCTCTGATGGGCCCAGCAGCAATTCTGCTTTCCCCACCCCCAATACGAGCACAGCTATTGCACAAAGCAAACATAAGGAAGAGGCGAAACCAAGATCAACGGAAAGCTGACAAAAGTTGAGGGGAAGAGAGGCAAGAGCCCCATGCGCTGTCCTTCCAGACTGGACTGTTGCTGGACCAAACCAAACAGGCTCTGGGGTGAATACGGGTCTGAGCGAGGACGCTCTGAGCGATGGGTAATGTACCCTGCACTGCACCCTCGCTAGCTAGGCACACCCACGAGCCCTACTGGCATCGCTGTTTTACCCCCCAAAAGCCTCCTGCTTCCCAGCTGGCTTGGCAAGAGCTTCTACTACAGGCATGAGGCCCAGAGGATCAGAGCTGTCCTGTAGCATTTTTAGCTACAAACCAGACTGACTGTAAAGGCCACACGGAGTGGCTAAAGCTGAGCAGCGTCAAGTTATTGTAATGAGATAGGCAGCATGGGAGGTGCACAGTGAAGGATGCTGGGGACACCTGGACATGGATCGGACTAACAAGCTCCAGGGGGCAAGGTCACTGGCCCACAGGAGCTCATTCACCGGCTGCTAACAACACAGGTGAGAATGTAGTCTTTGCTCCAACAGGGAAACCCGGCCACAAGCTGCCCCTTTGCACCAAGCCTGAGATGCACACATCAGAGGGGCGTTTGGCTGGCACCAGGCTCCCCAAGGGCATTTACACATGGATGGATCTGGGGGGCTGCAGGCTTAGACCCGAGGGAACTAAGTTCCCTGCTCAGTTCATTAGTGGATCTGACACTTTTAGCATCGGCGCTAGCTGCTCTTATAAGACTGGGGGGAAAACCAGAGGAAGGGGCGAGTCACGGTGGAGAACAGTGACTGCTCTAACACCATGCTCCCCACCTTTTGCTCTGGGCCTCTGCAACAAAGTCCTCTGGGAACTGTTCTCTCCCCAGTTCTATGCACCTTCACTTGAACAAGGAAAATTTGAACGGTTTATAACACCATGCTGTGGGCGGCCGGAGCTGCATCATCTTAACGGCAAAGCTTTGCCATGCATGTAGCAGGTCCGCATCTACGTCCGCTTAATGCAAGACCAGCACCTGGCAAGACCTTCTGCTTCTTTGGTTGCAGTTAGTCTTCCACCCAGAAGCTCTGTGGACCCGGATCATCCCTATCTGATGCCCACTGCCATCAGAGACGCATCTGCTTAGCTCTAGGTATTTTATTCCTGAGAAACTCCTCATGGTAGTTTTAAAACAGAACATCCTTGATAGCAAAGAAAGGGGGGAAAAATAAAACCCCTTCAACATCTGTAACCAATTAATCCAATTGCAAAGAGGCAGAATTAGGGGCAAAACTCAATCAGCTCCTCCAGCTGCTAATAACAATTCATTTGGGAGGAAAAAAACCCAAAAAAAACCCAAACAGCAAACAAACAAAAAACCCAGCAGCTGAAGGAAACATCTGCCCAAGTTAAATAAAAGATGGTTTGAAGGTGCTAATAAGAACCAAATTGTGGGATGTTTTACTGAAACCAGATATAAAACGAGCTTCGTGTTACTGAAGTCAACTAGGAAAATAGAAGAGGTAAAACACATGTGCCCTGAAATCTCTTCTTAACCTTGAAGTTCCCAAAGCTTCTCAATGGAGCTGGTTTATAGCAGTTGAATGCTCCAGACTCCTCAAAAGCCCAATAAATTTATAGCTACCCTGAAAGCACATCTCTCCCTGGGGAGTTCTGGGGGTCTAGAAGGTCAGTTTGAAACCTTGGCTCTCAGTCTAACGGAGCGATCCAAGGGTAATCTTGCCGACCGGTTTTCTTCACTCGTTCAGTTTGAGATGATACAAAAAGACAAAGCTTTCCATGTGCAGACTCTGAAGGGGCTGGGCCAGAATGACAGTTTCTGGCGTGCGACGAGACGTGGCCAGGGTTCACTTCTGAACCTGCCAACAGGTCAAAGCTTACCTTCCACCCCATCCCATCAGCTGCGGCTGTTGAAGTCAAAACAAGGCAACCCTACGTGGTTTGAAGCCAGAGAGAAACATGCACATGGAGACAGATGCTTTCTCTGTGAGCTGCACCAAGCAACAATGCTATGGAAAGAGGCAGTCAGAGAATAAAAAGTTCAAAACAAAACCAAACGTGCGTATAATAGCGTTAAACCAGGGGGGACGAGGAACTCTGGCAAGGTGATGGAACGCAGCTGAGTCTTAAACACGTGCCACAGCACTGGCACTTTGTTTCCCAGCACTGCAAAGAAACGCCAGAGTGTCTACCATCCTGCCGACGTCAGGACACATTCAACTGGCATGGTGTGGACACCCCAGCTAGCAGGGCAGACTGGCCATAGGATACTTGGTGTCGGGGGGGGTTTCCAGTGAACGTTACTAACACGATACAGGCCGGGTTACAGAATCTATTGCTTCAGTTGCTCTTGGAAAAGAAAAAGAAAAAAGAATAGAATGCCAAGTGATATGCAACTCTCCTCCCCACTCGCACGTCCTAGGCGAATGGGCCTGGAAGGTCTGGTCTCTCTGCACTACTGTGAGATCAATTCATGAGCAGCTGTAGTCTGGTGGCTCAATGTCACTCTTTAAGGCTCCACGCTGACAAAGCTATTCCCAGAACAATAAAAATCTTCCCCGTTGCCCCCCAAAAGGAGGTGCTCTCAGGGACACCAAGGCTGACGAGCGCAGCTCAAGCCCATGGTTCGGCAAGTCGAGAGTCCTGTGTTTCTCACGCTCCGTCTCTCCCTGAGCAGTTTGTTCTCCTCCACATCTGGCACAAGTTCAGAATTCCCCACAGTCAGGAGGAACGAGGTACCCTGCTCTTCACAGGGGCTGGCGCACAGACCTTCCCGCTTCCGTGCTCAGCGGCTGCACGTTCTTCTCTGCTTCTAGCAGCTCCTCAAAGATATCCCTAGGAAGCCGGAGAAAGGCACATCGTGAGATCAATGACTAGAGAGTAGTTGGACAAGCTGAAGACAGGTGTGGTGAACAAGAAGTTGGATTGAGGCCTCAGAGAAATTCCAGATGATGGGAGTTAAGCCAACAGAGATACCCCACAGATCTCTATGCCCAGCCCCATGAATTCATAAGCAGCTCAGGACTAAGTTTTTGGTTATTACAAAACAGTTTAACAACAACAACCGTTAAGACTTGACAGGAAGAGGGCAACAAAACTAAAACAATTAGCTAGTGCCAGTGAAACGGTTGGAGGGAACAAGGGCCCTGATAAACAGGATAAAACAAAGGGAAAACAGATGTGTGGGGCTGACATAGATAATACTGCTGAGATGCCACACCTCCTCCTTTAAATACGTCTTTAATGCTAGGCTGGCATCTCATTGCAACCGGACATATTCATGGTAGATTTGTGTACTATCACAGGACTCTCAGACTCTTAGGGCAGGAACAAAATTAAGATCCCCAGAGAAGCCCTCAACTTTGAGGAGGGTGGTCAGGAGAAGGGAGATCATAGAAAACATAGAGAAGTGGGGCTGGAAGGGAGCTCCAGAGGTCGCATCTAGCCCAACCCCTGCCCAAGTCAGCCCTGTTCAAACCATCCTATACAAATCTACTGACTAACCTCTTAGTACAACTACTGTCAGCCCTGGCATGACACAACATCCAAACTTGCCACAGGGAAAGCAGAGGGACTGTGGCAGCTAATGTACTGCTGCTGCAAGGGTTGTTAATATGTTTGAGACCCCCCCCAACCTGTATCAATCTGACCATGGAATAAAATTCCTTCCTGACACAAAATTTCGCATTGGTTTGACCCCGCGCAGAGGGGCAAGACCCCCTAGCTTGACGTCCCAGCAGGAGTACTGGCACAGCTGTCAAAATCCTCAGCCTGAGCTGCTGCCAACTCCAAGTGCCTCTAAGGAAAGCTTAAGAAAACCCCCACATCTGACACATGTAGCAGAAAGGGGGTGACAGAGGGATTCCCTTTCAACCTTGTGTGGCAATGTGCAAAGCCCAGAAGCCTGGGACACCTCCACAGCAGATCACTTGCTGAGCCTAGATCATCCCCATCCAGTGGCTGGTCAACCTTTTCTTGAAAACCTCCAGTAATAGAGTCCTCTCCTTCCCTGGTGCCTCTCCCATGGCCTCTCTGCTCAGACAGTGAAGAAGTGTTTCCTGAGAAGGATGGAGGACGGGATTCACCTCCAAGGAGGATTA
>NW_017728949.1:52209208-52218733 GCF_001723895.1 Crocodylus porosus | reverse complement strand
TTTTTTTTTTTTTTTTTTTAAAACACTTTTGCCCTAAGCTCCAAGACTCTCTTACTTGTGCATGTAGAAGAAGATGTAGCCGCTTCGGTCTCGGTCACACTGTACGGTGCCCTCTTGAGTTCTGGACACTTCCAGGTCATTGTACGTGAACCAGGACTGCTTCTTGATATCGTAGACGTCGCTGATGTAATGCCCTTCAAAACAAAAAAAGACACATTTTTTCCACATGCTAGCTCAAAAACCCATCAACTAATTGTTTTGACACCTTGATGAGACTGCCTGGCCTCAAGCAACTTGGAAAGCCCTTGTGACCTACGCAGCCCCTTCCAACCCTCTTTTTCTTAGGCTCCTGCCACACATTGCATATATTATGCAATAAACTGGTTAATCACACAACAAATTTAGACCAGCCACATATGCAAAGTAATTGTCACACCATGAATGGGTTAATCACAATACATTCAGACCAGCCACAAGTGCAAAGCAATTATCACACCATAAAAGTGGCCATCCAGCTACAAAAAGAACTGACCAGCTACAAAATAGTGTTTGTAAAAAGTGCAACCACTTTATAGCTGGTTTCTATTCAGCTTCCATTTGAATGTGTGGTTGGGCCCTACGAAACATATTGTTCAGCCACTGGAAAAAGATTTATTTTGGAAGCTCAATTACAAACTGAAAGGTTATTCTTACTAATTAACAGTGACCAAGAAAATGGATTGTAATGTTCCCCTGAACCTACGTATGATGCTGTTACAGTAACTCAACATTACGTATCTTTAAGCAGTGCAAGAGCAGTTAAAAGAAGATACCAAAGTGTATATTCCCTACCTGAAGATGATGTGTTTCCAATGTGGCTGACAACGCTGATGAGACGATAGGAATGAGGGAGTTCTCCTACCTGGAAAACAGTGTTTAAAAGGATTTGCTTTTATTTTGGCACTGGATTCAGAACAAGTCCTATGGCTAGAATTTGGCCTTGGGTCCTGTGTCCACAGCAGCTGCCTGAACAAGAAATACACTCAGGTGCATAGAAACTGGACTGGACAACAAGAAAAGAGTATCCCTTGAGAACTGGAGGGTGGGGGACACTTCTGAATTGTTTCCATGTCCCCAGTCACCAGTGGAACAGCACAGCTCTCCCTTCTGGACCAACTGGATGACACATGCTCTCCATTTTGCTTTGCACTGTCAAGCTAATTTCCCCAAGTAAATGATTTCCACGGATGTCAGTACTAAGTCCACAGAGATAAAGTTAAATAAACCACCCTGGGAGTCAGGTTGGTTACTACAGTGTTAAGAACATCTTTGATAAGCAGGGCGTGGAACTGGCACTCCATGCCCAGAGGGGGGCACAGAGATTCTCCTCCACAGTGCTGCCAGTAACCAACACACCTTTTCTTACCCCCTTCTCCATGGCTGTAGCACATGTTCCTTCCGAAGAAGGAAACAAGCAGCTCTCAGGCAGGGCTGCTCCGTGGGGCAGAGAGCATAACAGAGAGATGGGAGATGAGCTGTGTGACACCTGACCCAGAACTCATGCACCTTCTCCCCCAACACCTCAGAGCAACCACTGCATGGTCTAAAAGACTTCCTTTCTTAACGGGCCCATCACCTATTTTGTTTCACACACACACACAAAAAACACTTGTAGCAGTAGTAATCACCCTTTCCTGGCTCCCCCGCTACACCTCCCCACTTCAAAACTACACTCAAGGTTTCTTGGTAGCAATTCCTGCAGTGAGGAAAGCCCTTATATCGTTTTGTCTGTCAAATGAAGAGAGCAACTACTTAACAAAATCAAAGTTCTTTTTCACCCCATTAAAGGGTGAAACTCGTTGTCACCAGAGGAGGTAGAAGTATAGACTTCAGCCAGGTTCACCAAGGGATTAGGCCTGTTCTTGGAGGACGGCGGTATCAGGAACTATTGAGCAGGGGAGTGAGGGGCACGGCTTCTGAATCAGAACATCTTAGACCTTAAATGCTGGAGGCTGTAGGTGGGAGGGGAACAGGGGAAAAATACCCTGGTCAGACCCAGTTCACTCTCCCTTTCAGATTCACTTTTCGCCGCTGTGTGACAAGAGACAGGAGGCAACAGTCTGCCCCAGTACATGGCATCTCTTCTCTTCTTGTGTCTTTTAAAGGTTAACAGATGCATTTGCTCCCAAACAGCAAGTGCTGAACAGCCGAACAAGCGGCTCGTTTCTCATTCAGCATCCAAAATTGCGGATTGCTACCTCAGCGTTTCTTTTCAGCTCTTCTGCTTCGGCGTCCGAGTACTCCATGTCAAGAACATCCTCATTCCCAGAGTCCTCGTCAGAGCCAACGCTGTCCAGAAGAGAGCTGTTAAACTCTAAATGGCACAAAGACAATGATGCTGTGTGAGAAAATGTGGCAGGAAATGTACGGGAAAGCAGGTGTGATCACAGAGCTTGCAGGGCCGTCCAACTCTACTAGCTGGCCCTAATGAAAATATTTAAAGTTTCAAGGCTCCTCACGGACGAAAGCAAGGGGCTCTGGGCACTCCAAGAATTTGTCTATTATCATGTCAGACAAAGAAAGTGAAATAACTTATGCTGTATACTGGATTCACAGAACAGAACCTACCTATAGCATGCAGATCCATCTACAAAGCTTCTACCCTTTTATTCAGTAGGTCAAATAAAAAATGCAGAAAGTCACTGCAATATGTAGGCTGCTTGGTAATTTTTTTTTTTTTTTTAGCTTCCCTAGCTTAATTTGATTGTATAGTTATACATGCCATAAGCTCTGGGGGTCCCAGATCAAGTGAAACAATGGCACCTCTCTTACCGGGCTGGCTGTCGCGTCAGTGGAGAAGAGCTACGAACTGTCATTTCAAACCAGGCGCTATATTCACAGAGCGGCGTGCTCAGTTCAGACAAGCATCTGAGGCAGCTGTGAGTGGCTGTATGAGAGCCAGAAGGGCAGCAGTGTCCCCCTGGACACAGTATTCTCAGCTCACAGTGCTCTTAGGAGGATTTAACTTTGTACTAAACAAATCTACTTTGTGCAGCTCAGATGGACAAGAGCCTTCTGCTCTTCTGCTGTCCATGGCTAGCAGGGGGAACATGCTCTCTTTTTTAATTTAGGATCGTGCCAGCTATTGTGAAAATTCTTTGCCAAAGAGGTTCTTAAAGCCAGCCCTCCAAAAAAAAATAAACAAATAGATAAATAAAATAAAGCAGCAGCCGGTATTAATCTAACAGCCTCCAGAAGTTTGTTCTCGAGTTGAATGGCTCTTAGCCAAGAAGGCTTTTCTGCCAGTGCTGATATATTTCATCACCAAAGAGAAATTCTGCCCTCTAAATAGGTCACATATGGAAACTCAGTGATAGATTAACTAAATCCCAGCCTGCTCCTAGCCTCTGGATTACGAGAATCCCATAAAGGGCCCTAGAAGAAAGTACTGCTGGCTGCTTGTTAAAACAGAACAGCTGCTTTGTAGAGAAAGGTTATTAGCAGACCCCTTTAGGCAGGTATCTGCTGACACTTATGAATGATGCGGTAGCTCATTGAAATTCATCTGACAAGGTTCAAGGCGTGAAAGAAAATTAAGTGATTGCAAATCAAGAGGATACTGAAATCCCAATGCCAAGTTCTCTCAGGCTACTAAGGACTGAGAGTGGTAGGGACAATGCACACAGCCACCTGGAGAAGGCTGTTGTCTGGCTACAACTCCAAAGCTGGGGAGTGTGAAGTCAGGAAGGTGCCAACAACGCCCCAGGACACTGGCAGTAGAAACTGGCTGAATCTGAGCTAGGCCACACTGCACCACTGAATCTCCAACCCTGGGGTGCCATGAGATCCTTTTAAGCATGCCACAGAGTGCCAAGCAGTTGGGTGTTGGGTTGCAAACACTACAAGTGAATCACAAGATAAACAGAGTTTTCGAACAGAAATCCAGGGGCCACAAGCATTCTCTCCTGTTGTGTCCATCCGAGTTGTTCATAACAGAACGGCTCTAGTATTTTCTAGGGTCAAAAACCAATTAGTCAAGAACCAAGCAAAAGCTCAGAGCTTTTCCAAGGGGTCCCTTGAATCCAGTGAGGAGTGCCTTGAGTCTAGAAAGATTGAGAACTGCCATTTGATGAAATATAAAGTATTTCTCATTTTCCTGGATGAACAGGGGCACCCACATGTCAATCTAGCTAAGGTAACACTCTTCAGATGTCTCAGACGCAGGTGTCTCTTGCCATAGGGAGCTGGCTTTCAGGGAATGGAGAGTTTCAAAACCCATGTGTCAAATGTTTGCCAATGTTACTTAAAAAAAAAAAAAAAAAAAAAGATGAATTAAAGGAATGAACCCCCCACTAAAAAAGCCTAGGACAGTTTCCACTTGAGGGATTTTCCCTGGCCCTTGTTTCCATAATGGAATGGAAACAAGAAAGCTGACACAAGCAGAGTGAAGTCCCATCAAAGAGAAAAAGGACACAAACTCCCAGCTGCCTTTCAGAATCCCACGTGGATTTTGGGCCCCTGAAAAGCAGTGTTATGGAGGGAGTTAAATAAATTTCACCTTGCAGACTTAATTCAGTAGCTCGCTTGAGGTCATCATCTTCTTTCTGTTCTCGTGCCTCCTGATGGGAAGAGAATCAAACTTAGTTCGCAGAAGTCCCCGGCTGTTTAAAATTCTTGCAGTGTGCGTTCCCGCTGACACTGCGCTGCTCTGGTTTCTACAACAAACCTGACATTGTCAATTAAAAGTTCCACGCGAAGGAATGTTTGCAATCAGCTAGAGTCCAGTATTCCAGTGCAAGAGGCCCGGGGGATGGGTCTTAATTAAGACTCGTCAAAGCTGCTGACGACTTGGTATGCAGTGGAGCACGTCCTGGTTAACACCATGTGCTGTCTTTGGGTTGTTGGTTTGAAAAGCATCAGAGAGAGTTTGCGAGTCTTTTATCCAGCAAAAGACTTTCCCCAGTGCACAAAGCCCCTTGCGCTTTCAAACCCCCCCCTCAAAAACGGGGTGATTTTCTGTCTGAAATGTAGGACACAAGCCCCAAATTAAAACAGTAAAATGTCTACCATTTGTTTTAAAAGTGCTTGGAGTAACTGAGCCATCAGCTTCACAAAACTCAGGGAAAATTCTTCCTACTTTCCAACCCCAGGGAAAGATTTTGCAAACACTGGCATCAATGAGCAGTGATTGATGTTAGAATCAAAGCTTCTCACCTTCAATCCTAAAGCACTTGGGAATCTGCATTGCTCAGTGTCTGATGAAGTGAACTTGGGTTCAGGAATGCTTGGGAGCACTTTCTCTCTGTATGTATCTTATTTAGTCAGCCTATAAAGGTGCATATCTACCTTACCTCCTGACTGACTTCAGACTAACACAGCTAACTACCTCTCAGACCCAAAGCTGGTCACTTCAAACCCTGCTAAAGTTTTGGACGCATGCCCCTATGCTTCTCCCATCACCCTTCAAAGGGTTCCTTATAGTCACATTTATTCCAGTTGAAGAATAGGGCTGTGATTACTTCCAAAGCCAATCAGCATTGCTCCCCACATGTACTACATAGCAGGGCGATTCATCTCAAACATTTCACAACTGCACCATACCAGATGCCCCTTGACATCTCTTCCAATGCTGTGATTCAAAGTGGGCTCCTTAATTCAGGGTCTGAACACATCCCAGCGCCCTTGACCACAACCCTGTAACTCTGTACAATACAATCAAGTGTGCCAAGGGATTTGTGTTCCAGGCTGGGGACACAGGAGAGAGCAGGACACACTGGAGAGTCTAGCAGAGGGCAGTGAAAATGGTTTGGGGGGCTGGAGCACATGGCTTGTGAGGAGAGGCTGATGGAACTGGGCTGATTCAGTCTGGAGAAGAGAAGCAGGGGGGTGGGGGTAGAATTTGATAGCAGCCTTCAGCTCCCTGCAGGGGGGCTGCAAAGAGGATGGAGCTGGACTGGTCTCAGTGGAGGCAGATGACAGGACAAGGACCAATGGGCTCAAGTTGCAGCAAGAAACACTGAGGTTGGATATTAGGAAAAACTCTCTCGCTAGGAGGGTAGCAAAGCACTGGAACAGGCTACCCAGAGGTGGTGGAGTCTCCATCCCTGGAGGTTTTTTTGGACCTGGCTAGACAAAGTCCTGGCTGGGATGATGTAGCTGGGACTAGATGTGACCTCCTGAGGTACTTTCCAACTCTAATTTTCTAAGCCCCCACAGCTGGGAGCCCCATCAGCTGATCTGGGCTGCCAGCCACAGGGGCACCTGGCCACATGTTCAATTACAGGCATCATAGGAACCAGCTTCAAAAGTTATTCCACATTTTTTGTGGAAAAACTGTGTGGCTTATTCCTTATTTCAAGATGCCACTAACTGCTTTAACATGTGGCTGGGTTACAACTTAAGATGTGATTATTTTAACAGCAAAGCTTTTCCTAATTGTAAGGCAGTGGAACAGACTCCCAGGGAAGCTGGGGACTCTCCTTCACTGGGAAGTGTTTAAGAAGAGGTGGGACAGCCACTGGGCAGGAATGATCTAGGCATAGCAATATGTGCTTTACTAAAAGGGTGTTCCAGGCTTCTGTGCTTTGCTGGTTGCCCCTGATCCCCTTTTCTGTTCGAAGTGTCAGGGTGTTTTTAAACCTTCCTTAAAGACATTGGGTGTTGGCTTCAGCCCAGGCTTGGGATGGGGACTGGGCTGTACCAATGCTCCTGCTGGGACCAACCTCGCAGGGTCCTTGCTAGATGGTCCTGGCTCCACCCAGGGTCAGACTGATGCCATATTTGGGGTCAGGAAGGAATTCTACCCCATGGTCAGGTTGGTATGGACTGGGGGGCTTTGCTTTCCTCTGTAGTAGGAGCATGGCCTCTACCTGGAATCTCTTGGTGCATATTAGCAGCTTTTTACAGAAGCAGGTCATTGGCTGCTGTTGTTCCCCTGTTTCACCTGCACCAGGCTTGGGTCTGAGGTCTGGTGTTGTGTCAGGGTTGACAGCAGTCTTATGAAGGGTTTAGATTATGGATTAGTTTCGGGTGGTTTGGGCAGGGCTGATCCTACCTCATGCAGGGGGGCTGGCTAGATTTGACCTCTGGAGGTCCCTTCCAGCCCCACTTCTCCAGGATTTCTATTGATTGATTAATTCCTAGGTACAATGTGTGGCAGGGGCCTAAAGCACTTAGGAGTCTGTTTCAGTCAGGCAGATACAACACTATGTCTGGCATGGAGTGCAACCATGAAAGAGTTAATTTCCAGGAATATGATGAAGGGTGAGGAGATTGTCCCCTGGCCCTTATGGCAAAGCCCAACCCCAGGATGGAGAACTGAAACATTAACACAAAGCAGACCAGCTTTTCTATTCAACCTTCACCCTCCTGTACGGTAGCAGCGGTGACTATATCAATGACACACTAAGTTGACTCCAGGCTGTCTAAGTAAGTCTAGCCTGACATGCACACACAACACGGCAGGAACTCTCCGCACCTCTAGATGCCCACATATAACCAAGGGCATTCCCCTTGCCAAATCTGCATCTGACTGGTAGGTCGATTCCTGGTTAAGGGATCCCTGCAGCACAGGCCTGGAGTACACGGTCTCACAGCTGGAAATACATCAAGCTTCATCGGGTACAGAATGGGGCTACCTGTAGCTCAGTACCATGCTCTTCCTGGCCCACGGTTTGAACTGGGTCTTTGGGTGCTCTGGGCTGTAACTCATGGTGCTAGCTTTGGACTTTTTTTCTGAGCAACCTGCCTGCACACCGCATGGGATCTCACAGCCATAGGGCGGCAGCTGATCACGGCCTGGTTTAAGTGAGGGATGCGGCTGAAAGGACTCTCTTGGTGTGGTGGTCTGCTGCTGGGGACCCAGCTCCTTGCACTCTTGTTAGACCTGGTTGCAAAGCCTTAATGGGATGTGAATTAGAGGGAGGGAAAGGAAACCAGCGCTTCCACGATTCCTCCTAAACTGTGTTTAATTTCAAGCCTGCTATTCATTCATTAGACTAACCTGCTTTTCTGAGCCTACTCTCTTCCAGATTGGCATAACAGGGAGACCATGAGATGCCTGGGGACTGGGCCAGCTTGCCCTTAAGTTCCTGGGGAGAGATGCAGGGGCAGGAAAATGTGCTCTTACTTGCTCTTGAAGGCTCTGAGCCAGTGCCTGCTGCAGTTCCTGCTCCTCTCTCTCCCGCTCCATGTCGTACTGTTGAAGCCAGTCGACCTCCCCCTGGGAGCCTTCCGGAGTTTTGTTTTCTTTATTCTCATCAAAATCCTTCGTGATTTCTGTGAAGTTGGCAGGACCTGAGGAAACCAAGAGGATATTTAGGTTCTTTTCCCCCCACTCCATTCTTTGTTTGTTACCAGCTAAACCCTTTCCACACTATTCAACTCCTGGGAGCACAGTGACGTCTACTGATGTGGGGCCCGTGTTGATTAGCTCTGGGAATTCATAGAAATCATACAGAAGTTGGGCTAGAAGGGACCTCCAAAGGTGAATTCATAGAATCACAGAGAAGGGTAGAGGGGGTAAAAAGAAAGTACTGGGTAATGTGAGGCCTCTGCAAAACACACTAGGAAATCTGGTCATCACATCAGAGGACAAAGCTAACCAATTTAACAATTTCTTTGCCTCCATTTTCCTGAGTGGGGACTGGATCAGCCCCCACACCGGGCCCTCTGCAGGCCCCAGGGGAGGCGCACCCAGGCCTAGCGTCAGGGAAGATCTAGTCAGGGAACACCTGGAGGGACTGGATGTATTTAAATCAGCAGGTCCAGACGATCCCCACCCCCGAGTGCTGAGGAAATTAGCTGAGGTCATTGCAGGACCCCTGGCACAGCTGTACGAGCACTTGTGGTGCTCTGGTGTGGTGCCAGAGGACTGGAAGAGGGCCAATGTGGTTCCCATTTTCAAAAAAGGGAGGAATGACGACCCAGGAAACTATAGGCTAGTTAGTCTTACCTCGATCCTGGGTAAGCTTTCTGAGAGAATTATCCTGGCCCATGTCCACCAGGGGCCGGGGGGGGAGGGAGGAGGAGATGCTTAGGGGCAACCAACACAGGTTCATTAGAGGCAGGTCCTGTCAGACCAACCTGGTGGCCTTCTATGACCAGGTCACCAAATCCTTGGATGCAGGGGTAGCAGTGGACAATCTTTCTGGACTTCCAGAAGGCCTCCAACACTGTCCCTCACACCATTCTTACTAAAAAACTAGGAGAGTGGTAGTGGACAGCTCATTTTCAACCTGGAGGGATGTAGGCAGTGGGGTCCCCCAGGGCTTGGTCCTCGGGCCCATGCTGTTCAACATCTTCATCAGCAACTTGGATGAGGGGGTGAAAAGCACCATGTTCGAATTCGCAGGCGACATTAAGATGTGGGGAAGAAGTGGGCATACTAGACGGGAGGAATAGGCTGCTATCAGACCTAGACAGTTTACACGGGTGGGCAGATGAGAACAGGATGGGATTCAACACCGACAAGTGCAAGGTGCTGCACCTGGGGAGGAAGAACCAGCACCATACCTACAGGCTGGGGAACTCCCTTCTCGTCAGTGC
>NW_017728949.1:52201535-52208818 GCF_001723895.1 Crocodylus porosus | reverse complement strand
TTTTTGACCCCAGTACTTTTTCCTGCCATGGCAGGAGGTTGGACTTGATGATCTGCTCAGGTCCCTTCTGACCCTACTAACTATGAAATGGGGGGTGGAAGGGACATCCAGCCCAACTCCCTGCATGAGGCAGCGTCAGCCTTGTCCAAACCATCCCAGACAAATCCACTGTCCAGCCTCTGAGCAACATGACAGTCACCCCTGACACAATCCAGGTATCACCCCTGCCCCTGGCCCAGTGAAAACAGGGACCATGACAGCCTATGTCCTGCTTCTATAAAAGGTTGTTAATATACTTTCAAGAGACTCCAGTCAGAGGCCATGCTCCCCACTACAGAGGAAGGCAACCCCCGCAACCTCATCTGTACCAATTTGACCATAGTGTAAAATTCCTTTCTGACCCCAAATGTGGCCGTCTGACTCGAGCCCTAAAGGCTCAGGCTAAAGAGGTAAGACCCTCCAGCCAAGACCCTCTGGGCTTGAGTTTTAGCAAGAGCATTGGCACAGTCCAGTCAGGAGTCCCTAGTCTGGGCTGCAGCCAACACCCACTGCCTTAGAAAGACTTAAAAGCCCGTAGCCATGTAGCATTGGGCATTCCCATAAGTCCAGGAGAGAACTTCACAGGGATGCTAATGGCTGTGGGGACAAGCCACATTTTACTTTAAAAGAACCCCTGTTCTTGTCCTCACACTGGATGCCATCCCTTAAAGTGCACACTGGCATCTACCACAAGGAAGACTGAGCCAGAGTGGGGCTACTTAACAGGTGCTTGCCTTGATGGTGCCCCCTTGGAACGCAAAGAGGCAGCTCCACCCTCAGCATTCACATCTATTTTCCCTTAAAAATACAGAGGCCTCTAAGCCTGTCTTTGATAGAGATGGTGGGAAGCAACAACATCTGAAATGCTGCAAGGGCTTCTTTTCAGGTTCCTAGGTCTCTTCAGGATTTCTAAGGGATTCTGAGAACAAGAAGGGCAAAAGCTTGCTGTTTACCTGTAAGGTATGTGCTACGGACAGGATAAGTGGGCTGAATCGCAGACGTTTGTGTTGGGGTGGGGGGCAAATAGTGAGATCCATTATTGCAGGCAAGATGTGGTCAGGCTCCGCTATGAGAACGAGTGGTCTCAACACACCTTCCCTAGTTTGACGTCATGCTGGAAACACAGGCTTCAGCATCTGTTCTAGTAATCACGAGGATTAGGGAAAGCAGAATTCCAGCCTCCGTGACCTCAAGTGCAGGCTTGCAATCCAGACCCATCTAATCCTCTTAGATGAATAACTAAAGGCTGGATTCATTACAGAGCTGCTGATGACTGCAAATTGAGACTTTTACTGGAAGCTGCAATGCTCCAGACCAGGGCTCCAAGTCGCACAGAAGAGGGGGCTGGGAACGGGCACCCTCTATCAGACTTAACACTAGCAAGGTCTCTCCCTGACTTTCTCTGAAAGCAAGAGAAGGGTGCGGTGTGTTTAACATGCCTGTTCACGGCCACTGACAATAGACCAAGGCACAGATGTACATACATTAAAGGCACGGAGGTTTTTCTACACTTGTATTGCTACCAAATCATGTGAGCATAGCAGCTTATATCAGCATGATTGACTAGCAATGCAATGATTACCTTGGCAATGTTTTCCAGGGTATAGCCTTCCTGTTCTTGAGTCTCCATGCGACACTGGTCAGGCCGCAATTGGAGTATTGCATCTAGTACTGGGCGCCACACTTTAAAAAGGATGTGGCCAGCCTGGAGAGAGTTCAGATGAGGGTCACTGGTTTGGTGAGAAGGCAGCAGGACAGGCCCTATGAGGAGAGACTGAGGGACCTGAATCTGTTCAGCCTCAGCAAGAGGAAGCTGGGGGGGTACCTGGTGGCTGCCTACAAACTCATCAGGGGAGATCATCAGCAAATAAGCAGAGCCCTTTTCTCCCCAGCACCACCTGGGGTGACAAGGAATAATGGCAATAAGCTGATGGAGAACCTGTTTAGGTCAGAGATCAGAAGGCAATATTTTACAGTTAGGGTGGCCAGAATCTGGAACCAACTTCCCAGGGAATTGGTCATCGCCCCTACCTTGGGCAAATTCAAAAGAAGGTTGGATGATCACCTTGTCTGGGGTCTTGTGAACCCAGGATTCATTCCTGCCTGTGGCAGAGGGTCAGGCTAGATGATCTGATCAGGTCCCTCCTGACCCTAGCTACTATGAAACTATGAAGCCGAGCACATGGTCACTCAGGCTTACCAGCTTTACCATGCTCACTTCAGAGCACACACTAGTCTCCCCCAGACCTTGAGCAAGGTCCTGATGCATTACTCCTGTCAGACTCCTGCAGTGCTTAGTGGTGGGCAGCAAACAGGGCATATTTAAGTCAGGGTAGGACAAAAATTCACGTATCTGTCTCTAATACTGCCTAGGACAACAGAATTGCCTCCTAACTGACTCAGCTATCCCCACTGAAATCCATGGTCCCATCTGACAGTAATAACATCATCATTATCATTATTATTTAGGGCTGGATATTTGACCAGTCAAATAAAGTCTGGTCAATTGATTGGTCAAATATCAGACAAAAACTGTAGAAAATTGCCAATAGAACCAAATAATGCATAGCAAAAGCACAAAATTTCCATTAAGTGTCACCAATCGTCAGGAACATTAAAACAGCATGCAACTCTGGTGAGTGGCAGGGCATAATATGCAAAGGTACGCTGGGGCTCCTTGTGCTGAAGTGTATGCGTGCATGTGGGGAGAGCAGGAGAGTGGGAGGGGTAGCGTTTTGGAAAGCAAACGCTCTCTCTTATGGACTGCAAGAACAAGTATGGTAGAAAAAAAAATGTATATATAGTCTAGAGAAAAGGTCAAATTAAAGTATAAAACCCACTTATTTTTCACTACATAAGTGTTCTCAGTTATCCTTTGGGGAAAAAAATATCACTTCATACACAAAGGCCATCTTCAGACATTGCTGCTACACTGCTATCTGCTAATAGTTAGCTAGTCAGACAGTTTTTGGAAGCGAGTTGCACTCAACACAAAGCACTCGTTTTTGAATACTGCAACATGATTTAACATTGGGGTTAGGGGGCCGACTGGCATGTGTTAAACAGGAGGCTGAAAAATTTGCTAAATGTTGGTAGTGACCTTATATTATACTCTGTAAAACCTACAGACAACTGTTTCAAAGCTCAATATAGCAAGTAGCAGAGAATCCAGATGCCTCTCTGTACTCGTGCATCAGACTCTGTATGTGTAGTGCGCTTATCTATGTCATCCCTGTGTGATACCAATCTGCTGCTGTAAATGACCAGCTCTATAGTTACTGAAGTTCTGGTTCAGCAGAGAGACATTACTTGCCCCTACCTGATTCTGTAGCCATTTTGGGCTTTTCTGCCTCCACCGATTCCAGATTTTCCGGCAGTTCCTGGACCTCGTCTTCTCCGAAGCCAGTGTCAGGGCTGCTGGTGGGCTTATCTTCGTCATGGCTCAGAGTCAGCGAAGCTTCCCTTTTGCTGATTTCCAAGACAGCTGCTAACAGCTCATCCTCACTCATTCCATCAAAGCCAGCACTTCCCAGGTCAGCAGATTTATCACACTCTGCTTTATTTCTTTTTGAACCCTAGGGATGGAAAAACCCAGGGGGGTCACTTTGGATTTACATGGATATGCACATTTTTCCCAGGTGAATCCAAAGGGGGAACCTGGGCTGCCAAATACTATTCACAGCTCAAATAGAAAAACATGCTGTCTTTTATACAATGCACTACATCTACAGCACACCACGTTCAAGTGATTATACAGCTTGGTATATTTACTGATTTTTAATGCAAGTCTTTCATATAGTTAAAAGCTGGTGAATAATGTATTTTTCCTCTTAGGAGATTTTAAGTCAGATATTTTCAAGCTACAATTTTGGATGGAACCTGAAATTCAATTGGAAAGGAAAAAAAGTTGTATATTATTGTTTCAAATACTATGGTTACTACAACTGTTATTATTATTATTTAGGGTTGGATATTTGACCAGCCAGGTAAAGTTTGGTCAACTGACTGGTCAAATAATCAGTCAAAAACTAGAAAATTGTCAATAGGTCCAAGTAATATACAGAAAAAGCAAAAACTGCCCCATTAAATGTGTCAAAAAACTGTTACATTATGCATTTGTCAAGAAAACTACAAAAATGTAGGGGTTTTTGGTAAAATTGCTATCATCTTTGACTGGTCAAAAAACATGTGGTCAACTGACAATATTTAACTAGCCAATTGATTGGCCTGCCAACCCAACTATTATTTATTAGCTAAATATAGTGACAGTGCTTTGGATATGTAAAAGTGTCTCAAAACATGTTTTGCAGTTTGGAATAACTAATTGATTAGAGAGAAAAAGTATCGTCCTATGGTTAGTGAATTCGGTTCTTATCACCATTTCCTCTAGACCAGGAGAGCTGGTAGATCCCATCCGTACACACATCATCTTTACTGGTGTGTGTGTGTGTGATGGAGTGTGATGTAACATCAACACCGTTTGGTGCAAGAACATGATTCCAAAGATAAACCTGGAGATTTCAGTGTTAAAAACATTTTGCCCTGATGTGGTCTTTCTGAGACGTCTTCCCACAGAATTATTTTCTATGATCTGACAACAGTCAAAAACTGAGTGAAACCTAAGAGATGACATTTCCCACGTGGGGCCTTGAGCCTAACAAGGTTGAGAACCACTGATTTAAGCACTTGGTGCACAGTGAAATTTTTCCCTGTCTATCAGCTATAACAGGACCACAGTCCAAAAGATGTTGCTTAGCTCAAGTCCACAAAGCATCTAAACTGCATGCTGTATTCCCTGCCTCGTTTGTCTCAGTCCCCAGTTAAACAAAGATATTTACTGGGTAATTTTACTAGTGATGACTCCCATCATCATGTTTCTGTCAGTGCACAGCTTCAGTAAGAAAGTCATTCAGATGCCCTAGGGATTGTCTGAACACCATGTCTTGTAGCTGGCACACCTGACCTAAAGCCTTTGCTTCCAACAAGACACAAGACAATTGATGATCCTGGCTCAGGCTGGGAGTTAGAGAAGTAGGACTTCCAGAGGTCATCTAGTTTAATTTTATGAGTCTATGAACCATACAAAGAAATCAATTAGCCAACACAATAAAAAGCACCCCCATTTAGCACTGCGGTGGTAGTTATGAGCCAATAATATATACGCATGTTTCATGTTGTCTGTGCTAGACAGGAGTTCACAGACACTAGGTTGCAAGGGATTTGGGAGGTTCCAAGGGTTTGTTTGTGACTCTGAGGACACTGCTACACACTGAAATTACAGCTGGATAGAAACCAGCACTAGAGTTGTTACACATTTTTAAAGCACTGACTTTATAGCTGGTTTGTTCTATGTATCATTGGAAAGTAATTTTGATCGTGTGATAATTACTTGCCACATGGCCAGTCTAAATTTATTGCGTGATTAAATCTGCGGAAAAGGACCTGGGAGTGTGACAGTGGATGATAAGCTAAATATGAGCCAACAGTGCGTCCTTATTGTGAAGGTGGCTAATGGCATCCTGGGCTACATTAATAGGAATGTTGCCAGCGGATCAAGGAAAGAGATTATTCCCCTTTATTCAGCACTGGTGAGGACACATCTGGAGTCCTGCATCCAGTTTTGAGGCACCCACTACAGAAATGATGTGGACAAGTTGAAGCAAGTCCAGTGGAAGGCAATGAAAATGGTTCAGGAGCTGGGGCACATGATTCAAGGAGCGCTTGAGGGAACTGGGCTTATTCAGTCTGGAGAAGAGAAGACTGAGGGGGAACTGAATAGCAACCTTCAACTCCTGGCAGGGGGGTTGCAAAGAGGATGGAGCTGGACTGTTCTTAGTGGTGGCAGGTGGCAGATGACAAGGAGCAATGGGCTCAAGTTGCAGCAAGGGAAGCTGAGGTTGGATATTAGGGAAAAAAAAGTCTCACAAGAAGGGTAGTAAAAGCACTGGAACAGGCTCGCCAGAGAGGTGGTGGAGACCTGTGTAGACAAGCCTTGTCTGGGATGATGTAGTTGGGCTGGTCCTGCTTTGAGCGGGGGTTGGACTCTTCCAACCCTCATTTTCTATGATTAACCAGTCAACTGCATAATAGATGTAACATGTAGCAAGGCCCTAGCTAATAGGAAACTGCCTGCATTGCAAATTGTATGGAGGGGAGCAGACCCTTACCTTTTCTGGATCTTCTGGTGGTGCCTGTTGCTGCTGAGGAAGTTCTCTGATGGTTACATCACACAACCTTTGGCTGTGGGCCACAGAGCGCTTCAATGGTTCATCATCGCTGTCTGAATCCATGCAGAGCATGGCCGAGCTCTTTGATTTGAAGGTGTACTTTCTGAAAATTAAAGATACTGCCAGGATTCCCCAGTGCTGGAGAAAAGTTTAACTCACAACCCCATCTTCAAAAAAAAATAAAATTCAGATATTGGTGAAACAGGCTGCAGGGTCAAGGAGCTGTAAGACCCAACTGAAATCTGCTACATGGGAAAATCTATTAACTTAAGAACGTAAGAGTTGCCATTTACTGGGTCAGACCGTAGGTCCTTCTTGCCTCGTCTCCTTTGTCACACAGTGGCAGAGAGAGGAGGCTGGAAGGGAGAATGAATTGGACTGCCTAGGGATTTTCCCCCATTCCTCTCTCTCTTGCAGACTCCAGCATTTCATTTAAAGTCCAGCTCCGATTCAGAGGCTGCGCCCCTCGCCTCGTACTTAAACTGTCTATAAACCGTCAGTAAACTGACCAAGGGGGACCAGCAGGCAATGGGAGAGTCCCTGTTCCCGAGCACTACCGGGAGTAACAAGGAATAATGGCCAGAAGTTGATCGGGCATAGATTTAGGCTAGATATCAGAAAGCACTACTTCACAGCCAGGGCAGCTAGGATCTGGAACCAACTTCCAAGGGAAGTGGTGCTCACTCCTACCCTGGGGGTCTTCAAAAAGGAGGCTAGATAGACACCTAGCCGGGGTCATTTGACCCCAGCATTCTTTCCTGCCCATGGCAGGGGGTCGGACTTGATGATCTCCTCAGGCCCCTTCTGAGAAGGAGGGAAGGAGCTGACATGCTCCGAAGCTCCCCACCCCGAAGCAATCACATTCAAGCCCCACTCTCAGACCGAGAGCGCGGGACGAACTCGTGCCTCTGCCAGGTGCAGGTAGGAAGGTGGGGCCCATACCGGCGGGAGCACACGTGGGCGGATGCGAGCCGTCCTGAGACGCGGCAGGACCTTCTGGGGTAAGGGTAAAACCCA
>NW_017728949.1:52195422-52201435 GCF_001723895.1 Crocodylus porosus | reverse complement strand
CACGTGGGCGGATGCGAGCCGTCCTGAGACGCGGCAGGACCTTCTGGGGTAAGGGTAAAACCCAACGGGGCACGGGAGCCAAGTCAAGCGGCCCAGTGAGGCGGCAGACTGTTTGATGCGGCCTGGAGCGGCTAGACCCGGCAGGAGCCGAGAACCGTATATACAGTAATATGGGGGCACTCACAGACGGTGAAACTGCCTCACCCATAATCAGGAGGACCGAATGGCCTCCGGAAGCCCTGGCGAGGGCTGAAGAGCTCAAAGAGAGCCAGAGAAAGGGTGCCAGCACCCCAGCATACAGGGTAATACCGTGGAAGGCGGCTGAGAGACCAAGCTGCCCCTGGCTCTAGGGAATCCCTGGCTGTGAACTTTGTGTTGACCTTTGCATTTCTTTTACGGACGTATTGATCGTTATTCTGACGAGTGACCAGCCCAGATTGGCGGTCAGCATCCTGGCGGTACGGGCGAGGGTGTAGGGGAGGCGGAGCCCTCATCGACAGGACCCCATGAACGGGAGGAGTCTCACTTCTGGACTGGCACATGCCAGACATTCGAAAACTGAACCAGATTACAATCAAAGTCATGCCAGGCAAGTCAGACGCGTGCGACCACAGGTGAGAGACCCTTAGCCAGCGGGAGGCAGTCCCGACGCAGGGAGGGGTGGCTACCTCGGAACCACCCTCCCACACCTTCTGACCCTACCAACTACAAAACTATGAATAGCTCCTGATGCCCCTTTTCTCTAAGAATGTGTCTGAACCCCTGGCGAATCTGGCTGAACTCTCAGCTTCCACCACATCTGGTGGCAACAAGTTTCACCCTTTAATTCCACACGGGGTGAAAAAGCAGTAAATAAGTAAAAACAAAAAACACGAGAGGGGATTTGAATGGATATAAAGAAGATCCCACAGCATTGGAGAAAGGCAAGGAAAAAAAAAAAGTAACCACGCTAGGAGCTTTTCAGAGAACTCCCTCACAGACAAAATTGTGGAATTGCAACTCACCTACAAGGTGTGGAAGTGCTTATCATGGTGCAGGAATTCACCATCTGAGAGGCTTTCAATGGTCGAGATCTATTAAAAAAAGCAAAGCACTTATTGCCATATTTATACACATAGAAGAAACCCTACAGAACTCACCTGCTACGTATGCATGTTCAGGACCTGAAAACCATGACCTCCTCTGGCAGGTTGCATCAATTATTCTAATTCAGCTTCTCCTCAAATTTCTCATTCCACTGCAACCTCACCTGAGCACCCCCTAGTTCCTCACACCTACAGTTGTCAGGGGACTGCCATTGTTTCAGCCTTGTCCAAGCAACATAGAAGACTGCCCCCAACAAAAGACTGCTCTTCCAGCCTACTGATGATGCAACTGGATTCCATCTTTCCAGCTAATCAGGAGGAAACATTAGGCTTGAAAAATGTGAGTCCCATTAAAACCTACTAGAAATACCATCCTCCCAAAGATGCTTGAAGATATTTTTGTCCTGGTCAGTGGTTAGAACTGCCGATTACTAAAACAGATGCTGAAAACCCTTTGTGTTAACCTCAAATGCTGCTCTCTATGTTCAAGACTATATCTGAAATAAATATGCCATGGCTGAATGGATTAACTACACTACCTCACTGTGGGACTGAATAGAAGCCAGCAGCATGCCCTTGATGCGAAGCAGGCTAACTCCATAACTGATGAATCATCCTGGGGCAACAGGCAAATGATTCTCACTTTTATAGGGGGAAACTGAGGGCCAGGGATGCATATTCCCTGCTTCAGATGTATTACGAGGACAAATATACTATGTAAAGTGCCTGGATACTAGGATGATAAACACTGTGGAAAAGCTTTATAAATGAATAAATGACCGGGAGTGGTGGGGGGGGTGTTAGGGAAAGTCAGTATACACCGGACACTAAGTGACATCCCATGGCAAAAGCCAAGGTGTGCCTAACACAAAGCTAACTGCAACAGAGCATCTGCACTGCAGCTGACACTGAATTACAGTGTGTACTGACAGCAGTTTCCTAGCACACAGCCCATCCTCCAGAGCCTGGCCCAGCACCATTGCACAGGTTATTTTGCAGACAGTGTCCCATCCTAGCTTCAAGTCTCCAAAGCCAGCCCTGCTGCATCATGAGATGTAATCCTCTCTTGCCTCTATGGGGCTCTTCTACAAGAGGGTGCCAAGCAAAGGTTGGATGGGGACTACACCTGATACATAACTGCTCAGGGCAACAGACTCCCTGATGCGTTGGGCGCTTAATAGCCTGGGATCTACCACCATCACCAATTCAATGTTGCACACTTACATTGCAGAATGTGCACTCCAGCCCAGAGTATGTGGCAGCCTGGTGCCTTCTGTGCAGTGCCATAACAAGGTCAAGTACCTTGGTATAACCACCTGCTGCCCAACTTTGTGATTGAGGGAGAGTGCTACATTGAAGCTGTATCGTTTCAGGTGAAGAATCAAGACCCTGAAAGATATAAAAGGGGAGGCATGATTAGCTCCATGAAGGTCAAGACCAGAGCGCAGGTAAGGTGGAAACGAAGAGACACCTGAAACCCAGTTTGCTCTTCTACAGAATATACTCACCTCAGTTTCAAATATATTTTAATTTTAGCTCAGGCTCTCATTTTTGTGATGAGATTCTGAATGCCATGACTGACTGTTATATGCTAGGGAGGAAGTCTGAGGTACGTATAGGTGTCACCCCCACAGTCCCTGGACTTTGGGCTAGTTGGGATCTATAAGTCTAGTAATATCATTAGGACAAAACAAGAAGCACAGATACAGTGTACCCAAAGCGGGGAGGGGGGTTGCGCAGTCTGATCACTACTGCTCTCTAGCAAGACACCAGTGCTGCAGACCAGGGAAACACCCTGTGGTGGTGAGGACAGGCAGACTTTCCCAATGAAAGGATTCCTACTTCAAAAAATCAGCATCATTTTACTCTAATCCAGACTGAACTGAAGCCAACTGGCTTTTATTCAGGCCCTTGTTTCTCCCAGAGAATGGCCGAGCTAAGAAACTGCTCTGAACAAAGCCAGAAGACAGGCATGAGCATGGTCCTCTTCACAAACACGTGCTTTTGTCCTGTGGGAAATCTTCTGCCTTGCACAGCTATTAGTGCTCTCTATTTAGACCAGGCAGCAGCTATGCAGTGGTACTAGGATTTCTATTGCAACAGTGCCTTTATTGGGAGAATCTGTCAGGCTCTGACTTCTCAGAGAGAAAGTGATTTATCAGAAAAGCTCTGCTCACTTCCTCAAAGCCCCAGTCACTGTGAGGTAAAACCACAAGTGCCAAGGAGGAAAGAAGCAGCTGCTGAGCTCAACTGGACAGCTCTTCTCCTTGCGCGAGCATATGGAAAACAGCATCTTTTCAACGTCACTTCTGACAAATTCCTAAAGTTTAAGCAAAAGTTTCAAAAGGGACCTGGAGAAATTCTTTGAGAACAGGTTTGTCAGTGGGTATTCAACATGGCAGTTGGGGGTGCAACCTCAATATCCATAGGCCTCTGAATGCTGGAAGCCAAAGGGGGATAGAGGTAGGGGACAGATAAGTCTGGATACGTCCTAAATACTGTAATGCAAGAGTGATGTTGTAGCTGTGATGGTCCAGCCCTGATGAAGGATGTCTTACATTCAAAAACTTGTGTAACTTTATCCCAACTACACAGTAGGTCCAAGAAAAGACACCACCCTAAGAAATCCTTGCCTTTATATACATACTCTTCCTTAGCGCCCACTTTCTGGCACTGTGAGAGACTGGATAATGGGCTAGCTGGACCTGTGCTTAGACCCAGTCTGGCATCTCTGATATTCTTACATCAGTGGGCAAAACCTCTTCATTTTGCGGAAAATCAGAAATCCAGAAACGGAACCTGAGGGAGGCAGTCTGAGCTGTCTCTCCCCCAGTTCAGCCCACCAAGCCCAACAAATTTTAAGTGTTAGCACACAGAATGATTTACTTAACAGCTAAAAAGACAAGAAATAACGGTATGAGGAATGGGGGGGAAAAAAAACAAAAAACCAGAGACCGCTGGTGTCTTGGAAGACTGGGCAGATTCAGGGAAGACTCGAATCAAGGGGGGATCAACAGAGTTATCCACTTACCTCGGAAGCCTGTTGAACTTGTGTGTGACAATGGCGGACTTTCCATTGCACTTCTCACAGGAATACTCAATCTCCTCTGCCTATTTAAGACAAGGCAAACCAAAGACCAGACAATGAATCAAACAATCAGATGGCTTCTGCAGTCCACTAGGTTTCTCTGAAGAGAGTAGTCATCTTTAAGGCTTATTTATTAACTCTCATTTTATTTCAACAAGACACACCAGAAAATGAATGACATAAGCTAGTGATTCTCAACCAGGGCTCTAGGGCACCCTGGGGTGCCATGAGATCTTTTGAAGGAGGAGATACATGCAGGCTCATGCTCCTCCCTGCCTGGCTGCTGCCCTACGACTCTACAAGGGGGTAAACACTAACACTGTTGTAAAGTGTCAGGAGCACTGCAAAGCTCAGATATTGTCTATGCAACACTTTGAACACAACTAATGTACAGGACTTCTCACTGCAATCTCCACAAAGGAGTGCAAGCTCATGTATTTCATGCCCACATCCCCTGTTAGAAAGGCCCAGTAAGAGTGGTGCAAGAAACACCCTCTCTCTCATTTTTAGCAAAAACGCAGAATTAAGTCCTGTTAGTTTCAACTATACAGTGTGGGGGGGTGGGAGCATGCACATATGTGGGTATGTACATGTACTGAGATGAAAATAGTAGCATTACATACCCTAAAAAAGAGATCAAGGGAATCCTGAATGGACCGGGAAGGAAGAAACTTCTTTCTTCGAGGAAGGTCAATGGACAAATCGTTAAATTGTTCACGTTTAGTGACCGTTTCACCACACCTGTAACAGAAAGAGACATCGTTCTTAGTCTAAAGCAAGCCTGAAAGCTCTCAGAACTGACATGGTGCAACTAACCTTTCCCCAAAAGAAAGTACTATCCTGATTCAACTCCTCAGGACGATAGTGTGTCACTGATTTGTAAGAGCTTACTCTTGGATTTGGGAAACTTAGCTTTGAAGTATAAAATATCACATGAAACACAGTCTGACAACAAACACAAGACCAGACCCCACAGAACTATTTTGGAGTAGCCCAGCGATCTGTCACATAGGAAATCAAAGCAGCTGGTGGCATAGTTGAAGAAAACCTCCACCTGTACCCATCCTTCTATCAGGGAAAAGCAGCAGCTCATTTTTGGAGGAAGAGCAGGAAGAAATCCAGAAGATGCCTTTAGACATGAATTTTCCTGCTAGAAAATCTAGAACCCAATTAATTTGTCTGATGTCAAGTTGCATATATGAACCAACCTGCAATTATTTTAAGTGCACGATTTAATACACCCAGTTCAACATGAACTGCACAATAGCGCATATGAAACCTCCACAAAGCACCCAACCAGCTAACCAAGTGCCAACCACGGATGGCATTGTCCAGGGACAAATGACCAGGCAGATACACAGATTCAACATACCCAACTGATCATTACAGAAACCACAGGAAGGCTCCTTTCCCTGTAAAAACCCATGAAGAGAGAGACAGAAAAAATATGGTCTTCCCTGGTCTGGAAGGAGATCTAGTTTCAGTGATCCCCTTGCTGTAAAGCCTTGATCTGGTGTAGGAGACACAGACTGGGAAGCAAGGAAGTTTTTACACCAAATCTGCATAATTTAAAAGCTAGCAGCCTGCTTCAAAAAGAGTGTAACGGAAGAGAGCAGCGTGGGACAAGGTTTGTTCTCAAGTGTACTCACACTGGACATGTTGCCCTATGCAGGCTGCATCAAGCACTTTGAAGATCTTTATTTCTGTTCATCTTGTATATGTATATGCTAAAAAGGAGGCTTATACCCAGTGGAAAGAAGGGGTCATCACCAGGGAGGACTATTCTGTAGTTGCTCAGGGATGTAGCGGGGCAGTTAGGAAGGCCAAGGCAGAGATGGAA
>NW_017728949.1:52181959-52195322 GCF_001723895.1 Crocodylus porosus | reverse complement strand
TCATTTGACCCCAGTATTCTTTCCTGCCATGGCAGGGGGTCAGACTAGATGATCTGCTCAGGTCCCTTCCGACCCTACAAACTATGAAACTATGTGGGAAGGTGGAGGGAAAGCCTGCTTAGTTCTAGCCTTGGTTGTTGGTCTGCGGGCATCCAAAGAGGTCACAGAATAAGAACACTTTCCTCCTAAAATGAGAGACTTCTTAAAATCAACTTACACTTTACATATGATTGAATGCTGAACCTCAAACTCTAAGTTAGTGATAACTGGACAAGTGTAAACTTTGGTAGCCGCGAGGGCATCCGAAGCCCGTCCTGGGGAGTTGTCTTCACTCAGTGCAGGCTCGCTCTTCCAAGTTTTATTTAGCTTTTCCATGTCTTCCTTCAGCTGATCCAAGCACTGGCTCAAGAACTCATGGGCATCCTGGAAATAGTACAAATGAATCCAGTCATTTAAGCCAATGAGTGTATGCTCTCAAACTTTAATATATACATGTATAAATATGCACAAGAGAAAAAAAAAAAAACATATAGACTAACTGCCACCGACTTATATAGGATCATGTGAGAGATCTAATACAACTACAAATCGAATGGGCAGCCATTTCTTTTAATTAACAACTAAAATTGCAAGCAATAAGCTTCCAGGGGGCTCCAATTCGGTCAAATGCAATTCCTAACTCAATGCACAATGCATACAAATGATTCCTAGAAGACAGAGCACTTACATTCTGCATGTAACCAGAAAATCTCTCCGCAGTAGCTGAAATGGCACTTTTCACCTTCTTGAGCAGCTCTTTCTTTACCTCAGGGCTGCACACATCCTTTTTAGCAAGCAGATGGGCAAAGCGTCTGGAGAAATTAACGCAATGAAAGGTCGGTTGGCTTTCCAAAGTTTTGGACAGGTAGAGCAAACCGCAATATTTCTACCACGAAAATGTTCATGCTGCCTATTTTCTATTGGGGGGATGATAGAGGGGTGGGATGGTATAAAAATTGCTCAGGCACAGGGAAACAGATGCTCTTTTTGTGTTTCAGGTGTTTTAAAATGTAAGACCTCATGCCACAATTTCAGTGGGATTCAAACAGTCTTCTATGTAACCATCAACAGAAAAATGTGTTATGTTAAATTATTTACGAAATCAGATGACATCAAAACAAGCAACCTGAGTAGTTAACCTTAATTCTCACAGCCAATAAAAAACTTTTGTAAATGTCAATTCGACTCAGTGCTGTCTTATTTTTTTGCAATCAAGTTGCAACATCCAGCAGTTATAAAACTAACTCAAGAGGCCAGAGAAACTCAAGAGCTTCTTCTTTCAATCTACATAAAATCATTCTTGGCAACCTTATTAATAAGCCACTGGTGAAACTGCTCTTTCCTCCTCCTGATTACCATAATCTAATCAGTTTCACAATGGGAAGATTCCCTCAAGTGTAATGCTTTCAAATTGAAAAAAACTATCTAACCATCACCCCTAGATAAGGAGAAAACCACCCCCCTCAGTCACATGCCCATTATTCCAATAAGGAAAGAAAACTAGGATTTTTCATTTAACAAGGGATGTGGATACTTTGCATGAAACAAAGCAACATCATTAAAGACAAGTGCTATGGAGCAATTAGTGTGTTCTATTGTACTTAAGGACTAGATCAGCCCCCTCCCCCACTATTTCCCACCCCCTTTGGAACAGCCAGTGGGTCACAAGATTCACCCAGAGTTGCCCAGACAATTAGCACCAGCTATAGAAGCCTTATTGCAAATACTGAGGAGGGGATATTTCAAAAAGGCATATGGAACAACTTCCAAGTCTAAACAGTGTAGGAAGAATTCACAGACTTCAAGAAAGATATATCCAGAAACAGAAAGAAACCAGAGACAGGAAACGTACGTTTCATGCAAGTGGCTTTTATGTGAGAGGCAAGGATTTCTTAGAGTGATCTATTTTCTTGGACCTACTGTACAGTTGTGAAAGAGTTAGACAAGCTTTTGAACAGAAGATATATATACATATGATGCAATGAAGAAAGCCTTGCTTTCAAACCTTCTCTCCCAACTATAAAATTGGTCCGATAAAAGGCATCACCCTAAGAAATCCTTTCTGGATCATCATGGTTATATCACTCTTTTGCTACCATCAGAAACAAACAATTTCCATGGAAGAAAAGGTCAGAACCTAGTCTCTTCTTTCTATATTTCAGCTACAGAATCAAGAGTCATCTGCTCATGCTCAAGTGTCATGCTCTACGAACGTACCCCAGTGCCAAGGAATTAAGGTCATTTTCCAGCAAGAGGAGAAATTAGCCAACCCCAGCAGATGAATTTTACCTGATAAGTGCATTGAGTGGAATCTTCTTCCATGGGATGCCCTGCTTAAGTAAATCATTAGCAAATGACTGAATTGAAAACAAGGACTGCAAAATGGCATTCATGTAGCAGGTGTTCCCTAAGTTGGAAAACCTGAAAAGAAGGACAAGGGATATTAGTGAAACAGGGAATTATGAACACGTCATTCACAGTCCCAGCTGTCTGTCATAGGTGCCACGATTCCTCTTATAACAGTCCAGTTTTTCATTTAGCCTGTATGCTATTCACAGCAGGGACTGTACCATTGTATGTATTTTGGATAGCATAGGTGGCTATTTCTACCAACTAGGTGTGCATAGCATTTTAACCTATTTGCCTATATTTGGTATGGAGAAAAGTTTTCAAAGCAGCACATTCCTTCAGTAAGTTGGTAGGATTCACTGTGACACCTTCATATTATAAAATTTCAATTCCCCAATATGACAGGGGTTCTCAAACTTTGTGATACCATGACTCTGAGTGCCGGATGGTGGCAAACAGGGAGCTTGCACGCAGCAGTCGCTATCCACCACTTCAAGCTGCGCACCACTTCCCTGCACCACCACATGTACCTCCCGGGAAGTTTGCAGCCCCCTTTTAAGTTGCTCGCGGCCCCCGGGTGGGGGATCACAACTCAGTTTGAGAACCTCTGATCTAGGAAATATTCCTTCTTTCAGCATAATTCTCATGGATTGTAGAAAAATGCAGAATCATTTGTAGGGGAACCAGTACCCTTCACTTTGTGCACACCCCAATGACACAAAAATGTCTAACAACAACACAGCTGAAACTCACCCTTGGAGCTGTTGCTGCGGATGGGTGGAAAGGGGCACTCTAAGTTTGTTCCAGCCTGTGTAGTCTTGGTTAGACCTCATTTTTTTCACAGACAGAGGGGCTGGCTGAGAGAGAAAGCCCAAGCTTCTTTTGGCTGAGGGTGCCTGACTCGACATGCTGGACCTAAGTGAGGAAAAAGTGGAAAATGTAAATTTTTGAAAGCACCTCATTTCATCAGCAGTAGCTTGTGACACAGGATTTGTTTCACTGCTGGAAGAACAGCATCTTTCCAGTGAAGTGAAGCTGTCAGGGGGTCAAGACAGCATATTGCAAAACAGCGAGCTATGGTTGGGAGGAAAAAACTCTGTCCAGGACACCAAGTAAGCCCCTTTCTGATGGAAAAACTCCTCTGAATCTCAGATGTTCAGGCAAGACAAACATGCTCTTTGGTTTTAGTCTCACTTGACGAGTTTGCTGTTTGAAGGAGCAACAGTCCTGTGGTAAAAGCACTAGACCACAACTAAGGAGATCCGGTTTAATTCGACCGTGATCTAAAAATTTATGACTTTGCTGCCTCTGTGACCCTTTCAGCAAGTAACAAGGCCTCCATACCTCGGTTTCTCATCTCAAGAATGGGGACAGTACTTCCCTTCTTCCTGGCTTCTGTGTCTGCCCTATTAGCAAAAAAGGTAACTGGGCTTGTGCTTAGCACAGGACTGCAAAACTGGATGCTGTTGAAACACTAGTCATTTGGTTATCATGATAGGAAGGATGAAGGGCTGATATGACTGTGCTGGGATTTTGAATATTTCAAGCCTAACACTTGGACTGCCAAACCATTTCACTTCCTTGCAAGTTTGCTCTGGATGTCAAATTCCTCCCAACCCTTGCAAACAATGAAGTAGAAGTGGGATCAAAGAAGCAAAATGCAGAAGGGGTACCCACATATTTCCACTGATAAACGAATTCCTCCAGCAGAGCTCCCCAACACAGTATATTGTACCCCTTACATCCTATGTGAAAAATCTTTAAACAAATAGGTTCAGAGATTTTAGGAAGTCTGCCTAGGCCACATTACATTAAGGTCCATGTGGTCTATGAGGTCTGCCATTTAGCCCTACTAGCCAGACGAGTGGCATGGGGTTGGTCTGCAGGCTGGACAGAGCCCCACGTGCCAGGATTGGCTCCTGGAACCCCAGTGCCACTGTGTCCCAGACCCCCCACACCAGAAGTGGGCCTGGTGTTGCCTCCTCCTACACCAGGATTGGGCCCTAGGGCTGCCCCTCCATGCTGGGATTGGGTGCTAGGACCTGGTGCTACCCCACCCAACTTTGAACGTTGGGATCAGGTGCCTGATCCAACACAGTTGGCCCAGGGCTCTCCATAGGTCTGGAAATTCACTGCCCTGCTACAAAACTGCCAGATCTGTGAGGGGACCTGCAAGCTAGATGACAGTGTTGCAGGCCAGATCTGGCCCGCTGGTTTAGTATCCAACCATAGCAAGTTTTAGCACTTCTAGAGAGTCACTTGTATATTATTGTTAGGAAGAAAGACAGTTTTCACCTGTAGAATATATCTACTATTTGGGCATTATAATTTCTTGTGCATTTACCAAGACGCTGCAATGCAGCTCTGTGTCATTTGTATAGGTTACAAAGCCATGCCTACCTGTCCAGGTTGGAATTGCTAGTGGAGTAATCCTTTGATGAGGACCTACTACCATAGAAGGAAGATGACTGTAGTGGTAAAATCCCTTGAAGAACAGAAACAAACATGTCAGCTTGTTCTGAGAGGCTCTATTGTGCATGCTTGACTTGAGTAATGGAAATGAAAACCTTTAACATTTTTAAAAAATACTTAAGAGTCATTCTTTCCTCCACAGCTGCTTCATGACTAAGTGTTAACTATTAATTACATGTAGTTTAGTATGTGTATTGAAATTCTAAAGCAAATAGGACTGGTATTGACACCTTGAAATCCCAGTTCTAATGGACAGCAGAATACAAAAAGGCTACTACAATGAAGAACAACTGAAATGGTGTAATGGACATCTGACTGCTGTTCAAGTTGGAGAAGACCATTCAAAGGAAAACTGCTGGTAGCTGTGATCTCCAACAGAGTTACAAATTTCCAAACACTTTGCAATGAAAATTCAAATCTCTCAATCCACTTTCCAACTAACAGTAAACAAATGTATATCTGGGGGCAAATGGGGTGGCAGGGGGAAGGTTTCTACATTATAAATGCAGTAGCACTGAAAGTGATGAATATTAAAAGATTCAAGTGAAAAAAACCACACTCTTGATGGGCTACAGGAAGATCTATTTAGATTGTAGATTAGGGTGGAAAGAGATATTGCCTTCCATTGCCTTTGTGCCACCATCAAAAAAATTTGTGGAGACACAAAGCAACAATAAATAGATGCCCATAACTTTTGGTATGCCACTGTGTGGCTGAGACAGGTTGCAATAAACTGGGTTGCTTCATTGTGGTGGACATACACTTGCTTTATGGTGAGCAAGTGTGAGCAGCTGGCGGTGCTTGCACTCTCCCGTTGCCTAGGGGCAGGTGCTCCCAGGCCCAGTCCCATACACCTGGGGAATTCTTGCTCAGGTTCAGGCCCCTCAAGTCCCAGGAGCCCCTGTCTGGCTTCCCCTGCTTCCAGAGACCTGCCCCCAGCAATATCCAGGGCACATCTTTGGAAGCAGGGAACACAACACCCACTGTCCTGATAGATCAGTGGGCTACATCTATGGCTAGCCTTATTCTTCACCCTTTATCACACCTGTAGGATTAAGTCCAAGATAAATGAACAATAGTATCAGGATGTTTGTGCTGCTGTTACCTCAGCCTTTAGATAAACAGAATTTCAGCTTCTCATTCTGATGCCTTTTAAAAGCCAAACTCTTCACAGTTAGATCACATCTACCTCATTTGTTCCATCAGAGGAATATCTGCACAAGCCAAGCTACAAAGCTGTAGGTATTTCCGCTGTTAATTCTGCACCACTGTTCTTCACAAATCCAGAGGTCTAGGTTACACTCCTCTTTGTGAATCATAGTACTCAGTGTTCAGGACTGCAGAAGGACTACATTTGTTAGCCTTGGGGCTGCCTAATTAAGATTAAGACGTTCACTATTCAAGTCACTGTAGTACATAGGATCATTTGCCATGAACCAGGCTCCTAAATCTGGCTGGGACTATACAAGCACCAACCAAAAAAGGCAATCCTCCACCCCAAAGAGTTTAGTGATGAAATAGAAGACAAGAACCCACAGCTGGTCAGTTAAATGGGAGTGGGGTGGAGGGGAGAGAAGGAAACAAATCAGACTACAGTGACAGACAGTGGTGTCAGCACATCAGTGATATACAATGACAAAGTGTCTTGGTTTTCTGTAGGGATGGCAGCAAGGGGAGTGTTGAGGAGCATGAGGGAAGTTGTGGAATGTTTACCAGGTGTTCCACTAAAGTATGAGGGCTGTAAGGGGGAAAACATGAAGGCATTCAACAAGGGGACAAGCGGAGGCTGTCATTTGACTGACCAACGACACAAGTCAGCCACTCAATAGCCATTGAAACAAGAGGGACTGGCTACAAAGGGCTCTGAAAATGAAGGCAAGAAGCTTATGTTTGATGCAATACAGACAGGGAGCCAGTAGAGACTAAAAAAGAGAAGTGACCTAGTCAAAGTGATAGGCTGGGAAAACGATTTGCGGCAGCACTAAATGAATGTGAGCAGGATAAAATTGCACTAAAATTGCCAGGGCCAAGGAAAAGGCTACCTTTCAGATATGAAATGCTTGTTTACCTGACGTCCTGTTCTCCTCTGCTTGTTTCAGGCTCAGCTGCTTCTCTCGGCTACTACTTAAAAACTTCCAAGCTGGGTCAGTCATAGCTTTGTTATTGCTAAAGGTAAAAGAGAGTTGAAGTCAGAGCAGCAGCGAGAAACCCAGGCATATTCTGGGTCAGGTTTGTGCTTTTCCTATATTTTTAAATATTTAACTCTCATTGACTGTTAAAATGAACCATGGAGGAGGTGAACTGCAGCAGCTGCTAATTACACACGCCCCATCACTATCATGTTACCCACACAGCTCTCAGCTCTGCTGTATGAAATGCCCTCCCTGCTCCTTGTGCTATGACTTTTTACAAGTCAAAGCTCAAGCTTGTCAAGCTACCCATTGCTTACCAAGTGCAGATTGCTACTGAACAGTGAAGACCTAGGTAATATTCAGTGTTCAACAGCATCATGGAAGATGTGTTCAGTTAGTGATCAACTTAAACAGAAGTCAAACATACTAACTGTACATACCAAATCGCCTTAGACAAGGCTGAATTTCACAGCCTTACCCATTTTTCCAGATGTATAAAACATCAGCAGTTTTATGAGGCTAACCTCAAATATGGTGCCATCCTGACAAAGGGATTTATCTGGATACTTTTTTTAGCAAGCCCTCTCTTCATGGGGCAGTGGAAAAGGGAAGGAAGAAGGCAAGTTGGACACTGGGAAGAACTTACGTTGAAGAATCATTCTCTTTAGGATAATCTTCATTCATCTCTGAACCAGAAGGCTGTGCTCTTTTCCTCTTTTCACTAATAGAGTGGGGGGAAAACATTTAAGGAACCAATACAAGATGGCAATCCTCTCTCCTCCACACACATGCCCTATGTATTCTCTGCACTTCCTACCAATGTGCCACAACATTCAGTTTTAAAATACAACATATAGAGAAGGATTTTGTGCACAAAGCTCTTTCAGGCTATTCCCAGAGCACAAATACCAGCAGCAGCCATAAGCTGGGAGACAAATTGCTGAACCTGCTTGCTAAGTTTATGGGGAAAAAATGAAAATGGCTGGTACGCACTTATATGTGCGGGACGTTAAGACAGTCCCTGGGACTAGTATCAAGTTTTGACGACTGCATGCGAAAAAGAATGTTAGCTCGTACCGATTTTCCAATAAACCTGCTCTGTGAGGCGTTGATGAGGTGGGAGATGCCGGAATGTTTACCCTGTTGCTGGGTGCTGTGCTTCCTGGGGAGCTCTTGACAGATGCCCTGCTGCCTGAAGTGCCCAGCATCTTCCGAAAGGAGTTTTCATCCTTGCTTTCCACAGTCACTCTCTTTGAAGGCGTCTGCAAAGTCCAAGGGAGCAAAACCCATCATCATCCAAAAGAACAGGACTTTACCTGTATTTTAGCATATTGTTTACATGCCCCCACCACTTTCAAACGGGGCACCTGAAAATAGACTGATGTAACAAGCAAGAACATGGACATTTCATGTTTCGCCTATTTAAAAAAAAAAAAAAAAAAAAATCTAAAACCGCCAGACTGTGCCCACAAACAGAGTCCCCATGCCCCTCTAAACCAGGACCTCTTGAATATATATTAACAACGTTTTTTACAGAAACAGGACACTGGCTTCTGTGGTCTCCTTGGCTTTCCCTGTGGCAGGTTCAGGTGCAACGTCTCGTGTTGTGTCAGGGGTGACAGTAGTTTTACAAAGAGTTTACATAATGGATTTGTACGGGGTAGTTTGCACAGGACTGATCCTGCCTCAGACAGGGGTTTAGACTAGATGCCCCCCTTTCCAGCCCTGCTTCTCTATGATCCTATGACATCTACTCCCGTAGCCCTTTTCCCTCCCCCAATTTTTTCAGCTTCACTCTTGTTCCTTCTACAAAAGCCCTAAATTCTGTGGAACAGAAGCCTTGTCTCTGGTATTCCAGAGCACTTCTGGGGGCTCTTAAACTTTAAGTGCTGCCAACCCCTGGCAGCTCCTTTCATGGCATTATATTTGATGTTTGCTTGGCAAAAAAGCTGCAAGATGCTGCCCCAAAAGCATCTGTTCTGCTGTTGATTTGATTACATTTTACTTATTTAAAATTAATCTCAAAACATATTTCCATTAGAGGCTGCAAAAAAAAAAAAAGGAGCGGGGGTGCATTGCCTTGGAACGTTCGCAGTTACGTAACTGAAAGCCGCTGGATACACAGCAAATCTTTTACTCAGTGACAAGCAAAGGAACCCACAAATACTGGCCTCAAGAGAAGCTGGTGTTAGCGCAGGGAGGCTTAGACTTTATAACCTGAAAAGCCCAACAAAATTATGGGTATTATATCATATTTTTCTGAAACCAGAAATTAATACTTTTAATGCAAAAGTCAGGCTGAAACCTGAGGATATATTAGCTGCAGATGTATATCTAGTCACAGATACAAATGTCACTCCCCTGCTGTGTGCAGACTCCGTATGAAAACTTCAATCAACTTTCAGAACTATCCACGACAGATCCTCAGGTATCTATTTCTCCCTTTACTTCCTTTCTAGGGCAGGCCCACATACTGTCCAACAAGGAATCACTGCTCCCTTTTCCAGGGTCAGCCAATAAATTTCCCTTAATACAGAAGATTTTTTCACAAACAAAAACCACATTATTCCCTCATACCTCTCCAAGGACTCAGGCAACAGCACACATCTCTATCCTAGCCCCTCCCAGTTCCAAAGGCTTTAAACAAATCTTAATTACCCGTCACGCTACTATATTATTAATCAAAAACTTAGAAGGAAAGGGCATGTGATTAAATGGAAGAGACAGGAAAAGACTTCAGTGAAATCAAATAGCTTAACAAACCTGGTTTTCGACATACGGAAACTGCCTGTTTGTTTCCTTCTGTTTTGTCCTGTTGCCCAGAACACCTCCAAAGCTACCAGATCCTTGAGAGGGTTTCACAGCTGACAATAAAAGCACACTCCATTTAACTTGGTTGCAATTTTGTGTCCTGCGACTTTATTATAATAAATATTTCAGCATCAGTTTTCAAAACATGCACCATATACATGCATAAAAACCAGAACCTATATGCAGCAGACAGTACAGTATCCAGAATATAAGAGCTTTAACAAAGCACATGCTTACAGATATTCCTCATACTGGTTCTGGTCTCCAAACACATCAATAAACTATTAACAGAAAAAGAAGAGACAAGGAGACTGTGCTTGTACAAGAAAACGGTAAGTTACAGGCAGGGATTTTTCAAATACCAACCTGTTTATGAAGCAAATACAATTAATGTTATGTTCATATGCTGTCTAGCTTGTTGCACTAGGCAGAAAGATTCTACAGGGAAGTTATATAATGTCAAAGTACAGTTTGGCTTGCTGGACTGAAGGAAAGCACTCAAAAGCAAAAAATAATTAAGCTCCAGACAGATAAGAAAATGAAAAGGAAGGACAAAGTGGAACTGACACAAGCTCATTCAACATCTGCTGCTACTCAGGCTATTTGCAATGTTTTGGCCTTACCACCATGAACTCTGTCCTGAAGGATGGCATCTAGATACATCCTCATTTCATTTGCATCCTTAGATGGTACCTTATCAATTGTCAGGAAGCTGGCATCCTTTAGCGTTAGCATCAGGCAACACAGTTTTCCACCATTTTGTCTCAGGACCACAGTTTTAATGTTATGGCTTAACTAGAAAGAAAATAAAAGCGACTGTAAATGGGGATCAAAGAAATAACCATTTTAAAGCACCCTCATTTAGGAAAAAGAAAATCCCAAACCAGTTATCTTCTGCAAATGCACTTAAATACTAGTATTTTGTTTCCATTCCATTCTTGAACAAAGGTCAAATGCCCAAAATTAACACACTCTTGAGGTTCACAGAACTACAAGAACGCCACCATAACTCTGGCTACATAGCCTCTGCTTTCAAGCATTTAGTATTTTCTGAAGCATACTGTGCTGAAGTGAAATCTCTCACACTTGTTAACCTTGAACAAAAGAATGCCTGGTGCCATGCTGTTTAAAAGCAACTTTTCCCCCACGTCCCTCCAAAAACTCAGGCCTTAGCAAACTTTTACAGAACAAAATTCAGATCTGGAAAACGTCTTAATTTCCATTGGCCCTCAAGGACGACAAATTCCCAACTCCGTGGAAGAAATGTGGCTAGGAAGCATGAGAGTGTGGATGTGCATTCAGTAAATATTTGACTTGGTTTAATTCTTTTTTAAAGACGAAAAAAAGTAGCCGTGTTATGATCAAACATGCCTGTAATCCAAAAAGCATATCACTGCTCTAATTATTCCTCTGCTACTTTCTACTTTTTATACCTTAAGTTCTGAGTTACACTGAAAAAAAAAAATCATCTGTCTAGTAATTGTTCAGTTATATGTAGGTGGAGCTTAAATGTTTAAAACAGGTAAAGAAAGAAAGAAAGATTATTCATGGTCCTCAGGAACCAAACTTGTGCAATAGTTACCTAACTGCATGTTCCCATTTTAATTACCCTTATCCTTCCTCATTTCTTCCCTCTTTCTGTTACTCATTTAGTCTTGCCATAGATTAAGGGCTTGCTTCACAATGTATTTAATAAAGTGTTTTCTTTGTGCATACATGGAGGTCATTACAGAAGCAGGAAAAGGTTCCGAGTGCTCAAAAGCACCAGATCTATCTGCCATGTATTCTCTATTTGTACTGCACCTAACGCATTAGCCCCCTTACTCTGCTTTGGATACTATACTAGTACAAACAATATAAATGGTGATGTTAGGCTAATATAGAAGCATGCCTCAGACTGCAGCAAAAGTCTTACCATCCTAGACAGAAGTTGTTGCCTGTCTCTATCCAATAGAACTGTTTGATCTAGGAAGCTACAAGTGATAGAAACATGGTCCTGACCCCTTCTGATCATAAATTACATTAGTGCTCAGTTCATCAGATAAGGATGAATGCTTAAGGGGCAGGGCGAGGGAACTTATACTACATCCACTTTTTCCTGTGTCTTTAGTCCTTAGCTTTGAGAAGCCAATATAAGTAAAAACACAAGTCCATATATGAAGTATGAAATCCATGTCAGTCAGCAAGTGGGTTTTTTGACTGGTGAAATTACCCACCACCAATCTTTCCCAATTACCCAGTGCCCACTGAACTAAACATGTTCGGTCAGTAAGAATTCAAGAGGGTCTATAAACTTTCATTCTCTTCTAAAATAAACCCATCAGGGAACACTCTCCACCATGTCACCATCCAAGTCCAAACCTCCAGCTGAAAAACTCTAATGAGACAACAGTATTTATTATCCACCACATTATGCATTTGTTTGCCATGCCTTATTTCAACTAGATTGTAAGGCCTTCATGGCACTTTCCTACTGTGTTCCCATATAGCACCTAACCCAAACAAGTTTTTAAGTGTAACATAAGGAGTTTGAAGAGCTGCTAGCATCTGGAAAGACAAGGTTCTTTAGGTAAACATGATATCTTAGACCAACTAAACAGTTGGAAAAATTATTCTTTGCAACCAACTATTTAGTTGGTCTAAAAAAGATTATCACATTTACCTAAAGAACCTTGTCTGCCTATGTCTTTAGACCAACACGGCTACAACCAACAACTCTACAGCATCTAGAAAGATTTTCTTCATTTCTTCTAGAAGTTGACCAACTAATTCTATGATGAATTTGAAATGGAATATGAAAAAGGGTCGACACTTCTGCCAAAGCCTTGTGTAAGAGGAACCACTACTCAATGCATGTATCACCTGACTGTTGAGAATTTAGCCACATACATTTTAAATCACCACCGCAACAGCTTTCTGTCACTTGCAATAGATAAGGCGTTCAGCACTGTTTATCTACGTTTTTATATCAAAACATTCAGAACACATTGACAGCACAGGACAGAGTCTAGAGAGCAAGCACGTAACAAGGCTGATAAAAGGCTTAGAAAGTAAGTCACATGAGGAGAGGCTGGAGCGGCACATGTTCAGTTTGTGGAAAAGGAGACATGACAGCAGCCTTCAACTACTTGAAGGGCTGCCATAAAGAAGAGGGAAAGCTTCTTTTTTCTTTTGCTGTAGAGAGGAGGATGCAGACCCATGGATTGAAGTTGCAGTAAAGTCTGTTTAGATTAGATCTCAGGATCTCACCACTACACACTGGGAAGGAGAGGATCACTGGAGGGTTCAAGGAAAGGCTGGATGTGCACTGGGTGGGGAGGATCTAGGTGCAGCAATGCCTGTCTCTGCTGTGAGGGTGCTCCAGGCTGCTGGGCTTTGCTGGTTGCTCACGCCCCCCCAAAAAAACTTTCTGCTGCACGTGTCATAGATTTCATAGACATTAGAGCTTGAAGGGACCTCGGAAGATCGAGTCTAGCCCCCTGCCCAAAGGGCAGGAAGTCAGCTGGGGTCATAGGATCCCAGCAAGATAAGCATCCAATTTGCTCTTGAAGGTGTTCAAT
>NW_017728949.1:52177618-52181029 GCF_001723895.1 Crocodylus porosus | reverse complement strand
ATCGGCCAGTCCATTAAGGATGGCCTCTTTAATAAACTTTTCTAAGATCTTCCCTGGGATAGAAGTCAGGCTGATGGGCCTATAGTTAGCTGGATCCACTTTCCTCCCTTTCTTGAAGATAGGCACCACACACTGGCCTTCTTCCAGTCTTCGGTCACTACACTAGAGCGCCACGAGTTTTCAGTGGCTTTTTAAGCCTCCCTTAATGGCACTGGGTGTTGGCTGCAAGCCAGGCTGGAGATGGGGATTGGGCTGTGCCAATGCTCCTGCTAGGACTTCAAGCCTGAGGTTCCTGCTTCCTGTCTCTCTCCCCCCACTCAGGGTCAGACCAACACCATATCTGGGGTCAGGAAGGAATTTACTCCCTGGTTGGACTGGGGCTGGGGGTGGGGAAGGGTGTTAGCCTTCCTCTGTAGCAGGAGGATGTGGTCTTCTTTCTGGGATCTCTTGAGCATATATTAACAATCTTTTATAGAAGCAGGCTGCTAGCGGTCATAGTTTCCTTGCTTCACCCATGGCAGGTTTGGGTGTGACGTCAGGTGTTGCGTCAGGGGTGACAATAGTTTTACAAAGAGTTTAGATCATGAATTGTACAGGATGGTTGGGATAGGGATGATCCTGCCTCAGGAAGTAGGTTGGACTAGATGACCTGGGAAGGCCCCTTCCAGCCCTACTTCCACCCTCTATGATTTCTACAACAGGTAGTTTAATCTTCCCATCAATTAAGCCAAAATCTCTGCCAGCAGTGCGGTAGCTTGCTGTGCATCTAGGAAAACAGATGCAACAGGTACTTCCTGAACCAGTAAATCCTCCTAATCCATTCAAAGTACCACCACTCCCCAAGACTCATGAGGTCAGAAGGACCTTACCAAGTACACAGTAATACTTAAAGTGCAATTCTGGGTGGTTCTTCCCTTATCTTACATGGGTCCAATCTATTATAGCAATTCCCAAGAGCTTTTAATGCTCTTTCCTTCAATTCTTTGTCTGTTTGGGATTTTTAGCCAGTACAGGCTCTAAAGAGTTTACAATCTTCTCACATAAGCTGGACAAAATGTATTTAGGGCACCACTGCATTAAAAATAATAATTAAGAGGAATAAAAGGCAAATGAAAGAAGGAAAAATAAGGTTGAATATTGGAAGAGATTTCTTGATGGCAAGCACTCACAAATTTCCAAAGAGAGATGGTGCAAGTCACACTGCTTGGAGCATTTAAAACCTAGACAAGCCAACACGTTGAAGAAGAGCCTCACACCAGTAAGCAGAAAGACTACTGGTAGATCCACACTGGAGTTTTTCAGCATTTCAACTGGGAAAAGCACCAGAATAGAAAAGGCCCTGAGGTGCCAGTAGACTTTCATCTCAATTGTGTAAGTGTATCAAGTGAAAGGGTTTGGATTTCCAACAAGCTGAGAGGCCAGATGCTACACAGCTCTGTCTTTTTTTCATGGTTTCTAGGTCTCATTTCTTCCCAATTAATAGTGCGCTCCCTGCCTGGTATGGCAGTTCACCTACCAGAACATCTGAATAATTTACAGCAGGGTTAGACAAAAGGATTAGTGTGCTGGAAATAAGGAACAAGAAACAGTCTCAGAGGGAAGTCTGTGTGATACTTAATAGTCTCAGAGAGGACAGCTGGTCACAAAAGGGCACAATCTATGCACAGCTCAGACAAAAAGCCTTGATAGTTGGTGTACCTGAAATGTCTTTGGAATTCCTCCAACATTGTAGTGAACCACTAGACTCACTTTGTTGTCCTTCTCCACAATTTCAAAGCTTCCTTCTTTCCATTTTGTAATCCCAGTCTGCATACTACGCATCCGGACGGGGCCGTGTACCTTCAGCGGAGCCATGCTGTCTTGCTATTAACTTACAAGAGATTGTGTTGGCCCCACCTTGAAACCTGTTCGAAAGAGACGTACAATTGGCAAATAAAAATAGCTGTGGAAGTGTTAAAAAAAAAAAAAAAAAAAAGCAGCAGCATTTTTGGGAGGTACAGCAATAAACCAATTGCATGTTATTATTTCAGGATATCTGGACTACAAAAAAATCCCAATTTATTTTCAGAGCATTAATTATTTTACTCTCTCAAGATAAGCTGCACCGAACAGTGTTGAATAGACACCAAAAAATCAAACTTTGAAAAACCTCTGTGAAGACCCTACAGATTTTCCAAACAAACCTGATTTTGGCTGAGACCAAATAAGTAACAAGAAAGTTTTCAAGGAAATCTATACCTGCAACTTCTGCAAAGTCCTGGTAAATTTACACAACAACCATCTTTTCAGGAACACCTCTCCTCTTTAAAGGACAAAAGTCACGCCATCATCTATTCATATTATCGTGACCCCTATCTCCTCTACCAGCTGCACCGCGCACCTCTCTCGCATGCTGCTCTTGCTATGATCGGGATAACACCCAGCACTGCGGGATGCCCGGCAACGCAGGTTATGAACAAAATGTGAAGAGTGCCATTATTGTGCCAATATTCTACGACCTCACAGAGGAACGACCTGGACTGATCCAGCCCCAAGCTCGCTCCTGCCCAGGGCAGGGGGTCGGACTCGGTGGTCTACTGAGGTCCCTTCTGACCCTAACTACTATGAAACTATGGAAAAAAAAGGGAAGTGCTTCCCAAGGGAACCCACACATAATCCCAAACGTAACCATTAGGATGTTATTCTGCGTTAAAACCCAAGGACGCCCGTTAAAACCCAAGGACGCCCGTTAAAACCCAAGGACGCCAACAGTGCCGGGACACCAGGACAGCCAATTGGTTTAACGGAGCAGCCGGGCTCCAGAAATTTTTAAAAAACGAGGGGGGACCCTTTCACTCTTGCTCATCGGTAGCGACCGACTCGCCTCGATGCCCCTGGAACGTGCCCGGTCTCGAACTCCGTCCACGGTGGCTGCCCGGGAACAAGACAAAATTGTTTAGCTGGCATTAAATGGGAGGGAGGTGCATGCACGAGGGGGCTGCACCCTCCCACATCAAAGGGGAGGCGGGGGCGCACCCTCCCATACTAAAGGGGAGGGGGGACGCACCGAACAGAAGAGGAAAGGGGAGGGGGGAGCAGCGAAAGGACGGGCGCAGCAAGCGCGGTCGTCTGCAGGCCGGGTCAGGGACGGGGTATGAGGGCCGCGGTCGGGCAGCGTCGGCGGTGGGCAGGGAGCAGAAAGCGGTGCGGCAGACCGGGCAGGGAGCACAGCAGTGAACTGGCCAGGGGAAGGGGATCGGAGGAGCATTCGGGGAGGATTAGGCCCATTTTAGAGACGAGAGTACTGAGGCACGCAACAGGCAGGGCCTGCACGTCCGTCCCCCCCCGAGCCCACCGCCGCGGCCCCGTGTTTACTGCTCCTCCCCGCGGCTCCTGAGGGGGCGGGGGGAGGGCTGAAGGCAAATGGCGGGA
>NW_017728949.1:52175317-52177079 GCF_001723895.1 Crocodylus porosus | reverse complement strand
AGATTTTTGTGGCGAGGACAGGCTGTTCATGGCGTTTGGGGGGGGGCGGTCCCTTAGTTTTGGGTTGGGGGCTGTGTCATAGTTTTGAGGGGAGGGGGGCTGTCCATGGTGTTTGGGGTGGTGGTTGAGTCCAGCCCCCTGCCTGAAGCAGGACCAGCCCTGTGCAAACCAGCCCAGACAAACCATTGCCTCAACTGTCTACAAAACTCGTCGCCGCACCAGGCCTCGCAGCCAGCCCTGCCCTAGGCAGAGCAGGGGGCACTGCGGCTGCCGACCTGCTCCTTTAACAGGTTGTTAACATGCTCAAGAGATGCTAGGTAGAAGCCGTGGTCCCAAAGGCAACCCCCCCCCACCCCCGTGTGTATTTAGAGATGAGCGGCAGGAGGTTGCAGAGATGAACCAGCGTCGGACGCAACAGGGCATCATCAAAGGCATCGATCGGCCACTGCATATGAGAGCTGCTGCCTTTTTGGATCAGTTTGTCTCTAAAGCAGTGATTCAGAGCCAGGTGCTGCAGCTCCTGGAGATCCTTTCGGGCTGCGCAGCATTAGCACTGTTAGGTGTGTGATCCTGATTCTCGAGATGAACCTGGAGATTTCAAACAGGAATTCATAGGCTTACAGCTACTCTGACCTGCTGCGGGCTTTCTTTGCAGCCACAGAACCGCTCTGCTTTCTTTCTGTAGTCAAAAACAGTGAGAAATAAGAGCTGGCATTTTCCAAGCATTTAAAAGGGTGAGACCCCCACCTTGCTTGTCTTTGGCAGAACTGTTAGCAAGCACGGTGTTAATTATAGCAACTTTCACATCTTCCATATGTTAGAATATCACATTCAGATGGGATTTGCTGCTGTGGCTGTCAGTCAGTTGCTGAGCTAAATATTTAGGCTCAGAAGTGATGTTTTGTAGAGGACAAAACATACAAGTTTGGAGTTAAGTGCTTTGAACCATCCACTGCAATCCCTACTGTGCTTTTCATCATATACGAGAGGCTGGTGGAGCTTCTTATTCTGTTTTCTAGTCTTCCTTCTGATGCAAAATCACTTTAAAGCAGCATTGATTTTAAAAAAAACAAAACCAAAAAAACCGAAAACCTGCCTCTGGCTGCTATGAGGAAAGCAAGATATTGCGGTAGTTGATTTTAAATATTTGTAGTGGACGTGTGCTCTGGTCACAGCACCTGACAGAATTGTGTCTTCTTGAAGAGCTGTGCTGAAGGTACTCTAATACTGTATGTATATCATATACTGTATATAGTATGTCTGTCATATCCTGTATATCTGCTTTGGTTCATCTGTGTGTTGCAAATCTACCCTTCTACTTGAGTTTAGACTGACGCAAGTAGCTACACCTTGATATTTTAATACTTTCCAGGGTACAGAGGCATAAATGGAACCTAACTACACCCTACAACCACAGCTACCGCCCCTGCTCTCCCCAAGACAAAATGAAAGGTGTTTGTTGTGGGAGACTCCATCCTGCAGGGGACTGAGGGCAATCTGCCGCCCCGACCCCTTAGCCCGGGAAGTCTGCTGCTTCCTGGGGGCCCGCATCCGAGACATTGAGGAGAGGATCCCAGAGCTCCTCCAGCCCACAGACCACTATCCCATGCTCCTTATTCACGTGGGCACCAGTGACACAGCTCGGAGCACCCCCAGCCAGGTCATGAGGCGCTACAGGGATTTGGGAGTGGGGCTTAGGGGTCTGGGAGCTCAGGTGGTGTTTTCATCGATCCTCCCAGTCTCGGGCTATGGGCTGAGGAGG
>NW_017728949.1:52172335-52175306 GCF_001723895.1 Crocodylus porosus | reverse complement strand
ATCCTATGACCCCAGCTGACTTCCTGCCCTTTGGGCAGGGGGCTGGACTCGATGATCTCCCGAGGTCCCTTCCAGCCCTGATGTCTGTGAAATCTGTGAAATATCTGGAGGGAGCTAGTGGCTGCAACACATCCTGCTCTCCTTGAGGAAGGCCCTGGCTTAGTCCAGTGGGACTAAAGCAGAACAGCCTTATTTTAGGTAGAAAGACCCTTGTCTTTAGAAAGCTGCAGTGAGACAGTCCTGGCCTTTTATACAGTGCCAGCATTTAGCTTTCAAAACTGAAAATAGCATAGGTCAGTACTGGGGAGGTCTAGAGAGTAGAGATGAAAACAGCTAGTGAAGGAAAGCTTGAAGTAAAAGTAGGGGATGTGAAAGCACCAAGCAAGCAGACCCAGGTTAGGTCACAGTTGTTAACTAGAGAGATCATTCTGGGGTTCTTGTGTTAATTATCTCACAAGAAATAGCTAGGACACAATATTGCCTGGTGGTGTGCCTTTATCTAAGCAGTCAGTATGTTTAACTTGGACTTTTAGAAAGAGTTGCCTTTTTATTTTCCTGTTGATTTTTTTTCTTCTGGTTCCTAATTGTCTAAATGAACTTGTGTAACTCTCAGAGTTGTGGCTTGGCCCAAAAACTGGGGGGAACACCTTTATTCCTGCAAAAAGCGTCATGAGGCCTTCAACGCTCCAGGAGTGATCAGTCCTGGGTGTGGTAAAGCACATGTCCTAACTCTTGCATGCTGAAGGTGCAACAGGAATCAGTCTGGGAAGATCCTAGATGCTCATCTGAATATTTGTGTGGAGTATTTGCATCTACCAACTGAAGTCCCTCCTGAATTTAGGTAGAGAGTAGAAAAATGTCTGGTAGCCTGGAAAGCAGCAGTTTGGGAATGTAAGAAATAACATTTCCTCAAGACTTTTAATTGAGTGTTTCGGGGAACAGTTAAATATGATGGGAGGCTGTAAGGCTCATGGAGACCAATTTGCTTCTAATTAACGAGGGCAGTGGACACAATGAACTTAATTGCGTGGAGAATGTATTTAGTATTCTCTCGAAATCTCTGACCCGGGCTAACGCTTCAAAGATTCAGCTTGAACTGAAACTTCCAGCAGGCCTGGCACAATTGGGCTGAACATTTGAGCTCAGCTAAAGGGCTTGCCGCTCAGTCATTCAAACCAAACTCTGCGGTGTTCGTAAGCCTCATTACTGGAGGTGCTAAGAGGATTAGTCTCTCAGCTTTTAACACAGAATGAATGTGTCACTATTCACCACACTTAAAAAAAAAAAAAAAGCCTGAAATGTCCCAAGACCAGGAGGAGATGAAGGAAGGATTAATATGGGGAAAGATAAAGGGAAGAATGACTTGGGAGCTCAGCAGGGCAGGGTTGTGAGCCTGGACAAACAACACATATGCACTGGCATAATTTATCCTTTAATTCTTCTGGCATGTGGAAGGGACAGATGTGCAGCCACCCTGGGATAGCTGCGTCCACTAAGAAGGTGTTTCAGCACCTTGAGCAAATGCCTGTCCCAAGATAACTTGGGGACAGATGACAACTACATGGGGGTAATTATACAGGCATAGCTTTGCCTCTGATTTTTACAGGGGTTGTTCTGCACTGCATTGGGTGAAGGGTGTAGGAGTGTGTTATCCTGTCTTATATGTGGCATATACATGTTGTCTGTTCTGGCTGTGTATCTTGGACAGCTGCAAATGAGCCTGTTTGGTGCTGTCACTGTGCAGAAGTGAGTGGAGAGTGGAAGGTAGCAATTAGAGTTTGTATTAATGAACTAGGGCATGCATGGGGATATTCCTGAAGTCCGGGATGGAGTAAAGAGAGGAGAGAGGTGAATATTGAGAAGTGGCTGCTGAGGGCAGCAGGGAGTGTCCTCAAGGAGCTGTGACATGTCTCCTTCCGACTTGTTAGGACAGGTCTTTACCAGAGCTTCATTGTTTTCACTGCCTGACCAGCCTGAAACGTGAATTTTTGACACCTCAATGGAGCATGTTAAGGTGCAAGGATTCTTTTAAGCTTGACTGCCAGCCTGTTTGGTGTAGAGCAGCCATGCACATTTTGACCCTGTGAGTGCTTTTGCACCAGGACAGGTCTGGACCTGAGGTTTTGATGTGGAAGTTTAGGTCCTGTAGACAGAAGTTTGAAAGAATTTTAAAATCTGGAATCCCCACTGTGACTTTTCTTGTACCAGAAATATGGCAAGCCCTGATGTCACACTTACCCTTGCAGGGAAGGGTGCAGCAGTAGCTTTGAAAACTGTCCTGTGGAGTCTGAAAAACAGTTATGGACCTTAAGACATGTTTGTCCTTTTCTGCCTTATTACAGAAAAAGATTTTTTTCACAAAAAACAATTTTTCAAAGGATTTCCTTTAAGGTGTCTGTATGTATACATGCAGTAAGGCAGCAGCCCTAGCCTTTAGAAGGGCAAACTTCAGCAAGCCAAGGAGAATAGTCAGGGATGCGCTGAGGTCCCAGAGGGGAGGGGAGCCAGGTGTCCAAGGAGAGTGGTGGCTCCTTAAGGAGACGATCCTCCAAGCACAAAGGGAGGTAATCCCAACGAGGATCAAAGGGAGCAGGAGAGCACACAAGCCTCCATGGCTCGCCAAAAGCATCCGAGAATGTCTCCTTGCTAAAAAGGAGGCTTACACCCAGTGGAAGAAAGGGGTCATCACCAGGAATGACTATTCTGCAGTCGCTCGGGGTTGTAGGGGGGCAGTTAGGAAGGCCAAGGCAAAAATGGAATTAGGACTAGCTTCTCAGATTAAGGACAATAAGAAGTCCTTTTTTAAATACACAGGGGGCAAAAAGAAGGTCCCGGGTAACGTGGAGCCCTTGCAGGACGTGTTGGGAAATTTGGTCGTCACACCAGATGACAAAGCTAACATGTTTAACAATTTCTTTGCCTCCGTCTTCCTAAGTAGGGACCAGAACAGCCACCTCCCTGCTGGGCCCCC
>NW_017728949.1:52167727-52169888 GCF_001723895.1 Crocodylus porosus | reverse complement strand
CTGCCAGGAGTGACCAGGAATAACGGTCACAAGCTGGCAGAGGGCAGGTTTAGGCTAGATATCAGGAAGCGCTACTTCACGGTCAGGGCGGCTAGGATCTGGAACCAACTTCCAAGAGAGGTGGTCCTGGCTCCTACCCTGGGGGTCTTTATAGAGGAGGTTCGATGAACATCTTGCTGGGGTTGTTTGACCCCAGTATTGTTTCCTGCCATGGTGGGGGGGGTCAGACTAGATGATCTACTCAGGTCCCTTCCGACCCTAGAAACTATGAAATGATGCATGCATGTATGCATGCATGCGCACACGTGTGTCCATATATATATATGCACATGTGTATGCATGCATGCGCACACGTGTGTCCATATATATATGCACATGTGTGTGCATGTAAATGCATGTGCAGATATGGGCACTTATGTATTGCACATGTACATGAATGTATGTATAGGTAGCTGTATATGTATGAGCATGGTATATATGTATATGCATATGTGTTTATATAGTAGAAGTTGTCAGGAACACGAGCAAGATAAACAGGAGAGACTGCAACCAGTTAAGTGTTTAGTTGTAGAGTCAGTTTGCCCCACTGTACCATGCAAATATTGGAATAATTTTGGATGTTTCCTCACTTTTGTGAGCTTATTTTGGTGTAATTTTAATGAATTGAGAAGCTGACATTGAGTGTTTTGGAGATGACAAAAAGAGCGAAGTCCGCCCCAGAGGTCCCTGTTTTTCTTTCTTTCTTTCTTTCTTCCTTTTTTTTTTTGCCTTTTAAGTGTGCCATAAATGCCATTTTGTCACGTTCATGGCTTGAGCAGTGCCACTACAGACACTTAATCCAACTCTATCTCCCCTGTGGACAGAGGATTTAAAACCCCACCTCCCCTAGATCCCTGCTGGGGCAAGCTGGAGACATGCAGCTTGCTGAAGAAGGTTACTAGATGACATTTATCAGGAGGTTCAAAGACACTGCAGTAACAAAAGATTGGTCCTAGTCAGTGAAAGACCCTAACCCCAGGTCCTGCTACCTTTAAAAAAACAATGTGGGCTTTGCCTTCCTCCCACATCAAGGCTCTCTGCATGGCCATGCTAATGGCCCGTCTCATATCTGTCTGTCCCATGGAAAGAGCACGGTTTGAATTGGATAGGAAGGCAGCATGCTCATGGATTTTTTTTGTCTCCTATCTAGCCGGTGCCAACAGCACTGGCTCAGGTGGATCGTGAGAAGATCTACCAGTGGATTAACGAGCTGTCCAGCCCCGAGACCCGTGAGAATGCCCTACTGGAGCTGAGCAAGAAGCGGGAGTCAGTGCCTGACCTGGCCCCAATGCTATGGCACTCATTCGGCACAATTGCAGCCCTCCTCCAGGTGCGTAGTGTTGTCGCGGGGGTGTTCCCAGCCAGCCAGCCTCCTGCTTGCTGTCACTCTTGGGGTTCAGGCTGCTCAGGTCTGTGGACTCACAGAGGCTGACATCTGCCACCAGCCTCCTGGAGCCTCGGTGCGATACAGAATAAATGACTTGAAGGAGAGAGATCTCGGAGTCCTTGTAGATAGTTGGCTAAAATCATCAGCTCCATGCTTAGCAGCCGTCAAAAAGGCAGGCGTGTTAAGAATGATTAAGAAGGAATTGTGAACAAAACTGGCAGTATTATGATGCCCCTTTATAGATCCATGGTGCATCCACACCTTGAATGCTGTGCCCGGCTGTGATCCCCACTCCTCAAAAAGGATATAGAGGAACTAGAGAAGGTCCAGAGAAGGGCAGCAAGGACAGCTAGTGCTATGGAGGGGCATCAGTGTGAGGAGAGACTAAAGAGGCCAGGCCTGGTCAGTTCGGAAAAGAGGTTGAGGGGGCACATGGCAAGGGCTTACAAAATATTACACAGTAAAAAGAAAGTCACTAGGGATTTATTATGGACTGTCTCTCGCCAGACAAGAACAAGGGGTCACAGCATGGAACTAGTAGATCTTAAGTTTTACCTGGCAGTTCTTGTTCACCTAGCATGTCATTTAAAGTGTGGGACTTGCTGCCAGCAGATCTGTTGGGAGCTGATGGTTTAGCTAGATTCACTGCAGGGGTAGCAGTGGATATCGTCTTCCTGGACTTCCGGAAGGCTTTTGACACTGTCTCTCACCCCGTTCTCATTAAGAAACTGGAGG
>NW_017728949.1:52149413-52166927 GCF_001723895.1 Crocodylus porosus | reverse complement strand
CTTCCAAGAGAAGTGGTGCAGGCTCCTACCCTGGGGGTGTTTAAGAGGAGGTTAGATGAACATCTTGCTGGGGTCGTTTGACCCCAGTATTCTTTCCTGCCACAGCAGGGGGTCAGACTGGATGATCTGCTCAGGTCCCTTCCGACCCTAGAAACTATGAAACAAAGAGATTAGATATGTTCTCAGAGGAAAGGGGCATCCGGAGCTGTTGAGTATGGGAGTGAATGTCTCAGCCTCTGAATCAGAACTTTCTAAACCAGTAGTTTTCAATCTGTGGTCCACAGACCCTTGGGGTTCTGTAGCTTATGTCTAAGGGATCCCCAAAAGATGACTGTGATCAATTAAAAAGCATGTGAATACCCACACTTACAGTTCCAAGGGGTCTGCTCCTCCATTTGAAATTTCCAAAGGGGTCCACAAATGATAAAATGTTGAAAAACACTGGGCTGGACAAATGCTGGAAGCTGCAAGAGGGGAACAGTGGAAAAAACCTTCATTAGACCCAGGTCACTCTCACTTTCAGCCTCTGCTGTCTGCTGCCGTGACACGGGGCGGGGGGGCAACGGGATGGGACACTGGGCAAGATGGACCCAGGACATGGCAATTCTTAGGTTCGGTGACAAAAGTTTAGAGAGGTTTATTGCCTCTTAGGACAATGCACTAGCAGGACTGTTTAGCCATCAGCCCAGTCAGCGTAGCTGTCTCTTGCCAACTGCAGCTGCTGCCTGCCACATTCGGGTATCTAGGGCTCGCTCCCTGCTGATTTGGGGCTTCTCCAGCTCACGTCCTGCTGAGTTTGGGCTTTCCCAGCTCACTCCCTGCTAAATCCAGCTTGCCTCTTGTTGTTTCTACTTTACTAGTGAAGCCTAACTACTTATTCCTCAGGAAGCCAGCTACTCCCAAGGTCCTTTGCAGATACCATAGCTTACCTCGAGCTTAGTATAACTACAGCCTGGTGTATCTAGAACCCCTACACATCTCACTGGCTTGTCCCCTCTCTCCCCCAGTTCCCTAGTAACACAGACTACTCCCTGGTTTGGGTGGCAGTTAGTTGGCCACTCCCCAGCTGCATGGAGAGATGCTCCAGATAAACACACCCACATCCTTCCCTGCTCAGACATAGCTGTTTGCCTCTTCGCAGGGCACTATATTCCATAGCAGCTTCTCTCAGCATCCAACATGTAGGTGTCCTTGGAAGAAAGGAAGTCAGGGAGGCAGGGCATGCAGAGTTAAACTTCTCTTTGGAAGGGACCAGGGGAGGAGGTCAGAAGCTGTTAGAAATGAGCATGGGGTTGGGAAGAGTTTTTTTTCCTCCTCCTGCTGCTACATGTCAGAGTTTTGGTTCTTTTTAAACTTCTCTGAGACATTGGGTGCTGGCTACAGCCCAGGGTGGAGGTTGGGACCAGGCTGTGCCAAAGTCGGAGTTTCCAGGCTAGGGGGTTTTGCCCCTCTGATGAGGGTCAGATTGATGCCAGATATGGGGTCAGGAAGGAATTTTCCCCCATGGTCAGATTTGTACAGACTGGAGTTGGGATTGGGGGGCAGTGGTGTTTGTCTTTGCAGCCTCTACCTGGAGTCACTCAAGCATATATTAACTCCCTTTACAACAGCAGAAAGTTGGTGACCATGGCACCCCTGGGGCAGGGGTGGGGGTGATGCCTGGGGCTGTGTGGGGGTGACTGTCATTTTGCTCAGAGGTTGGATAATAGGTTTGTCTGTGGTGGTTTGGACAGGGCTGATCCTGCCTTGGGCAGGGATTAGATTAGATATGAAGTCCAGAGGTCCCTTCCAGCCCCGCTTCTTTATGACAGGAGTAGGTCAGAAGCTTTGTACTTCTCAAGACCTCTCTTGTACTCATGGGACCTTGTGATTTGGTTCTGTAGAGTCAGTTCAAGGAGAACAGAGGTCCTGGCACACAGCAGAACTGGGCAGAGTTTTGCATTCTGGGATGGTTGGGCATGGTGTAGGTGCTTTTCTCTGCAACTGTGTAAGTACTTGTAGGTGCTGGCTGGGAGTCTAAGAATCATAGACTCCTAGAGCCGTGGGGCTGGCAGGGAACTGAGGAGGTCACATTTAGTCCAAGCTGTGCCCGAGGCAGGATCTGCCCTGTCCAAACCCACCCAGACAAACCCTGTGCGTGACCTCTGAGCCACACAGCACAGTTGCCCCGACACAGTCCCAGGCATTGCTCCCCCGCAGCCCCTGGGATACAGAGGGGCCACAGCCACCAACATCCTGCTGCTGCCGGGGGGGTTGGTGGGCGCTGGAGAAAGCCTAGGCCTAGGCCATGCCCCGCTGCAGAGGGAGGGGAAACCCCCCAGGCCAAGCTGAGCAGGGGGCAAATCCCTGCCTGCCACCCCAAGGCAGTGTGGGTGGTGGGGCAAGAGCTTCTAGCCAGGACCCTGCGGGTCACAGTCTCCAGCCTGGGCTGCAGCCAACACCCAGTGCCTGGTGAGGAGAGCTTAAATTCCCGCCCCCAACACATATAGCACTGGGAGGCAACTAGTAAATCCCTGCAGCCTGGGAAATCCCTATAGCATAGCACAGGCATCACTGCACCGAGATCATCCCTGCCCAGCGCCTTTCCAGCTTCTTGAACCGTCCAGTGCTGAAGAGTCCCCGCACTGTCTCCCTACTTAACAGTGTAGTAGTGTTTCCTGGGATTCAATGTAAACCGACTTCCCTGCAACTTCAAGCCAGGGGTCTGCGTCCTGCTCTCTGCATCAAGAGAGAAAAGGTGCTACAGCAGTCCTTCAGGTATTCAGAATCATAGAAAATAATGGTGAAAGGGACCTCGGGAGGTCGCATAGAGTCCAACCCCCTGCTCCAAGCACGACCAGCCCCAACTACATCATCCCAGCCAAGGCTTTGTCTACCCGGGTCTTCAACACCTCCACGGATGGAGACTCCACCACGTCTCTGGGGAGCCTGCTCCAGTGCTTGACCACCCTCCTAGTGAGAGAGTTTTTTTCCTAATATCTAACCTCAACTTTCCTTGCTTCAACGTGAGCTCATTGCTCCTTGTCCTGTCATCTGCCCTCGCTGAGGACAGTCCAGCTTCATCCTCTTGGCACCCTTCAGGGAGTTGAAGGCTGCTATTCAATCCCCCTCTGTCCTCTCTTCTCCAGACTAAATCAACCCAGTTCCCTAGACCTCTGCTCATAAGTCATGTCCCCCAGCCCTCCACCCATTTTTATTGCCCTCTGTTGGACTCGCCAATGTGTCCGTATCCTTTCTATAGTGGGGGGCCCCGAACTGGACGCAGGACTCCAGATGTGGCCTCCCCAGTGCTGAGTAGAGGGGAAGCATCACCTCCCTTGACCTGCTGGCAACGCTTCTACCAACGCAGCCCAGGATGATGTTGACCTTCTCAGCAACAAGGACACACTGCCAGCTCTGTTCAGCTTCTTGTCTCCTGTCCCCCCAGGTCCTTTTCTGCAGAGCTGCTGCCCAACCAGCCACCCCCATCCTGCACCGGTGCAGGGGATTGCTCCCTCTTAAGTGCCGGACTTTGCGCTTGTCCTTGTTGAACCTCATGAGATTTCTTTTGGCCCAGTTATCTTCTCAAGCTCCTTTTCTGCAAGTGGGACAGACCCAGCTCCTTCAGCTTCTCCTCATGTGGCTTGTCTTCCAAGCCCTTGATCATCTTTGTTGTTGCCTCTGGAGCAGTCCAGTGCAGCTGTCATCAGAAGAATTTCTTGCAGATTTGCTGCATCCCTTTGCCATCCTTGTCAACTGTGCAGTGCAGACCTCCCCTAGGCAGCATTGGCTGCCTTCAGGGCTCCACTTCCTTTCAGACTGCTCTTGAATTGGTCACAGGAGGAGGCAGCTCTCACCCAGCTCCTCGCAGGCACTTGGCTTTCTTGTTAGAGCCTTGGCCCTTACTGTTGCTTTAATTTCTTCCAGGAAATTGTAAATATTTACCCCTCCATAAACCCACCAACCCTGACGGCTCATCAGTCCAACCGAGTCTGCAATGCCCTGGCGCTGCTGCAGTGCGTCGCCTCACACCCAGAGACCAGGTAAGGGGTGCATGGGGTGACGGCCAAGGGTGGGTGATCGACAGCTCAATGCTGCTTTCACTCATGGTATCGGCGCACCTGTGCATGCAGCCTGGGAGAGGTTCCTGCTGTGAGAGCGAAGTGTCAGAAGACGCCATCAGGCGCTGGCAAAATCAGCCCAATGGCCTGGTCGCCTTGCCTTTCCAGCCTCCCTGAAGCAGCCTGCTGGAGTGATCAGGGAACACAAGGTGTTTCATAGCCCCTGCCACATGGTATTTAACAGCCCCCCATGTTAGTGCCCAAGGAAAGAGCCTGGTGCTGGGTTTCTGTATCATCACAATTCCAGAGAGATCTCTGCTGGGGAAGGCTTTTGGCTGAGCCCACACAGGGTGAGCGCCCTTTAGCTTCCTCTGAACACAGTAATGAAGTAACCTTCACCCTGGCTCCCTGCAGTCTCCCTTCCTTGTTGTCCACTCTCAGGAGGGGTTGGAGCTGGTGGTGGTGGTTTTAGATGCACAGATGCTGTCATGTTCTCTACTGGGCTTGGGGCCATGCATGCAGGTAGTGGCTGGTAGTCTGTGCCATAGAGAGTGTACTGTCTAACTGTCTAGACATGAGCAGGGACAGGCCATGGGCAGGGGGGTGGCAGGTCATTGAGGGTCAAGCTTGCACAGCCAGAAGCTGTAATGGCAGGTGATAGCCTGCCCTGGCCTGGCACGTGGCCTGCAGCCAGTTGCTTTGCCTGCCTCCCTGTCACTGTCTCCAGTGAAGAGTGCTTGTGTCAGCATCTGCACAGACCCAGGCAGGAGAACACATTCTGTGCCCGTGTCACGTGTTCTCATCTCCCCCCAGGGCTCTCAAGGATCGTGTCCTCTCTTGCAGGTCGGCCTTCCTGGCGGCCCACATCCCCCTCTTCCTCTACCCCTTCCTGCACACTGTCAGCAAGACCCGGCCCTTCGAGTACCTGAGGCTCACCAGCCTCGGCGTCATCGGTGAGCACCCGCTTGTTCCCTAACTGCTGTTCTGCAGCCCCTTATACCAGTGCAGACCATCCGCATCCCTGTTACTGTCCTTCCCCATGTGATATCGGTGTTACCGCTGCTGGAGGCTGTCACTTCTCACTGCACCGAGTTTGCTGGCTTCATTCCTTGTAGAGCCCGCAGCGGTGTCTCTAAATGCTACATGCAAGGAATGAAAAGCCCCCAGGAGCCCTGCAGCCATGGCTTTTGTGGGCAGAGGGGTTTGATGCCCAAGTGCATACTCTAGCTTGTATCCCATCAGCCCATGCCAGAGAGGGTTTGCTGGGAGGTGCAGGCAGGAGAGAGGGTCACAAACCCCTTCCTCACCCAGGAGAGAAGGGTCTGCCCCAACAGAGGGGCTGTGGGAGTGGGTCCTGTCAGCAGCCTCTGTTCAGTCCTCAGCCAGCCAAGACCAGTGACTAGAGGGTGCAAACCAGGGTTTCCCCCTATGCTGTCCTGGCCTGGACACGTTTTCCCCCCTAGATGATGATGTCTCTGCTGAGGAGCTCTCTAACCTGGCCTGGGGAGGGGGTGGCCTTGGGTCGCTGGGTAGTACAGTACAACACACTCCCCTCTGCTCTCATGACCATAGCACATGCTTGGAAAGGACTCCCAAAAGCTGTTGGCCTGTCTGAGGTGTTGGTTCTTGCTCCTGGGTGGTATGGGCAACTTTCTGTAAGTGCCTGCTTGGAAATCCAGGGGTTCAGTCCCCTCAATATTTACCTCTGGGGAAGGCTGACTGCTGATTCCACTCCCCACCGTGGAGGACCCATTCAGGCCTTTGGGTGTCCTGCTGGTACTCAGAAGTGCTTCTGCATGTGAGAGCCTTGGAGCAATGCTCAGTGTGCTCTAAAAAAACCAGGATTGTCTCACAAGTCCCATCCACGGTTTCCCTCCCACCTTCCCCAGGAGCCCTGGTGAAGACAGACGAGCAGGAAGTCATCAACTTCCTCCTGACGACAGAGATTATCCCGCTGTGCCTGCGCATCATGGAGTCTGGTAGCGAGCTCTCCAAAACGGTACTTGCCCCGAGCCTTGTTCTCTGGGTCTGTGTTTGGTGCTTCCTTGGCCCCTTCATCCCTCATGGCAGCAGGTAGATCACAGAATCCTAGAGAAGCGGGGCTGGCAGGGACTTCCGGAGGGAAGGTCTCGTCCAACCCCTTGCCCAAGGCAGAATCAGCCCTGTCCAAACCATCCCAGACAAACCCATCATATAAACTTTTCATAAAAATACCATCAATCCTGACACAACACCAGACATCACACCCGACCCTGCTGGGGGACAATATCCTGCTTCTATACAAGGCTGTTAATACACACTCAAGAGATCCCAGGGAGAGGACTATGACCCCTTGCTACAGAGGAAGGCAACCCCTCCTCTCTCTCCCCACCCCCAACCCAGTCCTTACCAGCCTGATCATAGGGTAAAATTTCCAGTGCTAGACTGGGTCAGACCTATGGTCCATCCAGCCTTGTGTGCCATCTCCAACACTGGCAGGCCCGATGCTATATAGAGGATGACGCCAACCTGGATTTCTCTAGAGTGCTCTGTCCCCTATCCAGTACCCTCCCTGGCCTCCACCATCATTGGGTTGGAGGTTCCTGATGAAACATTTCCACCCAGTCTGTTCAACACCCATGAATCCTGCATGAACATATGCAGTCCCTTCCTGACTGCTGTCAGCCTCCACTCCCTCCTGGGGCAACAAATCCCACATTTTAGTAGTGCATTATGTCAAAAAGTCCTTTTACTGGTTCATTTTAAACCCATCACCTGCTCCCTGCAGCTGGTCAGCCAAACCGAGTAGTGAGGCCTCCCCTGCTTGAGGTCTCTTAGATGGTGCCCTGGTGATTGTTAGCGAACACCTGACCAGGTTTCGTCCTTTGTTCACACCCAACTCCCTCCCCTGCTGTGCCCCTGCTCACTGCCAGTTCCACATGTGGGGCAATGTCCAGCTCGTCCTCCTGGGGTTCCCGTCACAGAACAGATGGGGCTGGACGTTCTCTGTGGAAGCAGCTGAGCGTGTTCTGTCTCCTCCATTCCAGGTTGCCACCTTTATTCTTCAGAAGATCCTCTTGGATGACACCGGGCTGGCTTACATCTGCCAGACATATGAGCGGTTTTCTCACGTCGCCATGATATTGGTAGGACTGGCTGGTCCTTTCCCTTTGCTCACCTCTCTCTGCTCCAGCCGCAGGGTGGTATGATTAGCCAAGTCCCTCAAGGGCAAGCCACCACCATCAACTGGCTGGACAAAGTGTCAGAAGATCCATTATTTTTAGGAGGTTGCAAGCAGCCTGATTAAACACCTCGTTAGCAGCAATGCCTCTGACTAGAAAGGACGTTAATTGTGCTTTAGGAAATACCTGTGTTTTAAGTGTAGGTCACTTGATATCTTACAGGCTTTTAAAGGCCTTTTTAAAGGCAGGTTATGAACAGAAGCTGTCCTGGTAATGGTATGTGCCTGTTCCTTGGTGGAGCTGGTAGAGTTGCAGTGATGTGGGGGGCAACGGAAGCATTCAGTAGGTTTCTCTTCCACGTTTGGAACAAGGTGGAACGATCGGTTACACTGTTAAGTGCTTTCCCATCCATTAGTAACAGAGCAAGACCTAAACATCTTGCAGCCCATAGACATGGGTAATGTTAGAATCACAGAAAGAAGGGGCTGGATGGGACCACCGGAGGTCGCATCTAGTCCCAGGGCAGGATTAGCCCCAGACAAATCCTATGTCCAACCTGAGTAACATGACAGTCACCCTGATGCAGCCCCAGGCATCGCCCCTGCTTCCGGGAAAGCAGGAGGACCCCAGTCTCTAACATCCTGGTGTTGCAAAGATGATTAATTATGCTTACATGCACACGAGCCCTAAAAGAGTGGGCCGAGATCATTGCAGTCCACTGATGTGTTTTTAATATAGTTTATAATACCCCGGGGGAAAAACAGATCTCAGGGCTAGCCAGTATGGAATTTAAAAATAGGGGTATAACCTTTGCCAGCTGGTGTGGTTTTATGGAAAACCCAGAGAGGTGATTTTGGGTTTTCAGTAGGGCTGGAGTGCTGTGGCTGTGATGGGCCAGGAAATAAGGTTTCTCCTTGGTGTTGATGTTAACTGGACTTGACTGCATGGCTAGGAGAGAGTTTACACAAGCTTTAAGTGCATTGAAAATGGTTGTGGGGCTGGGGTACAGGACTTGTGAGAAGAGGCGGGGGGAACTGGGCTTCAGAAGAGAAGTCTGAGGGGGATTTGGTAAGAGCCTTCAATTCCCTGCGGGGGGGGGTTGCAAAGAGGATGGAGCTGGACTGTGCTCAGTGGGGGCAGATGGCAGGACAAGGAGCAATGGGCTCAAGCTGCAGCAAGGGAAGTTGAGGTTGGATATTAAGAAAAACTTTCTCACAAGGAGGGTGGTGCAACACTGGAACAGGCTTTGTAGAGAGGTGGTGGAGTCTCAATCCTTGGAGGTTTTAAGACTTGGGTAGACAAAGTCTTGGCTGGGATGATGTAGTTGGGGCTGGTCCTGCTGGGAGCAGGGAGATGGACTAGATGTGACCCCCTGAGGTCCCTTCCAGCCCCCATTTTCTATGGTTCTGAGATTGATTCTGAGAGCACAGACTGCCCTCCCCCAGGTCTAGCCTGGCATTGGTCAGCAAAACTTGCCATGTCCAAAGTGACTGCAAAGGTGGCAGGTTTGGACTCTTTGCAAGGTGCTTGGCTTTCTGCCAGTCATTTTGATTCAATGCTAGCGCTTGGGAGGGTACATGGGGTTTGAACTGGCTGCTGGAGCGCCAAGGGACTGTCGGCGGGAACTGGAGGTGCATCTGGGTGTTGGTACCAGGCTGCAAGCTGCTTGGTGTTTCTGGCCTTGTACAGAATTCAGTTTCTCCCAGGAGAGAGTCACTGCTTTCCCAGGAGAAACCAGGAATGTCCTGGCATTTAGGCTTTTTGTCTCAGAGTAACAATGCCTGCTCCAGGAGAGAAATAACCTGGGAACAACCAGGGTTAAATCCCTCCCATGAGAGATTCTCCCAGGAGGGCAAACTGTCTGCACATGCTGTCGGATCAAGGGAAGCTGGTGGTTTTGGGTGAGACACCAGGCCCAGGTGTGTAACACAGTAGTGCAGGGAATGATTAGCCCCTGGGCTGGGGAAACCTGGGGCTCCATCCTTCAAAGCTGGTTGGTGCCTTTTGGGGAGATGGTTAACCAGGGGCAGATCTGGAGGCTCCCCCTACCTCCCACCTTTCTGACCATGCAGCTGGAGCAACAGCCAGGGATTTCAGTCTTAAAGGCAGCAAGAGTGTTTCCCCCCTCCCTTCCCCTCTGTGCTCAAAGGCACCTCCCCTCCCTCCCTTGCCTGCTGCTGGGACAGGGATGGGGAGCTCCTGTATGCTCCAGCTGCACTGCACAGGGGTTGCACTTGGCCCGAGACATGGCAGCTCCCCTCCCTGCCAGCCTGGGAGCAGGCACAGGGAGGGGGAATATGCCCCCTGACCATTGCCTTGCTAAACAGCCCAGCTGGCAGTGACGGGCAGGAGGGGGTGGTGGGAAGTGAAGGGAAGGGGCTCTGCCTCTGAGCGGAGGGACAGGGCAGTGCTTGCCCTCCCTGGCACTGGTGTCCTTGCCAGTTGTCTGCCCCAGTTGCGGGGGGCAGGGGAAGGAGGCTGGGAGCTGGGCATAGCCCCTCTCTGCAAACCACACCCCGTTTTGTAACGCCCTGGATCCGTTTTTGCCAATGCCCAGGGTGAAGGGGAGGAGCCGGGCAGCCCCATCCCGGCTGGCAGCTCCTGACAGTCCCTCTGCCTTCTGACCCACAGGGCAAGATGGTGCTGCAGCTTTCCAAGGAGCCCTCGGCGCGGCTGCTGAAGCACGTGGTGCGCTGCTACCTGCGTCTCTCCGACAACCCCAGGTAAACATCTTAGGAGTTTGGGGTCTGGGACTAGGGCTGTCTTGATGCACTGCTGGGCAGGGGGCTGGGGCCGCATGTCTCCTTCCAAATCCACTTCTGCTTTTCTGTGCCCGGGACCCCTGTGGACTCACCCAGCTCTCCCGAGGGCATCGCTGCCTGTCTTGGCTCTGCACGGCCTGGCCCGTCCCTGGAAGGCAGGTGCCAGGGCAGGATGCCAGCTCCCTCTGCTTCTGAGGTCCTGGCTCTGCTGGGCTCAGTCCCAGGCCCAGGAGCTGGGAGTTGTGTGCTCACAGCACGTAGTCAAGGGCCCACAAGACAGTTGCGTGTTCCAGGCAGTCTGGGCAGCGCAGCAAGCATCCCGGGAGCGGGGTTGGTCCCCCCCTTCTCGCCAGTGCGGGTTTATTTGTTGGTCCCCCTGTTTCTCGTCTCCTGGTGTAGGGCACGTGAAGCCCTCAGGCAGTGCCTTCCCGATCAGCTGAAGGACACCACCTTCGCCCAGGTCCTCAAGGACGACACCACCACCAAGCGCTGGCTGGCTCAGCTGGTCAAGAACCTGCAGGAGGGGCAGGTCACCGACCCGCGGGGCATCCCCCTGCCCCCGCAGTGACCGCCGGGCGCCCGCGAGGAAACAGCTCAGGGTTCCACGCCTCCAAGAACACGTGACCTCTTGCGGGGCCGCCAGCCGCTGCCCCCCGCCCCAGGGCCGCCTCGGTAGCGCCCACCTGCCTCCAGCGCTCCAGACACCAGCAGGCTCTGTGGCACGGGGTGAGCGAGATCCCTTCCGTGCTGGGGTACCTGGCAGGCTGCAGCAGCAGCCGTGGGCACAAGGCCTTCGTGCCCGGGCTGTGTCCCACCCTTGTTGCTCGCTGTTTACAGGCCTGAGAGATGAGCAAGCTCAATAAAAGCCCAGCTTGTTTTAGCCCCTCGTTGGCCTGCCTGCCTGCACCGGGGCCTGGGGTCTTGGAGACAGAGGTGGAGGGGGCTCCACGCCACTGTTGGGCCGCGTGTCCCTCTTAGCTTGGCACTTATCCACTTCCAGATCCCCAGTCTCTAGCTCTGGCCCTCTCCACGACTGCGGTCCAGGTGTGGCTTGCGTAATGGCCGCAAGGTGGGAGAGCGTGGCTCCAGGTGCCGCGGGGTGCTGGTCTCCCTCTGGCCCCACTCCAGCCGGTCTTTGCCACCCAGTGTTTCCATCCTGCGGGCCAAACCTGCCCCTCGCCTGCTTCAGCCCAGCAGCCGCTTGCCGTTGAGGGAGCTGGATGCAGGATGAGCCGGAGGCTGAGGCTGGGCCTCTGCCCCCATGCAGTGGTTGTTGGCTGCCTGAGCCATTTGGCCCCTCTTCAGCCCTTCCCATGGCTCTCCTGCCCCTGGGTGCCAGGCTCGGCTCTGATGTGGTTGGACCTTGGTTCCCCTCATACTGTCTGGCCCTGACGTGGCTCAGCTGTGGCCACAGTGCTGTGATTCCACCTGGCTGTGGCCCTGGGGTCGGGGCTGTGGCAGTGATGTGGCCACAGCTCCCCAGTCTGTGATGCTGGGATCCAGTGCTGTGCTGTTGGACTGGATCCCTTCTCCACCAGCATGCCTGGGCCCTGTGAGCTCTCATCCTTCTCCAAGGCCAAGGCCTGGAAGCTCAAGGAGGCAGCTGAGGAGTGGAGGGCAGGGGGGAAGCCACAGACTGTGACCCAGTTTCTCCTGGGGGGGGCTGGCAAGCCCAGCGCAGCCCTGGCCCTAGGGCAGAAAGGTGGTAAGAGTCTGCTCCAGCCCCCACCCTGTACTGTACCTAAGGCTGGGGCTCTCGTGCCCCCAGGAACAACATGGGGGTGAGGGCAGGGCATGTGGCCAGTCTGAGCTGGCAGGGTGGGGGGGGAGCTCTGGCTATGGGGGGCACTGGGGCTCCCATAGGCTGGGGGGGCTCTGGGGCTAGGGTCCTGGGTGGACTCAAGGTGGGGCTGTAGGGAAGGGGTTCTAGGGAGGGACCTTGGGGGGAAATCTTGGGATACAATTGCCCAGCTCTGGCAACAGGGTGGGCGTCACAGGGGGCTTGGGTGAAGCTGGGTTCCTGGGGGTGGGGTGCTCTGGGCATGGGGCTAGGGGCCGGAGTGAGGAGCACCTGCCCCCTCTTTCCCCCCCCAGCTCCAGATGCAGAACATCAGGGACCAGGTCTGGGCACCCTGGGCCTTGCTGGGGTGGCGGGGGTCTCACTGGTGGGCTGGGCCCCTACCACTGGGCTGTCTTGCTGGGCTCCCAGTGGCTCTGCTTAGCTAAGCCTGGTTGTATGCATTTAATGCTTGGATGGGAGCCCAGCCAGGCAGGTGCTCCCCACCGGGGGGAGTGCCCTGCAGCAGGGGGTGCTGGGTCCCTTGGGGCTCCTGGCATCACTCCACTGCCCTCCCTGTGGGGTGCGGGCACAGCCGTCTCCCGAGGCCCCCAGGCCTCTCCTTCCACCTGTGGGAGCACAAGCAGGGCAGAAGCAGCTCTGGGTTCCCTTGAACCCAAGCCAGTGGAGACAAGATACCGGGCGCCATGATGGAGCAGTGGAGGACAGGAGACCTTGTGCAACAACATCGTGAGCCAGTTCCCCATGCTCTTTGCCTGCCTCTGACCCAGTGAGCACTGAGGCCCTGATCCTGGCTTGGGGTAGGAGATCATTCCCCCCCTGCAGGGCAAAGGAGTGGGGCTGGCCAGGCTGTGTTTTGGGCTGGGGGTGGGGGTTGGAGAGAGCTCTGGGGGTAACGGGACAGGCTGTAGCTGGCATAGAGCAGCGAGAGCCCCACAAGGCCCAGGGACCTGCAGGGCTGGCAGCTGGGCACAACCAAGCAGGGTGGCTGCAGCTGGCTTACCCCAACACCGGGCTGCCTGCCCTGTCCCTCTGGGGCACGGGGAGATCCCAGAACCACCCCCCTCCGCCACCACCTTGGAGGCTCTGGCCGCTTGCTCAGTAGTTACTCTGGGGTTTGCAGCATCTCCTGCTGCTGGTGCCCAGAACGATGTCTGCCACTTGCCCAGAGGCAGCAGGTGCCAGCGGCTGCGTCCCCTCCTGAAGAGACTCCTTGCACCCCAGCACTGGGCTGGGGACAGAGCTACCAGGCACCCAGCACAGCAGGGAGGGCATCACCCTACACCCAGCCTGGGGCTGAGACCCTCCTGAGTGTGTCCCAGGTCCCTGCTTTGTTCTGGTTCCTCCCTGCCCATGCCAGGGGCTGTAGCCTGCTTCTCCCAGGTCCCCAGGGCTGTCATGGGCACTAGTGAGGGTGGGTCGCTTCCTGCTCGATTCAGCCTCCCCTTGCAGGGCTGGTGGCAAGGGAGCACAAAGGATGTCCCCATGTCCTGCTCCCCTCTTGCCACACAGCTGGCTGTGGCTGGGCCCTGCCTCCCTGTGCCTCAGTTTCCCTGGCAGCAGCCAGGGTCATGCTCGTGTGGTGCCCAGACCTGCTGGGCCAGGTGGTCACACGAAGATGTGGCCCAGTGTCTTGGGGATGGCTCACAGCTCCATCCAGCTTCAGCACCCACTAGCTGGGAGACCCCTGGTGCCTGCTGGGCTCAGTGGGGGCCCTCTTCTGTGGGGATCTACAGCATGGACCCATCTGAGTAGAGAGGGGCTGGGGCTCCCCATGGCTCCACTACAACCCAGGGAGCTGCCCCAGGCCCCTAGTACAAGAGGGGGCACTAGGCAATGGGTCTGGGGATGGTGTGGGGCAGGGGGTCTCCTGGGCATCTAGCACAGCACTACCTTGCCACCCTGCCCTGGGGCCTGGCTGCCTGGAAGCTCTACTCAGCCAAGCAGGCTCAGGTGGATTCAGTGCCCGCCTGGGAAACTAGTGTCCTGTCCCCCCCCCGCCCCCAATCCCCGACCAGAGGTGTCTGGGGTACCCTGCCCCCGGTGACCCCCAGAGCCAGGTTAGAAATGAGCACAGCTCCCATTTATGTTACATCCTGTATACACAGTGGCCTGTACATGCACGTGCACTTGATGCAGGGTGAAGGCTACCCCTGGGGCTCAGCTGGGGCCCCTCCGCCATTGTCCTGGGGCCGGCCATGCAGCTGGACATCGTGCAGGTGCAGGGTGGGGGCACCTGGGTCCTTGCCCACACCCTGGGCAGGGTCGGCGGCGCTGGCGCAGTCGGGGTGGTGGCGCCGGACGTGCTTGACCACCTGGAACTTCTGCTTGGCACGGTAGGCACAGAAACGGCAGAAGAAGGGGCGCAGGTCAGTGTGCGTGAGAAAGTGGTGGCGCAGACCGGCGGCCCATCGGAAGGCGCGCTGACACACACCGCACACGTAGGGCCGAGCTTCGCTGTGGGCCCTCAGGTGCGTGCGCAGTAGGAACCGCGTCTTGAAGGCCTTGCCACACTGCTCACACATATGAGCCCGTGCCTCCCGGTGACGCGTGTCCCGGTGCACCCGCAGCGCGTCTGCCCGGTTCGTCCGGTACTCGCACTCCTCGCAGCCGTATGGCTTCAAGCCTGCATGATGGCAGTAAGGGGGTCAGCAGGGAGCGGGGATGCAGGCCCTACCCTGAGGTCCCCGGGGGTGGATCCAGGGGTTGGAGCCCAGGCTGGGGCTGTGCTGAGGCTGTGCCAGTGCTTCTGCTGGGACTCAGCCCTGCAGGGTCCTGGCTAGAAGCTCTTGCCCCCCCCCCGAGGCTCAGCCCCCCACTGCTTTGGGGGCAGGAAATGTGCCCTCCTGGGGCCTCTCCAGCTTTACCCGCAACTTAAACCCAACAGCCTGGCAGTAGCAGCAGCGTTTCTATTCAGGCAGCAGAGCAGGGTAGTCGATTCAGGGTAGTCGATTGATTTCACCGGTTCATCATTACCTCCCCATTCCTGCCAATCTCTTCATCGGGCAGGTGTTCATGACCACTCCCCCCCATCCCTTTCTTTTTAAGTTTCAAAGTTCCATCAATCAAGCTCCCCTCTCTGCTGGCTGCTCCTGGTCATGACGCTCCCATTTCACAGCCCAGCAGGTTGTTTTTAACCCATTCCCATGTCATTGTATCTGTTCTGCCTTCTATCTTAAGTGAGACAGCCCAGGCCCCTAGTGTGGTAGGAGAGCTTCTGGTTTCTTTTTAGCTGGAGATAAACACATGTTGTTTCACATGTGATAATGCCCCTCACTGCTTGCACCCTTTTCAGAATCTTCCCATGGGGCCAGGTCCACCTCTGTTCAACCAAGCTGGGGGCAATGGGCTGGCACTGCTCTGGCTGGCAGGGGTGAGGACAAGGGCCCCAGCACCCAAAAGCTCCGTCTTAGCCCTGCCCAGCTGGCTGAGGACAGCCTGCCATGTCCCTGGGCCCCCGCATGGTCCAGCCTGTTGTCCTGCTGCTGCCCAGCCCCTGCCCATGGGGAGGTGGGTGTATCCCAGTGCCCATCCCTGTGGCTGCTGGGAGCAGAGGGCATATCCCCCACTGGGAGCCAGCCTATGGCAGCACCCAGCTGTCTGCTCTTCCCAAGGAGCCTGCCCGCAACCCCTTGGCCAGGCTGGCACCGGCTGGCTGGGGATGGCCGGAGCAGTGCTTTGCCCAGCCCAGCTGTGCCCTGTAGCCTACCCCACCATGCACACACACGCCTGGCACTCACCTGTGTGCTTAGTCATGTGGTACTTGAGTTGGTTCACCCACTTGCACTTGTAGCCGCACTCAGGGCACAGGTATTTCCGCTCCTCCTTATGGATTCGCATGTGGTACTAGGTGGAGATGGGTAGGCAAGTCAGTGGCTGGTGGTTTCCCCCCCAGCACACCCCCAGCTGTCCATTGCTGTCTCCTTTGGGGCAGGTGCACTGAGGCACTGCCCCTGGGGCCAAGACTGCGTCTACCCCGTGTCCATGATATGGGGAGGCAGAATGTGAAGCTGACACCACGTGGCATAACAAGCAGCCCACGCTGAGCTCGTTTGGGCTCTGCTGGCCACAAGGACCGGTTCCTGGAAGAGCCCATGACTGGGATGGGCTTCACTTCAGCACCCAGACACCTGCCTCAGGCGGGGTGAGAGCATCAGGACTGTGCTCATGGAGGGAGAGGCGAGGACCAGCCACCCACTCCCCACCTGGGGCAGTAAAGGACTCAGCTGTGGCTCCAGGGGAGTATCGGGCAGAGACCGGGTCATAGCTTGTGGCCTAGGACCCACCTGCCTTCCCATACCTGGCTACACTGCTCGTACCTACAGCTACCAGGAGCTGGGCTTGTCCCTCCTGGTGCCAACTCCCACCCCTGGGTTCCCCCCAGCCAAAACAACGCAGCAGGGCCTGGAGACAAGAAGCTGCCAGGAGCTGTGTGGAAGCTAGACCCGTGCATCTGGAAGTGCCACAGAGCCCTGCCTTTGCTGGCCATACCTCGAGAGCTGCCATCAACCCCGCCGGGTGTGAGCAGTGGCCTAGGGAAGCTCAGGGCTGAGGTGCCCAGCTCAGCACTCCCAGGGGGTGGCCCCATGGCCCTACCCAAAGGCCTCTTAATCATAACAGACCCATCGGGTTGGGGTCCTGGCTGACAGATACATGGGATCGGTGGGCCTGCAGCCACAAAGCAGCTGGTTTCCAGACAGGCACAGCCCCAGGAGGTCCCCCTCCTTGCCCCAGGGCACCTCCAGGCTCCCTATGCAGGCTCACCTTGAGGCGTGAGGGGTCGGCACAGGTGTAAGTACAGAGGTGGCACTTGTAAGGCTTCTCGCCTGTGTGGATGCGGATGTGCCACGTGATCTTCTGCTTGTTCTTGGTGGTGTAGGCACAGTCAGAGCACTTGTAGACACGGGTGCCACCGTGGCCCTTGACGTGGTGCTCCAGGACCAGCTGGTGGCGGCAGGTGAAGTCACAAGAGGGGCAGGCCAGGGGCCGGTCAGCAGCAGGGGCAGCAGCCGGTGGCTCATGGCTGTCCACGTAGTGCCGCACCAGCTGCTGGCGCTCGCGGGCAGCAAACCCACAGAGTCCACAGCGGTGGCTGAAGTGCTGCTGCTGGCGATGCGTCTCCAGGTCGCGGCGGGTCGCAAAGGCCTCGTGACAAGCCCCACACTCGAGGCGAGGCGGGTGCTGGCGCCGGGCGTGACCCCGCAGCATGGCCAGGCTGCGGCACTGCAGACCGCAGTGGGGGCAGCGGCAGGCAGCAGGCTCAGCATGGCGGCGCAGTGCATGCTGCTTGAGGGCAGTGGGCGAGCTGAAACGGGCGTCGCAGCGGGCACAGGGGTACAGCGGCTCGCCCCGATGGCAGCTGTTGATGTGGCGGGTGATGTCGTTCTGCAGGTAGCCGCTGTAGTCGCAGAGCGGGCAGAAGTGTGTGGGCGTCTTCTCGTGCACTCGCAGCCGGTGCAGCCGCAGCTTGGAGTTGGTGCCAAAGGTCTGGCTGCAGCTGCCGCAGGCGATGCGCCCCACGCCCGTGTGCAGCGACTGGTGGGCCTCCAGGCGGTAGCGTCGCGTGGTGCTGAATTCACAGTAGGGGCACTGGTGCGGCTTGAGGCCCTCGTGCTTGACACGCACGTGCTGCCCCAGGCACCGGGCCTGCTTGCAGGTGAACTCGCATTGCCTGCACTGCAGTGCCGGGCGCTGGCTGTAGCGCCCACGGGGGGGGCGTCGGTGCCGCCGCAGGGGGGGCGCAGCAGGGGAGG
>NW_017728949.1:52137914-52149313 GCF_001723895.1 Crocodylus porosus | reverse complement strand
CTCTCTTGCATCCTACAGGGCAGCAGTTTTCAACTTTTTGGGGTTAGTGTACCCCTAGCAGCCAGATGCAGAGGGGAGGGGGGTGGGGGGACAGTGCCACGTCGTGTCCCACAGCCCCGCTGCGCGTGTGTCCGCAGGGCCCGTTCCTGCTGGCAGGTGAAGGGGCAGCTGGGGCAGGACAGGCGGCGCCGGGGGCGCAGGCAAGCATTCCCAGGCCCCTCAGCCTCTTGGGGCTGGCTGTGCTGCTGGGCGCAGTGGCTCCTGAGCGCCCGCCGGGAGTGGAAGCCCTGGGGGCACAGGGCACAGCGGAGCCGCGCTGGGCCCCGGCAGCCGTCCGCCACGTGTGAGGTGATGGTGGACAGGCGGGAGCAGCTGAAGGCGCAGGCATTGCAGCGCAGCTTGCCCTGCTCCACTCGGTATTTCTCCGATGGCTTCGCAGGGGCACCGGCACCTTCCGGTGCCATCTCGCCCACGGCTGGAGGGGCCAGGAGCGCTGTGGCTGGACTGGCTCCCGGAAGCATGGCCTCAGGGAGGGGGCTGCCTGGGTGCACAGGCACTGGCTCTGCTTCCAAGGAGGGCTCCGGGACCTGGCTCCCCCCTGCCCCTTCCGTGCCATCCTCTGTGGCCCCAGGCTCCGGGCTCCCCTCTGCTGCCTCCAGGACGCCTGTGCTGTCCTCCACGGCCACAGACTGGGGGCCCTGCGGGGGATTCCTGGGCTGCTCCGGCCCCAGCGGCTTGGGCGTCTGGCCCTTCTTGAGGAGTATGGGGCACTTCTTAAGCAGGTGGGTGTTGAGACCACGCTGCTGCTTGAAGCTGGCGCCGCAGCCGTGGCACAGGAGGGGGGTGCGCCGGGCCTGGCAGCCAGCTTTGGCATGCAGGGCCAGCGCGCGCTCCTTGCGTGTGACGTAGGGGCAGGCACGGCAGGTGAACACCTGGCGCTCCGTCTGCACCACTAGCATCTGCACGCGCCCCTCCAGCACCAGTGTCTCCGCTTGCTCCTTGTCTTGCTGCCGCAGCGCCCGCAACTCCCACTCTGCCGCTGGCTCGTCCCCGGGCTTGCCGCCACCCTCCTCCGTCCCTGCTGTCGTGGTTTGGCCACTCTCCTCTCCCATCCCGGTGGCCGTGGGTGAAGCAGGGTCCTGCCCTGCAATGGGATCTCCAGGCCCCTCCAATGGGTGCTGGCTTGGGCTCCCCTCTAGGCTGGGGCTGCCCACATTGCCCTCGGGTGCCCCAGCCACGTCCGGCTCTTCCTCAAAGTCAGCGATGTCCTCCAGCCCAGGGGTGCCGTCCTCTAGTGCCAAGGCCTCAGCGGCACTCAGGATGCCATACCCAGCCCCAGGGTCCTTGCAGCCCAGAGCCTCTGCAGGGGCCATGCCCTCCAGCACCACCTGTGCCGAGACCTCTAGTGTCTCCAAATGCAGTGTGCAGCCATTCACGGCCTCACTGGATGTCCCACCCTCCTCTGTCGCCACGTTCGTGCCGCCTTCCTGCTGTCCTGTGGCTAGCTCCGGCAGGGACTCTACGCCGGCTGGTTCACCATCCTCCTCTTCCTCTGGGGGCTCCAAGCTGGCCCCCTGCCATGGCTCCTCCCCAGCGTGACATCCTGTGGCCCCATGGGGTGCACCGGCTTCCTGCTCCTTGCTGGCGTAGTGCTGCAGCCAGTCCTTGTCACCAGGCACGTAGCCATGGGCCTTGCGCTTGTGGAAGAAGAGGCTGGTGTTGCTGAAGGTACAGTAGGTGCAGAGGGCACAGCGAAACTCGCGCTGCTGCGTGTGCTTGCAGTTCTCGTGGCTGCGCAGCGCCTGCTTATACTTGCTCTGGTAGCTGCAGTAGCGGCACTGGAAGACAGGTGCCTGGTAGCCCTGTGCATGCTTGGCCTGTGCGTGCTTCTGCAGCTCGTACTTGCGCTTGCAGGCGAAGCCGCACACCTCGCACATCAGGCTCTTGCCCTGGTGCCGCAGCTTGTGGCTGCTCAGCTGGTCAGCCCGGTGGCACCGGTACGAGCACTGGTTGCACTGGTACCTGCCGGGAGTGGAAGCGGGGGGAAGAAATGGCCAGAGCCGGGTCACAGCAGCCCCTCTGCCCCCCCTGGATCCCCTCAGGATTGGGCCTAGCTCTGCCTTTCAGTGTGCTTCCCCAGTCCCTCCCGTGTGCCTCTGTGCTGCCTTGTCCATGCAGGGAGTCAGGCACCAGTCTCCGGGCCTCAAAAGGTCCATCCAGCGGCTGAGCATGAGGCCTGGGTAGCCCATCTGGCCCCGAACACCTCTGGGCTGCTCCCACATAGAGGGCCTGGGGTCACCCCCCCAGGGCCACACAGGTGACCCCAAGACAAGGCTGGCACGTATCAAGGTGCTGCCAGCCCCACCTGCTGCCCCTCTGGGCTCCACTACCTGGCTCAGTCCTCCCCCCAGCTGCTCCAGGTTGTACCTGAGGTCCCCAGTGTGCTTGCGCATGTGCACGTTGAGGTAGTGCTTCCACTTGGTAACGTAGCCGCACTCCGTGCACATGAAGTCCTTGGCACTGGAGTGGGTCAGCATGTGTTTGGACAGGTAGCTCACATCCCGGCATGTGAAGTCACACTGCTCGCACTTGTGAGGTTTCTCCCCTGTGGGAAGAAGCCTGTTACCAGAGGGGCAGGTAGGGGGACAGGACAGCCTGGCCCAGCCTTCCTGGGGAAGGGGCAGCCATCATGAGGCACTGGTGTCCCAGGACAGAGACCATCTGGGGCACAGGGGAGAGGAAGCCCTAGAGCAGCCGTGGCTGCTGGGATCAGAAGCTTTGGCGCCTGAGCTGTCCCCAGGGCAGGCTTCTCTGCCACGGGCAAGACTGACCCATGGTCTGATCCAGGATGATCCTGGTGTCCCTGCTGACTGGCACCCAGCGATGCAGACACCCCCCAAGAGGAGGCAGGAAGGTGCCAGGCCCTGGCTGCAATGTGCTGGGTTCCTGGGTTGTGCCAAAGCCCTTGTGGCCCTCTGTCCAGGTCAGAGGTGTGCAAATGCTCGTGCCCACACGCACTGGCCCCATAGGATGGAGCTGGGTGGGCTGCATACTGCTAGAGCTAGACACGGCAACCATCTGCTTGCACCATGACTGACCCGCAGGCCCTATGACAGGTCGGTGCCAGCCCCAAAAGCCCTGGCAAGAAAGCCTTCGACCCCCAGCGCTGGGGAGGGCACCACCTTTCCTCCTGGCTTACCACACCCTGCACCCCTCCCAGTGCCAGGGGTGGAACCCAGGAGTCTGGCTGTCGGTGTAGCCCTGGCAGTGGCAGGTCACTAGAGAAGGCCCTGATTCCCGCCTCCCCCACCCCTGGCCAGGGCCACACACCAGTATGCAGGAGCGCATGGCGCATCAGCACCCTCTTGTGCGCTGTGGCGAAGCCGCACTCGCCGCATTTGTGGATCTTCTCGTGGGCGTGCATCTTGCCCAGGTGGTCGTGGAACTCCACGGGGTTGAAGGTGGTGTAGGGGCAGAAGCCGCACTGCAGCCGCTCACTGCCGGGGTGGCCCTGGCGCTTGTGCTTGCGGAAGACATGCTTGTTGGAGCAGATGAAGTCGCACTGCTGGCAGTGGAAGGCATAGTGGGTCTTGCGGTGGGTCTCCATGGCCTCGGCCGTGCCGAAGAGCAGCGAGCAAGCGTGGTACGTGCACTCCACTGCCTTGAGGCTGTGGGCTTCCTTGAGGTGCCGCGTGAAGTCCTTGCGGTCCTCTGTGCTGTAGTCGCAGCCGCCCTCGAAGCAGCTAAGCCGCTTGGGCTCGGTCTGGTGGCTCTTGAGGTGCTCCTTAAGGGCCTGGCTGAGCTTGAAGGGCTCCTGGCACACGGGGCAGGCGTAGACATCTGAGTAGAAGTTGGAGATGCCCTCATGCATGCTGGCCATGTGGCGGTTGAGGGCATTCCTCTCCACCGAGCAGTACTGGCACAGAGGGCACCGGTGGGCCTTCTCTCCTGTCTCCCGCAGCAGGTGGATCTTCAGCTTGCTCTTGCTAGTGAAGAACTTTCCACAGTTGGGGCACTGCAGGCTGGGGTCAGGGAAGTGCAGGTGCAGGTGCTCCACCAGGTGCGTCCGCTTCTTGAAGCACCGCTTGCACTCGGGGCACATATGGGTCTTGAACAGGGACTCCGAGCCCTCCGCCACATCCCCTGCAAAGTAAATGGGCATCAGCCTGCACCTGGGGAAAGCCCAGGGCCTGCCCTTGACTCCCCGGCTAGGAGATCCCAAAGAGAGCTGTGCCACCCAGAGCAGTGGGAGTTGGGAGAGGACTATCCCCAGGTGTGAGAGAGGGAAGTAAAGTGCCACGGCCAGCTTGGAAACGGAGGATTAAAGAGGCCGAGATAAAGTATCACGATCTCTCTTTACAACTCTACGGGGCATCTGCACCTTGAATCCGGTGACCAGCTCTGGTCCCACGCCTTCAACTGGACAACTAGAGAAGGTGCAGAGAAGGGCAACACAGACGATCAGTGGTAGGAAGCGCTTCCACAGACTGCGAGGGTGGGAAGGGACCTCAGGAGATCACACCTGGTGACCAAGCAGGACCAGCCCCAGCTACATCCCAGCCAAGGCTTTGTCTACCTGGAGCTTAAACCCCACCAAGGATAGAGACTGCACCACCTCTCTGGATAGCCTGTTCCAGTGCTTCACCACCCTCCACGTGAGAAAGTTTTTCTTAATATCCAGCCTGAACTTTCCTTGCTGCAACTTGAGCCCATTGCTCCTTGTTCCGTCATCTGCCCCCACTGAGACCAGTCCAGCTCCATCCTCTTTGCAACCACCCTGCAGGGAGGTGAAGGCTGCTATTCAATCCCCCTTGGTCTTCTCTTCTCCAGACTCAATCAGCCCAGTTTCCTCAGCTTCTCCTCACCAGTCCTGTCCCACAGCCCCTGAACCATTTTTGTTGTCCCCGCTGGACTCTCTCCAATGTGTCCACATCCCTTCTGTAGTGGGGGCCCACAGCTGGACACAGGACTCCAGATGTGGCCTCCCCAGTGCTGAACAGAGCGGAAGAATCACTGCCCTCCACCTGCTGGCACCGCTCTTAGTGACGCAGCCCAGGATGCCGGTCACCTTCTTGGCACCATGAGCGCACTGCTGGCTCCTGTTCAGCATTGGGGACAGGTCACTAAACACATCAGGTCCATGCTCAGCAGTCAGCAAACAGGCAAACAGGTTTGGGACAATGAAGAAGGGAACTGTGAACACAATGGGAAGCATCATGAGGCCCCTTTATAAGACCATAAGGCATCCACACCTTGAACCGGTGCCCAGCTCTTTTCCCCACAGCCTCAGGAGAGTGAAGACCTGGAGAAGGTGCAGAGCAGGGTAGCAAGGAGGCTGGGGGCTGCAGAGGGGCTTCCCAAGGAGCAGAGACTGAGGCCAGGCCTAGGAGAGATGCTGGAGGGGACAGGAGCATGGTTTGCACCGCACTGAATGAGGAACAGAAAGTCCCCGGGGTTTATTCCTGCCTATCTCTGCCTAGACAGAGCTGGGTCCCAGCATGGGACAAGCAGGCCTGCAGCTGCCAACCAAGCCCAGGCCGTGCTGTCCCCTCACAGGGCATTCAAGGGGTGGGGACTCGTGGCCCCAGACGTGGCAGAGCTGAGAGTGCAGCCAGATCCACCGGGGACCAGACATGTGTGGGGAGGAAAGGGGCGCGGGGAGCACTGGGGCAGGGAGCGAGGGGCCTGGCCTCTGCACCAGCCGTGCCAGGACCCTCCATGCTGGAGGAATGGGAAAGCCCTGCTCGGCCCCAGGCATTTGCCTTCCAGCTCCGCTCTGCCCTGGGACACGGGGCAGGGTGGACCTGGGGCTGAGCCAGCACAGGGCAGCTCAGTTGTTCTTAGTTCATGCAGGGGGCACAGAAGGGCCCTTCTGACCACACAGTCAGAGGGTACAACACCCTGAGCTGTGTCTGCTGTCTTCAGGCTGCAAGCCAGTCAAGGGCCCTGGGGTCTTCCAGGCTTCTGGGCTTTGCTGGTTGCCATGTGTGTCCAGGAAGGGATTTCTCCCCCTCCTGTTGCTGCAGGTATTGTTTTTTCTGTCCCTCAGCAGCGCTGGGTGCTGGCTGCAGCCCAGGTTAGGGCTGTGCCAATGCTCCTGCTGAGACTCAGCCCCGCAGGCTACAGGCTCTTGCCCCCCACTCACACTGCCTTGGGGAAGGGGGCAGGCAGGGATCTGTCCCCTGCTCAGCCTGGGGGGTTCCCCTCCCTCTGCAGCAGGGACACAGCCTGGGCTCTCTCCACCACCCACCAACCCCCTGGCAGCAGCAGGACGTTGGCAGCCCTGGTCCCCCCACTTTCTCGAGGACAGGGCAGGGGCATGGTGCAGGTCCGAGGTCGCACATGGGATTTGTTTGGGTGGGTTTGGACAGGGCTGATCCTGCTCGAGGTTGGGCGTTGGACTCCATGTGACCTCTGGAGGTCCCTTCCAGCCCCACTGCTGATTCTGTGAGCAGCCTGGGGGAGAGCTGCATGCGAGTGGCTGTTCACTGTGGCCATCTGGCTGCCAGGGACCCAGTGAACTGAGATGCAGCCAGGCAGGGCAAGGCAGGGCACCAAGCTCCCAGTCTGGTTCCCTGGAGACAAGCCCCAGAGGTAACAGCTCAAGCATGGCCAGCAAGAACAGGGTGCTACTCCGAGCAAGACCACCAGTGTAGGAGCGGGATGAGTGACCAAAGGAAACCCTCCTACTGCTACCGCTTGACTCCACTGCACTGCAGATGCCTGGCTTGACTTCGGCTCCCGTTCTGGTAACTGCTTGTACAGGCACGATCCACTTTGACCAACCACCAATGCTCCAGTCCACACTGAGGGGGCAGGAGCTGAGACCGGCCCCCTGAGCACGCTGGTGTGTGCTTTATAATTCGACTAGTGCTGGCTTTGACAGCTCTGTTAAAGCCCTCTGGCTGCTCCCACCGCACACGTGTACCCCTGTAGTCATCGTCTCAAGCCGCACCAGGTTGTAAGGGCTCAGGGAGCTGGCATGTCAGAGCCCTGGAGTCACTCCCGCTCCAGATCCTGAGGCAGCAGGGCTTCATCCAGGCTGCCTGCTCTGAGCACCAGCTGGTTGTCCCCAAGGCAGGCGTGCCTATCCACATGGGCAACCTGGACTCAGGGTGCCAGGCCCCCAGTGCACCTTGCAGGCCAAAGGCACCTGGCCCTCCCTGGGCACAGGACTAGGCAGCTTAGGTTAGACCCGTGGCCCTTCAAACACAGGACCGAGCAGCCTGAGACCTTCAGAGAAAACTGATAGAATAGTGAGGCAGCAGAGGAGACTTCCTGGGGTGGAAGGGCTCTGCAGCACAGGAGGGTGCAAGGAGAGGCTTGACGGGGGCTGGGCAGGGAGGGTCGAGGTGCAGCGATGCCTGTGCTTTGCTGGGGGTGTCCAGGCTGGGGCTGTGCTGGCTGCCCGCCTCTTGCTGTTCCATGTACCAGGAGGGTTTTAAGCCTCCCTCAGAGGTGCTGGGTGCTGCTGCAGCCCAGGCTGGGGATGGAGATGGGGACTGGGCTGTGCAAATGCTCCTGTTGGGATCAAAACCAGAGGGTCCTGGCTACAGTGTCTTGCTCCTCTGCTCAGGGTCAGACTCATCACCACATTTGGGGGCAGGAAGGGATTTTCCCCCTGGTCAGTCTGGGGGCTCTGGAGTGGGTATCAACACCCTTTTATAGAAGCAGGGGGGTGGGAGCTGTGGTCCCCTGCTTTCCTGGGTGCACGGTTGGGTGTGAGGTCTGTGCTGTGCCAGGGCTAATGGTTGTCTTATGCAGAATTTAGTTTATGGTTAAATTATGGCCTGGGCTGGTCTGGACAGGGCTGATCCTGCTTCAGGCAGGGGTTGGGCTAGATGTGAGGGGGGGGGGGGCGGCGGTCCTTCTCTATCATTCTATGGTGGTCACTTTATGTATAGTTTAAAGGACAAATCTGTCTGGGCTGGCTTGGATGGGGCTGATCCTGCCTCAGGCAAGGTTTGGACTGGATGTGGCCCCACAGGTCCCTGCCAGCCCCACGGCTCTGGAATTCTACAAGTCCAGCGCCATGCTGGGGTCGGGTGCCTCAAACCCTGTGCAGCTCATGCCCTCGGCAGGCGCCAGGGCAGCAGGCAGGTGAAGCTGCCACCAGGCAGCCTCAATCACCCAGTGGCCTGGTACCAGTGGCCTAATGATGGCCCCTGCTGCCCACTCAGTGCCTATCACACCCTAGGCTCTTTGTTCTTCGGTCCCATCCTGTCGCTTTCCGGTATCCTGGCCCCTGGGTCCTGCCTACCAGCTTCATTCTGGCACTCAGGTCCTGTCTGCGACTCCTTGCTCCCAAGTCCAATGCAGACAACACCTGCCCTTTGACAGTGGCTGCTGGATCTGGCATGGTCACTGTCCACGTCCCAGTGCCATACAGCTAAAGCTGCCTACTCTGGCCCCCCTAGCCACTGACTCTAGGCTGAAACCTCTCTCCTGTCCCTGACCCACCCACCCCCAGCTCATGCCTCTCACAGGTGACTGCCTATGTCCTGGTCCCTTAGAACCCTCTGCCTCCTGACTGTAGCTGGCCCCTAACCTCTAACAGCTCCTGCTCCCCAGGACAGAGACCTTGTAGGATCAAGCTCCAACTGCCCCCCACCAAATACTTGAGGCCTGCTCATCCCCACATCCCAGCAAGCAGCCAGGTGCCACAGCTCACACCACTGTCCTACCCTGCCCTGTGACATGTCAGCCAGGGTGGCACACACCAGGCACTAGCTCGGCCAAGGCAACTGGGATTTCATGACGCTGGCCACAAGAGCAATGTGGTCCCATGCTCAAGCCATCATGGCATGAAATGGTGGGACCAAGGGACTCCCGCCTTCCCCACCAGGCTTCTTCATCAGTTGTGTTCTCTGGCCCCCATCACACATGTGCTGCTGTCAGGGGGAGCCCGAACACCAACTCGGCTGCCCACAGGGCCACCCTGGAGGCACCCAGCGGGGCACTGGGGGACTCTACCTTTGAACCGCTGGGCCCGAGGGGCCTTGGCCTTCCTGGTGGCTGCCTCACCGGTGCTCTCGCCCTCCTCCTCGTCCAGAGACTCATCCCCACTGCTCTCAGAATCGTCCTCCTCAGCCGACACCTGTCCATCTTCATTGGCGGTGTCCTCGGGGGCGCTGTGGCTGCCATCCCAGGCTGGTGGGTCAAGGGAACACGTCGCCTCCCTGGAGGCCTTGTCATCGGCTGCAGGAAAAGAGTGCATTGGCTGTCTGACTCAATGAACCACCTCTTACCCTGCTCCCAGAGATCTTGTTTCCCATCCCATGGAGCAGAAGCAGCTGCTGGGGAATAACCCCTGGCTCAGCTCCACAGCAGCAGCCCTGATCCCTCCTCTCTCTCCACCTGGCACATTTCTAACCCCAACTTGCAAGAGGAGCCCAGAAAGGGAGACACCAGGAAGGCACGTGCAGGGGACCCCAGGGCCACAAAAGATCCCACTCTCTCCTTCCAGCCCAGGAAACCCAGTATCTCCTTGACTTTCCGTAGCCCCATCAGCACAGTGCAGCAAGACCCATCCTGAACTCTAAGGTCAGAGGACTGAGCTGGGAGAGTCAACCCTACAGTTCCCCCCTCAACGAGTCTGGCACACCTCTCCCTGGCAGGCAAGGGTGGGTCGGGAGGCTGTAACCAGTGCTGGGTCACCACAGCCAACATTGAAGCCAGCCCCTCTCCCTGCTGCATCTGCTCGTATGCCACTTCCCAGCTGTCCTGCCCCCCCAACAGATACTAGGGTCCAGCAGAGGCACTCACATGGGACTTTACCAGTCCCGGTGGCAAAGTCATGCATACCAGGGCTGTGGGGCTCCCCAGCCTCCAATGACTCTGGGAGGGTCTCCCTGATTCCTGCCACATCCAGGAAGATCTCTGTGGCCCCCGCTGGCTCAGGGCAGTGGCTCTTCGCGTGCTGCCGGAAGAGCTTGATGTTGGCACTGACGAACGGGCAGCGAGCGCAGTGGAAGGGGAAGTGGCTGCGGTGATGCTCCTCCATAGCTGGGTGGCTCAGGAAGAGCATGGGACAGGCACGGTAAACGCAGGAGATGGGTATTGCTTGGTGCATGCGCCGCACATGCCCACGCAGCTGCCTGCGGTCCCCAGGCAGGAAGGGGCAGCCTGGCGCGGGGCATGCCAGGGTGACCATGGAATTACGGTGTGTCTTGAAGTGCTCTTTGAGTTTGCTGGGGAGTGCAAAATCCACCTGGCAGATGGGGCACAGCAGGTGCTCACCCGGGCAGTTGAGGTCTCTGTCCTGCCCACCTGTTTCCGGCAACCTCTGGGGCAGTTCCTGGCAGAGGCCTGGACCCACTCCAGGTCCCTCGGTGGTGGGTGCTGCCAGCTGGGGTGCACTGGGCAGCTCCAGGGACTCAGGGGCTACCAGTGTGAGGCACTGGTGCTGGGTGAGCAGGCCGGGGTCGGAGAAGCTCTGGCTGCATCGCTCACAAAAGTACAGCTCCACCACCTTGACCAAGACCTCTGCAGGGGCGAGATGGAGAGCAGGAGCGTGTTACCGCCGCCGTGGCCCAGACCGGGAGCATGTCGCCTCTGGACTGTGAGCTGAAGATGAGGAGGACGATGAGCTCTGGAGACTGGGAGGGGTGGGCCGGCTTTGGGCCTGTGCCCAGCAGACCCATATCCCCACTATGAAGGCTACTGCTAGGCAGACCCAAACACAGCAGACAGGCTGGTGCTGAGCAGAGCAGTGAAAGTCTCAGGGAACAGTTACAAGCCCCATCTACATCAGAGGGACCAGTCTGCCCTCCACCAAAGGAAACCAGGGCAACCAGCCTGGCTCCTCTGTAGCGCTCCCCCAGGAGAAGGGACCCTGGGGAAGGTGTGGTGCGTTTGCAGCCCATCCTGCCACAGCCACTGATTTAATGCAGGGGATTCTACCTATCCGGCTCTATCAGTCCACAGGCTGGATCCAACCCGGCATGGCTCTATGTCATCCAGTCTGTGAGGCTCCTTGCGAGTTCCCATGGTTGCTTGCAGGGGGAAGCAGTGGCTGCTTCAATGGCTGGGAGCACAGTGCTGCCCCACTGCCTGATATTCAGACCCCTAGGGAGCCCCACAGGTCAGACAACGCAGGCCACAGGCTGGATCCAAAGGCCAAGCATTGCCACTGCGGCTTCCCCCGTCTCCTTGTAGTCAGCTGCTGAGACATCAACCCTGGTTGTAAGTGCCCCACCCCGCGAGGTGCTGGCTGCATCCCAGGCTGGGGCTGTACCAATGCTCTTGCAGGGACTCACCCCCACAGGGTCCTGGCTGGAGGACCACCTAGTCCCAGCCCAGCCTGAGGCAGGATCTGCCCAGACAAACCCTGTGGGCGACATCGGAGCCACACGACACAGTCGCCCCTGACACAGCCTCGGGCATCGCCTCCACCCCTG
>NW_017728949.1:52133892-52137714 GCF_001723895.1 Crocodylus porosus | reverse complement strand
CCCACAGGGTTTGTCTGGGCAGATCCTGCCTCAGGCTGGGCTGGGACTAGGTGACCTCCGCAGATCCCTGCCAGCCCCCCGGCTCTGTGATTCTGTGCTCCAGTCCCTGGGGTAACTCGCATCTATGTACAAAGGCCGGGGTCTGCTCGGTGCAAGTTCATGTGTCCGGCCCTTGCTGACAGCCCAGGGTCTGCGGGCTCAGGTCGGCCCCCAGACGGTTCCTGCCTGCTCTGTGAATGCCTGCAGCTCCAGGCCAGGCTGACCCCTTGGCCTGGTTCTAGCTGCCTAAGGAGTGCTGAGATGCAAAACCACGGGGACCACAACCCACGCACGCCTCCGCCCACCCGTACCTGTGGCACTGCCTGGGTTGCTCAGCACCACATTGCCCGCCACGGCCTCCACGAAGATTTCCATGTCCTGCACTCCCGCAGGCGCCCCCTCCGCCAGCAACAGGCTCTGCCTCACAGCCAGTGCCGACGGCTCCGCCTTGCCAGCGTCAGGGCCTCTGCTGCGCCCTGTGTCTGCTGGGGCAGGGAGCAGTAGCTCAGGGCACAGGGCGTCCATGTCTGAAGCCACCGTCTCCGCGCTCATCTCCTGGCACTCCTGCTCAGGCCGCTGCGCTGTGCCATGGAGGAGCCAAGCTCTGCAAGGGAGAGACCATGCACCCCTGAATCCCATCCCCCCCCACGCCACGCAGGGACTCTCAGGACAGCGGCACCGAGACAGCCAAGGTTCTCATGGGCTTATTTGGGGCACTCCCTCACTACGGCTCGGGCAGGGCCCAATCTCAGGGGCTCTGGGGGCAGAAACCCGAGGGCTGAAGGGACCTGAGGACCCGTGACTGTGTCAGCCTCCCTGAGGTCTCCCCGGGATCACAGGGACGGCTCCGAAGCTGCTAAGCATCCCGTGCTCTGGGGCTACGAGCTGCCACCTGAAGCTGACGGAGCAGCAGCTCCCCGTGGCTGGCCAACAAAGTGCCCCAAGCCCTGGCAGCGCTGTGGGGAGAGCGGGGGAACCGTCACCCAGTCGCCTGTGTCTCCTGCTGGCCGACGAAGGCAGGGACGGGGGAGAGGGGAAGCATGCGGGGGGGCTGCAGACATAGTTGCTAGCACTGGGACAGCATGCCTGCAGGGACATCCCAAATCCCTCGCGGGGGCCAGGACCCCCACCCAGGCGGTTCCCCATCGGTGAGTCCTGCAGCACTCACAGGGTGACAGCCCCAGACCCCCCCCCCCCATAACGGGGCTTGCCCCCTCTTGGGGTCTCAGCCCCCCATAACAGGCCTGAACCCCTCCAGGAAGGTCCAGCCCCCCCATAAAGGAGTTTGCCCCCCCTTGGGGTCTCAGCCCTATAACAGGCCAGGGACCTTACGGGATGGGGGGGGGGACACACGCTGCCTGCCCCCGCACCCCACTGCATGGGGGGATCTCTTGTGTGGCCTCAGGGCCCCCCACCTCAGCCTGGGGGGTCCCCGCGGGGGGATACCAACCCAACTGTGCCCACCTCCAGCCGCAGGGGCCTGAACCTCCTAGGGGGCTGGACCCTGGGGACCCCAGGCCCCCCCCAACCCCAGGTCCTTCCTCCGAGCACGGCCCCCCCTGACCTGCAGGGCACGGCCCACTCTGCCCCCCGGGCGGCCCATCTCTATGGTGCCCGCGCAGCGCCCACCGCTCTACCCCCGACTCGCGCCTCTCTATGGTGCCGCCCGTCGGCCGGGAGGGGGTGGAGCCGGAAGCCGGAAGCGGGACGCCGGGAGAGGTGGGGGGGGAACCATGGAGTGCACCGGAAGTGGAGGTCTAGAGCGGCGCCGCGTGGAGGTGGGGGCGGCTCCTGGTCGGTGGGGGAGGGGCCCGGGTCTTTAATGGGGGCCCTGAAACCTTTTAAATAGGGGTGGGGCTGAGACCCCAAGGGGGGCTGGGGCCTTCCTGGGGTGAGGGGCTGGCCTGCTATGGGTGGGGGGACTGAGATCCCCAAGGGGGGCTGGCCTGTTATGCGGGGTTATGGGGGGGCTGGCCTGTTATGAGCATTGATCACGGGGATAAGGAAGCTGGGCCCCAGAACAGGGCACTGCTGCCTGTGGTGCTTGTGACTCTCTCCCCGGGCCTGAGACTGCAGCGTGTAAGGGGATGTAAGGGCACGATGGCAGCATGTCCTGCCTCTGCTGGGGGCTCTCAAATGCCCCCCAAGAGGCATCAAGGAGTTACTTTGGGGGGGTCCTTCCTGCCCCCCAGTACTCGGGCGTGCTGCAGACTGAGGCCTCGGGGCAGGATGGCAGCTGGGCATCTGTAGAGGCTGGGTCCGGGGTGGGCTCAAGACCCAGCTCCCCCGTCCGTACCCATATCCTGGGCTCGCTATCCCGGGCTCACCGCTTCCCTCCTCTCTTCCCCAGCAGTCTCGGCTCTGGACTGCGGTGTTTCTGCAGGCCACACCTAGCCCCCGCCATGCCCTTCTCCGACTTTGTGGCAGCCCTCAAGGACAACCCCTACTTCGGCGCAGGCTTTGGCCTGGTAGGGGTGGGCACGGCCCTGGCACTGGCTCGCAAAGGGGCCCAAGTGGGGCTGGTGGCTTTCCGGCGCCACTACATGATCACGCTGGAGGTGCCCAGCAAGGACAAGAGCTACCAGTGGCTGCTGAGCTGGATCTCGCACCACGCCCGGCACACCCAGCACCTCAGCGTGGAGACCTCCTACCAGCAGCATGAGAGCGGGCGTGTCACCACCAGGTTTGACTTCATGCCCAGCCCAGGAAACCACTTCATCTGGTAAGGGCAGGGCTGCGCCTTGGCAGGGTGGATATTTTTCATGCAATGGGTTATTAACATGTGGGATTTATCATCGTAAGAGGTGGTGGAGGCTGAAAGCAGAGCTGAGCTGCCATAGGAGTAGAAAAGGATGTAAAAGAATTAGAAAAGGTCCAGAGAAGGGCAACCAAATGAGCAGGGGCCTTGAGCCATTGCCAGACTAGGAGAGGCTAAAAAGGCTGGGCCTGAGAAGAAAGAGGATGGGGGTCTGGCATCATGTGGACTGTGGACCAAAGGAGCGGAGAGCTGTTGTTCCCCGCATCCCAGACACTAGAGGCAGGAGCACTGGTTGCAATGAGCAGGGGATGGGTTTAAAATGAACAAGGGAAAGGACTTTTTGACATAATGCACCATTAAGGTATGGGATTTGTTGCCCCAGGTGGGTTTGGAGACTGAGGGCAGAGCCGGGGCCAGCAAGGGGCTGGGTACATCCATGGAGGATCCATCTATTCATGGCTGTAGGGCAGAGATGTTTCCTCAGGCAGCTCCAACCCAAACTGGGGGACTGTGGTGTCAACACCTACACAGTCAAATGGGTCGCCAACTTGATGGAGGGCCGTACCCAGAGAGTGGTGGTGGATGGGTCATTTTCGACCTGGAGGGACGCGGGCAGTGGGGTCCCCCAGGGTTCGGTCCTCGGGCCCGCACTGTTCAACATCTTGATCAGGGACTTGGACAAGGGGGTAAAAAGCACCCTGTTCAAATTTGCTGATGACACTAAGATGTGGGAGGGCACGCTACAAGGGAGGAATAGGCTGCAATCGGACCTAAACAGGTTACAGGGGTGGGCAGACGAGAATAGGATGGGATTCAACACTGACAAGTGCAAGGTGATGCACCTTGGGAGGAACAACCGGCACCATACCTACAGGCTGGGGAACTCCCTTCTCGTCAGAGCAGAGGCAGAAAAGGATCTTGGAGTCATCGTTGATGCCAAAATGAACATGGGCCGGCAGTGTGGGGACACGGTCAGGAAGGCCAACCGCACCTTGTCATGCATCCACAGATGCATCTCGAGCAGG
>NW_017728949.1:52128432-52133582 GCF_001723895.1 Crocodylus porosus | reverse complement strand
GGTCACAAGCTGGCAGAGGGAAGGTTTAGGCTAGCTATCAGGAGGCACGACTTCACGGTCAGGGCGGCTAGGGTCTGGAACCAAGAGAAGTGGTGCAGGCTCCTACCCTGGGGGTCTTTTAAGGCAAGGCTTGACAATTATCTTGCTGGGGCTGTTTGACCCCAGTACTCTTTCCTGCCATGGCAGGGGTCGGACTTGATCTGCACCTTCCTATCTGACCAACTATGAAACTGAGCTGGCCGCAGTCCTGAGGGAGGGGGGAAACCTGCTCCCTCTGCCTACATGACCGGTATCACCTACCTGGGTGGGGGGCATCTACCTGGTGGGCTAGAGTCTGCCTGGCAACTAGTGATGTATTTCAAATTGGTTGGCCAACAGCCAACTGGTGCTGGCCTCCACTGGACCAGGTGAATGAGGTCACAGGGGCTATATAAGTCAAGACTGCCTAGGAGGAGGAGGCAGCAGCCATGTGGGGGACTCAGATGTAGAGAGGAGTTTACCATCTGAAACTGGCTCTCTCCCCCATAGCTCATGAGCGGGGAGCGGCCTGCCTCCAGAGGGGATCTCCCACAGCCTCGGGATGACGCTTGAGAGTAAGCTACTCGAGATCCGATTAGATATCTAGCTGGCAGTAACTCAGATGCATGATCAGAAGGTTACCTCAGCCAGACAGTTTTGCTCTATCGGATTTCTATGATATTGCTCTATCCTGTACCCTATTTTCACACTACCCCTGTAACCAATAAAGTCTTCCTTTGTGACCAGTGTAGGAGACTTACTGAGGGGTGGGTCTAAATTATGCCTGAGAGGCCCCTTAGGTCTGCGGACTAAGGGAAACTACTTTTTGGCCCCCAACTTGGGGAAGTGCCCCAAGTGCCTGTACTGGGTCGAGTACCCATATGACTATTATGCCAGTGTTTCCCCGAGGACACAGGGCCGAGAGAGTCCCTTCTCGGGGTGGTGGCAGCTTATGTTACCCCCAGGCTAGCGAGTGTGCTCCAGGAAAGGGGTCAGCCAGACACGAGATGCCCCAGGGAGGCACTGGGAGCCTGGAGGGTGGTCAGGCGCAGGGGGGGTGGGTGGCTCAACACAGGAGTGCCCCCTACTGGCCCACCACAGCTACTAGTAGCTAGCTACTGTGTATTGAGCAGGTCCCAGCGTGAATCATGATTGATTGGTAACTGGTAATGCAGTAGCTTAGCAGCCAGGCCTGCAGTAGTTCCTCCCCCCACCCCCCAAGACAGACACAGTTGCACAAGCACTCATGTCACGAGTGTTGCCCGTGAATCCAGAGCAGTGTCCCAGAGCCGGCGGAGCCTCCTCCCCAGGGTGAGGCGAGGCTAGGGAAGGGATTTGGCGCGGGCTCCACCGGCTCCAAGGAAGTGCTCCACTCCCCAGCCCTGATACGGGGGAGCAGAGCACTTCCCTGGAGCCAGCGGAGCCCACGCCAGGCTCCCACCCCCACCTTGCCTAGGAGCTGACAGTCAGTTCCTCTCCTGGTGCGCGGCCTTGAAAAGGCTGTGCATGGCCACACTTTTAGTTGTGTGCAGCCGCGCACGCACGCACCTTAGTAGGAACCTTAGTCGTGGGAGACTTTTAACTACCTGGACAGGGAAGAGCACTCAGCCAAATCCGATCGGTCACAAAGCTTCCTCATCTGCATGGATGAGCTCTCCGTGACCCAAGAAGTTTATGGGCCGACAAGAGGTAAAGCATTACTGGAGCTAGTACTGGCCAGAGGAGATGACCTAAGAATCGATGGAAAGCTAGGTAACAGCAACCACGAGCTGATCACCTTTACTATCCATCGCAAAGCTGGCAAGTCAGTCAGCAAAGCAGAAGTCCTTGACTTTAGGAAAGCTGACTCTGACAAGCTCAGGAGGCTCGTTGTTGAGGCCCTAAGGGACCACGACTCGACAGGCAGAGAAGTCCAAGAGGAGCCCTCAAGGGAACGATCCTGACAGCACAAGCAATGGCCATCCCATCTCGGAGGATAGGTAGCAAAAGGGCACAGCAACCCCCTTGGCTCAGAAGGGAACTCGAGGACCTCCTACACCTCAGAAGAGAGACTTATAAAGGATGGCAGGCTGGAAGTACCACCAAGGAGGAGTACTCAGCACTGGTCCATACCTACAGGGAGTGAATCAGGAGAGCCAAGGCTGCAACTGAGCTCCATCTGGCCACACACATCAAGGGCAATAAAAAGTCCTTTTTCAGATATGTAGGGTATCAGAAAAGAAGCAGGGGTAACATTGGGCCCCTGCTGAATCAAACGGGACAGCTGATAAACCGACACTCAGGAAAAGGCCAATCTGCTCAATGGGTTCTTTGTGTCGGTCTTTCATCAGTCCCATGGGACTGCCCTGCCTAGCAAGATGCAGGGCGGCTAGGGTGAGGGTGTATCTATACCCTGCATTGGTGTTGAAGGTGTCCAGCCTCTCAAGGTGATCCTTTACTATATCAAGTCAGTCGATCCTTACAGATTACATCCTAGAGTACTCAAGAAGCTGGCAGGTGTCGTAGCCCAACCATTGGCAAAAATATTCAAAAATTTGTGGTGCTCCGGTAAAGTACCTGAAGACTGGAAGAAGGCCAATGTGGTACCCATCTTCAAGAAAGGGTGGAAAGTAGATCGCGGGAATTACAGGCCAATCAGCTTGACCTCAATCCCTGGTAAGATTCTGGAGAAAATTATCAAGGAGTCCCTTCTGGATAAGCTGGCCAAAGGCAACATCCTGAGGGACAGCCAGCACGGGTTTGCCTGACCAATCTCATCTGCTTCTGTGACCAGGTGATGTATCACCTGGGCAAGGGAGAAGAGATTGACGTCATATATCTGGACTTTAAAAAAAGCCTTTGATCTGGCATCTCATGACCTCCTCGTGGAAAAATTGGCCAACTGTGGCCTTGGGTTCACCACAGTCTGATTGCTGGGAAACTGGCTCCACAGTCGGTCCCAGAGAGCAGTGGTCAATGGTAGCGAATCATTTTGGTGCTCTGTGACCAATGGTGTCCCCCAAGGCTCTGTCCTTGGTTATCTTTAACATCTTTATCAGTGATGTGGACATTGGTGTCAGAAGTGCACTGGCTAAGTTCACAGACGATGCTAGACTTTGGGGCGTAGCATCAGCACCTGAGGACAGGCTAGTGATCCAGGCTGACCTGGATCAGCTTAGTAAGTGGGCCGACACAAACCTGATGATGTTCAAGATAGATAAATGTAAGGTACTCCAGCTTGGGAGAAAAAACCTGCAGCATGCTTATAGGCTTGGCAGTGCTACGCTCACTAGCACCACGGTTGAAAGAGACTTGGGGGGTCATGACTGACCACAAGATGAACATGAGCCACCAATGTGATGTCGCATCTGGTAAAGCAAACAATACTCTGGCTTAAATCCATAGGTGCTTCTCAAGTAAATCCTGGGATGTCATCCTCCCGCTGTACACGGCCTTGGTGAGGCCGTGGCTGGAGTACTGCATCCAATTCTGGGCTCTGCAATTCAAGAAGGATGTGGAGAAGCTCGAGAGAGTCCAGGGGAGAGTTACACGCATGATCAGATGGCAGCAGGACAGACCTTATGAAGAGAGACTGAGAGCAATGGGACTCTTCAGCCCGGAAAAGCACAGGCTCAGGGGAGACCTGGTGGCTGCCTATAAGTATAAAAGGGGTGACCACCAGGATCTGGGGGAACATCTGTTCACCAGAGCACCCCAAGGGATAAGGATTAACGGTCATACACTCCTTCAAGACCATTTTAGGCTGGACATAAGGAAAAATTTCTTTACTGTCTGAGCCCCCAAGGTCTGGAATAGACTCCCTCCAGAAGTGGTGCAGGCCCATTCAAGAACCGTTTGGATGCTTATCTTGCTGGGGTCCTTTGACCCTAGCTGACTTCCTGCCCCTGGGGCAGGGGGCTGGACTCAGTGATCCTCAGGGTCCCTTCCAGTCCTAATGACTATGAATCTATGAAATCAGGAAGAATTTTCTCATTAGGAGGGTAGTAAAACACGAATGGGTTACCCAGAGAGGTGGGGGAGTCTCCATCCTTGGAGGTTTTGAGGACCCAGGTAGACAAAGCCCTGGCTGGGAGGATGTAGTCGGGGCTGGTCCTGCTTGGAACAGGGGATTGGACTAGATGTGACCTCCTGACGTCCCTTCCACCCGCATTTTCTCTGCCTCTGATCCTGTGAACCCCGGCAGCAACAGGACATTGGCGGCTACAGCTCCCCTGCTTTCACAGGGGCAGGGTTGGGGGCAATACCTAGGGCTGAGTCAGGGACAATGGTGTCGTGTGGCTCCAAGGTCACACATGGGGTTTGTCTGGGCAGGCTTGGCTGGGGCTGATCCTGCCTGGGCTGGATGTGACCCTGCTGCTTCCTGGCAGCCCCATGGGTGTGGGGGTTGGGCTGGAGGGTTCCCGGGGGGGGGAGGATGCCCTCCATGCTCAGAGTTGCTTGTGCCCCAGGGTCTGAATTTTCTGCCTGGCAATGTAGTGAGCAGGAGTGGAGACCCAGCAGCACCATGAGGGGAAGCACACTCAGACCAAGTGGGCTGGGGGTGGCTCAGAGCTGATTCAGCCTCCCAGGAAAGCCCTGACCTGCCCCCACCCTGTTAACACCACTGTCCACCAGATAGTGCTTAGGGATTGCTAAAGCACAATTAACACTTAAATGGAACGTGAAACACGAACACAGACAACTCAGTGTCTTAAAGTCAAAGTCTAACTTTATTAGTACAACAAGTATTATCTTAGCAGGTTCTATATTCAGAGAGAGAAAAAGCACTCAGTACAATGTCTCACCCAATCCCAGATGTTACTTTGCTCAACAGAAAAGAAAGCCACTGAGTTCCTGAAGAAAAGGGTGCTTCGTTGGCTGGGACGGTCGATGACAACGACATACTTCACTTTCTTGCTGCCTCCTTTTATGCTTTTCTTTAACTTCACTCCTTTGATGACTGCTTGCTTTCAGATTGGTCTCTCTGCAGTCAGCATTCAAAAAGGATGTGGAGAAGCTTGAGAGGGTGCAGAGGAGAGCCATGCGCATGATCAGAGGGCAGGAAAACAGACCTTATGATAAGAGGCTGAGAGCCATGGGGCTTTTCGGCCTGCAGAAGTGCAGGCTCAGAGATGATCTGGTGGCCACCTATA
>NW_017728949.1:52121669-52127757 GCF_001723895.1 Crocodylus porosus | reverse complement strand
AGTCAATGATCACCCCCAGATCCCTTTCCGCCTCCGTGCTGACAAGAGGGGAGTTCCCCAACCTGTAGGTATGATGCCGGTTGTTCCTCCCTTATGTCAGGCTGGACATAAGAAATTACTTCTTTGCTGTCCGAGCCCCCAAGGTTTGGAATAGATGGCCGCTGGAGGTGGTTCAAGCACTCACTTTGAATGCCTTCAAGATACATTTGGATGTTTATCTTGCTGGGATCCTATGATCCCTGCTGACTTCCTGCCCCTGGGGCAGGGGGCTGAACTCGATCCTCCGGGGTCCCTTCCAGCCCAAATGTCTATGAAATCTATGAAATGTTGTCCATATTTTATTCCCTCAGCATATTCCTTTGTTCCACAGACCCATCATGAGCACGCCTCTTAATCTGGCTTTTTTCTGGTGGCCTACTTTGGGCATTGTCCGTTGGTCTCCCTTCTCCCCTTTCATTAACACATCCAATCATTTCATCCCTCTGATTCGACTGGTTAGTGCCAAGTTCAGTTCATTTGAGCTAGTAACAAAACTATTACTATGTTGTGTTAGAAAAACTTCTCACAGTGATAGAAAAGGAAAGAAACACTATGGGAGCAAACTCAAAGCCACGAGCTCCTTGCAAGAGGCAAGGCCAGCTGATCTTGCAGACACCAGCAAAATGAAAAGTGCAGATAACAATGAGGCTATTCAGAACTTTAGGCTGAATATAAAAGAAAACTTTAAATAATATTGTAATTCACCACCACTCTATCAACAGATGCAATTTTAAAGCATGAAACGAGACAAGCTACCCTAACAACCCCCATCTTTGCTCTGCCCTGGGTTGTGGCTCTTCAGTGGTCACAACTGGGTTCCAGTGTGACAGGACCCAGCTGTGGGGCCTGGGGCCATGGGCCGGGCGGGTCCCCAGGGAGTTACCCAGAGCCTGGAGGCACCATAGCTCTTTCTGTGGCTGGGCTTTGGGCTGGGCAGGGTTGTGCCAGCACCAGCCCGGTGGGACGTGAGCCCCAGGAATTGGGTCCTCACCCTTGAAGTGGCCAGGAAGCCACAAGCGATTCACTGCATGGGCAGGCATCCTTCATACGGCCCTGAGACCCCTGGCAGTCAGGTCCCAGCTCCCCTCTTACAACCCAACAGTCTCATCCCCTGTCCCCTCTTCCCCCCCAACCAGGTACAGAAGAAAGTGGATCCGCGTGGAGCGCAACCGCGAGAAGCAGATGATCGACCTGCACACAGGGACGCCCTGGGAGTCGGTCACCTTCACTGCGCTGGGCACCAACCGTGACATCTTCTTCAGCATTCTTCAGGAAGGCAAGGGGACCTACCTGCCCCTGCCTGCTCCTTTCCTGCTGCCCTCTGTCACCATCAACCCTCCCTCCCTCCCTACAGCCCGGGAGCTGGCTCTGCAGCAGCAAGAGGGGAAGACGGTGATGTACACAGCGATGGGGGCCGAGTGGCGGCCGTTCGGGTTCCCGCGCCGGCGCCGGCCGCTCGCCTCAGTGGTGCTGGATGAGGGCATCGCGGAGCGGATCGTGCGGGATGTGCAGGAGTTCATCGCCAGCCCCCAGTGGTACAGCGATCGAGGCAAGGTGCCGCCCACCCCTGCCTCACCTCTCAGGGCTCCAAGAGCTCCCAACACCCCTGGGCTGGTCGTGGCCTGGCTCTGTTCTTTTCTGGCCCCAGGTCTCCTGGGATGGAGAAGACTCCATTCAGGGACCTTGTGGCTCTGTGGGGTGCTGTGCATTTGCTCTCCTGACTCCTGCCATGGATGTATCCCATCCCGGTTCCCTAGGCCCCTTCCCTGGAGAGCACTGCCCCTAACGGCTCCTGCCGTAGTGCTAGAGTCACGTAGTCGGTCCCCTCCCTGGAGCACGAGGCCATGGGGAGTGGTGCCATCCTCGTCCATCGGGTGCGACTGCAGCAGGGTCAGGGCTGCTTGGGGCCTGGCTCCGGCTCCTAAATCCCTTCCACACCCTGCCAGGGATCCCCTACAGACGTGGCTACCTGCTCTATGGGCCTCCAGGCTGCGGGAAGAGCAGCTTCATGTAAGTCACTTGCTCCCTCTGGCTTCCAAGTGTGGGGGATGCTGCTAAGAGGTCCCCTGAGGCCTGTAGAGGAAGGAGGTTTGAGGGGCTTCACAGCAGCTTGGTGTGGGGGTTGGAAAGGCCAGAGGCTGGCCCTCTGTCTGCTGCTGGGCATATGAGGTACCTCTGGGCTGCGGGGCAGGAAGGACCTCTCCTGTGGGTCTTGGGGGGTGGGGATCCCTGGCACGTGTCTCACCTTGCTGCACGTCCCTTGCACAGCACAGCCCTGGCCGGGGAGCTGCAGTACAGCATCTGCCTGCTGAGCCTGAGTGACCGGAGTCTGTCTGACGACCGCCTCAACCACCTGCTTAGCGCAGCCCCACAGCAGAGCATTGTGCTGCTGGAGGACGTGGATGCTGCCTTCGTCAGCCGGGACCTGGCTGCTGAAAGTGAGGGGCTGCTGCAGGCACTGGGCATTGCTCTGGGCAGAGGGCGGGTGACTGTGTCCAGGCCGCTGGACCCAAAACACTGGGTGATCCTGGTGCCTGTGTGGTCTGAGGCTGCCTCTAGGTCCCTGGTCCAGCCTGTTGTGACGTGAGGCCGCCAGACACCTCTGGGTGCACAAACCCACCTGGATGCCAGCCTGGCTTCCTGCCCTGCACCACCCATGGAAAGGGCCTGGGCCCCCTGTGTGGCCTGCACAGAAGGAGCCCCAGTGTCAGACATGCAGGAGGGGAGACATTTGCCCTCCTTACCCCAGGCAGGGGCATGGGTGACTGCAGCTGAGGGCAGGGTGGGGAAATCAGGGTACTGCGGGGGTCTGGCCTCAGCCTGAGTTGTTGTCTCCCCAAGACCCGACAGCGTACCAGGGCATGGGCCGGCTCACCTTCAGCGGTCTCCTCAACGCGCTGGACGGTGTGGCCTCCACCGAGGCCAGGATTGTCTTCATGACCACGAACCACGCTGACAGGTCAGAGCTGAGGAGAGGGAGGGGGACGGGGGTCCAAGGTCATAGGGGAAGGAAGGCCAAGCACCTCGAAAGCTCTTGGGTGAGGCAGCACCTGCTGGGTCCCCTGCTCCTCCCCACGGTGGGTTCCAGGCTGTTGCCTGGTTCGGTGCCTGCTGCTACGAGCCCTGAGGTCGGCATTGTCCTTCCAATGTCTATGCTGCATCACACAAGTAGCTGTGTCTGCACCAGTGCCATGGCTGTCTGGACACGTGTCTCCATGGGCATCCCACCCCAGCAGAAGCAGCTCATCCCCTGGGCTGCAAAGCGGGTGGGGTGGAGCCATCACCTGTTCCCTCCAAGGTCTTGCCAGCTCTGCAGAAGCCCCTCTCCCCCTCAAGCCAGGACCCCCAGGAGCAAGAGTCCCCCTTTCTTCCCTGCCGTGTGTTGTGGGGGAAGGGGCTGACCAGGGAGGGGCACAGCTGGGCTCTGTGGGCACCTGCTTTGCCTTGGGGAAGGGACTACAGAGTCCTTGCCTATGGCTGGGGCAGGAGGCTGCACCCGTGCCACCCTTGTAACGGCCCCCCCATGCCCATCTCCTTCCTCAGGCTGGACCCGGCGCTGGTGCGGCCAGGGCGCGTGGACCTGAAGCAGTACGTGGGGCCCTGCTCGCGCTGGCAGCTCACCCACATGTTCCAGCGCTTCTACCCCGAGCAGTCGCGGGCAGCGGCTGAGCACTTCGCCGACCGGGCCCTGGCTGTCTCAGACCGGCTCAGTGCTGCGCAGGTGCAGGGGCACTTTATGCTGCACAAGGCAGATCCCCCCGGGGCCATCACAGATGTTGGGGCCTTGGCACCTTGAGCTGCAGCCGGCCCTGGGGAACTGGCATGACCGCGGGCACGGGCCCAGGCCCAGATCTCTTCTCTTCCTACCTCCACATGGCCTCAAGCTCCTGCTAACCATGACATGCCAAATCCAGGGGCCACCCCAGCCTGCCAGGGTTGCGAGCTGCTGGCCTGCGGGACTTACCTCTGCCCAGAGCCAGCTGCCAAGCCCTGGGCTGGATGACCTGAAAGGAGCTTGAGCCTGTGAGTTCAGCACAAGTCCTTGCCTCCGGTATGGAAGAGCCTGGCACAGAGGAAGCTGTGGACACATCCCTGAAGTAACTTCACCCCGTGCCTGAGCCCTGTGGGCCGAGGGGGCAGTGCTGTGTGGGGGGGGTGTGGAAGGGACCAGGCGCAGAGCCCGGCTGGGGCAGGTGTGTTTTGCGCAGCCTGGGGGTCCTGGCAGGGCTCGGAGGAGGGCAGCTGAGGACCTTGTCTCAGACCTTGCCCCACGCCTGCCAGTTTAAACCGTTTTCCAGTGTCCGTGTGCTTGTGTGGGTGCTTGGGCAAGGGATCTGGACTGGGGGGACCCTCTGTTGACCTGGCTCTGCCTCTGGGGCCCAGGCTGGTGGGATTGTGTCCCATGGTCCTCTGGGCAGCTCTGAACCGGGATCCCGTGCTTCTGGCCCAAGTGGCTGTGCCCTGGGCAAGTGCTGGAGTGGGACCCTGTGGTGGGAGGGTCAGGGCCTTAATGCCCCCTCATAGAGGCCTCCATGCAGTTGGGCCTGTTTCATTAGGCACCTAGCCAGCCTGCATTATCTGCCCATTTTGCGGGGCTCTGGTCCTTGCCCTGGCCTCTGCCCTGGGGCTGTGGTTTGCAGCTGGGACAGGCCCCAGGTGGGGTGCAAAGTCCATCCTCCCAGAGCCAGCCTGAACAGGGGCCAGACAGACATGCCGTGCCGGTTCTTCCCAGCCTGCGTGGCATCAAGCAGTTACCTTGATCCACATCTCCGGTTTCCCTAGGAGGAGGCGCTTCCGCTTCGCCTGCTGCCCTGCCCCCGGGCCCTGTGGGATCTCTGCTCCCCACTTCTGGAGACACCCCTGCACCACCCTGCGTTCCCAGTGGGGGCCTAGCACCCTCCCACCATGGCTGCCCTCCAGCCCAGGCGCACAGCCAGGTCTGGGCCAGCCGAAGGGAAGTTGGCACTGCCTTGGAGAAGCCTTTCCTGTGTTGGCTTGTGGAGAGCAGGATCCGAGCAGCAGCCATGATGTCCCTGCAGCGGCAGCTCTGTGCATTTCTGCGGGCCAGAGCCCAGGGGCCCGGCTGGGCCCGGGCCAAGGCCACGGTGGCTACCACAGTGCCTGGGAGACTGAAGTCCCTGGAGGAGCTGCCCGGACCCAGTGTCCTGAGGTGCCTGTACTGGTACTTGCTGCGAGGGTACCTGCTGCACATGCATGACCTGCAGGTAAGCAGGGGCTGCCCTGGGCTCCGGGGGCTGTCCCGCAGCCCTCGCTCCCCCAAGACTGCTCACTTGCGGGGGAAACGCGGCCGGCTTTGGAGTGGGACGGAGCACGAGGCTGACAGCTGGAGGGGGCTGGGCCTGGGGTTGCGGCACTTAGCTTCTGGCCTCAGCTGGACCGAGAGAATGACGTGGGAACCGTGGACCAGACCAGCCTCACCACCATGCCCAGGCAGCTGCTGGCTCAGCCCTGGGAGAGACCTGGAGGAGGAGAGTCCCCGAGCAGCCACAAAGCACGTGGCACTGGCTCCATCTCTATCTCTGATGCCAGTTGGGAGCCGAGTCCTGCCAGCGCCCGTTTGGTGTGGATACTGCCGGCATGGGAGGCTCTTGGAGAAAGTTCGCAGCAATGTCCCAGAAAGGCTGGGGAATGCGTTGGAGGACAGGGCAGGGTGCGGGGGCCAGGCAGGGATGGGAAGCTGAGCTGGGCCTGACAGGATGGAGCGCTGCGCTCGCAAGTGAGGGAGCCATCGTTGAACATCCAAACACGGCAGTGGCCCCGGGGGGTGAGAAGGACCTCGGAGACCTGCCTGGGGCGTCGGGGGCCGGCAGGGGGGCCACTATGCACAAGGCCCACGTGCTTCTGGGGCCCAGCGATAGAAGCAGTGGGTGCAGGACACGGGGGTGGTGGCAGTGACTGCTCGGTACTGGCCAGGCCTCGTCTGCAGGCAGCTCCGGGCTCCGTGTGGTAACAAGCTGGTGGAGACGTTGGAGGGGGCAGAGGCTGCGGTAGGGTCAAGGGCAAGTCATGCAGGGAGAGGCTGAGGGAC
>NW_017728949.1:52117909-52120859 GCF_001723895.1 Crocodylus porosus | reverse complement strand
TGCCCAGGCCTTGTCTACACTATGGCCCTCGGGCACTGTGGTGCACCCCACTGCTGCAGATGCAGTGCACACACCGCCTGCAGCGGAGCCCCGTCTACACTAGGGCTCATCTCCGTCCAGGCGCGGGGGGGCTGCCGAGGGTGCGGCTCAGTCTGATGCTCGTGCCCCGTGCAGGGATGGGGAGCGCTGGCACCGGCTGCGCCAGGTGCTGAACCGGCGGATGCTGAAGCCGACGGAGGCCATGCTCTACGCCGGGACCCTCAACGCCGTGACATCCGACCTGCTGGGGCGGCTGGAGGCCAAGCGGCGCGGCAGCCCCTCGGGCCAGGGCTTGGGCGACGTGGCCAGCCTGCTCTACCGCTTCGCCTTGGAGGGTCGGTGCGGGGCCGGGGTCGGGCTTGGGGGCTCTGCTGGCCATCACCCCGCGGCCCTGCCCGTCCCAGCCCCTCCCTTCTCCCCCCAGGCATCGCCAGCATCCTGTTCGAGACCCGCATCGGGTGCCTGGAGCCGCAGGTGCCACCTGAGACCCAGCGCTTCATCGACGCCATCGGCTGCATGTTCCGCGACTCCGTCTTCGTCACGGCCCTGCCCGCCTGGACCCGGCCGCTGCTGCCCTTCTGGGACCGCTACCTGCGCAGCTGGGACACCATCTTCGCCTTCGGTCCGTGCCGGCGCGGGGGAGGCTGGGTCGTAGGCCCAGGGGCAAGGGGAGCGGTGGGGTCGCATCCAGCCCGAGGCAGGATCACCCCATCCAAACCCTAACCCTAGCCCAGGCCCAGACCGTGCCCCTGCTGCAGAGGGAGGGGAACCCCCCCAGGCCCTGGGTGGGGGCTGGGGGACTCCGGGGATCTGACTGCCTGGGGGGTCCTGGCTGGAGGGGACCGGCATGAGTAGGGTGGGGGGCTCTGCTTCCAGCTGGGCCCTGCCTGCCCCTGCCTCGGTTTCCCTCCTGCCGCTCACCCCTGGGCCCACAGGCAAGCAGCTGATCGACCGCAGGATGGAGGAGCTGGCGGCGCAGCAGGAGCGGGGCCAGGAGGCCTCCGGCTACCTGAGCTACCTGCTGGCCTGCGGCCACCTCACGCCCACACAGGTCTACGGCAGCGTGGCTGAGCTGCTGCTGGCCGGCGTGGACACGGTGCGGCCCCGGGGACCCCCCGTGACCCCCTCCCCAAGCCAGGCTGGGCCCAGGGGGGATGGGGGACCCCTGGGGCCCTGGCCCTGGGACCAGACCTAGGCTGGGCTGCATTTGGAAGGGAGGGTACCTGGTCCCAGTACGGCTCTGCCTGCCCCGCCTGTTTCCCTCCTGCTCTGCCAGGTGCCAAGTGCTGGGCTGGGGGGAGATGGGGGTCAGGACAGGGCTACCTGGGGCTCCCCTGATCACTCACACCTCCCCCCGCCCCCCACCCAGACATCCAACACGCTGTCGTGGGCTCTGTACCACCTGGCCCGGGACCCGCAGGCCCAGGCCAACCTTCACCGCGAGGTGACTGGCGTCGTCGGGGGGCAGGTCCCCGATGTCCCCCATTTGGCCCAGATGCCACTGCTCAAGGCCATCATCAAGGAGACACTCAGGTGGGGGCTGGATGCCCTTGGCCAGGGCTGGCAAGACGCGGGTTCAAGTCCCTGGTTGGTCCATGCCCAGGGCCCCGATTCCCTAGTGATAGGCAGGGGGGGGAGGCTGCGGCGTGAGCCCCACGGGTGCTCAGCTGCCATGGCAGTGCCCATGGCCTCCCCTCCAAGACCTGATGGCTGGAGGCCCAGCTCCCTCCTCTCCTCTCCTCTCCCCCAGGCTCTACCCCGTGGTCCAGGTCAACTCTCGCGTGGCCGTGGAGAAGGACATCATTGTCGGGGGCTATCTTTTCCCCAAGGGGGTGAGTCTACAGGGCTGGGACCAGGTCCATGAGGCTGAAGGGCACTGCTATAGTGGGGAGCCGCTGATTTAGTTGGGTCAGGGGCTGGGGCCCCACAGGGAGCTTGTGTCACTTTGTTGAGAGCCTCTTGGGCGGGGGTTTCCCCTGGGCTGCTGCTTGCCCCTATCCCCGCTCCTGCCCCACGTGTCAAGGGGTTGAAGTCCTCCCCAGAGGCGCTGGCTACACCCCAGGCTGGAGCTGTGCCACTGCTCCTGGAGTGGGCCCAGGCTGGGAGGGGAGGGGAGGGGTGGGGTGGTCACTGAGGACACCCTGCCGGCTCCATGTCCCTCCAGACGCTCATCAGCTTCGCCCACTTCACCTTGTCCCGGGATGAGCGCAGCTTCCCGGAGCCTGAGCGCTTCCTGCCTCAGCGCTGGCTCCGGGCCGGGGCCGCCCCCCATCACCCCTTCAGCTCCATCCCCTTTGGCTACGGCATCCGCGGCTGTGTCGGCCGCCGCATCGCTGAGCTGGAGATGCACCTGGCCCTAGCACGGGTGAGTGGGGGGGTGCGTCCACATATACATTTGTGGTAGCATGTGTGGGCATGTGAATGTGTTGGCATGCACATGTATGTGTCCGGATGTGTGCACGTATGCATTCACATATGCCTCTGGACTCTCTCAAGTTTCTCCACATCCTTTTTGAATTGTGGAGCCCAAAACTGGACGCAGGACTCCAGCTGCGGCCTCACCAAGGCCGAGTACAAGGGGAGAACGATGTCCCAGGATTTGCTTGAGAAGCATCTATGGATGCAAGCCAGCTTTTTGGTCACTTTACTAGCTGCTACATCGCATTGAAGGCACAAGATGAACATGAGCCTGCAATGCGATGCAGAGGAGAGCCACACACATGATCAGAGGTCAGGAAAACAGACCTTATGATGAGAGGCTGAGAGCCATGGGGCTATTCAGCTTGGAAAAGCGCAGGCTCAGGGGTGATCTGGTGGCCACCTATAAATTTATCAGGGTGCTCATCAGCATCTGGGGGAACATTTGTTCACCAGAGCATCCCAAGGGATGACGAGGTCGAACGGTCACAAA
>NW_017728949.1:52070157-52116388 GCF_001723895.1 Crocodylus porosus | reverse complement strand
GGTTGTTTGACCCCAGTATTGTTTCCTGCCATGGCAGGGGGTCGGACTAGATGATCTACTCAGGTCCCTTCCGACCCTAGAAACTATGAAACTATAAAGCAGTGGTGATGGCACCATGCCCAGGGGAGGTGGCTGCCCGCTGCAGCTCCCCACGCTGGCTTGCATCCCAGGGGCCAGAGTGTGCTTGCCCTGCAGCCTGGGCTGAGCCAATACTCAAGGAGGCTGTGAGCAGTGGAGGGGGAGTTGATGAGCTGAGCTTGGCCCCAGCCCTGTGGGACTCCAGCCTGCTCATCCATCTGCGCTAGGCCTGGAGATTCCTCATCCTAGCCCTGATCCCCCTCCTGCCTCAGTTTCCCATGTGGCACTTCCAGCCCCTGGCCGTGTCCTGCCCCATGCCCACCACTGTCCCCCTTTGAACCCACACCAGGGACCTGGAGGCTCTGATCTACCCCATCAACCCCCATCACTGGGTCAAACAGCTCTGGCACAGCCCAGCTGTGGCCAGATCGTGGCCTGTGCTCTCTGGTCTCATTCTGTTCCTAGCATGTTTCCCCCTCTGCTCCGGGACCCAGGTCGCAGCCTCCTGTGCTCTGTTTGGACTGCTTCTGGATTCCCTGGTGGCTCTGGACCCAGGGTCCCGGATTAGATGGGGCCTGCCCTTCCATGCTGATCTAACCACTAGGCGAGGCTGCCTACAGCCCGGTGCCTTAGAGCCACAGATATGGTCACTGGCTGGCCAGGCGCATGCAATGGAGTCCGTGGCCAGGTGAATATGGCAGGTCTACTAGGGGCAGCAATCCCCTCCCAGCAAGGGATGCCAGAGTCTGCCCTGCCAGAGAGACTCGCTGTCATCAGTGGGTGCAGGACACATGTGGAGAGGGGCATGGGGGCCCCTGGCCCTCAGGAACACGGTACTGGGGAACAGAGGGCCCAGGTACTAACAGTAGGGAAACTGAGTCAGCTTCAACTTGGCTGCCACACGCCGACTAGCCCAGCAGTGTCTGGGCTGAGGACTTCTATCCCTCAGTCACATGCCCGGGCTGGGCAAGGCTACGGGGGCACCGTGAAGCCTTGGCTACAACCCTGACAGCTGCAAACTCTATAGGTACAACGGCAACCTGCCTTGCAGCCCGTGGCCCTGTAGGCCGGAAGCTGTGGTCAGGGGGACCACGGGTTTGCGACGCAGCTGGAAGTAGAGTATCAGGGCTGCCACGAATGGCTTTGGTGCTGCTCCGGTGGTGAAGCTGACGGCAGACTTGGGACACCACGACCCCACTCCTGCTGGCGTGCCCTGGGCCTGTCACCTATGCACAGAGGACATGAGGCTGCCAGTCACCCCACTCACTTTTAATACTATTAATTGTGGGCGCAGCGCCAGTGCGCTCAGCCTCACCCAGCCCTGTGAGGTAGGTCAGTACAGTTAGGCCCACTGGGCAACTGGGGAAGTCAAGGCAAAGACCAAAAGCCTGGTCTCAGGGTGCAGGAGGAGGTTGAAATGGAGTTGGTGGGGTTCCCAGCCACTGCAGGAAGGTGTCATCCTTCAGCTGCTGTGTCCCAGGTCCCGCTGGCTGCTGTCTTTGAACTCCTAAGCGTGGACTTTAATCTTCAAGCCCAGCCCTCCAGGACTGAAACCAGATCCTGTGCCATATTTGGCTGGGGCTCTGGCACCAAATGGCTCAGCTCTAAGCTGCCTGTGATGGCTCCAGCCTCTTCCCCAAGCCACAAAGGAGCTGTGACAGAGCACGAGGTCCAATGCCCATTGGTTGGGGGCATATCAGACATCTAGGTGCAGGAAGGAAAGCTCAGCTGGTGCCAGGGCAGCAGAGATCCTGGGGGAATCTCCTTCCCAGCTCAGGGAGCAGCAGCAAATCAGGGTGAGAAGTGCCCAGCCTTGCCCACTGTCCCTGGGGCTAAAAGCCAAGACTGCATTGACATGGGAGGCAATGGAGGACTGCGCTGAACAGGAGCACTGTCATGCTGGCACTGGGCTAAGATGTGGCCATGTGTTGCCTAGAAGCCAAAGCAGGGGGCTAGGTTGGGGGGCAGATGTGCTAATGATGAAGGGGAGGTGAATTGTAATTAGACTTGTGCAGCCTAGAGCCATTGATGTGCCAGGGAGACAACGCTGCTCTCTCCAGAGAGCCCCAGAGGCAGCAGGGGCTCCAGCAGGAACACGGCAGCACTGGAGTCTCTGCCCTGGCTCCAGGCTGGCCACGAGCTCATGGCTGAAGGGATACTCCTGGCTCCAGGTAACTAGTGCACCAGAGAAGCGCTAGCACCAGCAAAGCTGGCCAGAACCCTGGGGAAGGCCCCAGCCCCACCTCAGTGCTCACATCCAGGGGGACTGTGGGCATGGCTGCTGCAGCTCAGTAGAGCTGGGCAGGGAGGCCAGCACACCAGCTGGCACCCGCAGGAATCAGCCTGGCAAAGGGCTGCATGGGGGACCAGGGCGCTGCATCAGCACCAGCCCCTTGTTAACAGCAGTGGTCCAGCAGCCCCCAGCTCCTTGAGGCAAAGACAGCGCCATGATCAGGCCCAGACCCTGCCAGGCACTGGCATTGCCCCCACTTCTCTATGGGGGGGGAAGCTGGGTGCTGCTAGGCCAACAGAACCTTTATTAGTCTCCCCCACCCTCGCCCCAGCCCCCGGCCACTCCTGCTAGGAGCCGCTCTCGGTCTCCAGGACCTGGGGCTCCCGCCTGCTGCCAGGCCGGAAGGCCCCCCTCCCTCGAGGCCCACGGGAGTGGGCACCCCGCTCCCGTGCCTTCCCCCACCTCCCACAGTCCCGCGCTGGGGAGGGGCCCTGCCAGCTGGGGGAGGGCTGGGGCTTGGAGTGGTTCAGTGCCAGTTTCTCATTCTCTTGGCTTCGGGTGCTGGCTGCCTGCTCTGGCATCCAGGCCCCTTCGCTACTGCTCTCCTCCTTCACAACTGTCGCCCCTGTGGCGCTGTCCTGGCATGGCTCTTCCTTGTTGGCACAGACAGACGCTTGGGCTCTGGCATGCGGCCGGGGGTGCTCCTGGCTGCAGCGCCTGGTGGCCCTCTGGCTCCTGTCCTCCCACCGCTCCGGTCTCCGGCCAAACCCCCGGGCTCGGTAGTAAGTATCTGAGTCACTGCCTGCAGGCCTGGGCTGGGCCCTGGGCCCCGGTCGCCGCTCTCTCCTGTTCTGCTGCTCCACAGGCACAGACATGTTGTCTGGGTGCCTGGCTTCTCCCTTCAACACAGGGGCTCCAGAGGGATCAGGTGGGTCCGGGGCACCACCTGTAAGTTGGCAGGGCAGCTCAGGAGCCCCTGGGGTTGGCAGCTCCAGTGGGGGGACAGGGCCTGGTTCAGAGGCAGCTGGAGGCTGAAAAAGGGAAGCCAGCAATGACAAGGGGGTATGGCTGCCAGGCTGACCTCAGGCTCCTGGGGACAGCAGCCCGTGACTACTGCCTGGTCTTCAGGCTCTGCTGGCTGTTCCAGTCTCACAGCCAGAGCCTACGAGGCTGCCTGAAGACCTTGAGTTGTGGTGAAAAGCCTCCTTGGCCTGGAGCAGCCAAAAGCCCCAGCAAGAGTATGACAGAATTATGCCCCCGCCCCGAGCAGCCCACACTGCCAGGGCCTGTAGCCACCCACATGCCTGTCCCTACCACCTACTGCCTGCAAGCTGATGAAGTAGCGGTTCCTTTCAGCCTCTGGGTCGATGATGCCCCCCTTCCTCTGCTGTCGCTTGTAAATGAGGCGCAGCTCTGCCTGCTGCCGCAGTGCCTCTGCATCAGGCCTGTACTGCTCCTAGAGGTAGACAGTGGGTGCATCAGCCCCTGCCCATGCCCCTGTAACCGCTGCCTCTGGTGCCTGGCAGTTTTAAGGCCAGGTAAAGGGGATGGATCAGGCAAGCCCTAAGCAAGGCAAGGACTATTAAATCATACATGAGGGGCCTGTAAAGCATCCTGGGTTAGGCAGCAGGGGCAGGGCCATGCCTCACACTGTGTCCTCAGACCAGCTGGGCTGGACTGCCAGGTAGGTGCCACTTACCAAGGGGTGCTGTGGGGGCGGTGCAGCCTGCAGCGCTGAGAGGTCATAGATTAGTGTCTCCCGGCACACGGGGCACTGCACACCAGGTCCCTGCAGGGGCAAGAGAGACATGGTGCCCAGTCACAGGGCAGGCCCTGCAGTGCCCATCTCCACGTGTCTGCCCCAGGAGCCAGGCAATCCCCACTCTGCTTCCTCGTGCCCAGAGAGCCTCCACTGCTGGGAGGTTTGCAGTGTCTAAGGCACTGCAGAGATGGGGAGGGGCTGCAGGCAGATATGTGGAGAGAAGGGTCTCCAGTTTGTTTTCCGGGCAGCTGAACTGTCAGCTGCGTGGTTTTCCACCTCTGCCTGATTGTCTGGAGCCTGGCTCAAAGGCTGGGGAGGTTGAGAAGGCTTTGAGACAACTCGGTGCTGCTAACTCTGGCAGTTACATAAGAAACCTGGAATAGCCTGGGCATCAAGTATCAAGTCCAGGGTCACATGGCTAAGGAGGATCTCTGCTTGCGGAAAACACGTTCCAGGGAAAAGTTATAGCTGTGAGCACCAGCCCCACAGTGGCTCTAAAACCAAGGGAAAACACAGCGAGTTGCTCCCGTGATCTCTAATGCTTGGAGCTGGCAGGGAGCCCATCACCCTAGGACTAGCTTCCCAGATCAAGGACAAGAAACCCTTTTTTAAATACACAGGGGGCAAAAAGAAGGTACTGGTAATGTGGGGCCCCTGCAAGACATGCTATGAGATTTGGTTGACATGCCAGATGACAAAGTTAACCTATTTAACGACTTCTTTGCCTCCATTTTTCTGAAAACGGACCAGATCAGCCCCCCTCAGGCCCCAGGGGAGGCGCACCTAGGCCATGGGTCAGGGAAGATCTAGTCAGGGAACTTCCAGAGGGACTGGATGTATTTAAATCAGCTGGTCCAGACAACCTCCGCCCCCGAGTACTGAGGGAATTGGCTATGGTCATTGCAGGACCCCTGGCACGGCTTTATGAGCACTTGTGGTGCTCTGGTGTGGTGCCAGAGGACTGGAAGAGGGCCACTGTGGTTCCTATCTTCAAAAAAGGGAGGAAGGAGGACCCGGGGAACTATAGGCCAGTCAGTCTTACCTCAATCCTGGGTAAGCTTTTTGAGAGAATTATCCTGGCACATGTCCACGAGGCGCTGGGGGGGAAGATTATGCTCGGGGCAACCAACACAGGTTCATTAGAGGCAGGTTCTGTCAGACCAACCTGGTGGCCTTTTACGATCAGCTCACCAGATCATTAGATGCAGGGGTAGCAGTAGACATAGTCCTTCTGGACTTTTGGAAGTCCTTCGACACTGTCTCTCACCCCGTTCTCATTATGAAACTGGGGACTGTGGTGTCAGCACCTACATGGTCAATTGGGTCGCCAACTGCCTGGAGGGCCACACCCAGAGTGGTGGTGGAAGGGTCATTTTCAGCCTGGAGGGATGTGGGCAGTGGGATACCCCAGGGTTCGATCCTCGGGCCCACACTGTTCAACATCTTCATCAGTGACTTGGACGAGGGGGTAAAAAGCACCCTGTTCAAATTAGCTGATGACACTAAGATGTGGGGGGATGTGGGCACGTTAGGAGGAAGGAATAGGCTACAATTGGAACTAGACAGTTATAGGGGTGGGTGGATGAGAATAGGATGGGATTCAACACTGACAAGTGCAAGGTGCTACACCTGGGGAGGAAGAACCAGCAGCATACCTACAGGCTGGGGAACTCCCTTCTTGTCAGGGCAGAGGCAGAAAAGGATCTTGGAGTCATTATTGATGCCAAGATGAACATGGGCCGGCAGTGTGGGGACGCAGTCAGGAAGGCCAACCACACCTTGTCATGCATCCACAGATGCATCTCAAGCAGGTCCAAGGAGGTGATCCTCCCCCTCTATGCGGCACCGGTCAGGCCGCAGCTCTGGGCGCTGGACTTCAGGAGGGATGCAGGTGCAAATGAGAGCGTCCCCCACTACCCAGGCCGTACGAGGAAAGGCGATGGGACCTGAAGCTGTTCAGCCTCTACAAGAGAAGGCTGAGGGGGGATCTTGCGGCCTGTTACAAACTAGTCAGAGGGAACCAGCAGGCATTGGGGGAGTCCCTGTTCCCCCGAGCACTACCACAAGTGACTAGAAATTACGGTCACAAGCTGGCAGAGGGGAGATTCAGACTAGACATCAGGAGGCACTACTCCACTGTCAGGGCGGCTAGGATCTGGAACCAACTTCCAAGCGAAGTGGTGCTAGCTCCTACCCCAGGAGTATTTAAGACAAAGCTTGACAACCAACTTTACTGGGGTCGTTGGACCCTACTCTTTCCTGCCATGGCAGGGGGTCAGACTTGATGATCTGCACAGGTCCCTTCTGACCCTAACTATGAAACTATGAAACCCAGTCCACGGCTCTGGCATGGAGCTGCTGGGCAGGGCTCATGGGGCCTGGGCATGCTGGGCAAGGGCAAAGTCTGCTGTTGGCATCGCAGCCAGCGCCAGGGCCAGGGCCAGGGCCAGTTACCTGCTCAGGCAGGGGTGCCAGGTGCGGTTCCTGCTGGGCGCGGAGCTCCTGCTCCATGTGCTGGGCATAGCGGGCAAGGCAGTGCGAGTGGAAGTAGTGGTAGCAGCGGGTTTTTGTGAATGCTTCTCGCTCCTGCGAGGCAAACAAAGCATTGGGTAGAACTCCAGTGGACCCTAGAGCCCACTCCCAAGCCACTTGGGGTTTGAAGGGCTGGGAAGGAGAGCATCTGGCTCCACTTGGCCTTCCCTGCCCTCAGCCTGCCCCTGACCCCTACAGCTCCCACCCTGTGGTCTGATGCCAGGTTGGGGGGTTGTGACAAGACTGTGCCAATGCAGCCCCGCAGGGTCTTGGGGAAAGACTCTTGCCCCTGTGCTCAGGCTCAGCTCCACACTGCATTGGTGACAGGAGGGAATTTCCCCCCTGGGGAAAACCTGGGTGGTTTCCCCTCCCTCTGCAGCGGGAACATGTCCTCAGCCTGGGCTCTATCAGGGTACTGGGCCCCCTGGCGGCAGCAAGGCACTGCCAGCGTTTGTCCCCCAGGGCAGGGCAGGGCTGGGGGATCTCGGAGTCCAGGGCAACGGGCCTCGTCACTGTGCACGGGGGTGCTACCTGGAAGCCGTAGAGACAGATCACACACTGGCCATGAGGGATGTTGTTGTCAGTGAGAATCTCCTTCCCTTTCTGTGGAGGGAGAGAAGAGAGTGAGCACTTTACCATGCAGCCCCCATGACAGCCTCAGCTCGGGCCTCCCCTGCCCATGGGAAGGGCTCACGCAAGCTTGTGGCAGGCTCTGCCTTACCCTAGCATCTCACACCAGGCCTTGCCTCCCCCTCTTACCTCGATCAGCTCGTACAGCACTGCTGTCCCCAACCCGGCCTCTGCCACCTGCCCCAGCGTCTGGGAGATCCTGGAACGAAGAAGCAGAAACAGTCGCTGAGGGGACAGATTCACCAGCTGCGTAGCGGGGAGATAGCTATGGGAACAGCTGGACTGGCCAGCAACAGAGCTGAGCCGGATGTAGGAACAGCTCTGCTGAAGCTCAACTTGGGAGCTCAGGCCCATCTAGCTCCCCAGTGCCCACACGCCACGGCGGGCAGAGTGGGAAGAGGAGCGATCCTACATGACAAGGGCGGAGCACGAAATACACATCTCCCTCGCTACTCCCTGTCGAGAGGCAGTGCAGATCTGTGCCTCTGCCCCAGCACCAGAGCGGATGGATCCCCAGTTAGTCAGGCACCTCCTCCCAAGCTGCGCCACCCTCCCCAGCACTCACTTGTGGATCTGCTCATCCGACAGCCCCCGTGGGTTCCGGATGGAGATCTTAGGTGCCTTGTTGGGATACTGTGAAGCAAGCGAATGGAGGTGAGCAGGGCCCACGGTGAGGCACAGCACCCGCCCCATCCCTGCAGCCGGCTCCCGGGCCTACCTGCGGGGGCACAGCAAGCCCAAGGGTGAAGCGCACGTACTGCGAGTCCTGGTCCTCGGCGGTGGCCGGGTGGAGGGTGATGCAGATCTCCCAGGGCTCAGACCTGGCAGGCAGGGAGGCGCAGGTGAGGCCAGAGAGCGACATGGGCCGTGGCTGGCGCAGCCCCTGAGGCACTTGTCCCAGTCCCATGGGGGGAGACCCCTACTGAAGGTGGTGCAGGGGCAGGGCCGCTAGAAACGCCCAGACAAAGGGCGATAGTATATCGGGGACCCACAGCACCTGTCCACCTGGACTCGCAGCGCCACAGCAGGGCCGGACACATCAACCCCTTGTAGGCACAAGCTGGGTCAGGGGAGGAAGGTGACTGCGGGGGCCCTTCCCAGTACCTGCTGTGTCCTCTGGACACCTGCAGCTCATCCAGGTAGATGGACTCCAGCACCTCCACCTCGCACGGCAGCGCCCTGGGGACCGAGAGCGCGTTACGGGGGGGGGGCTGCCTCTGCCCCAGCGCCGCGGAGACGCGTCCGGCCCCCCCCAACCACCCAGCGGCCCAGCGGCCTGCTGCTGCCAGGAGGGCTGGAGGAAACCCAGGCACAAGCCGTGTCCCCCCACCCCGACGGGGGGGGGGGGTGGAATCCATGCCCCCCCGCCAAGGCAGCGTGAGCGGGAGGGGCAGTCACTATGGTTACCTACCCCTCCACCGCTGCCTCCTCCGCACAGCCGCCGGCCGCCGCCATCTTGCCTCACCTCACCCGGAAGCGGAAGCGCGCCGCGACGTAGCCCCTTCTGCCGCTAAACTCAGGCGGCCGTTGCTAAGCAGTGCCGACGCGGCGGGGGCCTGAGGGGGCCTAGCGGGGGCGTCCTCGGAGGTGCCTGAGCGGGGGAAGGGGTCGCTCTGTCCGGCGGCGCACTGGCAGCCCGGGCGGTGCGTGTCGGTCGGGGGTCCCGGGGGGGCGTAGAAAGGGAAAGACGATGGCGGGGCAGGAGAAGGGGGAGCGGAGGGAGGAGCAGGGGAGCAGGGAGGGCTCTCTTCCCGCCGGGAGGCTGCGTGATGTGACCAAGGCCCCGCGGGACACCCGTGGCAGGGCGGAGGGACGGGACCGACCCTTGTGCCGTGGCAGGTGGGGCCGCCGTGTCGCCATGGAGAGGTACCACGTGCTGGAGGTCATCGGCGAGGGCTCCTTCGGGCGCGTGTACAAGGGACGCCGCAAGCACAGCGCCCAGGTGAGGGTCCGTCCCGCGCTGCATCCCCCCGCCCGGGCGGTGCTGCCTCGGGGGCAGGAAGGGCCTTACCCCCGGCTCGAGGACTTCGGGTGGTGGGCTCCCAGGCTCACGCCTGCGCCGGCCCGGGCAGGTGGTGGCCCTGAAGTTCATCCCCAAGTTGGGGCGCTCGGAGAAGGAGCTGAGGAACCTGCAGCGGGAGATCGAGATCATGCGGGGGCTGCACCACCCCAACATCATCCAGATGCTGGACAGCTTTGAGACCGACAAGGAGGTGAGGGGGGCTGAGTGGGACCAGACCTGGCTTCTGTCTGGAGCCCCCCGTCGGACACAGGCTGGGGGGCGGGCTGCTTCCATGGGTCGAGTCTGGGGGCTTCAGCGAGTCACCACCCGGGCTGTGACAGGGCTGCTGCCCCGCCGCAGGTGGTGGTGGTGACGGACTACGCGGAGGGGGAGCTCTTCCAGATCTTGGAGGACGATGGCAGCCTGCCTGAGGAGCAGGTACCTCTGGCGCAGCAGAGATGGGGCAGGGGGGCGGGTGCCTGCAGGGCTCATGGGGGCAGCCGTTCCCGATTGATGGCGGGGTAAACTGAGGCACAGAGAGGTCCAGCTTGGGCTGAGTATGGGGGTCTGCGCAGGGCGGGGGGAGTCGGTTGGGGGCCTTGATGGGATGGGGGGGCTCAGTTACTGCATCTTGCAGGTACAGGCCATTGCCGCTCAGCTGGTCTCAGCCCTCTACTACCTGCATTCCCACCGCATCCTGCACCGTGACATGAAGCCCCAGAACATCCTGCTGGGCAAAGGCGGCGTTATTAAGCTCTGCGACTTTGGGTAGTGCGGGGCAACACGCCTTTTGTGGGGCGGGGAACATCCCTTGGTTTGGGGGACAGGTTTGAGGCTCCCTGTCCCAGCACTGAGGCCTGGGGCATATCTGGTAGGTTTGCCCGGGCCATGAGCATCCACACTCTGGTGCTGACATCCATCAAGGGCACGCCGCTGTACATGGCGCCTGAGCTGGTGCAGGAGCAGCCCTACGACCACGCGGCTGACCTCTGGTCCATGGGCTGCATCCTGTACGAGCTGCTGGTTGGGGCGCCCCCCTTCTACACCACCAGCATCTTCCAGCTCGTCAGCCTCATCGTCAGCGACCCCGTCAGGTGGCCCAAGAGCATGAGCCCCCCCTGCAAGGTGACGGCTGCAGGCGCCGGTGTGGGATGGAGGGGGTTTGCAGGTCGGGTGCCTGCAGGGCTTGCAAGGGCATAGCAGCTGTCCCTGACTGATGCCCCTGGAGCAGAACCCTTGTGTCCTGGCTCTTAATCCTCCTCTCCTGGCTCTAGCCACTCTTCCACACTTCCCACAGCCGGGCATCCAGGGTGCTGTAATCACTACTGCCCACTCATCGTCTCCCAGGGCTGGCAGCGGGGGTTGGGGGGCAGCAAGGCTGTAGGACTTTGCGGGGAGAGTGACGGTGTGTGCCTGGTGCTGCACAGAGCTTCCTGCAGGGCCTGCTGATGAAGGACCCCTGCCAACGCCTGTCATGGCCGGAGCTGCTGGGCCACCCCTTCCTCACCGGACATGTCACCAGTGAGTACCTGCACCTGCTGCCCCTGGCCACACTGCCATTGCTACCTCCTACCTCTGCCCTGGGACTGTGGCCGCCAGCCTCTCCCTGGCTTTCCCCAAGCCCCTCCAGGGGCTGCCAGTCTCCCAGGCCCTGCTGCCACCTCCCCTCATGGCTTGTGGGGGCTGGGGCTAACTGGCCTTAACACCCCCCCCATCCCTCTTCCAGTCATTGAGGACACAGAGGAGCAGGGGATCCCCAACCCCTTCACTAGCAAGCTGCCTCCGGAGCTGCAGGCATTGAAGGAGAGGCAAGCCCACACTCTGGCCCCTCGGCGAGGCCAGTCCAAGATCCTGCGGAAGGCGAGGCAGAGGATGGCCGAGGAAACCAGAAGAAAGGTGCAGGGCCATTGATTGGGTTGGGGCGAGTCGGAGGTGGCAGTGGGAGGGTGCTCATACCGGTGGGCCCCAAGGGGTGGTTGGAGCATGGCATGGTCTGGGCTAGCTCTTATGGCTCCCAGGTTTGCCAGCGGTTCTGGGCACCCATGCCCGGGGCTGGGGCAGGCAGAGGGCAGCTGTCCTGCGTAGCATCTTGCCCCAGCAGGTGAGGGTCAGGAGGGACGGGCTGGCTGGGCCCTGAGTTGTTTGACTGCAGACAGGCTGAAATTACCCTGGGGGAGGCAGTTGTACCACCATGCCCCTGAGTCCTACAGCAGCGGGACACTGTTATACTGGTGTGAGACCCCTGCGTGTCTGTGATTCCCCTTATGCCACCATGAGAGCCCTGTGTGCCAGTGCTCTCGCTAGGGCTGGGTGAGGTCCCTGTACAGCTGGATGGGATGGGGCAGCAAGCATTGGGCTTGGCTGGTCCAGGGCAGCTGTGACCCTTCCGGCCGGCTTCCCAGCAGCAGGCAAAGACGGAGTCAACAGGCAGACAGGATCCCAGTGGCAAAGGGGGGCCAGGCCCCAGGCCTAGAGCAGCCCTCGTGGACGGGCCCCGCACCACCCAGGGACCGGAGCCGAGCAGGACGGAGTGGGAGGTGGACGAGCCCCCACCAACGCCAGGGTGAGGGCTGATTCATAGATTGTAAGTTCAGAAGGGACCTTGGAAGAACAACAGGTCCAGTCCCCTGCACCAAGCAGGAAAAATAACTGGGGATTAGGTAACCCCAGCAAGGTAACTGTCCAGTCTCTCCTTGAAGAGAGTGTGGGGGGGCATGCGTGGGGAGACATGCGTGGAGCCCCTAACAGCACCATTGCCCTGGGTAGGGAGCACTGCATCACCCAAGACTACGAGCGGGAGTTCCCAGGGCCGGGGCCCCCCCCACCACCGGGAACGGGCAAAGCAGGGCGCCGTGGCCGCCGCAGCATCGAAGCTGTAGCCCTGGAGAACGAGGTGAGCCACCTGCTGGACCCCCACCCAGGCCGAGGAGACAGGGAGCCCACTGGGGGCACACACTTGGGGCAGTATTAGCCAGTCCCCCGTGCCCCACCCACATCTGACCCAGGAGCTGGACAGCGATGAGGAGTGGCAGCACCTGGTGGAGGCCACAGAGCCATCCCGGCTGCAGCTGAGCGCACCCCTGAGCCTGCTGGAGGACCCCGGGTTCCTACCACGCCTGCGTGCCCGCATGGACCATGCCAGCCAGCAGGTAAGTATGGGGCACAGGGCTCCAACGTTTCCGTCAGGTGGAGGGGGCCCTTTGAGATGACAAAGAACAACTTCTCTTCTGCAGAGAGCAGGACAGAGGTTGCTCTCTTCTGTAAAACCAGGGATGGAAGTTGCAGCCAGGCAGGTTGAGGCTGGATCTCAGGAAACACTTCTTCACTGCCCAAGTAGGGCGGCCACAGGGAGATGCCAGAGCTGGGGGCACTGCAGCATGGGAGGGTCCCAGGCGAGGCTGGATGGGTGCTGGGTGGGAGGGTCGAGGCGCAGCGATGCCCATGTTCTGCTGGGGGGTGTCCCAGGCTGAGGCTGAGCTGACTGCTCCCCACCCCCACCGGTTCAGGGTTGAAGCCCTCCCAGAGGCGCTGAGTGCTGGCTGCAGCCCAGGCTGGGACTGTGCCTGGGCTGTGCCAAAACTTCTGCTGGGATGTAGCCCCACAGGGTCCTGACTACAGCCTCTTGCCCCCTACTCATGCTGCCTTTGGGCAGCTGGGGGGCAGGCATGGATTTGCCCCCTGCTCAGCCTGGCCTGGGCCTGGGAGGGTTTCCTCTCCCTCTGCAGTGGGGGCATGGCCTGGGCCTGGGCTCTGTCCAGCACCCACCAACTCCCCTGGCAGCAGCAGGACGTTGGTGGCAACGGCCCCCTTGTATCCCAGGACCAGGGGCAGAGGTGGGGGTGATGCCCAGGGTTGTATCAGGGGTGCTGGTGTTGTGTGGCTCTGTGGTTGCACATGGGGGTTGTCTAGGCGGTTTTGGATGGGGCTGATCCTGCCTCGGGCTGGATGTGATCGTGCAGCTCCCTGCTGTCCCCACAGCTCTAGAATGCCCAGCAATGCTGGCACCAGGTGGCTCCAGTCTCAGTGCCCTCAATCCCCCTCGTCTCTCCCCTCCCAGGTGCTGGAGGGGATGCTGGAGGGGGCGTCCCGGTTGCGCCCCACACTGCGTGTCATAGGGAACCTCCTGTCCAGCCACTCTGACGCCGCCCAGCTGTACGACCTCTGCCGGGAGCTGGAGCTGCCGCGTGTCCTGCTGGGCCTGGCAGGGCAGGTCCTGGACAGTGTTGGCACTATGCAGGTGAGCAGGCGCAGCCACAGGCCGGGGGCTGGTGTGGCACGGCCCAGCTGGCACCCCTGGGGGTCACTGTCTCTGGGGGAGGGTTGTGCCCTTGCCAGAACATGGTGCCTGGCCAGGAGGGTCCCTGTACTCACTGGCTCATGAGCACTGGTCTTCTCTGCTCCCACAGCAACCCTGGAGCATCATGGTGCTGACAGACCTTGTCATTGTGATGACGGGTTATTTCACCAGTGATTTCAACCAGGAGAGGAGCATAGCAAGGGGAAGGTGCGGGGGATGCAGCAGGCAGTGGAGAGACTCAGAAGGACACGGACATCAGTGCTGGGGCCCCGGCTCCTGGTTCTGGGTGGCCTGGGGGCTGGGCAGGGGGCAGGACCCTGGGGAGGTGGTCTGGGGGCCCTGGCCCTCCTTGTGGGCTCCCCAGGCTTGCTTCTGCTCCCCTGCCACTCCCACGGGGTTCTGCCTGGTCCCCCACTGACCCCTTTCCTCTCCTCAGCCTGGAGATCTTTGCCGAGGCCACCCACCTCTTCCTGGCCCTGCTGCCCAGATTGCTTCGTCAGCCCATGGATGGCGAGAGGCGGCTTCAGCAGCAAAGTGTCGTGGTGAGGATGCCACCCCCACTGGCTCCCAGCCCCTCCACACCTCGCTCAGCTCCATTTGGTGCCTCGGGGAGTCAGGGACCCCTGGGATTGTCCCACTGGTCTTCCCTTCACCTACCCCCCAGCACTAGGGCTACCGTGGGGGGCCCAATCCTGCAGGTTTCCTGGGGAATATGACCTGGGCCGCTCAACACTAGGTAGGTGCCCCACCAGGTCCCTCCCCACTTGGTGACAACTCCCCCCTCCTCCCAGGGCTTCACCTTGCTGTGTGAGAGCATGGATGGCAGCTGCTCCTCTGTCGCCAGCTCCTTCTATGCAGGGCTGTGTGCTGAGCACCACCTCCTCCTGGATACACTCATCCAAGGGGCCTCTGGCGAGTGGCCCATCCCAGCAGGTATGTGCTGTGTTGCCATTCTTCCCTGCTCCAGGCTGGGCTAGGCCTGTCTCCCTTCCCCCAGCCTGGCCCCTACCCCACCGCTTAGTGGGGCCTAAGGGCTGGGCTCCCTACTTCCTTCTTGCTGGGAGGTCATGGGGGAAGCTCCTAAGATTAGCAGAGGCAGTGAATGCCACACTGCAGGGTTCTGCTGTGGCACCAGCTCCCCAGGGACTGCTGCTCTGGTGCCTCCTCAAAATTGGTGCCCAGGGCTGGGCCCTGCCCATCTTCTCCTACCTACAGTCCTGAGCCCTGGGCAGAGTCAGAAATGGGCAGCAGCTGGGATGGATTCTTTCCATGCCTGCCATCGTGGTGCCCCACACTGCAGTCCCTGCCGCCCCAGCCCTGCCAGGGCCCCTCATTCCCAACCCACAGCCCCCTGCTCCCCCCAAGCCCTGCTGGTTCCCCTCACTCCTGACCTGCAGCCCCCTGGGCTTTCCAGCCTCCGGCTCCTCTCCACACTGGCAGCATTATCTGCCCCATCTTGTTTCTCCTCGTGTCTGTGAGTCTCCCTTGATTCCCTCGCATCCCAGGCTCAGTGAAGGAGGCGAAGACCACACAGGAGCAGAGTGAGCGCCTGGCTGACATCTTCATGGCAGCGCTGGCTTCGGCCTGCAGCATCCCACTGGGGCGCAGCGGGTGCCGGGAGGCCAAGAAGCAGGTCAAGCTAGGCCTCCTGCTGCAGCTGTTCTGGGCAGAGGTCCCTGGGGGGGTGCAGCGGGGACATCCCTTTCCAACAGAGGAGCTGAGAGCGGAGATCACATCAGGCTGATCTATGGCCAGGGTCCCTCAAGACTTGACAGATGCTCGCAGCCACCTCTGGGGTGGGAAGTGGCTGGGGTATAACAGGGCACAGTTTGGAGGAGATGGGCAGAAATCTGACCCCAGGGGGAATTCGGGGAGGGAGAGTGTGACCATCTCAGCCAGGGCATTGTGGGGGCAGAGACTCGATTCCAGGGACCGAAAGGGCAGTGGGGCCGGGGACAGCACCGGAGCATCACAGTGACAACTCCCCCCTCCTCCCAGGGCTTCACCTTGCTGTGTGAGAGCATGGATGGCAGCTGCTCCTCTGTCGCCAGCTGCTGGCACCATTGCAGTGACAGGGGAAAATCAAGGAGTCTGAAAAGGGGGGTGCAGGTAGTGCAGCCTGTCACTGCAGGTAGCGCAACACACATTTTTTCCAGTTAAAGAGAAACTAGAAACTTTACTAATAGCCTCTAGGGGCTGGCCCTGTATTATTCTGTTTTAAGATCAAAGCAAAACCACACAGAATTATTGGGACGTGCTCAGGTGAGATCTCAAATTTAAAAAACCCAGGAAACCTAGGCAAGAAAATAGCTAAAATAGTAGAAAACAGCATGTCACTAGCCTGCGGCCATCACCGTTCAGATTCACAAAAGAAAATCTCACCATGAGCACCTTGGCAACGCTTCCAAGACTTCACCGTCAGTCGTTTCTACACCTGAGCTCATGCTGTTCCGCAAGAGCCGAGGGGTTTTTGCTACCACTAGACCCAGTCTTCAGGGCTGAGGGTAGGAGGAAGATGTGAGCAGGAGTGGGGATCAAGCTGTAGATTGCAGGGGAGAGGCTGGTTTGAGCAGGGGAACATGGAGACCTTTCACATCTGGGAGTGGAGAAAGATGAGCAGAAATCCAGGAAATGACGCTGAACCCTGAGGTTCATTGATTCTCTCAGCCTGGCCCTCTCAACGGTTGGGTTTAAACTTTGGGTGGAAAAGGAATCAGGGTGCAGGTGCCCCCCCCCCCGATCCACTCCTGCCTTGGGGTCTCCAGAGGGCATGGGGTCACCAGGCTCTTGGCTTCCCTCCTGCAGGTTGCCCAGCATGTGGCCCAGATGCTGGCCAAGACTCCCCAGGTCCTGGGGCGGCTTTTGGAGAGGCTGGAGCGCCCAACCTGCTCCCTGAATGGGCTCAAGGTGACGGTCAACCCAGGTCCCTCTGTCTGTCCCCTCCTCGGGCATTGGTGCCCCATGAAGCGGGGCGTGGGGCACCTGTCTGTGATGCTCCAGGTGATAGAGCCCAGCCCTGGTGCTGGGGGCTGTTGTTCCCACATGCTGGGAGCAGTCCTTGCCAGGCTGTGCTGGCACCATCCTCTCCCAGGGAGGTCCCCCTGGCTCTGCCCCCCTGTCTCCTCCAAGGCACCCCTTTCCATGCCAGGCTGCTACTTGGTAGAACCCCTGCCCTACTCTACCTTTGGTTGGAGGGCAACAGGACAGGCCCTATGTGGAGAGGCTGAGGGACCTGAACCTGTTCAGCCTCCACAAGCGGAGGCTGAGGGGGGATTTGGTGGCTGCCTACAAACTCGTTAGGGGAGATCATCAGCAAATAGGAAGGGCCCTATTCCCCCCAGCAGCACCTGGGGTGACGAGGAACAATGGTCAGAAGCTGCTGGAGAATAGGTTTAGGTTAGAGATTAGGAGGCACTATTTCACTGTTGGCTAGGGTGGCTAGGATCTGGAACCAACTTCCTAGGGAAGTGGTCCTCTCTCCTACCTTGGGTAAATTCAAAAGGAGGTTGGACAAGCACCTGTCTGGGGTATTGTGATCCCAGCGTGTGCTCCGGCCAGTGGCGAGGGTTTAGACTAGATGATCTGTTCAGGTCCCTTCTGACCGCAAACTGCTATGAAACTACTATGAAACTACCCTGCCCCTAGCTGGTCAATGGAAAGTCAATTCCCATTAACAAGTCCCTGCTGCCCACCCTGTACCAGCCAGGAGGGACTGGGGCATCCTCTGGCTCCCATGTGAGCAGGTTGCAGGGCAGTGCTTTTTCAGGGGTCCCTTAGCCTGCTGCTGGGGCCTGCCAAGGAGCTGGGGATGGGTCCAGACAGTGGTCCTGGGGGCCCCATATAAGAATATCTGAGCTGCCCTGTGCTGCTTCAGACCCCAGGTCCGTCCTGCCTTGTCTCCTGTATCCCAGGAGCAGAGAGCGGAGCTAGAAGGTGAGTGCCTGGGTCTGAGCAGGGTTTTCCTGTTCCTCTCTCCCTGGTCTAGGGCCATGAGTTTCCCCTTGAATGCCCCATGTGGGGGACGGGATGGCCTGGGTTTGGATGGCGGCTGCCGGCCTGCTTGTCCCATGCCACGACCCCTGCTCTGTCTGGGCAGAGACAGGCAGAAATAAATCCCCAGGGACTTTCTCTTCCCCGTTCAGTGTGTTGCAAACCTTGCTCCTGTCCCCTCTAGCATCTCTCCTAGGTCTGGCCTCAGTATCTTCTCCTAGGGAAGCCCCACCACAGCCCCCAGCCTCTTTGCTGCCCTGCTCTGCAGCTTCTCTAGCTCCTCTCCTTCTGGGGCTGTGGGGACCAGACCTGGGCACTGGATTCAAGATGTGGACACTGTGGGGGCTTATAAAGGGCAGCATGGTCCTCTCTGTCTTGAGTTCCCTCCTTCCTAACATGTTCTTTGTCTTTTTGACCCCCCACCCTGCTGCGGGGCCTGGGTCAAGGCTAGTGTCCTTCCCCCCAGATCCTATATGCTGCCTGCCACGTCAGCCAGAGCCTGTGTCGCCTCTTGGAGATGGAGCCACGAGTGCCAGGGGCCTTGGCACAGCTGCTGAAGGGAGAGGTAGGTCCCGGCACCCCCTGGGGCAAGTGGGCTCTGCAGGGGAAGGGGAACAGGGGACCCACAGCTGGATTGGGGGATGATGGAGACACTGAGCGGAGCTCAGGGAAGGAGCAGAGAGATGGCCTGGGCTCATGCTGGCCAGGGTTGGGAGGGTGCTAAGGGGACAGGTTGCCCAGGGCCTGTCCCCTTTCAGTGCCCCACACCATGCACTGTTCCCCTGGTAGGTCCCGATGCCAGAGCTAGTGCAGGGACAGGCTCAAGAGGCCACCCTGCACCTCCTGTCTCTGCTCACCCTGCAGCTCCAGGCACCCCCACCCGGGTAAGTGCTCTCTTACCCACACCCTGCACTTTGGTATGTACCTCTCTGCCCCAGGGGGCTCAGGTCAGTCTGCCTGTGCTGTGCTGTTGAGAGCAACATGCCCTTGAGGGGTCGGGGGGACGTGTGTGTTGCGGTTGCTCTTCAGAGGTGGCCGCATTCTGGGGTTGGGGAAGGCGATGGCTGGGACTTCTCAGCCTCTCCTCACCCCTCCTTCCAGGCTTGATGTGGTGGCACTTGAGGCTGGTGAGCTCTTCACCCGTTCGGCTGTTGTCTCCCTCGTCGTGAGTGCATCGTCCCCTCCTGCCCCCATCCCCACATCTCTTGCCCCCTCCCACCCTGACTCCAGTGCTGGGGGGGTCTGGCTTGGCTTGATACAGCCCAGTCTGGGAGTGGGGGCTGGTCTGACTGTTCCTGCTCTGGGGGGGAGGTGCTTGACATTGATGGGGGGTGGCCATGTGGGGCTGCAGGGGAGCCATGGCTGCCTCTTGAGGCAGCCGGTCCTGAACCCTCCATTTGGCCCCAGAGCGCCGCGGGATTCCTGCTGACTCAGCTCTGCCAGCACGGGGTGGCCGTCGATCTTGGCGGGGAGGAAGCTACGGCGGCTCTAACCAACGCTCTCACTGCCCATGCCCAGGTACTGGTCACAGGCACTTCTCTCCCTTCATTTAACTCTGGGGTGTCCAACTCCCTTGGGCCGGGGCCACACCCAGCCCAGGGCATGGGGCATCCACAGTGTCCAGGGGGGAGGTCTGGGGGTGGTCATGAAGGTCCCAAATTCTACATTAGGCCACGACCGCTGTAAGACCCTGTCGGTGCCCTGTGGGGGGTTGGGTGTTGTTGGTCCCATCAGGCTGCCTCGAGGTGACAAAGCACAGAATTGTCCATAAACAAGCCTGGACTGAGCACCCACCCACCCACCAGCTGGTCTGTGGCAGTAGCCAGGGCTTTTCTAGGCATGGTGTGGGCAGGAACAGCTCAGTACAAAGTATTTGGGGTTCAGACCTGCCCATCCAAACCCCACGTGTGACCATAGAGATGTACAACACAGTCATCCCTGACACAGCCCCGGGCATCGCCCCTGCCCCTGCCCCCAGGAAAGTAGAGGGGCTGTGGAGGTTGTATAGGTCCAGCTCCTGCCCTCTCCCTTCTCTTACAGCTGTGTCTCCCGCCACCGCTGGGTGCTGGGCTCTATGATGGACTCCTCTTCTTCCTGCTGGAGCTCCTGGCCCAGGTACCACCCTCCTTTGCCTGGGCCAGGGTGGATGGGATCAGACCAGGCCATTCATGACCAGCAGGGTTTTTTTGGATAGCCCCCCACACTGCCCTGCTTCTAGGTCCCTGGTTACGTGGGGCAGGGGGATTGGTTACTGGGGTCCACACCCAGCCGCAGCCAGGGCTCAAAGGTGTTGGGGGGTCCCAGAGAAAAGGCATCTTTGTCATGATGTGGCTTGGAGGAGTCTGAGCCCTGATCTGGACCTAGCATCCGGGCTCTCCCCCTGCCAGGAGGAGGGGTTGGGTGCGTGGGGCTTTGCCGGCTCGGAACTATGGGACATCATGTGGCACCGGGTTGCTGCGGCCCTTGGCTTGGCCTGTGGAGAGCCTGAGATGGAGAGTGAGACGCCTCGGCCTGGCCAGCCCACCCTGGAGCCAGACTGGAACCTCATCTCCCCTCAAGGTAGGTGGCCAGGCCTCTGGGACCCTCCATGATCCCTGCTGACCAGTTGTGGCCTGGACCAGGGCTCCAGCTCCTCTTGCCGGGGAGTGGGGCTCACAGTCTCCATGGGTCTGCTCTGAGCTGGGAGAGGCTGGATGAGCCTCGGCTTCGGCTCCTAGCAGACCTTTGTGGATGGGTCTGGGCAGGTGGGAGCTGTGCTCCAGTTGGCTTGGGGGCTTGGCTCCGGAGAGGGCAGTTCTCTGGGGTCTGGAGGCCTCAAGCTTGTGCCTGTGCCCGGGCCTTGACAGGAGCTGGAGGAAGTGGGGAGCAGGCATGACAGCTCCCTGCTTGTCACAGACCCTGCATATGCCCCTGGGCCTGCCACTGACACTCTGGGCCGAAGCTCCTGACCGGGCCGTGGGGCTTCGGCTGCAGGCTTCTGTCACAGGATCCCACCATGTGCCCCATGCTGTCTGCCCCAGTGCCTTGCATCCTGCACTGTGGGAGAAATCATAAAAGTCACAGACAAGTGGGGCTGGCAGGGAGCTGCAGGGTCATGTCCAGCCCAAGGCAGGATCAGCCCTGTCCAAACCCACCTGGACCACAACCCCATGTGCAATCTTGGAGCCTCACAACAGATACCCCTGACACAACCCTAAGCATTGCCCCTGCCCCCAGAGTACAGGGGGCCGTGGCCCAACGTCCTGCTGCTGCCAGGGGGGTTGGTGGGTGCTGGAGAGAGCCCAGGCACAGGCCTTGCCCCTGCTGCAGAGGGAGGGGAACCCCCGCAAGCCCAGCCAACCTGAGCAGGGGGCAAATCCTTCCCTGCCCCTCCCCAAGGCAGCATGAGTGGGGGCAAGAGCCTTCAGCTGGGATCCTGCATGGCTGAGTCCCGGCAGGTTCATTGGCACACCCTGGGGTCAGCCCCAGCTTGGGCTGCAGCCAGCACCCAATGCCTCTGGGGCAGGGGCTTCAACCCCCTGACACATGGAGCTGAATGGCAGGGGGGCAGCTCAGTGCAATGGCAGCTGACTGCCTGATCGAGCTACCAACTCCCTGGTCGATTTGCTCGAATCACAGTAGCCACGGTGGGTCTGGGGCTGGCGCGGAGTCAGGGCCCAGGTGGTGCTAGCCGGCCCTCCCTGCCAACCCCTGTGACTGCAGGGACCCTGCTCTTCCTCAACCTGGCGCTCCTCGTCTTCACCCGGGAGCCTCACCTCTGCCTCGGGCAGCTGGCCCAGCCCGGCAGCCTTACCCTGGCCACCCTGCGCAAGCTGCTGTCTCCCGCCTTCTTGCTTCGCTTGACCCAGACGTGAGTTGGGCACAGGGGTGGCCAGGGCAGGGTAGGGCACCAGTGGCATTCAGGGGCACTGGAACATGCATGGTGCAGCTGACGGTGCCCCACTGCTGGAGCTGGACACCTTGCGGGCCCCTGTGAACCTCTGCCACCCCAGTGTGGCCTCTGTGCTAAGCTGTGTGCTCTGTCATGGCTGCAGGCAGGCAGGTGAGGATGGGGACCCTGGGCTGGTCGCTGCTGTAGTGCTCCAGACTTGCCAGCTGTTGTGTTTCCCCTTCGCCTTGGAGGTGGATGAGGAAACCCTGGCGCGGGTGGTGGAGGCCGCAAGCAAAGCTGAGATCCCTACCCATCTGCTGCAGGTACCTGGCCCCCCTTCCCCTCTCCCCACTGCCCCGTGCTCTTTCCTTCCGTTTCCCAGGTGGGACCCTGGGTTGCCTCCTTCCCTTCTCATTTCCTACCTGGAGTGCCTGGTGCCCACATCTGGCTGTGCCCATGCTGCAGGCTTCTGCCAAGGCACAGTGGAGCATGTGGGCAAAGCCAGCAAGGCCAGGGGCAGAACTGGTTTCTCCCTGCAGCCCCAGGAGGAGAGAGAAGAGCTGGAGAAGGTGCAGAGCAGGGCAGCAAGGAGGCTGGGGGCTGCGGAGGGTTTTCCCTAGGAGCAGAGACTGAGGCCAGGCCTAGGAGAGATGCGGAAGGGGACAGGAGCAGGGTTTGCACCGCACTGAACGGGGAAGAGAAAGTCCCCGGGGATTTATTCCTGCCTGTCTCCGCCCAGACAGAGCAGGGGTCCTGGCATAGGACGAACAGGCCGGCAGCTGCCAACGAAGCCCAGGGCGTCCTGTCCCCCCGTGGGGCATTCAAGGGGGTACTTGTGGCCCCAGATGTGGCGGAGCTGAGAGCGCAGCTGGATCCAGCAGGGACTGGACGTGCGGGGAGGAAAGGGGCACGGGGAGTGCTGGGGCAGGGATTGAGGGGCACGGCCTGTGTACCAGCCCTGCTGGGACCCTCCATGCTGGAGGAACAGGGGAAAGCCCCGCTCAGCCCTGAGCATTCGCCCTCCAGCTCCACTCTGCCCCGGGACACAGGAGACAGGGCAGGACAGACCTGAGCCAAACCCATGGCACCCCTGGATGTTTGCTTTGTGGTGAGTGGGGTTGGCCTTGCCAGACCAGTGCCAGTCGAGATGTCCCTGTGCCAGGAACAGGAGCCAGTCCAGCCCTACCCAGTGGCTCCAGGACAGCAGGTGTGGGGTGGCCCTGCTGAGTTAGTACCCTGTTCTCTCTGTCCCCGCCAGGCTTGCTGCCACCACCTGCCCCTGCCAGCCACGGAGCTGCCACTGAGCCTCCTCTGCCACCTGGCCCTGCGCGATGAGCGGGCAGTGGGGCAGTTTGTGGCCGTGGCATCGGAGCCGGATGTTGCCTTCCTGTCAGCCGTCCTGCTTGGCACCCATGCCCAGCCCACGCACCAGCTGCTGGCCCTACTGGCCCAGGTGGCGCGGGCCAGTCCTGCACACCTGCCTTTCCTCCACGGCCTGCTGGGTGGCTCCGACAGCACTGGCCAGGTCCTGAGCCGCCTGCTGGGCCACCCAGAGCCCCTGGTGCGTGCCGGCTCTTGCAGCCTCGTGGGCAACCTGCTGCGGCACAAGTTGGGCCTCCCCGGGGGCCAAGCCGGGCTGCTGGAACGGCTGCTGGAGCTCCTGGGTGACCCCGATGGGGCCGTGCGTAGGGCAGCTAGCTTTGCTGTGGGCAACGCGGCCTACCAGGCTGGCGGGCTGGTGCAGGGCTTGGCCCAGGCCGTGCCCTGCGTGGTGCGGCTGCTAGGAGACCCCCAGGCCAGGACCCGCAGCAACGCTGCCTCGGCCCTGGGCAACCTGGGGCGCAACTCAGCCGAGCTGGCAGACGTGCTCATCCAGAACAAGGTCCCCCGGCTCCTGCTGCACCGCGCCTGCCACGACTCCCAGCCCGTGGTGAGGGAGGCTGCCCTCATCGCCCTGCGGGCCCTCAGCCGCCAGCCTGGGATACGCCAGGTACTGCCTGTGGCCTCCGCATCTCCCTCTGCCCCATCTGCTTCTCTGCTTTCTGCTCCCTGACCTGTGCTCCCTACCAAAGCAGCTGCTCTGCTTTCTGCTCCCTCTCCGATCCCCTGCTCTGCTTTCTGCTCCCTGCCCCATGGTTCTCCCTGTCCTCTCTTCCATCTATCACATGCCACGCGCAGGCTGCCTGGCCCGCTCTTGGTACCGGTGCAGCAGGGTGCCCACTCTTGCAGGTCACCTAGCTCAGGGGCTGGTAACCTCCAGTCCATGGCCTGGATTTGGCCTGTGAAGAGACAAGATTAGGCCCTGTGGCAGGTCAGTGGCACAGCAGGGAAATGTCCCTAATCCCCGCAACTGTGTCCAGCTCCATGCCAGGCCTGCTTTCCCCCCACAGCTGCGGCCTGCATGTATCCTCACTGTCATAGTTTGGGGTTGCCCTTTTTTGGCAATCAGTGACAACCGATGGCAAGGCAGCAGCAGGGGATATAGGGATGGGCCAGGGGCCTCCCCCTGCCAAGGGTGGTTAACTGGGAGGGAAGGTGGTGGCTGCGGGTGGGGGGTGCTGTGTGACTGGCATGGCTTCCCATTCCTCTCCCAGGTGCTGGTGTCTCTCAAGGCAAGCGAGAAGCTGGGGGCCACATCCCTCGATGGGTTCCAGGCCAGTCTCTCCCGCAGCCCCCGCCCCGCCTCGGCCCGGCACTGCGAGAAACTCATCCATCTCCTCTGGCCCACGCACAGTGCCTGAAGGGGCCGGATCTGCCCGTTCCGCGGAGACACTCCAGAGCCTGCCCAGACTCAGGGACACCACCTTGCTCATCTCCTGAGGATGGCCCAGAGCACTGGACCCCTGACCCATCAAGAGCTGATGGAGAGACTGTTCCTGTGAGGACTGGGGACACCCAGGGCATGGAGAAGAGGAACTGAAATGCCTCCTTTCCATCGCAGTACCAGGAGGCAGGGAGATCCTGGCCCTGAGCGGGTCCCCACTCGCAGCTTAGTCTTCTCAAGAGGCCTTGTAGCCCCAGGATGTGCCTTCGTGTTCCCTAGTCCAGCCAGGGTCTCCTTGGTCCCTGTCCCTCACAGAAGTGCCCAGTCCTGTGGGCTGAGCATGGGGAGTCAAAGTTTCATCCAGCAGGGATGAGCACAAGCCATTGTGAGGCAGGGAGCTTGCTCCACACATGTCCTGCCCCATTTCTGGGGTCTCACAGGGGCTTGGACAAGTCAGGAACCACTGTCAGCAGCTGAGGGTGGGAATCGGCGTGTCATCCCCACCGCAGCTGGGCTGGGGATGGTCTCCCTGGCTCAGCTGGGATGGTGGCTGCAGCTGCTGGGCAGGACAGGGACAGGGCCCTGGACAGTCAAGTGCTGCTGGGGGAAGCTTTTTATTCCCCAACTGGGAATAATAACGGTGCTTAAGTAACACAGCCCAGTTCCCCTCCCCTTAGACCCCCTGTGCCACGTCCTGCTGATGGGAGGGGGGGCAGGGATGGGGCTTGGCCCTCCACCTGGGCAGGGGGGTGGAGCATCAGGGCTTTTGCCTGGACCTTTCCACCCCCACATTTTCAGCTAGTTCTCTCGTTTGTTTTATTCCAATAAATGACTTTTGCCTGGCTGGGTGTTTTTCTGCTCTCTGCCTGGGGCCACAAAAGACACACCCAGCCCCAAGGCTTGGTCCAGGCACCGTTGTCCCGAAGAGCTCAAGAACATCGTCAGGAAACAGGATTGTGGATCAGCAACGGAGCAAGGGCACAGACAGATGTGACCACAGGCAGATGCAGGTGCATCAGCACCAGCCATCGCCAGAGACACAACGTCCTGTTTCCTCCTGTTCAAAGGAGGCTGTACTAATACCCCAGGGGCCCGGCACTGGAGTAATTCCTGTAGGACCACAGGAAAAACACAGAGAGCTCTGGCCGGGTTGCCCACTGGCTGCATTATATATCGAAGTTTTAAAAAAAACCCAATCGGGGCTCGTAGGACAGGTGATGTCTTTTATTAAACCAACACGATTTTTGCAACAACAAATAATTACAAGCTTTGGGCGCATACACCCTTCATCTGGCAACTGAAGCGGTTTTTTTTATAGCAAAAATCGTGGTGGTTTAATAGAAGATATCATCCGTACTAGGGGCCCTGATCGCTTGCCCCACGCTTGTGACTCGCGCGCCGCCCCGCGCCCGAGCCCTGCCACGCGGGGCAACACCTGCAGGCACGCGGCCGCTGGCGCGTGGGGCATGCCGGGAGGCGCAGTCCTGGCCGGGCGCGGGGCCTGGCGGGCAATGTAGTCCGGGCGGGAGGGTGCGCGGGGCCTGACGGGAGATGTAGTCCCATGCGGCAGGGACGCGGGGCACGCCGGGAGCGCGCGGGGCACGCCGGGAGTGGCCTCGCCCTGGGTCTCTATGGGAACGCGGCCGTTCGGTGCCGGCGCGCGGGAGTTTCCGGGCTTCGCGTTTTCCCGCGGTGAGTGTGCCCTGTCCCCCATCCCCCCCCCCCGGCCCGGGACGGGACGGGGTAAAGTGGCGGGTGGGGGCACATCTGGGGCGCGGTGTCTAGATGTGGGTCCGTGGGGGTTGGTGGGGAGAGGCCGAGGGAGGTGGGCCGGTCGAGCCTGCAGATGGGAAGACTGAGGGGGACTGAACAGCGGCCGCCAGCTCCCTACAGGGGATGCAGAGAGGAGGGGCTCCACCCGACACCCCTGCAGACTGGGACAGCGTGAAGGGACCTTGGGGTCGCATCCTGTCCGGGCTCCGTGGAGCCAGGTCGTCGATGCCTCCTGGGATGGATCTGGTGCCCCCGGCCTGCCCCAGTCAATCGGGCGGCAGTTCCTGGCGTTGGTGGTGTTCCCAGGGGTCCCGGGCTCCGGTGCCACGGCCCCTGCCTGGCGCCTGTCCCGACTCGTCATGTGTACAGGGTCACGGTCCCCTCCAGCGCAAGGAAGCTCTCAGCTGCAGGGGCGCCTGGCCCAGCCCTTGCTCCAGGGCCAGTTTAGTGGCTCCTGGGTGGTGTCACCGCCCCACGACGGTGTCCGTGAGCCGTCTGGACTTGGCTTCATCGGGTGGATGCCGTAGCCATGGCCCGTGCTGTGGGGTTTGCACATGCGTGTGGGATTGCCCTTTGAATGGGGTCAGGCTCAGGCCTAACCCCATTCAAAGGGCAATCCCACACGCATGTCGGGCTGTCCCAGTGTCTGACTAATCCCCGCAGGCTCGTTAAATCCTTGCTTCTGCTGTGCCGGGAGCTCCCAAGGATGCCTAGGCCTGCCCGGGAGTCTCTCTGAAGGGCTGAAGGTCCCTGTCACGCACATGGGTGCTCGGGGGCAGCAGGGAAGTGCTTGCTGAGGTTGTCAGTGCTTCCCCCCGCTCCGACACAGCCAGGAATGGGGCCACAGGACCGGGGTTCATGCTTTGCAAAGGGGATTGGAGTCGTTTCCATCTGCTCATGGGCTCTGTGTCGGCAGCACCCTGGAGCCCGCATCTCCACTGCCCCAGCGCGGTCCGTCCGTCCAGGGGGCTATGGAGCTCCCCAGCGGAGCCTGGGCCTGATCTCCACCTGCTTCAGTCGTGATTCTTATTGTGGAGCATCTCCTGCCTCCCCCCTGCAGCAGCGTGTGCATCTCTTGATCTGCAGTCCCCCATCCCCAGACAGAGGCCTGTGATGGGAGCGTTGGAGCGTGGGATATGACACTGTCCTGTGACCCCCCCGACAGTCACAGGCAGCAGCTGGGCAGAGGGACAGGGGCTTTCCCCCTCTCTCTACTCACAGGAAGCTGTTCCAGCCATGGGGGCTCAGCTGTGGTGGAGGTGCCCGCTACACTTCAGAAGGGCTTGGATTGGGCAGAGGACTGTTTGCCGTGAGTTGTCCGAGGAGGCTCCTAGCTGCCATTGCCACGTTGCCCTCATGTTGGGTGCCACCTGTGTTGTTGTTGCTGTTGTCCTTGTGTCGGGTGTTACTAGTGTGTCGTCAGCCCTGAGGTCTCGGGAACCGCGGTGTCGACAGCCAAAACTGGGAGATCCCAACCCCCGCCTTGTCTTAAAGAGTGACCACAGGCTCTGTTCATGGCAAAGATTCAGCCTGGTGTCTCATCTACAAGCGCAGGATTGACACGGTTTGGCCTAATAAGCATGTCAGACCAGGAGGTACGGCGCTCGTACCTGTGACGAGGCAGTCAACATGGCACCACGTTAGCTCCCGTAGGCTGCCACGCAGCTCCCGTGCTTGCCAACCCACCTGTTCTGTAGCGGTCAAATGGATTACACCCGAGTATCTTGAATATCTTTAACTGTCCTGTGCTACGGGTTTGTTTCGCATCCTGATCCAGCCTGGTCACTCTGCCACTGGCCTGTCCGTCTCGTGGTGAGACCGTATGTCTGGCACCATCCTGGCCACGTTTGCACAGTGCAGCTTGTTCTTACGTGCGTTGGGTTTGCTGCTCTGTCCAAAGCTTTGTGCAAACAGCGCACATGGATTGGTGTTCTGGCAAGGCCTATATGAGAATATCCTGTGTCCAGCCCTTCACTGGATGCCCTGTGCCTCCACAGTGACGGTCCCGGTTGCGGGTCTGTGGCTGCTGTCCCAGTGCTGCTCTGTCCTGCAAGGGTGGCAAGGCCAGAGAAAATGGGAGTCACTGCAGATGCTGTAACAAGTGCCCAGGAGGTGCAGGGCAGTGAAGTTAAAGTCAGGACTCACTCTGGAAGAAGCCAGGCAGGGGAGCTAGGACCAGCCCACACAGGAAGCAAGGCAGTGACCCCTCCAGGACAGCTGCTCTCCTCAGTGTCGGTCAATCAATCAGTCTGCGTCTCAGTTCCTGTTCTCTGACCCCCTTGGCACACCAGCTTCAAGAGTGGGACATGGACCCATGGCTGAAAGCTGCAGCCAGGCAGGTTTAAGTTTGGATCTTAGGAAATGCTTCTTTGCTGCCCAAGCAGGGCAGCCACATGGGAGATGCCAGCGCCGGGGGGACTTTGCAGCACAGGAGGGTCCAAGGAGAGGCTGGATAGGTGCTGGGTGGGAGGATCAAGGCGCACTGATGCATGCAACCCTCCCTGACAGCAGCAAGATGTTGGTGGCCTTGACCGCCCTGCTTTCCCAGGGGCAGGGGTGATGCCCAGGGCTGTCGGGGGCAACTGTGTCATGCAGCTCTGAATTCACATGCAGGGTTTGTCTGGGCAGGTTTGGATGGGGCTGATCCTGGCTTCGGGCTGGATGTGACCCTGCAGCTCCCTGCTGGCCCCACAGCTTGAGAATTTAGTGTCCTTCCTCCATCCCCTTTGTTGCATGCCCCAGCTATGGACATTGCAACCACCTGCCCCAGCATGTCACCGTGCCCCAGGACACTGTTGCTTGGGACCAGCCATGCAGTAGCTGCCTCACTTCTCTCCCCTGGGAGGCGAGTGACATTTTACATTGCGCTTCCTTTGGTTCTTCAGCCCCAGTCTCCTGGATCAGTGTCCCTGTAGCACTGTCAGTACCCCTCGTTGCTGGGCTGTCTCCCCACATTTCAGGGCCCGAGCCAGCACCTTAGACCTCATCAGAGTGGGTGGGTGGAGGTCTTCCAGGAGCTTACGGAGAATGTGTGCTAATTATCCCTGGGTTTGAAAGCCCCTTTTCCTGGCTGGGAGCTGCCTCAACAGCCCAGACAGAACTCCTGTCTCCCTCGCGTTCACCTTGATCCAAGTGGAGCTGGCCTGGCCCGTCCTCTCTGGCTGCAGTGTGTGCATAAACCCGCTTGCCAGGGACACCTGAGCCAGGGAGCCGTGTCCGTTTGTCCCGTGCTAATTGGTTTGGCTGTCACAACAGCACAGATCTGCCTCTGGGTGTGAACGGGGGTCACCAGCCCTGTTGGCCTCCTGCTGTGGCTGGCTCGGGTTCCCTCAGCTGCATGCTGGCTGCAGTGCAGCCTGATAGGACTCCATGTTCCCGGGACCTCAATGTCCCTGCTACAAGGCTCAGCAGGAAGCGAACTCCTGTCTGTCTTCTTGTCCATGTGCCCCATGGCAGTAGGGGGCATGGCATCTGCCATCCTCCATCAGCCATGCCCATGGGGGTGTGGCAATGCTGCATAGTCCAGCATGACCCGCTGGGCCTGGCTCCTCGAGCAGGTGTGTGGAAGAGGCTGGCTTCATGCCCGCTGTGTTGCAGGTGTGTTGCAGTTCCTGCCCCCATAGCAGGGCCGCTTTAGCAGGGGTGGGCAGTCCTGGCCAGGCCCTGCGGGTCCTGCTGGGCTTGGCAAAGAGCTCTTTCCAGACATGGGCATACAGTGCCTTGCTGAGAGCTCCTACAGGCTGGCAGTTCCTGTGGGCTTGTGCTGGGGACTCATTCAACTTGTGGGCACCTGGTGCCATGGCCATTCAGGGCGGTGGGAGCTGCTCTCTGCTGCATGTCCCTGGTGAGGCTTGGCACCTGGTTAGGGGTGTCCCATTGAGTCAGCATGAGCAGGTGTTGGCCTGCGTTGTCCCTTTGGTGCTGGCAGCTTCTTGCTGTCTGTGTGTGTGTGGCTCCCCTGACCCTTCCTTGGCAGTGTTCTCTTCCCAGCAGGGGCCACAGCCGCTGGGCACAGGGCTCTTCTCATGGGTAGCATAGCTGGTCACTCTGAGGCTAGCAGAGTCCGTGCCTCTTCCACTTGCTGGGCACTGCAGCGGGGTGGGGAATGGACACACCCAGTGATGGGGTTTTTGGTTTGCAGGGACGCCCAGCCATGGGCCCAGCCTCACGGACACACAGTGTCTATGGCACGTGGCATGCACCAGGGGCTATAGGTAGCATCAGAGCCATGTTGTAGTTGCAGTGGCCCAGGGAGCATGCCAGAGGCAGGAACTTCTGTGGGGCTGCATCTCTCATGGGCCCAGCTTCCTGGGCAGCAGAGACCTAAACAACCCTCCAAGTGTGGGGCCTCTCAGGCTCTGGGCAGGCTCAGGGTTGGAGGGCAGAAACGAGTCGGGCACCAGGGCTGAGACAGGAGGGCTGTTTTGGAGGTTGGCTCAATCCCTGCTTGGCCCCTACCTGGCTACCTCCACCCAGCAGGGACCTGCCCCTGGGATGCAGCAAGCACCTTCCTGGGATGTTCATCACGTCTGTTCCTGTCTCTATGACCGCCTCCTTCCTCCCGGCTGGCTCCATGCTGGGGGCGTGGGTCTGCCCTCCAGAGGAAGGAAAGCAGAGGCAAGGGTTTCTAGGAGATCGGGCCCTGTCCCCTGTCCTGCTCCAGCTGGGCATGCTCTAACCTGGCGTCTCTGCTCTGTGTCCTTCCTGCAGGCTGCCGGACTTGCTGAGGATGCCGCAGTGAGGGGCTGCCCACCCACCTGCCCGCCCTGCTATGGCCACCCATGGCCTCGGCTGGGCCGCAGCACTATAGCTGTAGTGCTGGGCTCACGCTCAGCACCCCGCAGCCAGCCTGCAAGAGCCAGGCCTGGCCCCCGGCCCCACAGCACATCAAGCCCATCTGGAGGCTGGAGAGGAAGCATGTGAGGGCTCCACCGGTCCCCAGCCTGCTCCACCCGGGGCCCCCCAGCTTCCCGCCCCTGCCTGTGCCATGCCCTGGTGACGCTGCCCACTCTGGCCTGCCCCTGCCCTTCCCCAGCTCCCCAGGGAGCACACTGCTGTACCGCCGATCCTACGCCCGGCAGAGACCCTACCAGCGGCTTGAGTCCATCTGCCTACGCTCGAGCACTTTCAAACGCCGGTCGGTCCCCCTCCCTCCCCAGGGCCCCCCAGCCAGCAATTTCACTCAGGGCCCTGGCATGCTGTCAGCCGCCCCAGAGCTGGCCCTGCTGCCGCGGGCGCCTAAAGACCATTCCCCTTCGCCTAAAGACTCCCCCCTGGGCTTGGGGCAGCCAGCTCCCAGTCCCTACAGACCCGTGCTGAACAACAATGCCTTCCTGCGGCCAAGCAGTGCCCAAGTGCCTTCGCCCCCGTCCCCTCAGAGAAAGAGAGGGAAGAGTTCCCTGAGGCAGCTTGCCACGTCCTGGGCCTGCACTGGGGGCACCGGTGATGGCTCCATTGCAGGCCTGGAGAACAGACCCATGAAAGGGCCTCAGCCAGCTGTCCTGGCCCGCCTGCCCCCCACCCTTGAGGGCCTGACCCCATGGTGCCTGGAAGATGCGGAGAGTCGGCTGCGGAGCCTGCAGACCAGGGAGCGTGAGATCCGGCTGACAGAGGCTGTAAGGCAGCTGAAGGGCAAGGTGAGCACCTGCGAAGACTACGGCCGGCACCTCGACTCTGTCTGTCCAGCCGCCAGTGGCCTCCGCTGCAATGTACTCCCTGCGGCCGGGCACTGGAGACCGCACCTCCTCACCCAGCTGAGCCCCCAGGTCACCCTGGCTCCCCAGAGCTCTGAGCCAAGGCATTGCAGCCTCCCTGGGGGCCGGAGCCCTCCCAGTGCCAGTGCCTGCACGAAGCGCATCAGCATTCAGCTCCTCGCCCCCAGCACTGAAGCGCCCACCCCCCTGCCCTGTCGTGGGCTGGACCTCCTGTCGCTGAGCAATGGGGACACAGCTAGGCCCATGCACCTCACCGCTGTCTCCAGAGTCGCTGCCCAGATTGCCACTGTCCAGCTAGATGAGGACAAGTGCAAGGCCATGGGCATGCCGAGGGTATCCCCACAGCTCCCAGAGTAAGTGTTGGGGGAAGGGGCCTCTCTGCCTTTCCCCGCAGGATGGGGGCTGGGAACTTGGCCACCCTTGGGGGTGTCAATCTCTGCTCCATGTTCCCCCTTTCGGGCAGGTCTGGATGCGGGTGGCAAGGGGAAGCGGGACCCACGGGAAACCATGGTCCTCTCTCACCTCCCACTCTGTGTTCCAGCGCTTCCCCCAGTGAGCCTGAGGACGAGGCAGAAGAGGAGCTTCCCAATGGGCTGGATGATGAGAGCCAGGATGGGGAGGAGGAGGACGGTGAGATGGTGGGGCAGGTGCAGAGGGGGACACTGAAATGGCAGCACCATCGCAGCACCCACAGAATTATGTGCACAAATTCACAGAGTGGTCAGGCTGGCCAGGCCCCTGCTCTGGGCAGGACCAGGCCAGTGTGTGTCCCTCCTGCTCTGGAAAATTCCTGAGGATCGTAGAGTCCTGCAGCCATGAGGCCAGCAGGGAGTTCTGGGGTCACATCCAGTCTTGAGGCAGAAGCAGACAAACCCCATGTGCGACCTCGAAGCCGCATGACACTGTCACCCCCAACACAACCCCGGGCATTGCCCCCACCCCTGCCATCAGGAAGGCGGGGGCTGCAGCCGCCAATGTCCTGCTGCTGCCAGGGGGCTTGGTGGGTGCTGGAGAGAGCCTAGTCCCAGGACATGCTCCCATTGCAGAGGGAGGGGAAACCCTTCAGGCTGACCATGGAGTGAATCCCTGCCTGACACCCCCACCAATGCAGTGGGGTGAGGAAGAACCTCCAGCCTGGATCCTATGGGGCTGAGTCCCAGCAGGAGCATTGGCAAAGCTCAGGCACAGCCCCAGCCTGGGCTGCAGCCAGGACCCAGAATCCCTGGAAGGGCTTCAGCCCTTGATGGGAGGGGTGGGGAGTCAGCCAGTACAGCCCAGCAGCCTAGGACACCCCCCTTCCCTCGCCTTCCAGCAGAGTACAGGCATTGCTGTGCCTTGATCCTCCCTGCCTGGCACCCGTCCAGCCTCTCCTTGGACCCTCCCATGCTGCAGAGTACCCCAGCCCTGGTGTCTCCCCACGAACTCCCTGCTTGGGCAGTGAAGAAGCATTTCCTGAGACCTGATGGATGGAGATTCCCCTCGTGTTAGAGAGAGGGGACTCTTCCTAATCTCTGCTCTCTATCTCCCCTGCTACAGTCTCAGTCCCTCATTCCATGTACTATACCCTATGGCCACAGAGAAGTCTGTCCCCATCCCCCATGCACCTTCCATCAGAGAGCTGCAGTCTGGGGTCACCTCCATGCAGCTGGCCTGGCTTGTGAGCAGGCACACAGACATGTTCCCATCCCTGCATGTGTGAGACAAGTGAGATGATAGCACCTGGCCAGGATTTGGCTGGGGACTGCGAACAGTGCTGGGCTCCAGAAGGGAGCAGAGGGTTGCCTGGACTGGCTTGGGCAGGACTGGTGGTTTGGAAGAGGAGACCAGGCTGCACAAAGATGTGTTGAAGTCCCTGGGCCGGGGGGTGCCCGAGCACCTGTGGACTTTCAGGTATCACATGAGGGTCTCATGGAGCCCTAGGGACATGTTCCAGGTGGCTGGTCCTGGGCAGTGGGGAGGGAGCGAGGGCACCGCCTTTCTTCCTGCTCTCCCAGGCCCCCTGGGAGGCAGCAGCTGGAGCCTGGAAGCCTAATGCTGTCTTGTCTCCAACAGGCGAGTCAGACAGCTCCTCTGTCATGGGCCTGTCACCCAGCGGGTCAGTGGCGCTCATATCCAGGTAAGTTGCTAGGCAGGTGACATCCTTCAGGCAGCGGGGCCCCTCTGGGACCTGTAATCTTTGGGCTGCAGCCAGCTGCACCCAGCACTTGGACCAAGCTCTGTTATCCCAGGCACCGAGGCAGCCTGGGCCTGAATGGCCTGTCAGGTCTCCAGCTCCGAAGGCAGGGGCCGGTGCTGGCCTCCATGCTTGGGGTCATGGGTGCACATTGGCTGCAGCTCTGGTCAGCCAGACTCTAGCACCCTCGTGGGGACACCCAGAGCTGCCCCATGATGCTCCCCTGAGGACAGGGACACACGAAGCATGTGCTGGGCGAGTACATGGGCTTTATCCCTCAGCAAACATTTGGCAGGCACATCCCCAGCCTGGCGCTAGGAGCTCTGTCCCAGGACACTGTGGAGAGCAAGAGGGACCCACGGGCCCCCTTCCAGCTAGCCAGGTGGTGTGATAGGGCCTGTGGGCCTGGGAGGAGGAGGAGCTGGCAGGGGGTCAGCTGAGTGCTGCCCTGGGGTAATTGCATCGTGTGTCTACACTTTAATGGGCTTTTTGTCCCTGGCTGCTGTGAGCCTAGGGTGGGCAGCCATGGAAGGGGCTCTCTGTGAGGGGGTCCTGGGGGGTAGTGCTGCCCCTGGTGGGGCATGAGAGGTGTGTAGTTGCAGGTGTTTGTATGTGCAGATGCAGGTGTGTTTGTGCATGAGTGGCATGTACATGTGTATGTGCAAGTGTGGGTTTGAGCATGTATGTGTGTGGGATGTGGGTGTATATGTGCAGGTGTAGCTGTAAGCATAAGCCTGTGTGTACATGTGAGTACATGTGGGTGTGAGTGTGTGCAAACATGGATGTGTATATGTGGGTATGGGTATGTACATGTGCAGGCAGGTGTATAAATTCATATGCACGTGCTGGTGTATATGTTTATTGTGGGGTGTAGGTGTAAGCGTGTGTGTACACCTGGGGGTGAGTGTGTGTACATGCAGATGTGGGTGCGTATGTGTGTATGTACAGGCATGTATGTAAGGGCGTGTACATGCCTGGCCATATACACTTGTGCAGGTGTGTAATGTGCATGTGTGGGTTGCGGGTGTACTTGTGGATGCATATGCGTACATGCAGGTACGTTGCTGGATACATGCAGGTGTGAGTGTGTACATGTGCGTGTGCAGCCCTGTAGCGCCCTTGACCCTGGGGCTGGCTGTGCCCACACAGTAGGAGCAGCTGCCAGGGGGATGAAGCGCTCCGCACTGGCGCCCCGGAGCAGCCGTAGCACCTCGTTGCCATCAGCTAAATGTCCTTGGGGGCCAGCCTGGCTGTCTCTGACCTTGGGGCTCTGCCACGCCCCTACACCCATGAGCGCAGCCCATGGGTGATGTGCGCAACCCCCACACCTGCTCACTCCTTGCAGAGCTGTGGGGCTCCCTGGCTTGGGGCCGTGGCAGGCAGGTGTCAGGCAAGCAGCTCTCGTGCCCCATTGCCCTCCCCACAGGAGCTGCCAGGAGGGCCTGGCACAACGGGTGGAGGTCCAGGAGCGGGTGCTCAGACCAGCCCTCTTGGGCAGCCTCTTCCCCAACGTGCCCCCAACCATCTACTTCGGGACCTGCGACGAGAGAGGTAAAGAAGGAGGGCAGCTGGAATCTGGGCTCTGAGGGCTCCTCTCCCCCTTGTCCTCATCCCTCCCAGGCAGTCAGGGCCCCTTCGTCCCCTGAAAGGAGCCAACTAAAGTCATCATCTGCCCTTTTCAGTGCTGGGATGCCTGCCCTGGGCTCAGGTGAGGCCATGCAACAGCCCCAGCCTCTCAGGGCATTGGTTGCTCACGGGAGAGATGGGGCAAAGAAGCATTTTCCCCCCACCTGCCTACTTCCCTGGTGGGGGATCAGGCTGGCGCTATGGGAGGACAGGAGATGCTGGGCACTGGCTGTATGGAGGCAGAGGCAACTGGTGTCCACTCACGTCTGCTGCCCTTTGTGTCCCCTGCTCTCGTAACCCTGTGTGGTGGGATCCTAGAGACGGGCTTTCCTGGTGCTCAGACTGGGTTACCACTCAGCCGGCAGGCTCTCCCGCCCCAAGCTGTCTTAGGGTTACCAGGGCCCAGTCAGGCTCACCGTCTCCCTCACACCCTCTGCCACCTCCTTTCCCCTGCCAGTGGAGAAGCTGCCCTGGGAACAGCGGCGCCTGCTGCGGTGGAAGATGAGTTCAGTCACCCCCAATGTCGTGAAGCAGACAGTCGCCCGCTCACACTTCAGAGTCAGCAGAAGTGAGTCTGCCTGAGCCGCGGTGCCCTGCTGGGCTCCCATCACCCTGCCCTAGCCCCTGTAGAGCTTGAGCCAGGTTCTTGCTGCCCCGGGGCAAAGGGGCTGGTGGCCAGCAGCCCCCGAGCAGGTTGGGCCAAGCATGGAGCAGCTGGACCCAGGGGGCTGTCCCCAGAGGCTGCTGCACCATTCACAACAGCTTGAACTATCCCAAAAGGAAGGCTCCAGGCCCGGACTGCCTGAGCCAGCGTCTTTACAGGTATCTGTACCTGTAGCACCACCCCTCCAGCACAGCTGGAGCTGGGTCGTGTGAGTGTGCAGGGAGCTGGGAGGACTAGGGGAGCCCTCATGCCTGCTTTGGGAGGGTGATTCTCAGCTCAGCTCCAGGGCTGGGGGGAGCCATAGTTTTGAACTCCCCCATCCCAGCCTGGACAGGACACTTAAGGCACCCCTGGGTGAAATGGGCGGTAATGGCTGGTGCCTAGGTCATGCTGGGCACTCTTGGGGAGGCTGCCGCAGTCGCCTTGGCAGCATCTGCTGTGCTGCAAGGTTCACATAGCACTGGGGCCCAGCGCCCACTTGGGCCATCTGGGGATGGGAGCTGGAGGGGGCTGCGGAGCCATGTGCTCTGGGCTCTGAGCTGGTGAGGGCTGGGGCACCCACACCCCCTCATTCCCTTCAGGGAACAGCGACTGGCTGGGCTGCTGGGGCCACCACATGAAGTCTCCAGCCTTCCGCATCATCAAGGAGCACCAGAAGGTAAGGAGAGCTTAGGGGGTGCCCATGGTGGGAGGCAGCAGGGCTGGTGCCTAGGTGTGGTCACATGCTGCTCTGTAGCACTGGGAAGCCCCATGGAACTTGTGGCTTGGCCCGTGTGGGCTCTTTCTGCAGCTCTGGCACCCCCGGGCCTCCACCAGGGCTGCAGGGTGGTGAGAGGGGCCACAAGGAACCTGGGAGCTTGTTTCAGCATGAGCTGCCCCCTCACCCGCGATGGTGACACTTTCAAACCTGCTTTACACTCAGGTCTGAGCCTGGTTAGCAGAGGTGATGGCTTCCCTCACCACTGCCATCTCCCCACCCCCGTCTGTCCAGTCTCCCCATGCACTGGGCCCTGCTCTGGGCCTGGGTAGAGTGCAGAGCTTGGCTGCCAGGCAAACCGCTTGGCTTGGCTGTGACTAGGCATGTGGGGCACTGCACTTCCCCCAGAGGCTCTGGGTGCTGGCTGCAGCCCAGGCTGGGGCTGTGCCAGTGGTCCTGCTGGGACTCGGTCCCGGCTACAGGCTCTTGCCCCCCACTCACACTGCCTGGAGGGAGAGGGGAGGCAGGCAAGGATTTATCCCCTACTCAGTCTGGCCCAGGTGGCGGGGTTCCCTTCTGTTTGCAGCAGGGGCATGGCCTGGGCCTGGGCTCTCCAGCACCCACCAACGCCCTGGCAGCAGCAGGATGTTGGCAGCCACGGCCCCCCTGCTTTCCCAGGGGTGGGGATGATGCCCAGGGCTGTCAGGGGCAATGGTGTCATGCAGCTCCAAGGTTGCACATGGGGTTTGTCTGTGCGGGGGTTGGACTGGGTGGATCCTGCCTCGGGCTGGACATGACCCCGCAGCTCCCTGCCAGGCTCACAGCCTGGGACTCTACGATTGACAATGGACCCTGCCCCAGGCATACATAGCCCTGCCAGTACAGTGCTCTGGCCATACAGGCAAACTGGCCTCTCCGCGGTGGTGGCCTGTCCCTGCCTGGGACTAGGAGGCTGGGGGGTGGCTGCCTCAGCTCACTCGATCCTTCTTCCAGATCAACCACTTTCCCGGCTCATTCCAAATCGGGCGCAAGGACCGGCTGTGGCGGAACCTGGCCAAGATGCAGACGCGCTGCGGCAAGCGGGACTTCAACTTCTTCCCCCAGTCCTTCATCCTGCCTCAGGATATCCGGGGGCTGCGCCAGGCCTGGGAGGAGGGTGGCAACCGCCAGAAGTGGATTGTGAAGCCGGTGCGCTGGGGGGTGGGTTCAATGAGGAGCACAGGGCAGCTGGTGGGGCTCAGGGCTTAAGAGTGGGACACGCAGCCTGGGCCTGGGCATTTGTGGGGGCTGGCTCTGGGGCGTTTGGAGGGGATAGTTGGAGCATCGGACCTGGTGCCAAGGCACTGGTAGGGAACCTAATCCCCTCTCCTGTGTGTGACCCCTTCTCCAGCCAGCATCGGCAAGAGGCATCGGCATCCAGGTCGTCCACAAGTGGAGCCAGCTGCCCAAGCGCCGGCCGCTGCTGGTGCAGAGGTGACTGGGCATGGGGAGGTGGGCAGGCAGGCAGGCCTCTGTTCCCATCTCCCCTGCAGGAAAGGTTGCCTCTCAAAGGGTGCGCAGGAGCAAGGGTCCTGCCCAGGGAAATAACCCAGTTCTAAAAACCCTTTTGTGCCCCATGTCAGAACAGAGATGCCAAGTGCCTTATAATAGGAGTGGGTTGGCGATAAGGCAGTAGCTTATTGATAGGCAAGTGAGTAGAGTAGGTGCCCCCAGCAATGCCCAAGGGGGGCACTGGGATGGAGCTGGGAGACCCCAGCTCCCTTCCTGCAACAGGGAAGGCAGAGCCAATGTCCTGCTGCTGCCAGGGGGGTTGGTGGGCACTGGAGAGAGCCCAGGCCCTGGCCATGCCTCTGCTGCAGAGGGAGGGGAAACCACACCGGCCAAGCTGAGCAGGGGGCAAATCCCTGCCTGCCCCCACAAAGGCAGTGTAATCAGGGGACAAGAGCCTGTAGCCAGGACCCTGCATGGCTGAGTCCCAGCAGGAGCATTGAAACAGCTGGGCACAGCCCCAGACTGGGCTGCACCCAGCGCCTGGATCCCTGGGAAGGGGCAGTGACCTGGGCTAGGACGGGTCTGTCTCGGGACACAGGAACCTTCCTCTGGGCTATGTGCTGAGGCTGGACGAGGCATCTCCAAGCCTCCTTGTGTTATCCCCCAGCCAAGAACCCATGGTGCCCTGGGCCAGACTGCCTAGGAGGGTGAGGGGTTTCCATCCCTGGAAGCTTAGGAGTGTTGGTTGGGCCAGGCTGGTTTGGACCAGAGCTGTGGACGGGGGGGGGCCTGGGTGCAACTCAGGAGCCTGGACCATCACAGCCATGCCCCTCCCCACCCTCATGCCCCCCTCGTTGCCTGCAGGTACCTGCATAAGCCCTACCTCATTGGAGGCAGCAAATTCGACTTGCGCATCTATGTCTACGTCACGTGTTATGACCCGCTCCGCATTTACCTCTTCAGGGATGGGCTTGTGCGCTTTGCCAGCTGCAAGTATGTCTTGGGGGGCAGCTCAGGTGGGGCACAGACAAGCCGTGCTGCTATCTGGGCATGGTAGGGGGCTGATGTTGTTGGGGAGCACCAGTTCTCTCTGTAGCAGAGTAGTCTGGTGCTCCCAGGGCAGGGGTTAAGACAGAGCCCCCTCCCTGGCACTGACTGGGCACCCCATTACCCACGTGCTGATCCCTGTCTATCCTCCTACTCCCGGCTCAGGTACTCGTCCTCTATGAAGAGCCTTGGCAACAAGTTCATGCACCTGACCAACTACAGCGTGAACAAGAAGAACACAGAGTACAAGGCCAATGCTGACGAGACCGCCTGCCAGGGCCACAAGTGGTAAGGCCAGGGCTAGCTCCTCTCTATCGTTTGCAGGTGGGGAGGCCTCCACCACCACAGAGCTCCAAGCACTTTCCAGAAGCTGCCCAGTGTTGTCCCATGTCAGGCAAGGAAACTGAGGCATGGGCAGGGCCAGTGGCAGAGCTAAGGATGGTGTTTGCCAGAGAGCTCCTCCCTTGCCAAGCTGCCCTCTGCTCTGGCAACCTCAGATGCTGGGATGCGCCAGATGCAGCTGCCGGTGACCCGAGTATTGGAGGTGTCCCCGTTGTTGCTTCCAGGAGCTGGGCCAGGTCTCACCGTGCTCAGTGCTGTCCTTACCAAGAATGATTCTGCCCAGAGTTACCCCCAGCTGCCCACAGGTGCAGGGTGGTGATGGGGGCCAGGACATGCCTGGGTCATGGTCACATCTGGGCCAGGCAGGCTGCAGGTCCCCCCTCTGCGGCTCCGTGGGACCTGCAGGGTATGGAGCAGCTGACACTGCTGCCCATGCTGGGGATTGCGTGTAGGGAGGCCCTGCCCTTCCCTGCCCCCTTCCTGCTGTAATGCCCGTGTTACACAGTGCTGTCTGATCCTTCTGGTTCCTGTGCAGGACCTGGGAGCAGTGGTGACCTGTCCCATGCAATCCTGACTGGTTGTATGGGAGGTTCACTATCCCAGGGGGTTGGGGGTGCAGAGCTATCTATCCCAGCTCACCCTGGCTGCTGTAGCACTGGCTGTCTGTAGTAGAGAAGACTGGCCACAGAGGAGCACGCTCTGTGACTCTGCCCACTGTGGCTCCCTGCCCCTCCCTGCATGTGCTGTGGGGGGGACAGGGCCACTTGGTGCTGTGACCTCCCGGCATCCGGCTCCCCCAGGGCACTGAAAGCACTTTGGAGCTACCTGAGCCAGAAGGGGGTGAACAGCGAGGCCATCTGGGAGAAGATCAAGGACATTGTCATCAAGACCATCATCGCGTGAGTCTCAGGGGTCCCCCCGCCAGCTTCCTTAGTATTGCCACAGCCCTGCGCTGTCGTGTTCCCTGGTCATGTAGTTACAGCAGCTGCTGGGCTTAGCCATCACCTGCAGCCTGGGTGGAATCGGTGTCCAGTGAGCTGGGGTGGGATGGACAGATGTGTGCCCCTAACTCAGGGTAACTCTGCCAGGTGTGGCTCTCCTCTGGGCAGAGCTGGGGACAGAATGCTCCCAGCATGGGTCACAGCAGCGTGGGGGGCTGGCATCTGCAGCCAGCCTAGTGTCTTGACCCCTGCCCCCAGCCAACCTGTGATAGCTGCCACTTGCATGAGCTTCTGCTGCATTACATATGACTGTTATCAGAGCTGGGGTGGGGGGCAGTTACCCCAGGGCAGAAGGGTCTGGGGCCATCTGTCTGTCTCCTGGGACTTGGGTCCAAGGTGGGGGCTGCCCTAGGCACCTCGTGTTCATATGCTCTGCCCAAGCTCCTTTCTGCACCCCTCCCCTCCCCGGCCTATCCAGCACTGGCTGTGCCTGATGTTTGGGCCACAGGGATCTAGGTGCAGCCCCAGAGGGACTGGGAACTTTGTCTCCTTCCTGTGGTGATGGCTGTGAGGTGCCCAGGCCTCCGCTCGGGCACCCTCTGAACCTGGCTGTGCATCTGCCCTCACCTAGGCCTCAGGACCATGATCTCAGGCTGGAGCATGCCCTGTGGGGCTAGGGCAGGGATGGCAGGTCTCCAGTGCTGTGGAGCCTGTTCTCAAAGGCCAGTTTACCCTGTCAAAGGCCCCCACAGATCCCACCAAGGCTTGGCTAGGGCAGGTCACTTGGGACCTGAGTTCGGGTTCACAGAGCCCCAGAATCACAGGGCCAGCAGGGAGCTGCAGGGTCACATCCAGCCTGAGGCAGGATCAGCCCCAGACAAACCCTGTGTGCGACCTCAGAGCTGCACGACAGTCACCCCTGACACAGCCACAGGGATCGCCCCTGCACCTGGGATACATGGGGGCTGTGGCCATCAGTGTCCTGGGGGTTGGTGGGCGCTGGAGAGATCCCAGGTCCAGGCTGTGCCCCAGCTGCAGAAGGAGGGGAAACCCCCCCAGGCCAGGCCATGCTGAGCAGGGGGCAAATCCCTGCCTGCCCCGCAGCCAAGGCAGCCTGAGGCTGAGGGTGGGGGAATGGCAAGAGCCTCTAGCCAGGACCCTGCGGGGCTTAGTCTTGGCACCAGCATTGGTACAACCTGGGCCCAGCATCCAGCATCTCTTGGGGGAGGTGGGGCTTAAAACCTACCTGATGCATGGAGCAGAGACCAGGGGGCCACAACTAGCAAAGATTTGTTCAGCAAGGGTCTGTGCTGCTATGCCCAGGACTGGCCTGTTGGGAGAGTTCTGGGATACTCTGCATGAGGCATGGTGTGGCGTGGCTAGCTGCTGCCCAGCTCCCCAAGCCAGCATGCCTCCCCTTGGCTGGCAGGTCGGAGCCCTACGTGACGAGCCTGGTGAAGATGTACGTGCGGCGCCCGTACTGCTGCCACGAGCTCTTCGGCTTTGATGTCATGTTGGATGAGAACCTCAAACCCTGGATCCTGGAAGTCAACATTTCCCCAAGGTGGGCACCCGGGGGACCCTCGGCCCTACTGCCCGGCATGTCAGTTTGGGCCCCTTCCTCTCTCTCCCTTGCCAAAGCGGGGCACAAAGGCTCCCTGCCCTTTCTCTATTTCAGCATCTCTGCACGTTCCCCCGGCTGACCTGGTCAACAGCCGGGCACTCAGCTGTGCTCTTGGCAGGGCAGGGTGGGTGTACTGGATCTGGGGCCTGCATGGGAGCTGCCCAGCAGTGCAGGAGGGGACACTTGCCCTCATAGAGTTCCTCGAGTATCACTCCCACAGCCCTTGCAGGTGCGGAGAGGGGCCAGGCACCTCTGGGATCTCCAGCCACAGCAGACTCATTTCTTCCCTGCTCCCCACAGCCTCCATTCCAACTCGCCGCTGGACATGAGCATCAAGGGCCAGATGGTCCGTGACCTGCTGAACCTGGCTGGCTTTGTCCTGCCACCCGCCGATGACGTGGCCTCAGGCACCACCAGTGGCAGGAGCTCTGCCACCAGGTGAGTCGGGGACTGGACCTAGCCCAATCCTCCTCCTGCAGCTGGTCCCTGCCTTCAGCTCCCAGCTACACTGTGAACAGGGCAGAGATCCTTAGCTTGGGTGTGGACCCTCGCCCCTTCCCACAGGCCCCTGAGGTCTCTTGGGTTAGAGTTATGGGAGAAGCTTAAGGCTCTGACTGCCCGTGGTTGCGCAGGGGTCTCTGACCTGGCCATTGTGCCTTGCCCAGTGTCTAGTCAGTTCCCTCCTTGCCCAGTCTCACACCACCTCCACATGGCTCAAGAGAGCAGAGGGGGGCTCTGTGTTCTCATGGCTGCCAGCAGTGTTTGGAGTAGGTGTCAGGCAGCACCCATGGCCTTCACGGGGCCTGTGCAGTGCCCAGAAGAATGGCCACTTCCCAGGTCAGACCCTAGGTCCATCCTGCTTTGGCTCCAGTGTCACATGGCATTAGAGAGCCCATGAATCAGTCTGGAGCAGCTTGGCTCCTCTCGACTGCTAGCCCTGCCCCACCGCAGGATGACACCAGTCCTGTCTGCTGCCACTGCCCCAAGCAGAGGCCGGAGCAGCCTCTCTGCCTGCCCTGAGGCCATCTGCCCTGAGGCACTTTGTGCCTGACCTGGCCTTCGAGAAGCACCAGCCCCTTAATGGGATCCAGAACAACCATCCTGCATCCAGGGACGGGCCTGAGTCAGGCTGGGCCCTGTCCAGGGCAGAGCTGGGCAGCCGGTTGGAGATGGACACGATTCCATGCGTTCCCTGGTGCTTGGGCAGGGCTGGCTCAGTGAGTCCAGGACAGCATGGGGGAAGGAGGGACATGTTGCAGCCGGGCCTGTGACAAACCCATGGCTACAGCCAAGAGCCAGTGTGGGGGGGGCCTGGATCTGTGCTGCCAGACAGAGGCCCTGGGATCCTGGCAGATGAGCAAGGGAGTGTCACCGGGGATCCAGCTTGTGGTTTCATGTGGGCTGCGGTGGTTCTGTCTTGGCTGCAGCCACCTCCTCCCCGGAGCCTGTGGAGGCCCTGGGCCGGGAGGCTGCCAACAGGCAGAGCCGTAACCACGCCATCCTCCACACAGCCTGAGCAGCACCATGAGGGAGAAGCCCCGGCCGGCCCCAGAGCAGCTGGTGGCTGAGAAGATGAAGAGGGCATATTACCTGACACAGAAGGCGCCCAACCAGGTGCGTGTGCGTGTGCGTGTGCGTGTGTGTGTGTGTGTGTGTGTGTGTGTGTGTCCCACCCTTGCAGGCCCCTGCGCCCCCCTGGCTGCAGCTCTGAGGCCTCAGCCCTGCCATGGCCCTCCTTCTGGATCTCCTCAACAAGCAGGCAACACCTCTGTGTCTCAGTTTCCATATCCTACAGGTCGCTTGTGGCTCAGGGAGCTCTGCTGAGAGCCACAAAGTGAGAAGTGGGGTGGAAGGGACCTCTGGAGGTCATGTCTAGTCCAACCCCCTGCCTGGGGCGGGATCAGCCCTATGAGGTGCTGGGTGCACCTAGACCATCTCCATCCCCATCTGGAACCCTCCAGGGCTGAACAGCCCCCCTCTTCCTTGATGTCACCCCTGCAGTCTCCCTGCTCAGGCAGTGAAGAAGTCTCTCCCAAGAAGTATCTCTACTGTTGCAATGTAGATTATTGCACAGTCCGGTGGGTAGAAAATTGGCTTATGGGATGCACCCACAGAGTGGTGGTGGACGGGTCAGTTTCTACCTGGAGAAACGTAGGCAATGGAGTCCCCCCAAGGCTCTGTCCTGGGACCAGTACTATTCAATATCTTCATTAGTGACTTGGACAAGGGAGTAGAAAGCACCAAGTTTGCTGATGACACCAAACTATGTGGGGAGGTACATAAACTGGAGAGCATGGAGCAAATCCAGGCTGATTTGGACAGGCTGGGGAAATGGGCCGCACAGAATAGGATGCAGGTTAACAAGGATAAGTGTCATGTGTTGCACCTGGGGAGGAACAGTCATCAACACTCCTATAGCCTGGGAGGGATCATACTGAGTAGCAGGACTATGGAAAGGGATCTCGGAGTTGTAGTCGACTTCAAAACGAACGTGAGGAGGTAACAAGTAAAGCTAATTGCACCCTTTCTTGGAGAAGTAGATGCATCACAAACAGGTCCAGGGAGGTGATCCTGCACCTCTGTATGACACTGGTCAGGCTGCAGCTGGAGTACTGCGTCCAGTTTTGGGTATCACACTTCAGGAGGGATGTGGATGTCCTGGAGAGGGTTCAGAGGAGGGCCACTCATCTGGTTAAAGGCCTACAGAAAAAACCCTATGTGGACCGATTGGGAGACCTGAACCTCTTCAGCCTCCACAAGAGGATGCTGAGAGTTGATCTCATAGCTGCCTACTAACTCATCGGGGGGGCCAGCAAGAAATAGGGGATATGATTACCCCCATCGGGGTCGCTAGAAATAATGGCCACAAACTGGAAGAGAGCAAATTCAGACTGGACATCAGGAAAAAATTATTTACAGTGAGGGTTGCCAAGATATGGATTACTCTTCCAAGGGAGGTGGTGCTGTCCCCTTCCTTGGAGGTGTTTAAAAGGAGATTGAACAGACACCTGGCTGGGGTCATCTGACCCCAGCACTCATTCCTGCCCAGGCAGGGGGTCGGACTCGATGATCTAATAGGTCCCTTCCAACCCTACTTCTATGAAACTATGAGATCCAATCTAAACACACTGGGCTGCAAACCCCAGCCCTGGGTCCGCATCCTGCTCTCGGCAGCAGTGGGGAGGGCTGGGGTGCAGGACTGAGCCAAGAGCTGGCCCCAGGGGCTGTGGCCCCCTTTGCCATCCTCTGGACCCACACCTGCTGCTTCCGGGTACAGGACTTCTACACCTCAGTGCTGGATGTGCTGACGCCAGATGACGTGCGGGTGCTGGTGGAGACGGAGGACGAGCTCTCGCGGCGCGGGCAGTTTGAGCGGGTCTTCCCCGGGCCTGGTGCCTCCCGCTACCTGCGCTTCTTCGAGCAGCCACGCTACTTCAACATCCTCACGGCCCAGTGGGAGCTTCGTTACCACCTGTGCAAGGGCAAAGGCAAGTCCCCTCCGCACCCCCTGGGTTCTTTACAGTTCCTTCCCCCCAGTGCCCTTGGATGTCCAGGGAAGGGCTGGCCCAGTGTGGGCCTTGAGGCGGGTCTGGCTCCCAGCAGGCTCTGTCCTAGAGGGCTGCATTTGGACATTAACCCCTCCAGGACTCTGCCATCACCCCCCAGGTCCTTGGCACAGTGAGTTGTAGGGAAGTCAGGCTGGAAGGGACCACAGGAGTCCCTTCTGGGCTAGCCCCCTGCACAAGGCAGGAGCACCCACATCCACACCACCCCAGACACGCATCTGTCCAACTTGGTCTGGTTTCCAAGCATGGAGGTTCCATCCACGCCCCTCTCAGTCCAGTTGCTCTTGGACTCCTGCCTCAGTTTCCCCTGCCGCAGCCTGAGGCTGTTGTTCATAGTTTCTAGGGTCGGAAGGGACCTGAGCAGATCATCTAGTCCGACCCCCTGCCCTGGCAGGAAAGAAAGAGTACTGGGGT
>NW_017728949.1:51924144-51940361 GCF_001723895.1 Crocodylus porosus | reverse complement strand
CGGCCCGGCCCGTGCCTCAGTTTCCCCCTCTCGGAGCTCCGGAGGACGCAGCCCCCGCCGGGACGAGCCGGTGCCCCGGGCCGGCGGAGGGGAGCGGGCCCCGGGCATCAAACGCAGCAGCAGGGCGGCAGCTGGTTGAAATTTAACCACAATATTCTCGGGCTCCATTGTTTCCAGAGAGGCCCGATATTTCCACAACAGGATTATGGGATCTGATTAAGTGGCTGAGACAACAATGCGGCCTGGGATGGGCTTCCCCTTCCAGCTGCCAATAGGGCAAAGTAAACACAACACCCTGATTTCGCCAGCCGGGCCCTGGGGGCCCCGGCCCTGCCCCACCGCCCGCGCCCGGCCGCCCCCGGCCCCTCTGCGCCCACCGGCCCGAGCGGCCGCGCTTCTTGCGCGCGTCCTATGCGCTGCTGCATGAGGAAGCACCAGGTGGGGGGACCGCTGCCCCCCATTCCTCCCGCAGGGCTGGTGGCAGCTGGCACTGCCCGCGTCAGCCCCCCTGGCACAACGTGACCCTCCCGGGCGCCAAGCCCCTGCCCCTGCCCCTTGCTGTGCCCAGGCAGAGCCCCCCAGCCCCGGGGCCACCCGTGCTGGATGGCAACCTCCCACCCGGAACCCCCCCGCCCTGCCCTGCGCCTGCTCGCGGGGGCTTGCCCCGAGGGCCTGATCCTGTGCGGCGTGCTGCTGGGGGCGCGGCCCGCCACCCCCCTGCCCGCAGGACGCCGGGGTCCCGCCCAGCGGCAAGGGCAGCCCCGGCCCCGCTCGGGTTGTGCCTCAGTTTCCCCTCGAGGCACAGGGCAGCTGAGAGCAGGGCCGGTGGGAGAGGCGTGGGCCTGCAGACCCCCTGCTGCTGTCCCTGCCTGGCCCGGGGCTCCGGGGGCCGCGCAACCTGCAGCCCAGGGGGTGCTCGATCCCTATTTTTGCCCAGCCGGGCTGGGACCCCCCTCCCCTCCCCTCCCCCCCCTCCGACGTTCGGGTTTTTTCTCTGCTTTCCCTTTTCTAAAAATACCGGCCGGCTGAAAGGTCCCTTTAATCGCGGGCACAGAGCCGCCTTTAAGGCCGTGGGGGCACGGGGCCGTGCCCGGCGAGCGCTAATATTTGTGGAAGCGCCTTTATGGCCGGGCCGCGGCCCCCCTCCATGGGGCCCGCCTCGGAGGGGTCGGGCTGGGCTTGGGGGACCAGGGAGGTGCCCCCGCGAGAGTGGGGAGGGCTGCCCCCCCAGCTGCGGATGGGGGTCCGGGGAAGCTCTGCCTCCAGCCCCTCTGATTGGCTGCCCTTCTCCGGGGGCGGGGCAGTGAGGGAAGGCAGCCAATGGGGGGGTTCCCCCTACCCCCAGCACTTGAGGTCTCCATCCTAAGGGCAGGCTGGTGTCCCCCCACCCGCCATGCAATGGCCACGTGTGGCAAAGCCAGGTCCGGGCCGGAGCGTGGCCCTCTGCCCGGACCCCCGGCAGCCAGCCCCGCGGCACTGAGCATGTCAGTGCTCAGCCCAGCCACCCCAGGGTCCCCCGTCCCAGTGCCCCACGGCCTCTACCCTCCTCGCTTGCTGGGGGCACGGAGTGGAGCGGGGGTCTTGGGTGGGCGACGGGATCCGTGGTAGTGAGCACAGGGCAGGGGAGTCCGGGTGTGTGAGAAGCAGAGGAGGGGGCAGAGTCATCCCAGCCCCCCGGCTGCAGCCGGACCCGGGGCGCAGAGACGGCGCACAGGGCTGGGAGGCCCTGCTTCCACGTGATCCGCAGCAGAGAGAGCCGGCAGCGCCGATGTCGGATGCCCCCAGCCAGCGACCGGGGCCCTTTATTGCGGAGCAGTGCAAGTGGCCGCCAAAGGAGCGGAGACCCCAATACCCCCTCCCCTGCCCTGTAGCCCCCGAGTGCAGGTAGTGTCCCCCCAAGTATGTGCAGTGTCCTGGAGCTGGGGTGGGACGTGGTGGGGCAGCGACAGCCACAGCAAGGCAAGAAGGGGCTAAATTTGGTGGAGGGGGCAGGGAGGAGCGGTGACCCCACAGGAAGGGGGACAGAGCCGGCGGTCAGCTGAAGAGGCCCTTGGCCTTCTTGGGTTTGGGCTTGGACACGAGCAGTCGCGGCTTCTGGCTGGGAGATGAGCCCTCCTGGGAAGAAAGGGAGCATCAGGCACAGGGGCAGTTCCCAGGGCCCCTGCTCCAAGTCAGCAGGCCCCCCGGATCAGGATCGGGGCCCCTGGTCCCCTGCTCCGGACCTGGGGGCGGGCAGCAAAGGCCTCAGGCTCCCTCGGCACTTACCGCAGCGGCTCCGTTGCTCCGGGCTGGAGAGAGCGGGGGCTCTGATGTGCCCTGTGGCGGCTCCGGCGGCAGTGCCGTGTCTGTGGCCCCCGCAGCCTCGTCGTGGGGTGCAGCGAGCTCCGGGGTCTCTTCTGGGACCAGGGGCAAGAACACGGGTCGGTGTAGGGGGGCAGGACCGAAAGGGTGAGGAGCTCCCAACACCCCGGCTATGGGGCCAAGGGTCTCCAGCCCCCGTGAGCAGCCTCCCCTCGCCCAGCCAATGTCCCCGTGGCAGAGAGGGAGGCGCAGCCTGGCCAGGTCAGACCCGCAGCCCCTGGCAGAGGCCTGGTGCCCCCAGCGCACCACCCTCCTTCTTGCCCCCCTCACCTGAGCCACGCCATGCCCGGGCTCCCTGCTGGACCACGGCTCTGTAGAGGGGCTGCAGCTCGTCTGCAAATGCCTGCCCGTCCCCAGGCCCGCACACCCAGGCCAGGCTCTGTGGGGGAAGAGTCACTGTCAGGTCTGGGGACAGCCGTGGCAGACCCGGGCTCCAGGGAACAAGCAGATCCCACCCAGGTGCTGGGTGCTAGGGAGTGGGCTCTGCCTTGCTACCCCCCGCTGCACACCATTCCCAGGGGCAGGGGCTGGCACCGACGCCTGGGCACGGTGCACTGCAATACCCCTGTGCCTGCACGGTATTGCAGCCGGCAGGGGTGGGTGCCACGGGAGCTGGGGGCAGAAGGGCACATCCCTGCGCCCTGGACAGAGCTGGCATGCCCCGGTCACCGCCTGCCCCGGGGATGCCAGGGGATTCCCCAGCACCAAGGGTACCAGACGGGCGCCAAACAGCCAGAGCCAGATCTAGAGCCAGCACCAGCTCCCAGGACCTCGAGCATCCCTGTGGGACCTTCCAGGATGCTGTGCTCCCCACAGCCAGGCAGGGCCATCCTTGGCCCCCACCTCCACCTCCACCTGCCCCGGGCCAGCCCCAGCGGGCAGCGGGGCAGGGTCGCGGGCAGCACCTGGCACAGTGCTCTGCTCTGGGCAGAGGCTGCACTGGGGGGGGCGGTCCCTGAAGGCACCCCACTTCTGGCAGCCCTGTGGTCCCCCGGCTCTGGGCAAACCCGGGAAGCCGCCCCAGCGCGTGCGTGCCAAAGGTGCGGGCGCTAACCTCTGCCCCACTGGCCGCTCCCTGCCCGGGCAGACGGGAACAAAGTGTAAGAGATAAAGGCCTCGCTCCTCTCGGCAGAGGAGGAGGAGGAGGATGGGGAGGCGGCGGCTACTCAAGGCCAAAGTCCGTGGCCTGCTCCGAGCTTCAAGGCACAGCCCCCCTCGTTCCCCGGCTGGGCAGGGGGGCCGGGTGATGGTGCAGGCCCTGCACCGCTGGCCTCTCCCTCCTGCCAGCCCCTGGGGCTTCCTGCATTACCCCCCAGCTGTGCCAGCTGCGAGACCCCGATCCCACAACCCGCGGGTTGTGCTGCCCCAGCTCCCAGGATCGGGCCTCGCAGTCAGGCGCGCCACGGTCGTTGCACTCGGCTGTGCCGCCCCGAGCCGGCCTGGGCCGGGCAGGGCACGGGAGTGCCTGGGCACGGGCTGAGTCACAGCCACCGCTGCCACCTGCAGCCAGCGCTCAGGCCAGGATACGGCTCCTCCGCCTCCCCCTGCCTGTCCCGGAGCCACCCGGGGGCAGCTGCGCCGTGCCCAGGCCGCGCCGCGCCCGCCGTCGACCCATCCCCAGGGGCAGCGGGCGAGGCAGGGAAGCGAAGGTGCTTCCAAGGCAGGACAATGGCAGCCTGGAGCCGCCCAGATCAAAGGCACCAGCCGGAGCCATAATTCAGCGCAAAGCAAACAGCAGCTGCCCGGGAGTTTGCAATGTGTGCCCGGAGCGCGGGGGCAGGGCAGCGCCTACCCCACGCCGCACGGGCATGGTGCCGCCGGGGCCCGCCTTGCCGGGCCGGCTTGGGACGCGAGGCCCAGGGCTGCGGAGCGCCTGCCCCTGCATCTCCCCCGGCCCGAGCACTCCACCCGCACCCAGGCTGCCGGGGCATGGGACCTGCCCCAGGGCCGTGGCAACCTGCCCAGAGCATCCACGGCTGGAGCCACCGGGCTCGACCAGCCAAGATCCTGCCACATGCGATGGGCACAGGAGGGACCTCCTCGGAGGCGTCCGGCCCACAGGGCATTTGCCAGGGTCCCACGGCCCAGCAAGAGGCCTAGGGGATGAGCTCCCACCCTGGCATGGACGGGGGAGACGGCGGCTCCATGCTCACAGCAGCCGGGGGCCCAGGGAGCTGGCAGCCGTGCCCGCCGTGTCCTTGGGAGCAGGAGCCTCTGGCTGGGGGCGAGAGGGCAGCTCATCCCCCGGCGCGGGGGCCGGCCCAGCTGTTATGACTGCCCGGACACAAGGCCGTGCGCGCCGCCCCTATCAGATGCCGGCGAGTCAAGGCTGTGGCCGCGGGCACCAAGCTGCCCGGAGCCTTGACTGCCCCCGACTATCCCATGCCCAGGTAGCAGCTGCCCAGGGCTGCCCTGCCCACCTGCCCCCAGGCTGGGCTGGGGTCCCCTCCCTTGCGCCCAGGGCCAGAGACTCGTGTGCACCCCAAAGCAGCCCCCCTCCCATCCAGGCTCCTTATCTTCAGGTATGGAGGGGCCTCTCGGGTGCTCATGGCACGGGCTGCTCCCTCCCCTGGGGACAGGCCATGATCCTGTCCCCAAGGCACGAACTGGTGCCAGGGACGAGAGGCAGCATGAGTGGATGGTTAGTGATAAAAGGGGATGGCATTGGGGGGGCATGCGTCTCCAGACTGGAGGGACGCTGGCAGTGCCCATGGAGTGCCTGTGCCCTGCCGGGTAAACGTCACCGACGCCGGCCCTGGGGACAGGGCATCTCCAGGCCGAGACAGAGCAGCAGGTGCTGGTGCCGCCTGCCCTGCCCCACAGCTGCACAAGGGAGGAGGGGGTAACCCCAGGGTCCCCTCAGCCCCTACCCGCCTTGCTGCTGGTTCAGATGGTCTCTCCCCTGCCAGCACTGGGGCTGCAAACCCTGCCCTGGCTCCCCCCAGCCCTGGCTCCCCAGCACCAAGCTGGCAGCAAGGAGCTGATCTCGGTGCCCCCCACCCCCTGGCTCGGCGCCAGCGCCCGGAGCCGTCGCCGCGGCCCAGCGCCTGGGGCCCTGCAGCCCCCCCGCTCCCATTTCCTCGTGTATTTTTAACTGGAAAACAGCGGGCTCGGGGCCGGCGTGGAAATTACAACCCAGCGGCTGCGGCCGGGCGCTGGGCTCTGCCCACATTCCCGCGGCCGGCCTCAGCACATGTTCCACCAGGGGCACGCTTCATAACTCACGCTGCGGCCGGCGCGGAGGGCGTGGGCCCGGGAGGGGAAGCCGCGGCTTTCCCCGGCTCCATGGAAGTGGCGTGGTGGAGCGGGGCGGCCGGGGAATGGCAGGACGAGGGCGCTGCCGAGCCCAGGGCAAAGCCTGCTCCTGGCACCAGCCTCTCCCTGCTCGGGGCATTGCTCAACACTCCCCGCATCACAGCACCGGGCATCGGTCTCCTAGGATGGAGCTGGTGTCTTGGAAGGAGCAACCTGGAGCAGGGCACTGCACAGCCGCCCTCTCCCTGCTGCCGGTCACCCAGCACCAGTGTCTGGCTGATGGGCACCCACAGGCCCATGCTGCAGCCCCCCAGGACTGTGCAGCATGGAGCTGAGACAGGAGCCATGGAACTCCTTGCTGCAGGAAGCCTCAGCTCCACCGTCCCCACACTTGCTCACAACGCAGCCCCCAGAAAGCGCCAGGGGCAGCCAGACGGGCTATGAACAGCCAAGAGGGCACACAGGGGGCTCAGCACCCGTGAGACATGAGCAGGGAGTACATACCGGCTGCAGTACGGGCACAGCTGGGCTGCCCTTACCCTCCCAGCACCCCAAAAGATGGCACGGAGGAACAGAGAGAGCAGAGTGCCAGGGCCCCAAGCCAGGCTTCAGTTGCCCCGCTGGGGTGGGGCAGGAGCAGGCTGGGAGCACCTGGGGCTGGCCCACAGGTCTTTCCTGCTCCCCAGGCAATGCAGGGTCACAGGCACGGATCTGGGGGGAGCCCAGGAGCTCAGCCGTCCCCTCCAGCAGGGAACGGGGAGCTGGGGCAGGACCCCATCAGGAAGCAGCTGCAGCAGGGCTGGGCAGGGGGAGAGGGTCCTGGCAGGGCATGGGGAAGCAGGGGGTTCACTTGCCCACCCCCTGCCTGCACCCCTGCCCGCCTGTTTGCCTTTCCCCGGCCTGGGCAGGGCGTATGTCAGGTGCAGAAGGGTGTCCCCGTGGCCTGGTCCTGGGCCCACGACCCCCAAGCAATGTCCCACCCAAGGCGCAACCCCAGGGCACCCAAGCAGCAGCCGGCTGGTGGGCCAGGCAGAGCACCCCAGCCTCCTCCTGGGCCGGCTCTGCCAGGAAGTCCCGCTGGGCTGGGAGCCGGGCACGGCTCACCCCGGTGTCCCCGTCACCGTGGGGCAGGGCAGGGAAGTGGGTCAGTCGCGGCCGCGCCGTCATTGTTATTACAGGGTGGCTCACCCCGCTGCCAGCTCATGCAGGCGGTGGGGGGACACCGGGGAGCGGCCGGAGACCACGGGGATGTGCCTCACCCCAAACACCTCACCAGAGGGATTACCCGCCAAGACAAAGGCGGGGGTGGGAGCGGCCTGGAGCTGCGCCAGGCAGGATTAGGGGCTTTGGGGGGAATCTGGGCGCGTTCGGGGCACCCCCTGGCCCGGCAGACGGAAGTGGGCACGCACAGGGAGCCACGCTAGTCCCACGCGTGAGTCAAGCCCCACCAGCAGGGACATGGCCCTGTGCCCCCCCGCCCAGCCGGGCCCCCAGGTGCCAGCTGGGTGCCCAGGTGCCCCCCAGGTGCCCGCCAGGTGCTTCCCCAGGCCTGGCTGGAGCGGGTCCAGGCAGCCCAGCTGCGGCCCCGGGAGCGAGCGCACAGCCCCTCCATTCACGGCAAAAATAACGCACTGGGGTGTGGCCCCCGGGCTGGCGCGGCCCCCGCCCGGTCCTGTTTATTCAGCATCTGGAAAACACTCCACCCCCCCACCACCGTCCCCAGCCCCCAAATCACCGCAGTGACCTTTCTTCCTGGCCCCAGCCACGCGGGCTTCTCCCCCGGCCAAAACACACAGGCCTAGGGGCTGTGGGTGGAAAGGGGGGGGGTGATGTCAACCCCCCCCAAAGCTGAGGTTTTCCTGGCAGGAGGGGCCGCTCCGGGTGATGTCATGCGAGCTGACGGCAGCCACATGAAAGGGCCTCGCTGCCCAGGAAACCCGCAGCCAGACAGACCCGCGATTCTTCCTGGGCCAGGGAAGAGACCTGGGGGTGCCCTTGCCTCGGCCGGACCCTCGCCCGGGGACCCCATGGCTGCAGCCCAGCCGGCAAGAGGTGCCCACTGGCTCCATGCTGCGTGGGGCAGGTGCATCCCGGACCCTGTGTGTCCCCAGGGAGTGCCCACAGCAGTGTGGGCAGGGGGGCAGGGGCCATCCATCAGATGGGGTTTTTCTTTCCAGGGGATTACATGTGGGACAGCTGGGAACACACAGGCATGACCCCGCTGGCCCCGCTTCCTGCAGACCCTGGAGGGGGGAGAGGGGCTCCCAGACTGGCCCCTATCCCACCCCGGGTCTCAGAGGGAGTAGGAGTGCTCAGGGCAGCCGGGGCAGAGCAGCACGAAGCTGCCCACAGTGACTACCACGGCCCCGTGTGGCACCAAGGAGGAGGCTGGGGTGGGAGCAGCCGTCGAGACCCCTGCAAGGTATGGGGCATCACATCCCCATGCCCATGGCATTTGGGGGCCATGTGTCAAGCCAGGCTGGAGTCTCCTGGTGCCCACAGCCCCGTGCCCAGGTTGGGGGCAAGGGGGGCAGTGCCAGAGCACAGGGCGCCAGGGCTAGCGCAGCGCCCGGGGACAGGGCAGCGTGAGCTGGGCGCAGCCGGGAGAGCTCGGGGGTGGCAGGGACCCCAGGAATGCCCTGCCCTGGCTCTGGACGGCCCCGCTCCAGGCAGGTGGGGGCTAGGGGCCCTGCCCCCTGCCCCAGATGCACAAGGCCCAGGGCCCGATTTTGCACCTAGGCAGCTCTGGACGCAGTGGCCACGAGGCCGCACGGGTGTGTGCTTGGGCCCGCGCATCAAAGCAGCCAGCTCGAGTCGGTCTCGGGCAGCGGGCGTGTGGGTTTGGCCCGGAGCGCAAGCCAGAGGCGCTGCGGGCAGCCCATGGGGATCGGAGGCGCACACATGGACCCATGCATGCCTGTACACACCTACACGTGTACACATGCACACACACAGGCACACATGCGCGTGTGCACATACATGTGCCCACGCACATGCATGTGCAGACTTACACATTCCCACACACCTACACATGCACACAAGTGCACACACGACCAGGCCTGTGTGCACACATACATGCAGGCACATTTACATATTCCCAGCTGCCTACACATGCACGCACACTCGTGCGCATACACAAGCAGGCCCACATACTCACATGCACACACAAGTGCCCACAAGTGCATAGGCATGTACGTCTCCCCACACATCTAGATCCATGTGTGCACATGTGTATGCACACCCCATGCAACACATCCTCCCACTCCCCCTAATAAAGGGCAGCCTTCAAGGCCACGTGCCAGGAAGGCCGCGGGCTGGGCCGGGCGCAAGATACCTGCCGCGCCGGAGTGCTCGGTCTTATCGGGCAGGCGGCGGGCAGGGGCGGGGGCGGCGGGGGTGTTTGGGCTGGCCGCGGGCCAGCAGCCTCCGCATTCCAGCGCGCGCGAAGCCAGTCAAAGCTACCCGGGCCTGGAGCCACCAGGAAGCGACACTGGAGCGGAGAAGCCCATGGGACCGGGCAGGGAAGCTGGCGAAGTGGGCGCGGCCCTGCCGGCAGCTCCCAACCGGGCATGACTGGGGGCAAGAGGGCTGCGTGTTGCACTCCCATGGGGGCAGTAGTCAGGCCTGAGGCACACCACGATGCAGGGCAGGGAGCACGTCAGAGTGGCCCCCTGGGCGCCGTCCCCATGTCCCTGCTCCATGGCACTGCCAGGCATCGTCCCCAGTGCACGTGTATCCCCATGTCCCTGCTCCATGGCAGTGCCGAGTGCCATGTGCAGCAGACACGTGGCACCACCATGGGGCACCCAGCATGGTGGCACCCAGTGGGACATGAACCCTGATCCACACTCCCCCCCAAGAGCCCCCGCGTGCAACCTGGACTCCAGTGCTGGCAGGCAGAGCTGGGCCTCTGCCCTCCACCCCCACCAGTGCCAGAGCCCCAGGCAGCGCCCGTGACCTAGTACCTGCTGCAGGATCATGCCCGACCCACCTCTGGTGCAAGCAGGTCCTGGGGGCAGATGACTCCTTGGTGCTGGGGGCACCAGCAGCCGGGCTTAAATCTTGGCCTAATCCCAGCCGACAAGATCCTTCGCGGGGCTGGGGGTGGGCCACAGGGCACCGGGGGGCTGCGAAATCACACGTTACGCGCCTGTCGTCTGCCTGCCTCCGGCGCCGGGCTGGCACTGTGGGGTGACTCTGGCAGGTGCCCCTGCCCCTGCCCTGGCTGGGGTCATCTCCAGGTGAGGAGAGGGGGGCTCCAGTATGCGGGTCCCATTACAGGCACCTGCTGCCCATAAAACACGCTGTCAGGGGCAGAGGTATTGCACACCCTGGAGGCGCCTCCTGCCCCACAGACCCCAGGCCTGAGCTTGCTCCAGAGACCAGACTGGGGTAGGGGGCATAGAGGTGCCAGGATCAGTGCACGAATGACCCCAGCCCCACCATTGCAGCCCCCAGCCCTCGTCCCCAAGGGCTGCGTGGGCACCAGGGTACACTTGTGTGTGACTGGCGTGAGCCCAGGTCACGACTGTTCTCAGTCCGAACCCTCCAACCCCCCATGACTCGTGTGCTGTGACCTTCGGCCCAGGCTCCCCAACTGCCTGCTCCCCAAGATAATCCAACCCCGACATCTCCTTGCAGATGAATCCAGGTGGCTGCACAAGACCCACATCCCTGAAGCCCCATGACACGCAGCAGCACGTTCAAGGCTACGGACCCCTCACCAATAAGCCCCGCCAGCCTACTTGGGACCAGGCCCAGGACTGGTGTCCCCAGGATGTCCTGCCAGCCCCTCTTTACAAATTGGCTCAGTACCTTCCATCTCCCAGGTGCTCCCAAATTCGTTCAAAATAAGCTTGGTGGCCAAAGGTGCCCTCAGCTGGCTCTTCTGGAACTCTTGGGTGTGGAACAACCCGGCTGCCTGGTCACAGAGGGTGAGCTCTGGTTTCAGGTCTTAAAGGATGGCGCAGCGCTTCCCCCTTGTTGGGTGGCCCCAGCCCCTCCCCAAGCCTGCGATGGCTTTTCACCAAGTGAAACCCACCTCTTTCCCCCTCAAGCCCAGCTGGCACCAAGGGTCATGGCACATCCCAGCCCCTCCCAGACAGTGAGAAGCAATCCCCAGGGCTGCCACTCCGATCCCAGGACTCTGGGTGCTGGAGCTTAGAGGAGACCAGGAAGGCGAGACCTGCCCTAGGGCTGCCTAACACAGGTCCGAGCAGCCTGGTGATGGGGGAGCCCAGGAAGGGGTGGGGCTGCCCTTGCCATGCCTGGGCCTTCTCCGGAGAGCTCGGTGCTGGCAGTCCGGTGCCATTCCCGGCACGGCGGGTGCCACGCGTGGGCTGGGGGGGCGCCAGGCTGAGGGCAGGGGAGGGCTGGGGCCGGCGGCAGCTGCTGGCTGGGCTTGGCTCCGAACCCTTGCCAGATGTGAGCAGATGTGCCCATGGTTACTGCGGCAGCCACTTGAAAGGCCCTGGTATGGAACAGCTGGCGAACGCCGGGCCGCCTCGCCCATGCCCACCCGCCGGCTATTTATAGGGCGCCTGGTGCCCACCCCTGACTGCTCAGGCCCCAAACCCCTGCAAGGGCCAGCTGGAGGAGGGTAGTATCGGGCTGATGGAGCTGAGGGACTCCATCCCTACCCCAGGACAGCCAGGCACAGACACGGCTGCTGGGGAGGCATGGTTGGGGCATCTCCAGCCATGTCTAGGTGGGCCAGGTGCTAATGAAGACCAGGTGCTGGGGCTGTGCCCTGGACACTAGAGTCCTGTGCATGCCCCCCCACTGCCACATGCTGCCTCTGGCTCTGGGGACCCCAGACCCACTCAGCTCAGTGCCCCCTGTCCCGCCTGGCAGACAGAGGGGGACACCACCCCCAGGGCCACCAGAGACGGGACCCAGGCACCCAGGGGACTCCCACGCCTGGCCTGAGTCAGTGACCAGGCTCCGAGGGGGGCAGCAGCCTGTCCTGGGGTCTCCGATAAGAAGCAGGTATGGGCGCCTGGTGAGATGTAACCAGCACAGCGGGGGCCAGCCGGAGACGGAGCGCGGGAGCCTGGAGCCACGGGGCTGTCACAACATGATCCCGTGGCCTGGCTGGGGGTGGGGGGGAAGGCCCAGGCTTGCCCATGCCCTGGCCAGGCCTTGGAGGCTGGCAGCCGGGGCTGACGCGGAAAAGGAACAGAGAGAAACAGCAAACCTCAGTGCCCACAGGGCGGGCAGCAAAACATGGAGCCAGGGCAGGGCGGGGCAGGCCTCTGGCTCCACCGGGGCGCCGGCCTCTGCACCACGGGCACCGCTGCCTCCACCACGGTGCCAGTCTGTACCGGGGCCTGCTCCTGCCTGCAACACCCCCGACTGCAGGACACGGGAGCTCCCACCGCGCCAGGGCAGGCATGACATGCACGCTGCTCTGTGCAAGGCCTGGGCACTGCTAAGGCAGGCAGGGGACACACACGCTATTCTGTGCAAGGCCTGGGCACTGCCAGGGCAGTCGTGCGACACATATGAGGAGCTGGGATCAGAGCAGTCAGGTCAACAGAGACGAAGGGATGGGCTCAGGTGAGAGCCACAGACACTAGCTGGTCCCCGGGGGCCGTGCCCGCAGGAGAGGGAGAGACCCGCCTGTGCGGCCAGGCCTGGCTGCCCGCAGCCCTCACAGGGCACCGAGGGCACCATCCAGCCACCACGTCTGGCCCACGGATGCCCTCTGCCCAGGCCTGTGGGTTGCAGTGATGCTGGACACATACAGCACCCCCAGGCCTGGGCCGAGCTGGCAGCCCCCTGCAACCCGTGTGCGTGTGCCCGTGCACACGTGTGCCAGCCCCAGGCTCCCTGGGGCTGGGGGCTGCGGGAGAGGCCTGGGACAGCAGGGCAGCCTCAGCAAACAACTGCTCGTTAAGTTAAAATTAACCTCGCACAAATATTGACCTTTGGAGGGGACCAGCCGGTCCCCGTGTATTTAGTGACCACGTCCCCGGCCCGCGGCTCTGCCCTGCACGCATGTGCCCACATGTGCAGCCAGCTGGGGGGCTGCCCAGGATGCAGCATGCCCCCCACCACCCTGGGGATCCGGGCTCCATCCCCAGATGCCTGGGCTGACCGGGGCAGTGGGGAGACCCCTTGCACAAGTGGGCATAGGCACTCCCAGCACAGGCTGGGCCCACGGAGACACGCAGCTCACAGACCTGGAGCCGCCGGCTTGCAAGCCGGGAGGGTGCTGGAGCTGGGCTGTGGGGGGCTCCCCCTCGCCAGACGGGTTCTCCGGGGCTGCAGCCACGTGCTTGGGTTTCCCACAGCTCTGAAAGGCAGACACACACATCCATGTCCCAGAGCACACACGGGTGCCAGGACGCAAGCGCTGGCACATGGGGGTGCCTGGCAGACGGGTGCCTGGATGCCATCACTGGCACACGGGGGTGCCCGGCCTCCCCCCGCCCAGGAGCAGGGAGAGGGGAGCGGGCGAGCGCCCCCGGCCCCAGCCGTGCGGAACAGAGTCTCATTGAGGCGGTGGCGGGGCCCGGCGCACACAGGCATCCTTTGAGGCCGGGCGAGCGGGACGGAGGCGTCTGTAATTAGCAGGAGCTGCCGAGCCGGCGCTGCCCGGAGACGTGCCCCGCGCAAAACCACTTGAAAAGGCCCCGCGGGGCAAGCTTCCCCCCCGCTCCACGCCGTGGCCTAGCAAAGAAACCCCAAACCTCAGCCTAATCGCTCAGGACTGGGGCAGGGCTGTGCGGACCGCTCCCAGTTCAGAGCCAGCCCCCAGCCTGGTGCCCCAGCAGCCCCCTGCCCATGGTCCCTCCGCCTGGAGACCCAACCGGGGTGCAGGGCTCAGCCAGGCTGGGCCCCTGCCCCTTGCAGAGAGTGTGGACAGGACCAGTGCCCCCGTGGCATGGAGACAACCCCCTTTGGAAACCAGGAGGTTTCCTCTCTGCACCCCCAGCCCCAGCTGGCTGCCCAGGGCCAGCTGTGCCTGGTACCAGCAGGGTGGGCACATTCGGGGCCAAGCGGGGGGCCAGGGCTGGTGGCATCCCGCTGCACCACGAATGGCTGGGGGAAGCAAAGCTGTGAACAGGCCCACGCGGGACCCAGAAGACTATGACAATACGGTTGCCGACTGCAGGCGACCTCCAGATCTCAGCGGCACTGCCGTGACACCGCAGGCATCAAATAGTCCTCAGCTCACACCCCTCCGACCCACGGGCGGGACATGATGGCAATGCCCAGTGTGACCGCCAGGGGTCACCCCGCTGCTCACGACCTGGCCCCAGAAGGGACTATTAACCCCTCATGCCCCACCAGAGCTGCAGGGCCAGCAGGGAGCTGTGGGCTCACATCCAGCAGGATCATCCCCATCCAAACCAACCCCATGTGAGACCTCAATGCTGCACAACACTGTCAACCCCAACAGCCTTGGGCATTGCCCCCAGGAAAGCAGAGGGACTGTGGCTGCCAACTTCCTGCTGCTGCTAGGGGGGTTGGTGGGTGCCACGGAGAGCCCAGGCCCAGGCCGTGCCCCCACTGCAGAGGGAGGGGAAACCCCGCGGCTGGGCCAGGCTGAGCAGGGGGCAAATCCCTGCCCCCATCCAAGGCAGCGCGAGCAGGGGCAAGAGCCTGTAGCCAGGACCCTGCAGGGCTGAGTCCCAGCAGAAGCCCTGGCACAACCCAGGCACAGCCCCACCACCCAGTGTCTCTTGTGGGGCTTCAACCCCCTGACACATGCTCCTTCCACACACCTGCTCCCAGGGCAGGCACATGGGCTTGGCTGGGGGTTCCCATGAGTGATACTGAGGCTGCATGGACCAGGCCAGCACTACGGGAGGCCAGGAGACAGAGGGTCCTGGCAGGGGGGTTGGTGCAGCCAGGGGGTCTGTGAGCAACAGGGACCCTGCCCCTCCTTCCTAGGGCCCAAAAGCACCTCAGGCAAATGTTAACCCAGAGCAGCTGTCAGTAGGGCTCAGAGTGAACGTCCCTGTAGGAGGCAGCATGTGGCTCTTGGAAGCTGGCACCCCCGGGAGGCAGCAGGCCCTGTCGGTCTCCCCGTCCATACAGTTGTCCCCCTCCTCCCATGGGTCATGATGCTGCAGATGAGCAGATCCAGCACCCAGATGCCTGCCTGCACCTGCTCCTCTCTCCCCTGCCCAGACCACCTCTGGGGTGACCCACCCAGCCCCGTACCCTGCACTGAACCCTGTACCCGCTTCTGCCTCCAGCCTGGCACAGATCCTCTGCCCCAAGGGGATGCAAGGGCCCCCACTGAAGAGCACAGGGTGAACAGGGCTGCAGGGGCCTTAGACAGTGCTAGGTTGGCTCCAGAGCCCTCAGGAGCTGTGGCAATGGGGCCCTGGAGCCCCAGGGAGCAGAGCTGTGGGTGTGCATGGGGGGGTGGGCATGCGTGTGTACATACAGGCATGTGTGTGTGTGCATGTACATGCTTATATGTCTGTCTGTATGTATGTGTATATGAGTATGCACATGTGTGTATGTATGCATGCATGTGTACCTGTGGGTATGTGTATGTATGTATGGGTATACATATGTGTGTGTACATGTGTGTACATGCATATGTCCATGTGCATGCCTGTGTGCACATATACATGCATGTGTGTATGCCGGTGTACATATGTGTGTGGTAATGTATATTCAGGTGTACATGTATGTGCGCATACATGTGCATGTATAAGTGCACACGCATGAGCACAGGAGCATGTGCGTGTATGTATGCATGTTCATATCTGCGTGTGTCCATTCATGTATGTTCACGTGTCCATGGGTGTGTCTCCACTACATGGCCAAACAGCTGTGCCAGGGCATGATGCCAGCCCCAGCACCCCCCATAACCAGCCCTGGCACGAAGGGAGGGGGAAGCTCATGCATATGCATGAGGCTCTGTGGGCTCATGAATATTAACAGAGCCTGTGGCTTGCCAGCACGTCCATGTTGCCCTTGGCCCTGGTAGCACTGTGACGTCCTCGCCTTGACCCCGTGGCTAGCCTGGTGCACAGACAAACAAACGTACACACGGGGCTCCTCCCCAGCCCCCGTGCCCTGCTGGCTTGGGCTGGGGGAAGGCCCCTGGTAGCCCCGGGGCCAGCATGTGCCCTGCAGAGCTGTGCCCACAACCTGTGGCCTCCTGCTAATGTAAGAGATGAGGGAAGTCAGGACAGCCCCTTGTTGCCCTGCCTGTGGCCCTGGCCCTCTCCCAGGGCTGGACCCGAGGTCCTGTGCAGCCTTACAATCTATGACTCTAGAAAATAAAGGTGTGATGGACACTGGATCCCTGCCAGCCCCCAGAAGAAGAGCCCGGAGCCTGGAACCTGGAGCAGTGCTGAAGCAGGCGGCCGCGAGGCCCAACATCCACACCAGACCTCGGCAATGAAGGTCTCCCACTTACACATGCCCTGCTCTGGGCATCAAAGCCCTGGAGCTGCTGCCCATGGAGCCCCGGTCCCGGTGGGCACGTCCCAGCAGTGGCCCAGACCCGCTGCTCAGAGCCCAGGCCTGAGCACCCTGCAACTCCCTGGCCAAGGGCAGCCAGGACTGTGCCCAGTCCCTGCAGCTGAGTCCCGCACTCCCGGCCAGGCCCCGGAGCCGGCTCTGGGGTC
>NW_017728949.1:51916566-51923859 GCF_001723895.1 Crocodylus porosus | reverse complement strand
CTGTGGAACAGGCGCTAATGGGGTTGCAAAAAGCGGGGGTTCAGAGCTGGGGGGGGCAAAGGGGCTGTGGGTCAGGAATGAGGGGCATCAGCTGGGCTGGGGTGGGCACGGGGGCTGGAAGAGCTGCTCAGACACCCCTGGCTCCGTGTCACATACCCCAGCTTTGCCCAGTGCCCAGCCCTGCCCCACATCCCAGTCACACCCCACAGCAGGCAGCAACCCCTCGATTCCCGTGGCTCTGCTCCATGCCAGGTCCCGGGTAAGGACAGAGCCGGGCACGATCGGCCCAGCCAGCACAGCTGTGGTGTGACAAGGCCCCATGAACCCTGCACAAATCTCAACAGTGGCTGCGCTACATGTCCCCAGCACATCCTCACTAGGAGCCAGCAGGCCCCAGCCCCAAGGCAGAAGGTACACATGGTACATGGCAAGCACATGTGAATGAGCCCAGGGTGGACACTGTACACACGCACACAGGGCAATACATACACAGCCAGGACAGATGCATGCAACACACATACGTGCACATGCCCAGGGTGGGAGCACAGGGAGCCCTCACACACACCTGGGGCTGCACGGACACAGCAACGTAGACACCCTGGGGAAGGAGTGTGGCGGACCATGACATGCTCTTACATAGACACATATGCACACACCTGGGATGGGAGCGCATGGAGCTATTATACATGTACACACCTGGGCCAGGCGCATGCAGAACTCTCACACATACATACATGCACATGCACACACATGCATACACGCACACCTGGGATGGAAGCACACTGGGCCATCACACACACACAGGCACACACCCAGGGTGGCAGCATGCAGAACCATCATATATGCATACACAGGCATGTGCACACTTGGGGTGCGAAGCAGGCATGCAAACACCCACCCACACACACACACAACACAACTGGGGTAGAAGTACATAGGTCCATCACACACACACACACACACACACACTCCCTAGGGCAGGAGCATACAAGGCCATGACACATGCATACATACAAATGCAACACGTGGGGTGGAAGCACGTGCATGTGCACGTATTCACACACATACCTGGGATAGAAGCACAAGGGGCCATCAAACACACACCCACGACAGGAGCACACTCGACCATCACACATGCATACACATGCATGTACACACCTGCGGTGGAAACACATCCATCCATCCACACACCCACACACTTGAGATGGAAGTACATGGGGCATCCCACCCCCCCCAGGTGAGAAGCATGTGGGGCCACACCACATGCCTGTGCCAGGCTCCCTCCAGGTCCACTGGCTCCAGGCTGCAGGGAGGGGATGGAGGCCTGGGCCCTGCCTCAGCTGTGACCCGCACCTGGGATGCAGCAAGGGGCAGGCTTGACACCCCCGGTACCCCCCTGGGCACTCAAACACAGCCCATGCCCACTATGGGGGTACTGCCACAGGCCTGGGCTCCCGGCCCCCTGGCTGAGGGCTCAGCCCCTTCCCCGCAGCCCAAGCTGAAGATCCCGATAACCTCCACGTCCAGCCCACGAGCTACACCGCAGTCACGGGGCCGGCCGCACACGCACGCACACGCCAGGCGGGAAGTGGATCCGGTCCGGGCGGAAGCGATGTGCCCCCCCGCGTGGGCCGGCGGGTGAGGGGCAGGCCAGGGCCCGGTCGCGGGGTTATCGGGCGGGATGGCCGAGCACGCCACTTCCAGCAATGCAAGGCGCTTCCTTTGTTTGGGCAAAACAGGACCCCTGGGGACCCCGGCCTCACGTCCCGGGCTCCCCACCCCTGGCGCAGGGCGGGAGACGCAGCCCTGGCTGCCTTCCACCCCCGCCAGCCTGGACGGGCCACAGCCAGCTCCCACGGTCACGGCCACAACTCCCATGAGCCCATATCTCCCAAGCCCGGGGATCGATAAGAGAAAGCTCCTTCATCCAGGCCGAGAGCAGGGGCAAGGCTGGAAAAGGTCCACAGCCCCGTCCGCAGGTCCCATCATCGGGGTGGGGGTCAGCTCAGTGCAGGGAGTCCCAGCAACCCCAAGAAATAACAGGGCAAGGAGCTCCCCCAGCCCCGGTGCAAGGCACCCCGTGCCCAGCCCAGTCCAGCTACCACGCCAGGCCCAGAGGGGCGGAGGAAGAGGAGGGGAAGCAGAAGCCGGCAAATAAAATTTATAAGCCAGGCTGTAATTGCAACGCGGCCGCGAGCGCCGGCAGCCGCAGGCCCGTCATTATGGGGCTAAATATAACACCCCGCGCGGCTCCGGCCGCGGGGAGGCAGCGCGGCCCCCCCCACCCCTGCAGCACAGCAGCCAGGCGGCCGCACAGCGCTGCTTTAATGCTCTATTTAGCACCAGGCGGGTTTGGCCCATTCCCTGCCTGGCCGCGGCCCCCCCGGCCCCGCGCAGACTGCCCTGTCTGTTCCCTTTCGGGCTCCCCGCGCACCTGGGCTATTTTCAGCGCGCTAATTTTATATGCCATGGCCCAGTTCCCCCCCCCCCCCCCCTTTCCTTCTTTCCCTCTCTTTTTTTTCTCGGTAAATATTTGCCGTGACTCAGCCGGGACGGGACCCGTCCCACACAACCTGGGGCCTTTCACGACGTGCATCTCATTAGCTCTACCCATGAAAAGAGGCATAGAGCGGCCCCCGCGCCCCACCAAACACCCCGCGCCCCACCAGCTTATATTTAGCCGTGCGTACTGTCCCGTCGCCGGAGGGGACCGTCTGGGCACACGTGTGCCAGGAGAAGAACGGCTGCTTCATGCGGCCAGAGGGGACGAGCGTGCCGGCCCCAGGGACGGGGTCTGCGGTTGGTGGGTTTGGGGACGTCCGTCTGGCTGGGACCTGGGTGCGGCCCATGAGCTGGGTACAGAGCAGTCTCTGAGAGCCGCCGGTGCTGGGGATGCCCAGGGGGACCCCCCTTCAGGGCTGGGGCTCCCCCGCCTCGCCCTGGGCCCTGTCTACAGTGGAAGGTGGCAGTGGATGCCATAGAGGAAGCAGAAAATCCTAGTCCCAGAGCCATGGGGCCAGCAGGGAGCTGGGCGTCACATCCAGCCCAAGGCAGGATCAGCCTTGTCCAAACCCAGATGCGTGTGACTTTGGAGCTGCACAACACCATCACCCCGACAGCCCCCAGCATCACCCCAGGGATACAGGGGGGCCGCAGCCGCCAACTTCCTGCTGCTGCCAGCCACAGCAGGGGTCTGGCAAGTCACCGGGGAGCACGGCCATAAGGAAGCCCCTGTCAAATGGGCAGTGCCCGGGGGGGGTGTCAATCCAGGGCATCTGGCCCTCAGCACCGTGAGCCAAGGGGTGACCTGCATGTCCATGTGCCACGAGCACGAGTGGCGGCAGGGAAGCATTGAGGGTGCAGTGGGGAAGTATGGCTTTGTGTGCACAAGGGAGCTGGCGCCCCCAGAGCCGTTGCAGCCTCTGCCTTGGAGACCTGCGGCTCTGACCTCCCCCCTGCTGTTCTTGTAAGACACGGGGGCACGGCCCCCAATGAGAGTCACAGCCCTGCACCCCCAGGTCCCCCCAGCTGCCGCTGTCACCGCAGAAGCACCGGGGTCTGCTTGCATCACAGACTTGAATCCCCCCAGCGCTGGCCACCCCAGGCTGGGCAGGACTCCCTACCCATGTCCATGCCCCGGGCACATGGCCGCCTCTCGTTAATACTGTCATTAACACCCTGCTGTGGTTTCCCCCTGACCCCCAACGCAAGCATGGACTCGGGCCTGGGGCCAGGCCAAGTTTCCACATCCACCCGCTCCGAGTGCAGTGGGAAAATGAGCTGTGCCCGGTTCCCCCACCCCTTGACACACACAGGAGCCCATGCACACATGTTCACGTTCACACAGGCATGCACCCACATGGGCGCACACATGCGTGGATGCACCTACATACACACACATACACCCACCTGCAGCCACATATACATAGATGTACACAAGCACACACATACACCCACATGCATGCACACATACATAGCCATGCATGCACACACACAGATGCATACACCCATAAACCATACTCATAATCATACCCATTTATGGTGCATACCCATAAACCCACATACATGCACACAAACACACCCATGCCCAGATGTACACCCACACACACTCACATGTGCACATGCAGCATGCATACACATGCACACTTATACAAGCACGTGTGCACACATGGCGTCCCATGGCACATGCATGCACTTGTGCGCGCACACACACACGGGTTCTCATACATATGCACACTCCCCCTGCCCTCCCAGTTCTCAGTGCTCTGAGCCTGGGACCACGTGGTGCTGATGGAGCCTGGGAGAAGGGGGTGGGTCGCAGCCCGCAGCCCAGCCCGTGTGCCCCCACTCCTCAAACCAGCCAGGAACCTCCACTGCTGCTATCCCTGCTCCCTGGCTCTCATTCTGCCCGCCCGGGGAACGTTCCTAAGCTGACCTGAGACCCTCGGGCTTGCCAGGCACAAGTCAGGAAAGCCTCCAGGGCCTGTACAGGCCGTGCCCTGCAGCCAGGCCAGGAGCCCTCTTCTGCCCCAAACTAGGCACCCCCAGCCACCAGCTTCCCCAATGCCAGGAAGCTCCTGCAGGGCTTCCCCTGGCCTTGCCCTGCCCCCTGGGGCACCCAGGAGGCCAGGAACACCCAGGACAGGGAGGAAGAGGTAAGCGGGTACCCCCAAGCCAAGTCTGCCTCCCTGGGGGCAATGGGCTCCAAGACCTTCAGGCTACGCACCTCCACAAGCTGTGCCGAGCCGGTGATCTAAGACCCCGGAGGGAAGAGAGGAGGCTCCGTGCTGCATGCCTCTAACCAGCAGGCCACCCAGCCCCTGGCTCATGACCTGCTAAGGCCCCAGTGTACTCACACAGAGGGACCTTAAGGCCCTGTAACACGCTATTACACAACTTGCTGGCAGTTAGACTGGCCACACGTGCAAAGTCATTCTTGGGCCATGGAAATGGCCATCCAGCTACGAAAAGAGTCGACCAGCTTCAATGCTGGGGTTTGAACAGGTGGAACAACTCTACGGCTGGTTTCCACCCAGCTTCCACATGAACGTGCCAAGGCGGGTGCACTGCGCACCTCTGCACATGCACTCCCACATGTTCTGGTCGCAGGGAGAGATCCCCTACAGCCATCAGCTCAGGGCAAGGGGTGGGGAGTCTGGGAGGAAGGGGACACGGACCCCCCCAGACACATCATACGGGCTGGCAGACTGGTACAGACTGAAGCCCAGCCAGCTACTGCCCATGCCTCCTGCTGCTGTTTGGGACACAGGAGGGTGGAGAGGCAAGGAAGGGCCAAGCCCCAGAGCAACTGCCCCCAGGTTGGGAGGGCTGGAACACCCTCCCCCATCCCCAGGGTCTTGCAGGTGGGCTCCATGCTCCCCAGGCAACCCCCCATGGCCTCAGCAACTCCTCTGGGGGTGGGTGCCCCCAGCCTCCCTCCACCCTTGGCAGCATTCCCAGCCCGGCTCTCAGGGGCGCTGACCCCCACATGAGGGCTGACGTCAGTGGCTGGGGTGGCCCGTGGCCCGCGTGCCCCGGCCCCGTGCTGCCCGGGCCCCGCACATTGACCTTCCTCTCCAGGACGGCTTGTTTGGACGGCACATCCTCCGGGCGCGGCCCAGCCCGACCTGTGAACCCGCCACGTCCTGTTTGCCGCGGCCCTGCGCTGCCTGCCAAGCCTGCACCGGGGGAGACACCGGCCCTGGATAAAAATACCTGCACGCGGCACCACCAGGGGAGAAGGGGGCTCCAGACGCCTGCCCGAGTGGTATCCCTATCTGCTGCGAGCCCCCAAACCACCTGGGCTCCGGTATCACCAGAGGTTTTGTCCCATGCCCAAAGGCCTCAGGGCCAAAGGCACCAGGGGCTCAGGTTCCTGGCTCTGCCACTGCCTCCCAGCATGCCCTTGGGAGAATTACTTCACATATACACACATGCATTTGAACGTGTATGTGCAGATGTGCATTTGAGCATGTATGCACACACATGCACACACACCACTGAAGGCCCAGCTAGCACAGACCTGCTGGGCTGACGTGTGTCAGGGGAGGAGGGAAGGAGGTTTTAGCCATCTCCTGGCACAGCTGTGGCCCCCAGTGCCACATGGGAGGGAAGCCACAACTCCTGCACTGACCAGACCGGCATACCCATGGCCCGCAGCTTCCAGCCCAAAAAAGGCACGTGCCCATGCCGCTGCCCCACTTTGTGCCATGGAAGCCAGGCCTCTCCTGGCCAGAGCCACTGCACCCAATGGCCCCTGCCCCCATGGACTCTGGCAAGGTCACTTACCCCCCTCAATTCCTCCAGCAAGCCCCGCCCTTGCCTGCAACGACCCCCAGAACCTGGCCACAGCCCAGCCTCCAATACAGAAACCTCTCACCCAGAGTTGCTGCTCCCAACAGTCCTAAAAGAGCTGGCTAAAGGGATCCCTGGCCCTTGCCAGTCCCGTGTCACCTCCCTGCATCCTGCCCCAGGGCCTGCACTGGGTTTGTACAGCCCCATGCACAGCAAGGTCCTGGGCAGTGGGAATCAAAGTGCTATGGGAATAAAACAATACATCTCCACACAAGCAGATGGGCACAGCCACTGCTAGCCTCTCACATGGACTCTGAACTAGACAGGTCCTGGCAACCCCATTCTGCACTACAAAAACCCTGTTGGGCACCCCTAGGTGCTGGATCCAGCCCCTGCCCCCAATCCTGCAGAGCTCAGGCTGTGCCCTGTGCTGCCCTCTGCCCCCTCCCCACCTCTGCCGGCAGCTGCTCGAGGAGCGAATGCCTGCCAAGAGCTGCGCGTGCGAACGCAACATTTCCTAAACGTATAAATATTCCCAGGGCTCAGGCGGAAGCTTCCATGCGAGGCGTTAACCCCCAGGCGCCCGGGGACCAGGTGGCTCGGAGCTACCGTGCAGGCCGTGCTGCGGGGAGCCAGGGGTGTTGAGCGCTCTGGTACCTGGGGATTTGCAATGGGGGGGAAATGCAGCCTGGCCAGCTCCTTCTTGGTAGGCCTGCGATGACTGCCCCACTCCCTGTTCTGGATACGGCCCCAGTTTGAAGCCCCCAGCACTGCCTGCAGCTGTGAACTGAGGTGCCCCGTTTCCAGACTGAATGCGTCCAGCTCCAGATCCGTGTCCTTGCTCTGGCTTCCCCCACTGGACTGAACACTCCTACAGTCCCAGCACCGTGGGGCCGGCAGAGAGCTGCAGGGTTGCATTCAGCCCGAGGCAGGATCGGCCCCGTCTAAACCAAACTTGTCTGCGACCTGGAGCCACACAACACAGCTGCCCAACACAGG
>NW_017728949.1:51908930-51916046 GCF_001723895.1 Crocodylus porosus | reverse complement strand
GATCATGCGCATGGCTCTCCTCTGGACTCTCTCAAGCTTCTCCACATCCTTTTTGAATTGTGGAGCCCAAAACTGGATGCAGTACTCCAGTTTCAACCCTCTGACCCCCAGGGTGGCAGGCAGCCAGCACAGCCCCAGCTGGAGGAATATAGACCTTGATGGGGAACAGGTGTCCAGCACGAACATGCCATGGCAGAGCTGCCCTGGTCCCAGCCCTGTTGCCCGGGACTCCTCTTTGGGTCCTCAGGTGTTGGCAGTCACCAGCCTGGTGCACAGAGCTGCAGCAACAGCCTCCCCAACCCTGCTGAGATGCTCAAGTCCCCTCCTGCCCCTGCCCCCTCACCCCCTCATGCATCCACCCAGGGTCAGCTCACCCAGGACACTGCGCGGGCCCCAGGGCAGACTCTGGCCTACAGCAGCACTGACCCCTGGGCTCACAAGGACAGGAGAGACCGGGTGCTCTGCCTTAAGGATGGAGGTGCTGAGCTTGGATGCCCCTGGTGGGTCCCAGCAGAAGATCTGCCCTAGGGAGGGAGGATTCCTTCCTGACCCCAAATCCAGTGACCCAGAGCCCAAGGGCAGGATGCACGAGGAGTGTGCGCACCAGGGCCTGCCCCATACCACCGCTCCCAGTCTGGCACACTTGGGATTTCAGCTCCTGCTGGAGACGGTCTCCAGAGCTCTGGGCCCAGGACACCCCCAGAACCGTGCACTGGGGGAAAGCTGTCCTGATCCCCAGGTGCCTGTGACCCTGGCCCAAGGCAGGGGGCTGAGCAGACGACTAGCAAGGGCAGAGACAGGGGGACATGCAGTCACAGAGCCCAGGACCAGAAACCCCCTCCACGCCCAATGACAGACACGTGCCAAGGACTCGCTGCTCTCGGTCACAACTCTGCACCCCCTCCTGGATCCTCTCCTACCAGTTGTATTTCTCATCTTCTCAAAGGGCACAACATGTCTCTCACAGACCCACTGCTCTGCCCATGCCCAGGGTCAGGATTGGGGTCCTCAGCCCATCTCACCGGCCCTTTGGCCCAGCACCAGCCCCCTTCCCACCTCCTGGAACTTCCCTGGCACTCCAGGGTTCATTATAAACAAGCACCGGCGGCTGGGGACTCCTTGGCCAGCTCTTCTCAAACTCTTGGGTACAGAACATCCCAGCTGCCTGGATGAAAAACATTTGTCCTTATACAGCATTGAACAGCCTCTGGAAAGAACTGGACAGCCCTCACAGGGCACGAGCTCCTCACCCTGGTTCTTTCCCAACACATTTGCCCATCGCTTCCAGCGTCCCAACCATGGGATTGATGCTCTTCCCTGCTCCAGCTAAGTCCTGGGCCTGCATTTACTTGCTGCCAGTATAAACAGCCTCCTCTTGTCCTGGCCCTGCCAGCCAAGGGGTTTCCCCGACAGCTCCAGCTCCTGTTACGAGTGGCCAACACAGGAAAAGATCCCATCCCCACTGAGGGCATCCCACTGCCCCCTTCCCCGCCAGCCCAGACTTGCCAGCTAATGAATGTCCGCTATTGCTTCCAGCCACTCCAAGGACCTTTCCCTTCAGCTGCCCGATCCCCCAGCTCACAGCCCCCAGAGCAGGGAGCCCCATAGCCCCCACTCTTTCTATCCAGGCCTTAATGATGTTTAACAAGGCGCTTATGCTGCAGCCTGCATGCTTTCTTGGCCTGCAGCCCCAGAGCCATCCCAGGCCCTGATCAGGAACATATAGGGCAGCCCGTGTTTCGGGGTGCAGAGCCATGGCAGCTGCTACACAGAGATGGCACTCACACCCCAGCGATGTAAGTGCAGGTGCTGGGCAGGCCCATGAGAGGGCTGCCCCCCCACCACAGGAACCGCAACATCCACTGCACCCCCGCTCAGCAGACATGGGAGTATTGATTTACTGAACTCCAGGGAGAGAGGTGCCCTGACCTCCCCCTCTGCCTGGAACTGCCCCCTCGCCCAGGCAAGCCTGCCCTGCCCTTGCCATGGGACTGGCCACGGCTTTGAGGGCTTCACACATACACAAGGTCACCAGCTCATGTCAACTTCAGCCCAGCACCCTGGGCCCTGCTAACCCTGATCCAGCATACTAGGCCACCCCTACAGTCCACAAAGCCAAATCAACTGAGCCCAGCGCTGGCACGTGAAGCCCCTCCCCAGCCACAACCCTGCACACACTAACCCACACATGCTCTGGGGTGCCACAACAGGCTGCCCATGCAAGCCGCATCCAGCGGGCACAGAGCCCATGAGCCCCTCACACTGGTCTACCTCAGCTCCCACACGCTCTTACCTCGGCCAGGACCCTCTGCAGCACGGCCTGCTCCTCGAAGGGCTCCGTCCGCAGGCGGTCTGCCGAGAGACCATGCGTGAGGGCATGCCGCAAGTCCCTGGACATGGCCCCTGCCTCCCTCACCCCCTGCCCAGAGCCATGTGGCACTGGCCTTGGCATCAGGAGAGCCTCTGCCCACCTGGCCATGGCCCAGTGGCTGCAGGAGCCTAGGGCATGGGTGGCACAGGCTGGTCTACTGGGGGGTGAATGCAAAACACTGCTAAAGGGGCTGCCTCCAGCTCTCCCAGGCAGGAGGCCAAGGCCTCATCCCCACGGGGCTCTCGTCACCAGCTCCAGGCATCCAGCTTTGGCTCTAGTCAGGACCCACAGCGCAGACAGGGCTGGAGCACGGAGCAGGTGCTGCCTGGCTCAGCTTGTCCATGGGTCTGGGGGATGGGAAGAAGCCTCCTGAGGGGCTCTTTTATGCTCTGGGGTGCATTGCAGCCTCCCCCAGGCATGTCCCCACCGCTAGGCCTTGCCCCATGCCTGCTGGCTGACCCCGGACCGCCCCTCCTTCCTCTGCCCCTTGGAGAAGGGCCAGCCGTAGCTTCTTCACTAGGAGTGAGGAGGCAGGACATGATGGTGATGGGGCAGACCTCCCCACACCATCCCCAGCTCCAGGAACCCTGCCAGGGAACCCTGCCAAGCCAGCACATGGGAGCTGACAGCGGGCATGGCCCAGGGAGCTCAGCACCGCCTTTGACCCCAGAGTAGGGGCCATGTGTGCCAGCCTGAACCTAGGCATCCCAGGGGACAGATACATGCTGGCAGAGCTGGACTCCCTGGTGCCCCATGCTGCACAACCCAGGTGAAGGAAGACTGGCAGAGGTGTAGCTCCGGGCTAGGCCCAACTCCCAAGGGATCTCCAGAGGGAGAGGGGCACTGATGGGCAAGGGCCCCGAGTGCTGCTGTCCAGTGAGACCCAGCGTCAGGTCCAGGCAGTGTCAGCACTGCAAATGGGACTCAGGGTCCCCTTCCCCATTCAGGGAGGAGGCCAGGCCCTGGGGAGTGTCCCAGTGCTGGCCAGGAGTCCACAGCCCAGCTGTGAACACCGTGATGTCCCAGAAGGAGCCCCTGGTTGTGCTCCAAGCCCACGTGCACGGGAGCTGGCACCTGTCCCAGGCTGCCGGGCCCCTCCCAGCCCCGTGGCAGGCAGCACCGAGCCCCTTGGCGGCCCTACAAGCCTTCTGGCTACTGGCCAAGGGCTGGGTCTCCGTGGGGGGGGCCACACCCCGGGCTCTTGGCTGCCGTCAAGCATGAAGCAAGGCCGGCTGGGCACTGGCCAGGTGGCTGTCACGGGCCAGCCTAGGGCAGCGGGGAAGGAAACGCGGTCCCTGCTCCCAGCCCCGCTCACCTCGGCTGAGCACAGCACCACTCTCCTGGTAGTCCTCGATCTCGGCATCCTTTTGCAGCAGGAGCGAGGTCAGGTGCTGCAGCTGGCACTGCAGGGCCAGGCTCATGCGAAGCAGGGGCCGCACCAGGTGCTGGCAGACCTGAAGTGGGGGGAGACACAGGGGTTGGGGAAAGGGGCCATGAGCCTCTGTAGGTCACCTCCTGCCAGCAGGTGATACACAGCAGGTGCCCTGCCCCGGTGGAAAGCCCCTTGCCATGCCCCAGTCTCAGGGATGCAACAGCAGGATGCTGTGTGTGGGGAGCTCTCTGCACATGGGAGACCCCAACAAGCTCTCCGGGCCTGGCCAGCTGGCTGAGGACTCTCCACACGCTCAGGGCAAGCGGGTGCCTGGGACTACATGCTCCCCAGGGGGTTGAGGGGCACATGGCCCGGGCCGGGGTTGGGGGTAGCAAGGAGAACACGGCTGGGCAGGACATCCAGGCAGGGGCCCCAGCTGCCACCCTAGGGCAACCCCTCTCCCACAGCCTGGCCAAAGGTTATTGGTCGGGTGCGCAGCGCCCCCTGCTGCACGCTGGGCACCAGTGCAGGTGCCAAGAGCCACGCAGGAAGGAGCCTGCCCAGCCCCTCCCAGCAGCCTCCCAGTGACCCTGGGGCAGGAGATGCCCCCCTGAGCTGCTCCAGGAAGCCCCAGCCTGCAGGGTGGTGAAACTGAGGCATGGGGCCAAGCCTTATAACAGCCATGGGGGGAGTACACAGCAGAGCCCTGTCCCCACACCCACCCTGCTCCTACCCCCAGCACCTGCCCCTGCTGTCTGTGCTACACCAGCACCCCCAGACACCCAGGTCTCAGTGGGGGACGGGCATGACACACGCCAGGGAGAGAAGAGGAAGAGTGCTGGGGGAGGTCAGTGCACCCAGGAAGGGCTCCAAAACCTCTAGGTCAGTGGGTGTCACCCTTTTTAAACTCAAGGCACCCTCGTTAGACTTGAAGCCCCCTTGGAAAATGCCAGTTCTTAATTGCCAAGGTTTTACGATAACAGAAATGTAACAGAGCAGTTTTTGCTTTTCCAAACAACCCAGAAAGACCACAGTGGGCAAGGCTGGATTTAACACTCTGGATTCCTGTTTGAAACCTCAGGGTTGCTATTGTGGAACATATTGGCACACTTATGGGTGCTAACGGTGTGTGGCCCCCTGTAGCACCCTCAAAAGGATCTCAAGGCAGCCCACTGTGTCACCCTGGTTGAATCAGAAATCCCAGAGTCACAGGGCTGGCAGGGAACTGCGGGGTCACATCCAGCCCGAGATAGGATCAGCCCCCTGCAATCCCCCCACACAAACCCTGTGTGCGACCTCAGAGCCACACAACACAGTCGCCCCTAACACAGCCCAGAGCATTGCCCCCGCCCCAGGATACAGGGGGGCCATGGCCACCAACGTCCTGCTGCTGCCAGGGGAGTGGTACTGGAAAGAGCCCAGGCCCAGGCCGTGCCCCTGCTGCAGAGGGAGAAGAAAGCCCCCAGGCTGGTCCAGGTTGAGCAGGGGCAAATCCCTGCCTGCCCCCACCAAGGCAGTGTGAGCAGGGGGGGCAAGAGCCTCCAGCCAGGACCTTGCAGAGCTGAGTCCCAGCAGCAGCCCTGGCACAGCCTCAGCATCCAGCACCTCTGGGGGGCTTCAACCCCCTGACCTCAGTGGGGTGGGGCAGCCAGCACAGCTCATCCTGGGACACCCCCAGCAGAGCATGGGTATCACTATGTATCGACCCTCCCACCCGGCGCCCGTCCAGCCTCGCCTTGCACCCTTCCGTGCTGCAGCATCCCCCGATCTATTTAGGCTAGATATCAGAAGGCGCGACTTCGCGGTCAGGGCGGCTAGGGTCTGGAACTAACTTCCAAGAGAAGTGGTGTTGGCTCCTCCCCTGGGGGTCTTTAAGAGGAGGTTAGATAAACATCTTGCTGGGGTCATTTGACCCCAGTACTCTTTCCTGACATGGCGGGGGGTTGGACTAGATGATCTACTCAGGTCCCTTCCGACCCTAGAAACTATGAAACTACGATCCTGGGGTCACCGTGCAGCCGCCATTCTTGGGCTGTGCAGAGGTGTCTCCTGAGATCCAACTTCAGCGTGCCTGGCTGCAGCCTCCAGCCCTGCCCCTCACGGCTCCCCCGTACTCTCTGGGCACCTGCTCTGGGCGGCAGGAGAGAAGCTGCTCTCCCTCCTCTCTGCACAGCCCCCAGGTTGCCCCTGCAGCCCTGCCCCCCAGCAGAACATGCCCGGCTGCCTCGGCCTCTCCCTGCAGGACTCGCCCTTGACCCCCATTACCACCTCTGCCCCCCCCAGCTTCCCCACAGGCTTGTTCCCGCGCAGGGCTGGAGCTGCCCCCAGCGTTCCGGTCAGGCCTGGCCAGCGTGGAGCAGAGGCACCATCGCCTCTTGCGGCCGCTGCCCCTGGACCCCAGAGCTGCTGGCCCCGGCGGCTGGGGTTATAACGGCTCGCTCAGCACCGCTCACCATGGGCACAGGGGCTGGGGCGCAGCGGAAGTCCCAGTAGAAGGGCAGCCCTGAGAGCTCGCTCTTGACGCGCAGCGTGAGGTGCCCAGCGTCCCGGTGCCAGGAGACGGCGGTGCCGGCGCTGGCTCGGCCCTCCAGCAGCGAGCACAGCAGGTCCTGCAGGCGGGCGAGGAGGGATGGGGTGCGGGCCGTCAGCCGCCGATTCAGCTCCTGGGAAGCAGACGTCAGCGGGAGCCAGGGTCCTCAGCCCCGCGCCCCCCTCCCGGCACCACCGCGGGGTGGTGGCACCAGCCCCGTATCCAGCTCCGAGCGCGGGGCGCCCAGGACATCGCCCCGCGACGCTCGCGCGGGGGCCGCGCCGGGGCACGCGGCCGACGTCCCACGAGGACCCAGGCCCGGGGCACGCGCACCTGCGACCTCTGGGCCACGGCCGCGGCCTCCAGGCGCTCGAACCAGGCGCCGTCCAGGTCGCAGAGCAGCAGCGCGTAGCCGGCGGCGCCGAAGCAGGCCTTGGCCAGGGCGGCGGGCGCCTCGGGCAGGCGCAGCGAGCACCAGGGCTGGGCCACCAGGCCGCTCTCCACGTCCGCCGCAACCGCCATCCTGTGTGCGGGGCTGGGGTCAGCGCCGGGAGGGCGCCCCCCCACCAGTGCGTGCGACCCGCACCCGGGAGACCCCAAGCAGGGGCGGGGAGGGGACGCTGACCCCGGGGGTCTCACCCCCCACTCCCTGCGAGGGGTGAAGTAAAGTCCCCGCCCCCCCCCGCTCCAGCCTACCCCGCGTCGTTTCCGCGACGGCCCGCGGGAAGGGAGGAGCCTCCGGCCCCGCCCCGGGCGCGGCCCTCGCCGGCCGCCGTCGTTGCCATGGAGACGCGTCCCGTCGCCGCGGAGCAGGAAGAGGGCGGAGGCCCCGCCCCCCTTACT
>NW_017728949.1:51890227-51908830 GCF_001723895.1 Crocodylus porosus | reverse complement strand
GGTGAGTGGGGGGCTTTGTGCAGGGGAGGGGGTCCATCCTAATGGATGCTGGGCCCCCCCCACGGGCGGCACGTCCTGACCCCACAGCACCCCCTCGCCTGGCAGGGGTGAGGATGCTGGAGCAGGCGCGCAGGGGTCCGGAGCGGGCCCGGGGCCCACGGCAGGTGAGCGGCTGGAGCTGCCCTTGCCCTCGTCCTCCTCGCCTGCCTCGGCTGCGGGCTTGGTGCGGAGTCCCGGCGCCTGCCCTGATGTCTCCCCTTGCTGCAGCATCCGGCGCTGTCCCTGCGGAGGCCGCCCGGGCGCGCGGCGTGGGAGAGCAGAGCCGCGCAGTGGGGCATCGAGGTGGCGGCAGTGCTGCGCTGGCGTGGCTGGGAGCTGGGGCAGGAGTTCCCCAAGCTCCTGGCCTTGAAGAACGTCAGCGTCCGAACGCAGAGGCTGCGGTACCGGTGGGTGTGGGGCGGCTCCAGACGTGCCCCTGTGGCCCCTGGGGAGGCAGCTGCAGTCGGAGGGGCGCAGGGAGCCCGGGTCTCGGTGGCTTGGTTATTGGGGGGGGAGTGGGGGTTCTCTTTAAAACTAGGTGTCGATCTCTGCTGGGCCCGGGGCTGGGGGGCCCGGGGCTCCACGCTGCAGGGCCTGCCCTGCTGTTGCGGGTGTTTTGAGGACTGGTCTCAGCGTCCCTGTGTCCTGAGGGGCAGGCCTTGCACTGCTTCGCCTGCCTGGCCCTGGCTGACGCTGGCTCGGGGGTGCCCCGTGCTCTCCTCTGACTCTCCTGCCCCGGGTTCTCCCCAGGCCGCCTGCCACCCGATTCTTCAGCACCGTCTTCCCGCAGCCGATCGTCTTGAGCCCTGGCATGTCCCTGACTCTGCCCATTGTCTTCCGGCCCCTGGAAAAGGTAGAGTGGGTCCATCGCATCCAGTGCCAGGGCAGGGCTGGCTGAGGGGGTCACAGGCCTCTCCCGCACAAGAGCCCCTTGTGCTCTGCTTCCGCTTCCCTCTTCCATGTTCCCTCTTCTAGTGACATGTGTCCACGTAAGGGCAAGCCACATGCTGGCAGTGTGACCACGGGTTGAAGGGGCAGAGACTCGGGTCCCCTGTGGCCTGTACAGGCTGAAAGGAGAGCAGAGGCGGGGGGGGGAGGGAACAGGTGCTGTGGCCTTCCCTTGCTGGCACCTGGAGGTTACCAGTGCTCAGTAGTGGTGCAGCCCCTTTCACTGACAAGCCAGGCACTGGGACCCTCTCCAGCACAGCGCAGGCACCCAGGGGCCAGTGGAGCTGCTGGCTGTGGAGATCAAGCAGGTGCATCCATGTTTGGTGGATCTGGGTTGTGCTGATGCTCCTGCTTGGATTCAACCCAGGAGGCTCCTGGCTGGAGGGTCTTGCCCCTTTGCTCAAGCTCATCCTGATGCTGCCTTGGGGTCAGGCAGGCTCAGCCTGGCACCACCTGGGGGTTTCCCCTCCCTCTTTAGCCGGGGCACGACCTGAGCCTGGGCTCTCTCCAGCACCCACCAACCCCCTTGGCAGCAGCAGGACGTTGGTGGCCATGGCCCCCCCTGCTTTCCGAGGGGTGGGGGCTATGCCTGGGGCTGTGTTAGGGACAACTATGTTGCGCAACTCCAAGGCCGCGCATGGGGTTGGTCTGGGTGGTTTGGACAGGGCTGATCCTGCCTCAGGCTGGGTGTGACCCCACAGTTCCCTGCCAGCCCTACAGCTCTGGGACTCTGAAATGGAGAGGAGAATCTGGGCAGGATGAGGCAGCGGGGCCATTCACATGCTGCCCTCACTGAGGCATGCAACCACTGCTGGGGCTTGGAGGGGTCATCCCTGTCTGTCACACACTGTCCCCAGCACTCCCCTGCACGGCCAGGAAACAACCCTCAGGCATGTGCAGGGCACAGTCCCATCTTCAGGAGCCCAAACACTTCCTGACTGTGCCTGCTGGCCTTTCTGTCCACAGAGGGAATACGAGGACTGCATCTGCTTTGAGAAGGCGGAGGGAGAGTTCTCCGTTGCCCTGCAAGCCACGCTGCCCCGCCATGCCCTATTCTGCCCAGACACCCTCCAACTGCCCACCTGTGCTGCCTACCACTTCTCCGAGGCCACCTTCCCACTACGCAACATCGGGTGAGTGAGCCCCAGCCTGCAGCCGCAAGCATGGCTGGGTCCATGACAGGATGCAGCTCATTTGCTGGCTGCTGCCAGGGGCTGGGTGCCTGCCTGTGGGACATGCATTGGATAACTGGGGTCAGGATTGGGGGGCTCTGACTTCTGCCTTAAACTCCTCTCCATCTTCTCCAGCGATTTAATCACTGTCTTTATCTGGGAGGTGCCCAGCCCCTTCCACCTGGTCCCCACCAGTGGCCTGCTGGAGCCGGGCGCCATGTGCACAGTGAAGGTGCTGTTCCAGCCCCAGGTGGCCCTGGCCTATGATGTGATGGCAACCTGCCGCTTTGGGGATGATGAGGAGCATAACAGGATGATCCAGTTGCGAGCTAGTGGTGAGGCTGCCCAGGACCAGCCTGACTCAGAGCTGCAGGGTGCCGGGGCTAGTGGCCAGGGATGTCACAGGGCCATGAGACCCTGCTGTGTGGGACCTGTGCAGACCAGTAACTGGGCTGAAGGAATAGGGGAGGGGGCTGGTTTGGCTCAGTGGTACAAACACTGGAGGGGCTGGAGTCTTAGGTATACTGGGACTCAGGGTGCTCCCAACCAGCACCATTTCCCTGGGACAAGGGCAGCCTTGCAGAGGACAGTCTTGAGCAGCCTGAAATTGTGGGGTGTGCCCCGGGGAAAGAGAACAGCTCATGGCCTTGCAAGCAGGTTAATACAGGGTCCTGGGGCTTGATTGTGGGCTGTGATTTACCATAGCCAAATACCTGCACCTGGTGGTGAAGGTGCTAGGGGAGCCATGCGAGGACATGGGGCCTGGAGGCATTGGAGATGTGCTGTGCTTTGGCGCTGTGGCTGTTGGCACCACCGTTGAGGCGAAGGTTGAAATCTGCAACCCATCCGCGGTACGTGGGCATGGGTGGCAGGTGGTTCCTATGGGGCTATCTGCCTCCTCTGGGGGAGGGGGACCTGGGTCTTCTATCCCTGGGCAGGTGCCATGTCAGGGCTACCTGCCTGCCCCCTTTGCACTGGCAGGCTGGTAGGATCCTGGTTGCCTCCCTGGGTTTGATGGCAGAGAATCAACTCTGGGCTCCAAAGCCTGTGATCTTGTGTGGGGCCTTTGTGTTTTGCTATTGCCCGGGCACCTGTGCAGGGACCAGGAGCCTGGTCTAGGTACTTGGCAAGCATGTCCACCCCTGCCCCAGGTTTAGGGGTCATTGGGCGAATGAGCAGATAGATTGCAGTGACTTTGAATGGTTCCCTGCCAAGGGCTCAGCTGGGATGGGGACCCAGCCCCTGAGCTGTCAGCCTGCCCAGTGCTGCGTGAACAGGTTACAGGCTCCGGGCAGGAAGTGCATAACCCTGTTCCTCTTCCCACCTGCCCTCCCCCCCTCCCCACCCCAGGTGAGCGCCCCTTTCAGGATAGAGCGTGCACAGGAGCCACTGCCCCAGGACAACACCTTCACCTGTCCAATTAGCAGGGCTGTGGTGCCTGCCAGTGGAAAGCTGCTCCTCCCCGTACGGTTCAGCCCACAGACTGTTGGGGTACAGAGCGTGGACTACTTCAGTGTGGTACCTGCCGGGGGCCTCACACATGCTGTGCTGAAGGTGATGGGCTCCTGCAAAGGTATTGAGCCACCAAAAACACCCCCGGGTCATAGAATCACAGAGTCCTAGAGCTGTGGGGCTGTCAGGGAGCTGCAGGGTCACATCCAATCCAAGGCCTGCCCTGTCCAAATCAGTAGCCACAATGACACGGTCACCCCTGACACAGGCTCAGGCATTGTTCCCGTCCCTGCCCCAGGGAAAGCAGAGGGACCATGGCTGACAGTATCCTGCTGCTGCTAGGCGGGTTGGTGGGTGCTGGAGAGAGCCCAGGCCCAAGCTATGCCCTCACTGCAGAGGGAAGGGAAATCCCACAGTCTGGGGCAGGCTGAGCAGGAGGTAAATCCCTGCCTGCCCCTCCCCAAGGCAGCGTGGGGCTGAGCCTGAGCTCGGGGCAAGAGCCTCTAGCCAGGACCTTGCAGGGCTGAGTCCTAGCAGGAGCACTGGCACAACCTGGTCCCAGCCCATGGCCTGGGCTACAGCCAGCACTCAGCACCTCTGGGGGAGGCTTAAAAGGGTCTCCAGGTTCTTCGTCTCAGTACTGCAGGAAGGGGGCGGAGAGCAGTTCCTGACACTGACCTGCGCAGGACTCTGTGCCCTTATGGCCCTGGTAGGCTCTAGTGCTGGCTTCCAGGCGTGGTGCTGCTGGCACTGCACAGCCAGTTGGGTGCTGAGAGGTGGGAGTGTGGGGTGGGCAGGAGCCGCCTGGCTTTCAGGTCCGGTCTCCAGCATTGCCAGCCTGCAAGGAGCAATGTCAGGAGTGCTAAAAGCACCCTGCTGTGCCTTGGGTCCCAGCAGGCAGATGTGCCTGCCATGAGACAAGCCCCTCCTTGGCTGACAGGGCAGGGGTCTGGATAGCCCCAGTGTGAGAGACCCAATCTCCCCCGGGGGTGCTACTGCTGTTGCAGGGCCACTGGTCTGCCTGTCCCAGTCTGCCCTGGGTTTCAACTGGCTCCTCCTTGGGGAACGCTCTGCACAGAGCCTGGAGATCAGCAATATCTCAGATGTCCCAGCCCACTACCAGTTTGACCTGGACGGCAGGGACAGCGTCTTCTCTGTGGACCACCCCTGCGGGGTCCTGGAGGGCCAGGCCAGCATCAGCCTGACGGTGACCTTCCGGCCCAGCCATCCCATCATCTACCACCGCCGAGTGGCCTGCCTCGTCCATCACCAGGTACCAGGGCAGTACAGGAAGGGGCCGGTACTGGACAGGATAGGGAACACCTTGCTGCACCCCTGCTGGTCTCTAGGGTGGGAGGTGTGGCGGGCCAGTAGGGGGTGCTCCTGCACTGAGCCACTCACCTCACTGCGCCTTTCCACCTGCCAAGTGTGCCTCCATGGGGGCGCCTCACATCCAGCCAACCCCCTTCCTGGAGCACACCCGATAGCCTGGGGGTACTATTGCCACCACCCAGGGGTCTGGACTGTTTCTAAGCCCTGTCCCCCCTGGGGTACACAGGCCTTGTAGTTCTTGAGGTTGCTTGACCCACTGCAAAAACTTGGGTTGCTTCCTTTAACCTGAAGCACAAAAAGTAGCTTCCCTTAGTCAGCTGGACCAAAGGGGCACAGAGGCATGCCCTTCCCAACAAGTCCACCATGCTTGGTGCTGTGAAGAACTTTATTGGTTACAGAGGCGAGGCTTGGGGAAGAGTACAGGATAACTCTAGAGCAAACAGGGTGGCTAACAGCCTTTGATCGCACATCTACTTTACAGCAAGCTATATATCTGGACAGGTTTCAGCAATTTACTCACTTCATCATCTCAAGAGAGAGCTGCAGATGTTTCAGCTCCCGTGTCTTCATCATGGCTGCTCTGCCCCACCCCTGGGCAGTCTTAGCATATATAGCTCTTTTTACATCACCCTTCCTTCTGGCTTCCCTTGATGTGTTCGACAGTGAAGTTGAACTCCTGAAGCTGCCAGGCCCATCCTTGAAGCTTGGCATTGGTGTTCTGCATTGTCCGCAGCCACTGAAGTGGGCACAGTCTGAGAGGACCGTGAATTGCTGTCCCCATAGATAGGACCTCAGCTTCATCAGTGCCCAGACAATTGTCAAACACTCCTTCTGAATTAAAGACAGGTTCTGCTCACTGGGAATTAACTTCTGGCTCAAGTAGACTACGGGGCATCATGTTCCTCCATGCTCTTTCAGGAGTACAGCTCCCAGTTCTGTGTCCAAGGCATCAGTGGCTACACAGAAGAGCTGATCACAGTTTGGCACCTTTAGGATTAGCTGTTTGACCAGGGGAGCTTTTAAGGTGTCAGAATCCTCTTGACACTCCAGTTTTCAGACTACTAGATCCAGGTTAGTTTTCTTTGTCAGCTCATGCAGGGGAGCTGCAGTTGCTCTAAAACCAGGGACAAATCTGTAGGATCCAGCCAGTCCAAGGAAGGCTCTGATCTGCTTCTTGGTTTGTGGGGTTGGCCTGTCTCTGGTGGCTTCAATCTTGTCCCATGGGGGAGCAATTGTGCCCCCACCCACACAATGTCCTAAATATACAACTTCAAATAATGTCAACTGGCATTTCTGGGCTTTCATGGTAAGACCAGCCTGCTTGATCTTACCTAACACAGTTGTCAGATGAATCAGGTGCGATTTAAAGTCCTGACTGAAGATGGCAATGTCATTGATGTAAGCCACAGCAAACTGCTCACACCCTCATAACAGGTTATTAATCAGTCTCTGAAAAGATGCAGGAGAAATGCGTATACCGAAAGGTAAAACAGTAAACTCATACAGTCCCATGGATGTGGTAAAAGCAGATTTGGCTGTGGTGTCCGGGTCCAGTGCTATCTGCCAGAACCCTTTGGACAGATTGAGAGTGGAGATGAACTTGGCTGGGCCCAGGATATCAAGCAAAGAGTCTGTCCTGGGCATAGGGTAAGCATCGAGGGTGGTAATGGCGTTCAGCTTTCTGTAGTCCACACACAACCTGATAGTCCCATTCTGCTTCTGGACAAGTACCACAGGGCTGGCCCAGGGACTAATCGAAGGCCAGATTACCCCCAGCTTCAGCATCTCAACAAACTTATGCTTTATTTTTTGCATTGCATTGACTGCATAGGGTCTATTTTGGATAGGGCAATGGCTGCCTGTGTTTATGGAGTGTACCTCCAGGTCTGTTTTACCTGGTTTGTTGGAGAACACTGTCTCAAAGTCCTTGAGTGCTGCACTCAGCCTATCCCTGTCCTGGGAGGGCAGATGATCTGGCAGGCGGAGCTCCTCTATTCCTGCCTCTCCTTCCTAAACGCCATACATGATCTGCTCCTCTGGGTCCTCAGGTGACCCTTTGACTGAGGAAAACCAAGATACAACATCACTTCTGCTAAAGTAGGGTTTAAGCATGTTTACATGTATCACTTTGGGCCTTTTGTTCGACTTGCTCCTGGTCCCTACATAAGTCACATCGTCCAGCCTGTCCAGGATGGTACGGGGACCTTTCCAAGCTGCATGCAGTTTGTCTGTCTTCAGTGGCAAGAAAACCATGACCATATCCCCTTGTTCAAAAGTACATAAGCAAGCCGTTTTATCATACCAGACACTCTGCTTCTCCTGGCCCTGGGCCAGGGCGTCTTGTGCCACCTTCATCATGTCAGTTAGCTTTTGACGAAAGCTTAGTACATACTCGACCACAGATGTTTTAGAGGAGGAGTTTTTCCCTTCCCACTCCTCTCGCACCAAATCAAGAGGACCCCTAACTCGCCTCCCAAACATCAACTCAAAGGGCGAGAACCCCGTGGACTCCTGGGGCACCTCCCGGGAGGCAAAGAGCAAGTGCGGCAGTTTCTCATCCCAGTCATTGGGGTTAGAGTCCACATAGGCCTTTAGCATCCCTTTCAAGGTCCCATTGAACCTTTCTACCAGCCCATTTGTCTGCAGGTGGGAGGCTGTGGTCTTGAGGTGTTTCACCCCACAGCACTCCCACAGGCACTTCATCACCTCTGCCAGGAAGTTTCCACCCTGGTCAGTCAGGATCTCGGAGGGGAAACCCAGCTGAAAGAAGATCTTGGTCAGGGCTTCAGCAACTACGGGCGCCTCTGTGCAGGTCAAGGCAACTGCCTCCAGGTACCGTGTGGCAAAATCCACTAGAGTCAGGATGTATTTCTTCCCTCTACGAGTCTTATGCCTCAGCGGGCCCAAAATGTCTATCCCCACTCGTTGGAAGGGTTGATCAATGATAGGGAGGGGCTGTAGGGGAGCCTTTCTCTTGTCCCCACTTTTGCCCGTCCGCTAGCATGTCTCACACAATCTGCAGTAGTCTTTCACATTCTGGGCTAGTCTGGGCCAATAAAAGTTTGCCTGCAGCTGCTGGTGAGTCCGATCTCTGCCCCTGTGGCCAGCACAAGGTAAATCGTGAGCCATAGAAAGCAATTGCTGCCTGAACTTAAGCGGTACCACGAGCTGGCGGCAGGGCTCCCAGGACTCAGCATGGCTCCTAGGCACCCACAACCTATACAGGAGTCCCTTATCCCAGATCACCTGTTCCCTCTTACCGGGGTGAACTCTGTCTCTTGCTCCTGGGCCATCCGCCGGAGTTCTTCCAAGCTGGGGTCCACTAGAACCTCCTGTTTGAACTCCTCCTGCCTGGCTAAGCAATCAGCAGGGAGTTTGGGTACTCCTATAAGGCGCGCACTTTCATCCATGCGGATATCCTCCAACTTCTCCCCAAGAGTCTCTGTTTCCTCTGCCACTGACGGACTGGGCCCCACCCTGGGGCTCTCACTTAACCCAACTTTAAGGTTGCCAGTTCCCCCAGGGACTGGCAAATGGTTGCAGCCGGAGGGAGTCTCTCCCTTCTCCTTTGCCTCTGCAGCCAATTGGGTGACCAGGCAGTGGGAGGTTTCCACTCTTCCTGCCTTAGCCTGCCTGCTTTGTTGAAGAATCACCATGTTACCATGGTAGGGTTCTAGGAAGTGGTCCACCTCCCTCTGCAGGTATTCGAGCTCCATAATATCGCGCCCCACCAGTATGGGGGCAGGAGCCTCTTCCAGCACTCCTAGTTCTATGCATATTGCACAGTCTCTCCACTGGATGGGGAGACGGGCTACTGGTACCTTGAATGACTGGGGTCCCATCCCTTGTAAGGTAAGGGTCCTCCCCGGGACTATATCTGAGGGCGAAACGAGGTTGGCTTTAATTAATGACACATTGGCCCCTGTGTTCATTTCCCCGATAAGGGTTCTCTCTCTTACCATTATCTCTGTCTGGTGGGCGGCCATCATCTCCTCTGGGTTTGTAATCCTGTAGCAACAGGTACACCCTTCAGAGTGGCTTGGGTCTCCCTCCTCACTGCTTGCAGCTGTTGCATGGGTGACAGCTTGGTGGTGTTGCTTAGCTTTGGGCAGTTAGGCCTGAGGTGACCAGGCTTCCCACAGTTATAGCAACTCCTCTTCTCCAAATTGTGTGGCTTGACTGAATCTGGGGCTGCCCTGCACTCTGCAGGAGGTGGCCCCCTTTCCCATTTTGGGCCTGGCCCTCTCCTCCCCCTTTTTTGGAACCCCTTCTGTTCCTTCCCAAAGGAGGGAAGCCTTTTGTCCTGCCCCTCTCGATTTAGCAACAACTGATGCGCAATTTCAGCGGCCTCTAGGATTGTTTTGGGTTCCCTGTCCTTGACTAGGGGTCTAATCTCCCTTGGGTATCGGTAATAGAATTGCTCCAGCGCTATGAGGTCCAGCACCTGCTCTCTGGTGGTAGCTTTGGCTCTGTCTGCCCATTTAAGGAGCGAGTCCCACAACCGGGCCCCAAAATCGTACATTGACTTTTCCAGCTGTGGGGTGGCATTAGAGAATTTTTTCCGATAATAATCCGGTCCTAACCCAAACCTTACATTCACAGCCTGTTTAAAGGCTTCATAATCGTCCATTGACTCAATGGGCAGGCTGTTCAAGACAAGGGACAGTTTTCCCGTTACATGTGTAGGAAGATGTCTCATGAACTCATCTTTTCCCAGCTTCCACCGGCGCGCTTGTTTTTCAAAGATACTTAGGAACACTTCTGGATCATCTCCATCTGTGTAGTGAGGGAAGACTGGGGTGCTCTGTCTGTAGGGTACGTCCTGCACCTGCTGAGTCGGATCAATCGGGATGCCAGCGTCTTGCTGCTTCTGAATTAGGTCAAGCGCACACTCGTGCTTGAGCCTTGCCTCTTTGGCTTCATACTCACGCTGTGCTGCCTTCTCCACCAGCTCCATCCGCTCCACCTCTAGCACATGCCTGCACGGGGCCTCCTGAGCTAGCTGCAGCTGGTACTTCCAGAGGTCCCACTTGGAGGTGATCCCTCGGCAGTTGCTGATTGGAAGCGTGGAGGAGATGTTGAGGCCTGATCATTATTACACAGGATCTTAATCAGGTCGTCTTTCTTTTGCTCCTTCCTCACTGAAAGGCCTCTCTCTTTTACGGCCTCTCTCAATTCGACCACAGTCATGTGGTCATACTTGTCAGCCATCCTAGCTAGCTACTCTGTCCAGTTGACCCGATGCCGAATTAAGGATTGTTTGCTCAAGGGTTTTCAGTGACTGTACTTCCTTTCCCCAAATTATGCCTTCTAGACAGCAGGCCGTGGGCTCCCACGGCAACCACCATGTGTGTAGGCCAGTAGGGGGTGCTCCTGCACTGAGCCACCCACCTCACTGCATCTGTCCACCTGCCAAGCTACTACGAGTGCCTCCCTGGGGGCGCCTCATGTCCAGCCACCCCCCTTCCTGGAGTACACGCACAAGCCTGGGGGTACTGTTGCCACCACCCAGGGGTCTGGACTGTTTCTAAACCCTGTCCCCCCTGGGATACGCAGGACTTGTAGTCCTTGAGGGTGCTTGACCCACTGCGAAAGCTTGGGGTGTTTCCTCTAGCCTGAAGCACAAAAAGTAGCTTCCCTTAGTTAGCCGGACCAAGGGGGCACAGAGGCATGCCTTTCCCAACAAGTCCACCACGCTTGGTACCGTGAAGAACTTTGTTGGTTACAGAGGGAAGGCTTGGGGAAGAGTACAGGATAGAGGAGTATTACAGGATAACTCTAGAGCAAACAGGGTGGCTAGCAGCCTTTGAGCATGCGTCTACTTTACAGCTATATACAACTAAGCTATATATCTAGATAGGTTCCAGCCGTTTACTCACTTCAGCATCTTGCGAGAGAGCTGCATTGTGTCTTCATCATGGCTGCTCTGTCCAACCCCCTGGGCAGTCTTAGCTTATATAGGTCTTTTGATATCACCTTTGGGGGCCCAATGAAGGCCAGCAGTTGTTGGCTGGTGGCCAACCAATTTGAAATGCATCATCACTACCTGGTGGAGTGGTAGGGGCTACTGGCCCTGCCCCCCAGGCCATGAGGTCCCTGCTTAGAACAATAGAGAGTTTTTAAGCCTCCACCCTCCTACCTGTCCTCAGGCACTCGGCAGAGTTGATAGACCAGTAAGGGGACAATGCCAAGGAGAGAAAAAAAAAGTGGTGAAAGGGAGGAGCTGGGATGGAATCCTCCATAGCGGGGTGACTGCTGAGGGGCAGAGACTGGCTTCCTCCATGTCAACTGGTTGCAGCTGGTGTTTGGCAAACCAGACACCCATTTAACAAGCTTGATCCCCTTCCACACCACTTGGCTGCCTGATATGTGCAGCATGTGGGGACCAAGACTTGTGGGTACCCTGTGTGCTGCCTGGGCTACCCACACTTGAATTACCTGTTAGCACCCAGGAAAAAGCAGTCCTTGGAGGAAAGGGGCACGGGGAGCTCTGGAGCAGGAAGTGAGGGGCACAGCCTCTGCACCAGACTTGCCTGGACCCTCAATGCGGGAGGCTTCCAGGGAGAGAGGAACTGGGGATAGAAACTCTGGTCTTTCCCAAGTCACTCTCCCTTCCAGCCTCTGGATGCAAGAGAAGGGGACAAGATGGACCTGGGTCTGACCCAGTGAATGGCTGTTCTTATGTTCTTGTTCCTATGCCTGCACTTCCATCTGGGCTTGCAGCCATCTCCTGCTGCCAAGTTGGGCTCTCCTGTGGTTGGGCCAGGATAGTACAAGCCTGGGCTGCAGAGCCCTACCAGTGGGATAGGGGGAGTGAGGGATAGACAAAGGGCCCAGCTTTACCACACTTCAGCCGGGCCCCAGTAGCTGCCCAGGCAGCAAGGAGAGGCTTCCCCATGGCAGCTTGGCCTGCAGTGGAATTGAGGGAGCCACAGGGACTGAGGTACCACTGACCTGGGGGGCAAGAGCATGCATGGACTGGCACCTGGAAGGCAGGGGAGAGGCTGGCAGAAGGAAGCCTGTGCCCTGCACACCCCAGGAGCTGTTAATGAGTCCATACCCTAGGGGAGGGAAAGAGCAGGCACCTGAACCTCATGCTAGCTGCTGTCCATGCCCCTCTCCCAGAGCTACAGGGCCGCATCTAGAGAGGCTAGAAATGGTGGGGGAAGCCTAAGGGGCTGTGCAGCCCAGGAGGGCAGTGAGAAGTGGCCGCATCCTGCAGACATTCCCTATCCCCCCAGGACCCACTGTTCCTCGATCTGTTTGGAACCTGCCACTCGGACACGGCCAAGCCGCCCGTCCTGGGGCCACAGCACCTGGCGTGGTACAGGACCCACGTGGCCAGGGGCTTGACCTTCTATCCCCCTGACATCCTGGGTACCATGCTGCGAGAGGGCAAGCTGCAGGTGGACCACAGCAAGGCGCTCCGGCTTCCGCCCCAGGTATGTGCCTTAGTGTCAGACAGTGCATGCAGCCCACACTGGCACTGGGTGTCTGGGCCCGTTAGTGCCAGCTCTGGGCTTTGCTGGTTGCCCCCTGCCCTCCCCTTTCTGCTACATTTGTCAGGGGGTTTGCAAGCCTACCCCAGAAGTGCTGGGTGCTGGCTACAGCCCAGGCTGGGGCTGTGTCTGGGCTGTGCCAGTGCTCCTGCTGGGACTCAGCCCTGCGGGGTCCTGGCTGCAGGCTCTTGCCCCCCACTTAAGCTCAGCCCCACGCTCCCTGGCAGGGGGCAGGTAGGGATTTTCCCCTGCTCAGCCTGGCCTGGCCGGGGGGGTTCCCCTCCCTCTGCATCAGGGGCACAGGCTAGACCTGGGCTCTCTCCAGTGCCCACCAACACCCCTGGCAGCAGCAGGATGTTGGTGGCTGCAGACCCCTGTATCCCGGGGCAGGGGTGTTGCCCAGAGTTGCATCAGGGGCAATGGTGTTGTGCGGCCCCAAGGTTACACATGGGGTTTGTCTGGGCTGTTTTGGACAGCGTTGATCCTGCCTCGGGCAGCACTTGGGCCCAATGTGACTTCCAGTGGTCCCTTCCAGACCTACTTCTCTGTGATTCCTGTGGCCATGTGCTTGGGTCTGCTTTGGCTTCAATCACATGTTGGAATTTGGGAAGGAAAAAGGAACCTACATGGAATGCAGGCACCGCTGGGAGCCAGAGTGCTTCCTGGGAGGTCTCTGGGCTGGGCCAAGCTGACACCAGGCCCCAAGACCCCTTTCTGCCCCAGAGCTTCACTTCCTCCTTGCAGGCCCCCAGGGACAGCTCCCTGGAGACCTATGCACCCGTGGACACCATGACTGAGTACCTCCATGATGGCATGAGCAGCGACTTGTCCACGTTCCCTCCTCACGTCAGCGTCAGCATCCAGGAATTTGATTTCGGGTGCTGCCTGCCGCCCCGTGGTGCCCAGCCCCTCCCGCTCTGCATCACCAACCACACCAAGGGCACAGTCACAGTGGCCTGGACACAACGCCCCGAGCGTCCCTTCCAGGTGGCCCCAACCACATGCGACATCCCGCCCCTCAAGTCTACTGCCTTCCGTGTCACCTTCCAGCCTCCACAACCCAACGCCCTGTATGCCGCCGAACTGGAGGGCTTTGCCATCTACAAGGTCAGTGAAGATAGCCAGGGTCTGATCTGAGCATGGCACCGGGAGCAACAGAGCCCGGGGTCCACGTAACTTGGTTTTCTGAAGCACTCAGGGGCTGGGGGGGTTCCCAGCCAGCCTCCTCCCTGCTGATGCTCTCTGTGGTCAGGCTGCCTGCGTCTGTCTGCTCTCAGAGGCCATTGCCTGCAACCAGCCTCCAGGAGCTCGGGTGTGATGCAGAGAGAATGACTTGAGTTCAAACTCCGCAACTCCCTGTTTCTTTTATCAGGCCATCCAGTCGCTGGTGATGCCTGCTACTCCCAGGGTTATTTGTGGTGTCTTAGCTTGACTACAGCCTGGCACAGCTGAAACCCCTCTGCTCAATGCAGCTCCAAAGCAGGGGGCAAGGTGGAGGGCAGGGGGCCTGGCGCACCACTGCTTGGCCTGGTTGGGCTATATTTAAATGATGTTTTGTCACAGGAGACTGCCTTTGGTCATCTTAACAAGTGTCCTAATGGGGATGGTGCCCTCAGACAGCCTCTGGGAGCAGCCAGAAAGCACTGCATGGGTCAAACACAATCACTGCCAGTCCCTCACCACCTCTTCTCTGCCCTCCCATCATTCAGGGTTTAGCAATTGTTAGTGCCTGAGAGGAACATAGCCTCCTGCCCTGCTCAGCGTAGGAGCCAACTGCCATTACAGGCAGGCTCAGCCCTCCAGCAGGTAGTTTTTTGCTTCCCATGTTCTCTGAAGCCCAGGACAAGTGTTTTGTGCCATGCCGGGCAGCGGGTCAGGGCTGGAGGATGAGGGTACAGTAGAGTGTGTCCCTACCACCCAGCTCCTTGTATGTCACATGCCTGCAACACACTGTCCTGCCTGATGCCACGTTTCCTTGGCCCCCAGGTGCTAAGACATTACAGCAATGTGGAGGAGGATGTTACCCTCTGCCCATCCTGGTGCTTGACGCTCAGGCTACAGGCCCACACCTTCGAGCCGGGGCAGCAGCACTTCATCCCTGTGTACATCCTGGATGCCCCCCAGGTGAGAGAGCTGGAGGCCCTGGGGGCTAGCTGTGAGCCCCAACAGGAGAGCCCAGCATGGGGCAAGTTTGAGATCTCCCGGTACCTGGAGTTTTAGCCCTTCATCCTGGCAGCTGGGGGTCTGTCCTGTCAGGAGGGGATGCTGCTGGGGTTCCCTCCTGCTGTGGAAGCTGGGTAGCTGCCAGTAAGGCCAGTATGGTCTGCCACTCTCCCCAGTACCCTCTGCAGGCTCCATCTGCTCCATGGGGGTCCCAAGGGCCACTGGTGGCACCAGTGTTGTGCAGGCTGAGGGAGCTTGTAAGGTAAAGTGAGTATCTCCAGCTCCTCCAGGAGTGGGGTCCTGGAGGGTCCATCTGACCCTGCTCCCTGCTCTGCTGAGGGTTCTGGCTGCTCAGGGAAGAGCCTCTTGCAAAGCCAGAGAAGCCCCCACTGGCTCTGGGCCCGTGATAGGCCAGCAGCACTGGTCACCTGCCAGGACCAGCACTGCTGTGTCTCACAGCTGCCTGTCTCGGACCTCAGGGGGAGGCACCGGGCAGGCCCAGCCCATGAAGCCCACCTCAGCCACTCACACCAGGCACTGATAGTGGGTCACAGAGCTGCCCTGTGGTTCCAGAACAGTTCTCGGGCTCTCTCCTCAGGGGCACTGATGAATGTAAGATACATCAAAGCTGCCATTTCCTGGGTGATACCCTAGGTCCATCTTGCCCCGTCTCCTGTGTCACATGGCAGCAGAGAGCAGAGCTGGAAGGGAGAGTGCTTGGGTCTGAGCAGGGTTTTCCCCTGTTCCTCTTCCCCTTGCAGCCTCCAGCACTAAGGGTCCTGGCAGGTCTGGTGCAGAGCCCATGCCCCTTGCTCCCTGCTCCAGAGCTCCCCATGCTCCTTTCCAGTGCAGTGCAAACCCTGCTTCTGTCCCCCTCCAGTGTCTTTCCTGGATTGCCCAAGCCTGGCCTCATGAGTCTTTTCTCCTAGGGAACACCTCCATAGCCTCCTTGTTGCCTTGCTTTGCACCTTCTCTAGCTCTTCTCTTTCCTTCTGGAGATGCGAGGACCAGAAATGAGAATGGCAGGTGCCCAGCCCAGGCTCTGGTCGGGGCTCTCTGCTTGCGTTGGCTTCCACCCCAAGCTCACCCCATCTTGCTGGCTTCCCCTCAGGCCTTCCCTGTGGTGGATGTGGGCACCAGTACCTATCGCACCGCGCTGCTCCAGAACACCGGACCTTCACCTATCACCTTCACCATGGACGCAGACTCCTGCCCTTCTGTCACAGTCAAGCCCCACTCAGGATACATAGCCCCTGGAGCCTGCCAGATCTTCCTCTTCTCCACGCAGCCCATGGATGCCACCCCCCAGCAGCACAAGCTGGCCTTGCAGCTGAATGCCTGCCCCCAGTACACCCAGGTAGGTGCCAGAAGGGCTTCCTCCCCTGGAACACTACTCTCTCCCTTCCAGGCACCCTGCATGGAGGCCCTGGGTGTTGCTCTCATGAGGTCATCTTGATCCTTCTGGAAGGAAGAGCTTGAATGGTTACAGTCTCCCTCCCTTGCGGGGGATCGGTGCATCATTTCAGACAGACTTCATAGGTGCCCTTGGGGCCAGAACCTCTTCCTCCTCTGTCTGTCCCACTCCAAGCTGTAGCAAGAGCTCTCCTGGACAGCTCAGCCCAGGCTTGGCCCTGCTTGCTCCCGGGTGCCCTTGGGAGCTGCCTGTGGGTGGATCAGGGATTTTGAAAACGGGAGTGGTGCCTTATCACATATGTCACAACCCTGTTTTCTCCAGTTAAAGAGGAACTAGAAGCTTTACGAATGTGCCGGGAACTGGCACTGCAGAGTTCAGTTTTAAGATCAAAGCAAAAACAAATATCACTGTTGGCACATGCACTCATTGTGGTAGGGTTTCATAGTTTCATAGTAGCTGGGGTCAGAAGGGACCTGAACAGATCATCTAGCCTGACCCCCTGCCACAGGCAGAAATGAATGTTAGGTTCACAAGACCCCAGACAGGTAATCATCTAACATCTTTGTGAATTTACCCAAGGTAGGAGCGAGGACCACTTCCCTAGGAAGTTGGTTCTAGATTCTGGCCACCTTAACCATAAAATATTGCCTCCTGATCTCTAACCTAAACCTGTTCTCCATCAGCTTATTACCATTGTTCCTCATCACCCCAGGTGGTGCTGGGGAGAAAAGGGCTCCACCTAATTGCTGATGATCTCCCCTGAGGAGTTTGTAGGCAGCCACCAGGTCCCCCCTCAGCCTCCTCTTGCCGAGGCTGAACAGGTTCAGGTCCCGCAGTCTCTCCTCGTAGGGCCTGTCCTGCTGCCCTCTCACCAAGCGGGTGACCCTACTCTGGACCCTCTCCAGGCTGCCCACATCCCTCCGGAAGTGCGGCGCCCAGAACTGGATGCAGTACTCCAGCTGCGGCCTGACCAGTGTCACATAGAGGGGGAGGATCACCTCTCTGGACCGGCTGGAGATGCACCTTTGGATGCATGACAAGGTGCGGCTGGCCTTGCTGGCTGCGGTCTGGCATTGGCAGCTCATGTTCATCTTGGAGTCAATAATGACTCCAAGATCCCGGTCTGCCTCTGTGCTTTCAAGCTGAGAGCTCCCCAGCCTGTCTGCGTGCTGCAGACTCCTCCCCAGGTGCAGCACCCTGCATTTGCCTATGTTGAACCCCACCCTAGTCTCGTCTGCCCATTTTTGTAGTCTGTCTAAATCTAGTTGCAGCCTCTCTCCCTTCAAGTGTGCCCACCTCGCCCCATATCTTAGTGTCATCAGCAAACTTGGACAGCTGCTTTCTACCCCCTCCTCCAAGTCGCTGATGAAGATGTTGAACAGCGCGGGCCAGAGGACCGAGCCCTGGGGGACCCCACTGCTCACATCTTGCCAGGTTGAGTACAACCCATCCACCACAACTCTCTGGGTGCACCCCATCAGCCAGTTTTTTACCCATCCAACTGTGCAGGCATCAATGCCACAGTTGCTTAGTTTATTGATGAGGATGGGTGAGAAACCCTGCCAAGGGCCTTCCTAAAGTCTAGAAAGACTGTCCATGGCAACACCATCATCCAAGGATTTAGTTACCTGGTTATAAAAGGCAACCAGGTTGGTCAGGCAGGACCTGCCTTTGATGAACCTGTGCTGATTGCCCCTGAGCATGATCTCCCCTGCTGCCCCCCACAGATGTGATCCTTGATGATCCTCTCCAAGATCTTCCCAAAGACGTGGGTTGGCTCTGGTAGGGTTGCTGGTAGTTTTATGGAGAGTTTAGATGGTGGGTTTGTCTGGGATAGTCTGGAAAGGGCTGATCCTGCCTCGGGCAGGGCCTGGACCTGATGTGACCGCGTAGGTCCCTGCCAGCCCCCTGGCTCTAGGATTATACATAGTTAAAAAAAATCAACAAACTAGGGAAAAAATAGTCAAAAGAACCCAGAGATCTAGTGCTATTAGTCCCCTAATCAGATTCATAACACAACATCTCCTTCTTGAGCATCTTGCCAGTGCGTCTGATACTTCACTGTCAGTCATTTCTACACTTGAGTTCATATGATCACATCTGAGCAAAGGTTTTCAGTTAAAGCCAAAAGCAGTCTGCAGGGCTGGGAAGTAGAAGTGATGTTCCCAGGCCAGGCTGATGTGTCCCAAGCCAGGCTGACAGACGGCAGCACGGCAGAGGGAAGGATGGTTTGAGCAGTGGAACATTAAGACTTTTAGAAAGGAGTAGGGGTTGTTCATACCTGTAGAGTGGAGAGAGATTAGCAGGAATCAGAGGCATGATATTGAGCCATGAAGTTGATTGACTCCCTGGATAGAAATGCCACTCCCTCTGCAAGCAGCTGGAGTTAAAGCTACAGGGGAGAAGGAACTGAGGGGAGGGAGGGGCAGCTGCACCCCTTGGATCTGCTCCTGGAGGTGCTGCAGCCTCAGTGCCCAGCTAACACCCCCTCTTTCATAGATTTCATAGATTTTCATAGACATTAGGGCTGGAAGGGACCTCGGGAGATCATCGAGTCCAGCCCCCTGCCCAAAGGGCAGGAAGT
>NW_017728949.1:51743541-51749751 GCF_001723895.1 Crocodylus porosus | reverse complement strand
CCCGGGGGCAGTCCCGGGGGAGCGGCTGTGCCCATCTGGCGGGGCCTGTGCTGCCGGGCGCCTGAGGGGGAGGTTGAGCGGGGCCTCCATGAGTGCGGAGGAGGAAAATGCCCGGCCGGGGAGGGGGTTGCTAATCTCCGGGGAGGACAGGCAGCCAGGCCAAGTGCATGCCAGGAACGAGGCACACCGTCCAGCCCTTAGCCCCGGCATGACCCCGTTCCCGCTGACCGCAGGGGCCGGCCAGGGCCCGTTGCCCCGGCTGGGTTGCAGGACCCCCGGCCCGGCCTGTCCCTGCATCAGCACCAGGGCGGGGGTCTCAGACCTGGGGGTGCCTGAGGTGACTTCGCTGGGGTGCTGCTGCTCAGCTGAGTGCAGCGCGGGAGAGGTGGCCTGGGACAGCCTCTTCCCTGGGGACCGCCTGGATGCGGCTGCATTGTGGGGAGCCTGGAGCAGGTCCCACTGCCCTTCTTGGTGCTGCTGCCTCAGTTTCCCTGCGGGCTTGTGGCTTCTTTCTCTGGCAACACGGCACATCCTCACGGCTGGCGCAGGGCACGCGGGGGTCGCATGCTGTGTGCACCGCCCAGCCCAGACCCCCTTGACCACCCCTGCCCTCTCCTCACAGCTGGAGGCGGCTGCGGGCCGCAGCTTGGCCGGCAGGGTGTGGGGATGGCGTGGGGGCCCTGAGACCGCATCGGGGGCCCCAACGAGCCATGACCGCGACGGTGCAGACGCTGCGGTTCCAGCTGCTGCCGCAAGACACCAGCCCAGGCTGGGCACGCAGCTGTGAGCAGGAGATTGAGCGCCAGTACCAGGTGGTGCCCTCTGTCGTCTGTGCCATGTGCTGCCTCTTTGGCATCATCTACTGCTTCTTCGGTGAGGAAGGATGGGGACAGGGATGGTGTGACCCAGGGGTGGGGGCGACAAGGCAAAGGGGCAGGCGGGGGAAGGGTGCAGTCATCCTCCTGGTCACTCAGCATGTGGGGGGGTTGACTTCCTGCTCCCCACAGCCACCAGTCCACAGGTGTGGACACAGGGCACCACCATGCAGCAGCTGGGCATGATGGGAGTACAGCCCCGTGCACACACCTAGCGTGCAGCTCATGCAAGGAGCTCACGGTGCTGCACCCCAGGCTGCAGCAGGCCCCAGGCCCCTCCCTGGAGTTCAGACATAAGGTCCTGGGGGGTGAGGGTATGGGAGCCACAGGGAGGAGAAAGGGGGACACAGCAGCGGCAACTCAGACCTGACGGCCACAGCCATCGCCAGGGCTTGCTGACAGCAAGAATAAGCTGGGAGAACAGCCCCACGGTGTCTCCCCCAGCCCAGCCTTGGGCCCCGTCCCTGCCGTCGTGTCCTAGAGGGGATGGGGGGCTCAGGGACTGTGGCCTCATATTCTCTGACTGCCGCAGCCTTGTCCCTGCCCTCGTGCCCCAGTATGGGATGGGGTACAGTGGGCGCTGTGGCCCCATATCCGCCAGCCGCGGCCCTGGCCCTGCCCTTGCACCCTGGCCAGGGGTCTATGGCCTGGGCCGGGAGACGGCGCCCATTCCCCTGACAGCTCCCCCACCTCCCTCTCAGGCTACCGGTGCTTTAAGGCGGTGATGTTCCTGACGGGGCTGATGTTTGGCTCCATCGTCATCTTCATGCTGTGCTACAAGGAGCGGGTGCTGGACACACAGCTGAGCGTGGAGGCCTCGGTGGGCATCGGGCTGGGCATCGGCGTGCTGTGCGGGCTGGTCACCATGCTGGTGCGCAGCGTGGGGCTCTTCATGGTGGGGCTGCTGCTGGGGCTGCTGCTGGCGGTGGCCGGGCTGGTGGCCATGGAGCAGTTCTACCACCCGCCCACGGTGTGGGTGCCGCTGGGGCTGCTGCTGGGCGGGGGCCTGCTGTGCGCCGTGCTCACGCTGCAGTGGCAGCGCCTCTTCACAACACTCTCCACCGCCGTCTTCGGCAGCGCCGTCATGACCGTCACAGCCGACTACTTCCTTGAGCTCTTCCTGCTGGTGCAGTACGTCTACGAGCGCGTAAAGGCGGCACCCGCCCGCCCCGTCTGCTGGTACAGCTGGGTCGTGCTGGGCCTCTGGCCGCTGCTGGCCGTGCTGGGCGTCCTGGTGCAGTGGAAGGTCACGGCCGAGGGCTACTCGCACACCGAAGGTAGGGGAGGGGCCGCGGGCTGTGGGTCCAGGGGTTGGAGGTCAGCATCGGGCTCAAGCGACTGTGGGGTGCTGCTTCGGGGTTAGGGCCCTGAGGGTGACCGTCTCAGCATCTGGGTATTGGGAACTCATGCCAGGAGTGTCAGCCTCAGCTTTGGGGACAAGGAAGTTGCGGGGTGTTGGCAGAGGCAGGGAGGTGGTGGGGAATGGGCTGCAGGGCCTGGGTGGGCAGGCCCTGGGCATGGGAGGGGGGCCCGGGGGACATGGGTGCTGCCAGCCCCTCGCTCAGCCCTGGCCTTGTGCCCGTGTCGGTGCCGCCCGCAGTGATCATCAGCCGGCAGCAGCGCCGGGTACAGCTGATGCGGATCAAGCAGCGGGAAGAGCGGAAGGAGAAGAAGAAGAAGCGGAGGCTGCACCCACCGGCCCCCCACCCTCACCCGCACCCCCACCCACACCCGCACAAGGCTCACCCGCCTGAGCCCGCCTACCGCCGCAAGCCCAACCCTGTGCGCCGCTTCGACGGGGATGTCCTCTCCCCAGTGAGTCCTCTCCCCATGCCTGCCTGGGGAGGATGCCCTGGGGTGGCCTGGAGGGACTGGTGCTGGGGACGACCCCCAGGCAGTGCCCCGAGCCCAACCAGCACACAGGGTGGCAGGGGAAGCTGTCCCACTCCCAGGCTGGTGACATGTGCCCGGCACTCACCCTGCCCTGTTGGGGCAGTAAGATGGGTGGGAGAGAGGGCAGTGCTGCAGCCAGGCTGGGCAGGGGAGAGGCGAGGGTTGGGGGACGGGAGCTGGAGCCAGCCGCCCTCACGCCTCCCCTCTCTGGTGCAGAGCTACATCCAGAGTTTCCGGGACCGGCAGACAGGGACGTCACTGAACAGCCTCATCGCCTCGCATGCTGTGGTCGACCTGGACTATGACTGTGGCTCCACCGTGCCCCTGACCACAGGCGCGGGGCCAGCCGTGCGTGTATAGCCCCCCGGCCACTGCAGGACACCAGCACGGGGTCCAGGGCAGCAAGGAGCAGCGGAAAAGAGGCCACCCCACATCCCCCCGGGGCCTGTGGACTCATCCCCTGGGCTATGGGGGGGGTCTGCCCAGCACCCCCAGGATAAGAGCAGTGGAGAGAAGGAAAGGGTTAACTTTCCCTGCCAGTAAGGACTCAGCTGGGGACCTGGGGGGGGGGGGCAGAGCCCTGGAGTGCCGTGAGACCCCCCCCCAGTGCTCCATGTACCCCTACCCCCAGGCCCAAGCTGCCCCCTCCAGCCAGGCCGTTAACCTCAGGGGTCCCTACTCCAAGCGTGGCCCCTGGACTGTGCCACTCGCTGCCACCGCCTGCCCCGGGCAGTCGGGACCCCGCACTCCCTGGCAGGGGTCCAGCTGCAAGCGCGGGTGAGGCTGTCTCCTTCCCCACTTGGCAGCTGCCAGGGCCCCAGGCGCAGGGGATGGGGGTGGGGGCAACGGCATTCTTGTCCTGTCTTTGACCCCCGACCTGGGCTCGGGCAGCCGCCCTACCAGGCCCTGGCTGGACGCCCAGACCGGCCCTGCTGCCTGCACCGCAATGGACATGGCTGCTGCTTGCTGTTGCCATTGGCATGGTCAGCGGGGGGCACTGGCACCAGAGCAGGGCATCCGGGTGCAGGACACAGGGGCCTTTCCCATGGGATGCCAGCTCCCCTGGCCCCAAGCCAAGTCCGGGATTGGGGCCGCTCTCCTCCAGGCCCTGGACGCACCAGTTTGCCGTTTTGCTGGCAACTGTATTTGTAGCAGGGGCAGGGGCAGGGGCGGGGACCAGACCCGTGGGCAGGCAGCACGGGGCAGGGCCCAGGGGCTGCAGGTCTGCCCAGGTGCCCCGCGTCCCTGCGCGGCTCTGGCCTTGTACATACGCATCTTGCTGTGATTCGTCTTTGCTCCCGGGGATACCTCCTGCCCACCCCCACGTCCCCCAGCTGCAGAGGGACAGGCCCTGGGAAGTGGGGTGGGGTGCGGAGGGGGCCTGCATGCCCCCTACACCAGCACTACCACCCCGCCATGCCGTCGCCCTTGGGGGTCCCACCCGCACGAGCATGGCAGCCCCCGGATGCTGCATGTTTCCACTCCAGCACCGGCCCTGGCGCCTCCGCAGGTGCCCCCCTCCCCCCCCACGCGCATTCTCAGTCTTTTTGTAAATGTGCCAAATGCTGCTGGCTGCGGCCGCGCAGTAAAGAGCCTTTCAGAGCCGCGGCCCTGTGTGCGCCTGGGGCAGGCAGAGCAGGGCACAGAGCCAGGTGCTGGGGGCATGGCCAGGGCACGTGGCCGGGGGTAGGTCCTGGCTCCATGCAGCCCTGGGGCCATGGGGGCGTCTGGTCCAATGCGCCGTGACACGCAGGCACAGAGCAGCCCTGCTGCGCACAGAGCCACCAACCCCTTCCCGTCACCCAGGCCTCACAGCTGGATGCGCAGGGGCAGCACGCACGGCAAGAGATGGAGGCATTTAATGGAGGTGTTTAATAATAATGAAGCAGCCACCACCCCCTTCCCCCGCTGGGGCAGGGGCAGGGCCTGTCCGTCTGTCCATCCTCTCTGCCACCAGCAGCTCGCCTGACAGGACCTGGGGCTGCCCCACAGGCGCATCTGCCTGCGAGCTCCACACCGCCACGGCCCTCTGGCTCTTAGCGCCCTGGGGAAGGCAGGAGGTCAGGGAAGGCCCAGGCCTGGCCCCAGGGCCCACAGGCCAGGGGCCCCCAGCTGGCAAGATCCAGCCCCCGGGACCTGCTTCGACCCAGACAGGCTGGCAGGGCGGGCCCCGGGCTGAGGCACAGGGCCCTGGGCTGGCACGTACCTCGCACGGTGAGCTGGGCCTTGGAGCGGGCATTGCCAAGGGCCACCTTGACCACGCCGCTCATGCCGGCCGAGGTGTGGCGCAGTGTCAGGCGGTGCACACGGCCCGCGCTCTCCATGGCCACGTGTGCGCCGGCCCTCAGTGTCTCCCCATTCAGGCTCCACCGCGGCGGGGCCGGCAGTGCCGCCGACACCTCGCACTCGAACCGTGCCTCACCCGGTGCCACCACCTCCACGCTGTGCAGGCCCCGCACCACCTGCACACTCTCTGCTGCAAAGCCCAGACAGTTGCCAGGGGCTGGGACCCAGCCCCTGCCCCTGCCGTAGCCCCCTGCAGAGACCCCCAGCCCCACCAGGGCCCTGGGTGCCCCCCAGAGCAGCCCCTCACCCTCCACGAGCAGGCGGGCACTGGAGCGGTCATCCAGGGCGTCGCAGGTGTAGGTGGCCTCATCCTCGGGGCCCACCTGATGGATGACAAGGGTGCGGTAGCAGTCCAGGTTGCAGATCTCATATTTGTCGCCACCGCCGAAGATCTCGGTGTCGCCGCGGAACCAGCGGACGCGGCCACGGGCATGAGACACGGTGCACTCCAGCGTGGCCTTGTGCTGCGCCAGCACCGTCTTGTCCCGCAGCGGCCGCACAATCCGGATGGGCAGTGCTGCAATGGGAGTGCGGTGAGACTGTGCTTGGGGGGGCCAGCACCTCCCTCCACCCTTCCTGCAGCTGCCCGTGGCTTCTGACTTGCCCCAGCCGCCCCACAGCCCTGCCACTTACCCCCATGCCCACCCTGTGCTGCTCACGCTGCCTCAGCCCCCCACCCCCTGCGCGCAACAAGGGTGAGGGGGTGAGCACAGGCTTCCCTAAGAGAGACTCATGAGGCCAGGCCTGGCCAGTCTGGAAGAGACACTGGAGGAGGACAGGAGCAGGGTTTGCACCACACTGAATAAGGAAGAGAAAGTCCCTGGGGATTTATTCTTGCCTGTCTCTGCCCAGCTAGAGCAGGGGTCCTGGCATGGGATGAGCAGGCTGGCAGCTGCCAGTCAAGCCCAGGCCATCCTGTCCCCTCCACGAGCCATTCAAGGGGGGGACTCGTGGCCTTTACAGAATCACAGATAACGAGGGCTGGAAGGGAGCTGAGGAGGTCACGTCTATAGTTTCATAGTTTCATAGTAGCTAGAGTCGGAAGGGACCTAGGTAGATCATCTAGTCCGACCCCCTGCCTTGGCAGGAAAGAGCA
>NW_017728949.1:51717734-51743441 GCF_001723895.1 Crocodylus porosus | reverse complement strand
GCCATGGGGGTTTATGTGCCCTCCTGCTCCCTTTGACCCTTGTTGGGATTACCTCCCTTTGGGCATGGAGGATCGTCTCCTTAAGGAGCAACGTCTAGTCCAACCCCTGCTCAAAGCACCACCAGCTCCCACCACAGCACCCCAGACAAGACATTGTCTACCCGGGTCTTTCAATCCTTGGAGGTTTTTATGCCACCAGCTCTCTAGGTAGCCTGTGTCCTCCCTCAGGACTGTCTCCAGCTCAGGTTACACCTCAGGGTTACCTGAAGAGATGGGGCAGAGGATGCTGCCCCTTTGCAGTGACCGTGGTAACCAGATTGTCAGCTGGCAGTTTGGGGAGACAGAGATGGCATTCTGCCACAGCCTGTCCCAGTGCTTCACCACCCTCCTGCTGAGAAAGTTTTTTCTAATATCCAACCTCAACTTCCCTTGCTGCAGCTTGAGCCCATTGCTCCTTGTCCTGTAATCTGCCCCCACTGAGACCAGCCCAGCCCCATCCTCTTTGCAGCCCCCCTGCAGGGAGGTGAAGGCTGCTGTTCAATCCCCCTCAGTCTTCTCTTCTGCAGACTTGATCAGCCCAGTTCCCTCAGCCTCTCCTCACCAGTCCTGTCCCCCAGCCACACAACCATTTTCATTGCCCTCTGCTGGACTCTCCACTTTCTATAGTGGGGGGGCCCACAGCTGGACACCGGACTCCAGATGTGGCCTCCCCAGTGCCAAATAGAAGGGAAGAATCATTGCCCTCAATCTGCTGGCAGCGCTCCTGCCAATGCAGCCCTGGATGCCAGTTGCCTTCTTGGCACCCAGGGCACATTGCTGGCTTCTGTCCAGCTTCTTGTCCCCTGTCCCCCCAGGGCCTTTCCTGCAGAGCCGCTGCCCAGCCCATCGCCCCAGCCTGCTCCGGTGCAGGGGATCGCTCCCTCCGCAGTGCAGGACTTTGCACTTGTCCTTGTTGAACGTCAGGAGATTCCTTTTGGCCCGATCCCCCAACATGTCAAGGTCACTCTGAATCCCAGCCCTACCCTGCAGCGTAACTACTACTCCCCTCAGCTTGGTGTCATCTGCAGACTTGCTGAGGGTGCGCTGCATCCCATCTTCCAGGTCCTTAATGAAGACATTGAATAAAACCACCCCCAAGACCAGCCCCTGGGGCACTGCGTTTGATACCAGCTGCAATTAGACATTGAGCCACTGATTACTACCCTCTGGGCCCAATGCTCCAGCCAGTTTTCTATCCATCTTACATTCATTCATCCATTCATTCTGCCCAGACTCCTTATCTTGTTTGCAAGAATGCTGTAGGAGACCATATCAAAGGCCTTGCAAAAGCCAGTGTATATCACATGCACTGCTCTTCCACCAGGCATGGAAGCTGAGCGCGTAGCCAGACTCACAAGGGGTTGACACGTTCTTGGAGGAAAGGGGCATCAAGAGCAGGAGGCAAGGGGCACGACCTCTGCATCAGAACTGCCTCGACCCTAAATGCTGGAGGCTGCACATGGAAAAAACCCTGCTCATGCCCAGCTCGCTCTCCCTTTCAGCCTTCGCTCCCTTCCACCACAGGAGACTGAAGACAGACCTGGGCTCTGACCCAGGACATGACAGCCCTGATGTTTACCCGATCCGGCCTGCCCCCTGCTCACACGTGCCCCTGTTGGCCCATGCTCCAGCCAGCCAGCCCCCCAGTGCTGCCCCCATCGCTCCCTGGGCCACGGGAGCAGGCAGGCGCAGAGGCCTCGTTACCCTCCACCTGCAGACTGGCGTCAGAGGCTGCCGTCTTGGCCACAAACCGGATCTGCCCCGCATCCTCCGGCCGCACGCTGCACATGAGCAGGAAGTGCCTGGTCCCTGGGAGGGAGAGGAGGTGTAAGGGGTGTCCCACCGGCACAGATCTCCTGCCCAGCCCTGGGAAGGGCATGGCATGGAGCCATGCTGACAGCGGCTGCTGGCAGGGGACACAGTGGTCCCCAGGCGGCATCAGTGGGCAACCACACGGGCCAGCAGCCGCCGTGCACACGGGTTCTGGACTGCAGCGTGCCCAGCGAAGCAGGGACCCAGGAACAGCCTGGCAGAAAGGGCTTCACCCACCTTCTTGCCGAATCTTCACGGTGCCGGAGACTTTGATCTTCTCACCGTCGCGGAACCACTCACCCGGCACGTCCTCGTGTGACACTTCGCAGGTGAAGACGGCGTTCTCACCCTCGCGCACGTGCACAGCCTCCAGCTCCCTCAGCACGTGCACCTGGCGCTCTGCAAGACCAGGACATGGTCCCAGTGGGGAGGGCGGGGGGGGGGAGGGGTCCCCAGGGGCCAGGCGCCTCCAGCATCCTGGAGTGGGGGCTTCCCCCAGCCCAGCCCATTCCGGGCAGGCCCAGCTGCCTCCTGCTTCCTGGGCTGTGGCCTGGCCTGGGCCGGTCCTGGCACCACCCCCAGGCCTGACGAAGCCCACTGCCCCAGAGCCCCCAGCCTGCTGCTGCGGGGGCGAGAGGTCAGCACAATTAAGAAAACGTATCTCCACTGACGACACCATCCCAGCGCAGGGCTCTGACCCTAGTGGGGTTGAAACCACCCTCTGGAAGGGCTTGGCGAAGGAAGACCGTTTTAATAATTGGAGCCAGCCTGACAACAGGGCTTGTTCTTCATTTCACTCACTGGCACCCAACGAATGCCCGCTTGAGACGCAGCTTTTGTGGGAATCCAGTCACAGCTTTGAGCCCAGCCCCAAATACTTAGGAGTCGGCCTTGCCCACAGTCTCCCCCACAGGCACCGTCTAAAGACAAACTTGCCACACGTGACGGCAGCATCGCAGACCTGGCTGCAACGCACCAGGGAAGCGCCGCCAAAGCCCCAAGAACATCAGCACTGGCCCTGGTTTATTCAGTGGCCAAAGACTAAGCCATGAGTTTGGATGGGCCTGGGTTAGATGTGACCCCACAGGTCCCTGCCGGCCCCATGGCACTGGGATCCTACAACTCCACGATGTCTCAGTGACCCGGATGTGCAGGGCAGCTTCTGGGCTTCCTGCTGCGCTTGACACCACACTCCTTGTCCCCTCCCTACCCCCAGCTGCGTGCGACCCACTCCCCATCCTACCGTAGACCGCCAGCGTGGCGGAGGCTCGGCAATCACCGGCGTCGCACGTGTACACGCCGGCGTCAGGCAGGCCGCAGTGGCTGAGCTGCAGGATGCGCCGGCGCCCCACCGAGTAGAGGCGGCAGGCGGGCCCTGCCCGGAGCTCCGTCCCGTCCTGCGCCCAGAGCAGCAGGGTCACCAGGCTGCCCTGGGGCCATGCAGCAGCCCTGGCAGGGGCAGGACTGGGGCAGAGGGCCTGCTGCCCCTTGCTGGCTCATCTCCCTGCAGCCCTGGCACAGGGGCAGCCCATGCCCAGGGGAAAAGGAAAGGGAAGGGGGTGGGCTGCCAATGGGGACACAGTCAGGCTAGGCCAGGCAGCGCTCACCTTGTACCACTTCACCTCCACAGAGGCACGGGACAACTCGCACTCGAAGCTCGCTGCCCCTGTCTCGGGGATGCCCACATCCCGGAGGGTCTTCACCATGGTGACCGGGCGCTCTGTGGGAAGGACAGGACAGGAAGCCAAAGTCAGCTGGAGTCGGGGAGCTCCAGGCAACAGGAGGGGGGGCACCGTGGGATACAGGCAGAGCACTGCCCTGGGGAAGCTCACGGCACTGGAGACCCTCTGGGTTCCATTATGGCACTGCTCTAGGGAAGCTCCCAGCGCCAGCTCCCGTGCCCCGAGCACAGCCGTACCCCTGACGGTGAGGCGGGCGCTGCAGCGCAGGCTGTCGGCGGTGAAGGTGACAGTGCCCGAGTCCTCCAGTGTGAGCGCCAGCAGCGTCAGGCTGTGCGTGCAGCCCGTGGCACTGAGCCGGCAGGCGGGGCCCGGCTTCACGCGCACGCCATCCCGTGCCCAGGCCCCAGCCACACCGGCATGGGACAGCTCCAGCTCGAACGTGGCCATTTCCTTCTCGAAGGTCTCCACGTCCGACAGCGGCCTCCGCACCATCACCTTCCGGGCTGCCCCAGAGACTGGCGTGGGGGGCCGCTCCTGCTGCACGGGGCCAGGGGCAGCAGAAACCCAGCCCCGCCGAGAGGGCATCATCCTCCTGGCTCCCGTTTTCATCCTTCCCATCCCGCCCTCAGCCCCCATGCCTGCCTGGCATGCCCCTACCACTGCACCCCAGGCCATCCCCATCCCTTCTGCACCCTGCCCTCCACACCCTGGGCCACCTCCGCCTCGCCCCAGGAAGCGCTGGGCATGCACCAGCTGGGCGCCCAGGCAGCAGGCGGCTACTCACGCTCCACGCTCAGCTTGGCCTGGGTGCGGTCGTGGAGGGTCTCACAGCGGTACGTGCCGCGGTCCGAGGGGCTGAGGCTGCGGATGGTGAGGGTGCGCCGGCACCCAGCCTCCTGCAGCTGGTACTTGGCCCCCGGCTGCAGCAACACCCCCTGCTTCAGCCATTGCACCTCGGCACCCGCGTGGCTCAGCTCCACCTCCAGGCAGGCGTCCTGCAGCTCCTCCACCACCACGTCCTGCAGCTTCTGCACGAACAGCACCTCGGCCTCTGCAAGGCCCACCGCCCCGTGTCACCGGTCCTGCCCCAGACCATGGCCACGAGCCAGGGCACCCCAAGAGAGCCTGGCACAGGGACTCGCGTACCTTGAGAGAGCTCAATGCTGCATGGCAGGGGCCTCCACACCCAGAGAGCCCAACACCATGTTTCAAGGGCCCTCTGCCTTGAGAGAGCCTGATGCCACATGCCAGGGACCCCTGCACCCTGAAGATCTTGATGCTACATGCCAGGGGCCCCCGCACCCCCAAAGCCCAACAACACACGTCAAGGAACGCTGTGCCCCGAGAGAGCACAGTGCCACGTGTCAGGGGCCCGTGTCCCGAGAGAGCCCCCCGTTCCCTGCTGACAACAGACTCCCCCACCTGGGGCATGAGCAGCCTGTGCTGGAGCCTGTGCCTGTCCCTGCCTGGAGCTCCCAGCTCCGAGACCCCCGGCCACGGCCCCTACGACAGACCCCCCAGGCCACAGGCAGCCCCCAGGAGAGGCCTCACCCCAAACAGACCAACGCACCGGGGGAAGAAGCCCCAGCGAACAGCCCAGCCGCCGGCACGGACCTCGGTGGCTGCACTGCACCCTCTGCCCCTCCCTGCCAGGTGGCCTCTGCACCCCCGCCAGCTCTTCTCACCTTGCACGCTGAGCCGGGCCGCGCTCACCAGGCCCTCGGCATTGGCTGTCACGGTGGTCGCATCCCCTGGCTGGCACTGCTGGATGGTGAGGGCATGGCACAGCCCGTTTGTGCTCACCACCAGCCGCTCTGAGGGAGCGACCACCTGCCCCCCCAGCTGCCACGTCAGGGCCACATCCTCCGGGGACACCACACACTTGAATGTGGCGTCCTCGCCCTCCATCACCGTCAAGTTGCGCAGCTCCGAGATGATCTCCACCACCCTGGGGACTGAAGCCAGGGTCATGAGGGAGCCGGGCCATCCCCAGCACCCACGGAGCCTGGCAGGTTTGTACCCGTGGGCGAGCCGCACTACCCATGGCCCCAACCCACCTCCCCAGGGCCTCGACACCTGCTAACCGCCAGCCCGGCCCTCACCCTGCACGGTCAGCATGGCCAGTGTCCGGTCGTCTTTGCTCTCGCAGCAGTACTCGCCGGCATCCTCAGGCCCCACGTTGCTCAGCACCAGCGAGCGCTCCCGGCCCTCTACCCGGGCCTCTCCACGCCCGCCGGGCACCAGCACCTGCCCATCCTTCAGCCACGTCACGTCACCCCGTGCCTTGCACAGCTCGCACCACAGCAGCACTGTCTCGCCCTTGTGTGCATGCACGTCTGACAGGCCCCGCACGAACTTCACCAGCAGCTCTGGGGGCACGAGGCGGAGAGCAGGGTTGGGGCCGTGCCGCAGAGCCACCCCACCCCCAGCCCGGCTCCAGTGTCCACCACCCTCACCTTTCACGCTGACGTCGAAATGCATGCGGTCGTCGCGGGAGATGCAGGTGTAGCAGCCGGCCTCGTCCTTGCCCACATTGCTCAGCACCAGGCTGTGCACGCGGCCTTCCCGCCGCAGCTCACAGCGCTCGCCGGCGGCCACCGCGCCGCATGGCCCAGCCCAGCTGACCGCGGCCTGCTCCTTGGACACCACAGCTGAGAGCACGGCGCTGCCCCCCTCCAGCACCAGCACCTTCTCCTGCTTTTCCTGCTTGTTCACGAACAGCACCGGGGCCTCTGCAGGCCAGGGGCTCATGTCGGTGGGGGCACGGGCCAATGGCACGGGATGCCGGAGGCACGTGAGTGCAGGGCAGCAGGGGCGTGAAGGGGGGGTGCGCATCTGGCAAGGGGGTAGGGCAGGAGGATGGGGCAGAATGGGGGCCCAGGCAAGGGTCAGGCCAACTCACTGCCACATGCAGGGGCAGGGGCAGGGGCAGGGCAGGGGCGCTCACCCCTTACGCGCAGGGTGAAATGCACGGCGTCGTCCCCGGCGTCGCAGCAGTAGGCGCCGCTGTCGCCCGGCTCGGCGTGCTTGAGGGTGAGGCTGCGGCACGGCCCCTCGCTGCCCACCTGGAGCCGGGCCCCGGCGCGCAGCAGCCGCCTGTCCCGCAGCCAGCGCACGGGCGCCGTGTCCCGGGAGAGCCGGGCCATCAGGGTCACAGTGTCACCCTCCACTGCCTGCACCGGCAGCGCTGCCTCCTCCTTGTTCAGGATGCGAATGGGTGGTGCTGGGGGCACGGCAGAATATGTGAGCCCTACACCCCGCAGTGGCCCAGCCCTGCATCCCGGGGCCAGGGGATCTCCCAGCCGTGCCCCCCACCTCTCCCAGCAGCAGTAGCGTGGGCACTGGGGCAGGAGCTGTCCCAGCTGTACCCCCCGCTAAAATTCCCACATCTACTCTGGACTCCTTTAAGAGTCAATTGGACGTTTCTCTTGTTGGGATCCTGTGACCCCAGCTGACGCCCTGCCCCTGGGGTGGGGGATTGGACTCGGTGATCCTCCAGGGTCCCTTCCAGCCCAAATGTCTATGAATCTATGAAAAGCAGGGATGCTGCAGGATGGCCCAGCCGGGGCAGGGAGGCTGCAGCTTCTCCTGCCCCTGCACCCTGGCGGGTCCCTGCAGCCCTCCCCTGCCCCCCGCCCGGACGCTGCACTGTGCTGCCAGGCTGGAGCCCCATGCGCCCCCCTGCATCCCCTGTCAGGGTGCTGGGCAGGCCGGGGAGGAGGCCGCCCTGTGCAGGGCAGCAGGAGCCGCGGCGCCTGGGAGCCGGCCAGGGCTAAATTTAAATGGCAGCCAGGGGAGGCAGAGGGCACGGCGTACTCCAAGGAGCTGCTGCAGCGCGGTGCCAGGACACAGGAGCCACTCCTGACCTTGGCCAGCCCAGAGCAGGACGCCTGCTCCCCGTCTCCCTGCCCTGCCCTGTGCCCGGGGCTGCTCCCTGCACCACGGGCCAGGTTGTGTCTGCACCGGGCCCAGCCTTGGCGCCACGGGGGCAGCCGCATTCCCCAGGCCTCTGGCATGGAGCCGGCGACAAGGCGACAGGTGCAGGGCCGGGCGGCAGGGACGCCGGAGCAGCCTGTCGTTTGGGAGGCCCCGGGCTGCACAGATGGGCCCTGCGCTTGCCGGTCTGACCCCTGCGCAGCGCCAGCCCAAGGGCTGCCCTGAGCTATGAGAGGCATCCCTCACCCGGCGCTGGCACGGCCACCCCGGCCCAGCGCAACTGCAGCCTCGCACCGCGCAGCTGCCCCACCGCCACCCTGGGCCTGAGCCATGGTCACCCCTGCACCCCCAGACAGGATGGGCTGGGGCAGCCAGCCCGTGCCCCACAACCCTGCACCACGTCCGGCACCGGCCAAGGCAGCCCTGCTCCACCCCCTTCCCCACATCACAGCTCAGCACCCCGAGTGCTAGGGCACGGGGCCAGCACGAAGCGGGGGGACAGGCCACTGCAGCCCATGGGTGCCCGGGGCTGCCCCTCCAGGCCCTGCATGGCTGTTTCCCGCCAGCCAGCCCCATGCAGCCAGTGCTCACCCTGCGGCCCCTTCCCCAGCGACTCACCTGCCACCTGCACGGACATCACCCTCTGGTCAGTGCCGGCATCACACACGTAGGAGCCGGCATCACTGTGCTGGGCCCCGAGGATGGTCAGTTGCCGCAGGCACCCCTTCTCCACAACACGCACATGCTCGCTGGGCGCCAGCTCCCGGCCGTCCCGCAACCACCGCACTGCAGCATTGGGCCGCGACACCTCACAGGCCAGAATCAGGTCCTCACCAGCCACCACGCAGCGCCGCTCCCGCGCTCCCGCACTCCCCACGATGGACACTGGCGGCTCTGGGCAGGGGAAGGGTGGGCTTAGGGCTAGGAGCAGCGGACCCCAGGGTCCCCCAGGCTCTCGCGCCCCAGACTCACCTTCCACAGTGACGTAGAAGATGAGGCTGTCGTCACAGGTGTCGCAGAGGTACTCGCCCGCGTCACGGCTCTCCACGCCCAGCACAACGAGTGCACGCCGGGCCCCATCCTCCTCCACACGCACACGCCCCGTGTCCTGCAGCTTCTCCCCATCCTTGTACCACTTGGCCTCCCCATGGGCGTGTGAGAGCTGCACCTCCAGCACCAGGTCCTCGCCTGCCCGGCAGTGGCGTTGGGTCTGCAGATCACCCTGGCCCAGGATCTGCACCCACGGGTCTGGCAGGGACAAGCAGCTGCAGTGAGCCCCAGGCGAGTGCAGAGCAGGATTCAAGGAGGGTAACAGTAGCAGGCAGACGAGAGCTAGGCGCCCACCTGCTACAGCAGTAGGAGCAATAGATGCTCCTACCGGAGCATCCCCAGGCTGGGCTGCATTCTCCCAGGTCCGGCTGGATGGTCCCAGCTCTGGGCCCATGCTCAGGAGAGGGACCGGGGCAGGACACCTGATGTGCCAAATGTCTCTGGGTGGGAAGGAGCGGGGCAAGGGCTCCTGGTGGGAGCTGGGGAATGGGGTGAGCAACAGGAGCCCTGAGCTTGCGGGGCTGGAGGCAGCAGAGAAGAGCAACCAGTTTGTGGCACTGCCATGGTGGGCTGGGTGATGCACCCAGTAGCCGGGGCCACCCCCCCCAGTCCCCTCTGAGCTGTCACAGCCTGGGTGCCCAGGGAAGGGAGGGCACGGACACCACACCCCTCACTCCAGCCTAGACCTGGGCACCTGATGTCCAGCTCACCTGACACCTGCACGGTGAAGGTCCTGGCATCATTGCCCACGTTGCAGATATACTTCCCAGAGTGCTCTGGGCCAGCCACGGGGATGACCAGTCGTCGGTGTGCACCCTCCTCCTCCAGGATGAGGCTCCCACCAGCCTCCAGCCAGGCGCCGTCCTTGGCCCACTGCACAGATGCGCTCACACGTGAGAGCTCGCAGGCCAGTGTCACGGTCTCCCCCGTGCAGGCCTGCAGGGTCGGGGGGGCTTTCCATGGCTGCAGGATTCTCACCGGGGGCTCTGGAAAGGGAGCCCAGAACAGTGCGGGGTCAGGGGCGCAGGGACAGCAGGGCTGCCCACAATCCCGCTCTGGCCACCAGGCCAGGAGGAGCCATTTGAATGGGAACACGCATGTCCCGACCAGCCCAGAACAGCCCAGCCTGGGAACGCCCAGGCCTCGGAGCTGCGTGGACCCAGGGGATTGAGGCATTGAGTGCCTGTTGGGGCCCAAGACGCAGGGCACACACGTGTCTGCCTGTGACCCAGGTTGCTCATGCCAGCAGTCGCACACCACTGAGCACCGTGCCCCCAAGCCACGGCTGCCCCTCCCTGAATGCAGCCCCGCAGCCATCAGCCAAGGGAAACAACCCAATGCCTCGTCTCCAGAAACAGGCACAGGGCTCCCAGACTGGGAACACAGCAAGACCCCGAGCCACGAGCTCGTACCAGACCTCATAGGTTCAGGGGTTGCTGATGTGGAGCCAGGGCAAGTGCTACAGTGGGGGTCTGGGTTGTTGGGGTTGGGACGGGGTCCTGAGGGGTCGGGCAGGACAGGCATGGGTGCTTGGGACCACAGTTGGCAGCCAGGGTGGCTCAGGGACCGTGCTGTTTATTTGGTACCTCCTACAGCTGCTAAATGGCAGGCAAGCCTCTGAACACCATCTGGAGATAGCTGGGGAGCCTGGCCATACGCAATGTGATGAGCCCTGGCCAGGTAACTGGGAAAGACCCCGCAGCCGGAGACCCTGGCAGCATCACCCTTCCCTGTGCAAGCCCCCTCCCTGCCATGTGCTCACCGGACACCCTGACGTCAAAGGAGACAGACTCATCCCGTGTCTCGCAAATGTACTCGCCGGCATCCTCAGTGCCAGCCCGCGGGAGGACCAGGCAGCGCCGGGTGCCCTCGGCCATCAGCAGCAGGTCGTCCGTCTCGTCCACCTCCAGCCCATCCTTGAACCAGCGCACCGGGGCATCTGCCACAGACAGCTCACATGCCAGCTCCACACGCTCCAGCACCAGCACCTGCAGCTCCAGCACGCGCTCCTGCGGGCACAGGATCCTCACCTGCGGCTCTGCCGGGCACATAGAGGGACAGGGGCATGGGCAGGCCTGCGTGCGGTCAGGACCCTGCACCACCCCACGCCCTGCCCCACAGAGACCCATCCCCACTGGCTCCTTTGGGTCCTGGAGTGACCCCGGCTGACCCTGGAGCTCCCCGGCACCCTGCCCGCCAGGAGCCAGTTTCCCCTGGGCAGGGTGGTCTAATGGAGGCCAGCGATTGCCAGGACCTGGCTGATGGTGCAGTGACTTCTGGGCAGTCCAGGTGCCAGCAGCAGAGACAGCTGCAGAGCAGGCTGAGCAATGAAGGGAGACCCCAACAAGCGACCACCCGACCTATGGGGCCGAGCCCAGCCCAACTCAATCCAAACTCCAGCAAAAGTGGAGCCACAAATGACCAGAATCACAAGCAGCCGGTGCTCCCAGAGCCCACAGACTGGTGTTGTGGACCTACCAGCTGGGTAGGCCACGGACAGGGCCCCGGACCCCCCACCCCCACTGAAAGAGCTGCATGGGAGTGTCGTGCACCTGCAACAGTGACACTGTAAAAGACGGAGTCGCCGCCTGCGTCGCACACGTACTCGCCCGTGTCTGGTGGCTGGGCCGAGGGCAGGACGAGCCGGCAGCAGGGCCCCGAGCGCTGCAGCATGAGCCGCTCGCTCTCCACCACCTCCACCCCGTCCTTGTACCACTGCACCGGGGCGTCAGGGCGGGACACCTCGCACACCAGCTCCACACGCTCCGATGCCGCATACGCGTGTGCTGCCGCCTCATTGGAGCTGACGACCCGCACGGGCGGCTCTGCAGGGGATACAGGGTGCAGCTGGGACACCTGGGGCTGGGCCATGCCACCCTTCCCCAGCACAGGACAGCCCAGAAGGGGGACAGGGGCGGCCCAGGAGGGACAGGAGCCAGGACCCGCCACATCTGCTGTGCACAGGCATGGCTCGCCCTGGCCCGGGGGAGCTGCAGGGCACATTGCATTTGCAGCATCTTGGGTGCTGCCTTCTGTCCATCCCTCTGGTGCACCCTGTCCAGGCCTCCTTGGTTCATGGCTGATTCTCTGGCAGGGTAAGCGGGGGTTAAGGACTGGCTCTGTCAGAGTCAGCATCCCCCAGGTAGGCAGGACCCAGCCTCTGAGCAAGACGGAGGATGGGGCAGGTCCAGCTCCAAGCCCAGGTGTGTTGCCGGCAGCCCCTTTGTGCCATGCCTGTTGCCCGGTGGGCCAAGGCCAGCAAGGCCGGGAGCCAGTGCAGGCTCCCAAGATGTTCCCAGAGCTCCCCAGGAAGGGCCGGGCTCCGTGTCAAGACCTCAGCATCTCCACTGCACAGGATCACCTGGGCACGCTGAAATCAAGCTTCCCGGTGCCCCATCAGCACTGCTCGGCACCCCTCTTGCCCCCCTGGAGGGGCCCAGCCTCCAGCCCCGCTCACCAGTCACAGTCACAGTGAAGGTCACTGCGTTATCACCAGCATCACATGTGTACATCCCGGAGTGTGAGAGGCCGGCAGAGCTGACGAGCAGCCTCCTTGCACAGCCGTCTGCCTGGATGGTGACGACGTCACCCACGGGCACAGCTTCCCCATCCTTGAGCCAGTGCACAGGCGCATCGGGTTGGGAGACCTCGCACTCCAGGAGCAGGGGCAGCCCCGCTGGGAGCGTCCGCACACGCTGGGCCTCGGGCACCGGGGCGATGCGCACCTGCGGGGCTGGAGGGACCAGGAGCCCACGTCATGCGGAGCAGGAGGTCTCCGCTGGGGGGGCTGGACTGTCCCAGCTCCAGGCAGCTCCAGGGCAAGGAGCAGCAGAGGGGCAGGCAGGAGCTGGGGATGGGGGGCAGCTGACCCCTCACTGCTCAAGGCATCCTGGCACAGGACCTGCCTGCTGCTGGGGAGGGCAGAACTGGCTGTTGGTGCCGGTCTGACCAGCGCATTTTCCTTCCTGAGCCCAGACGCGTCTGACCCACCTTGGTGGGAGGAAAAGCAAAACCCATAGCCGGGACTCTGCGGGCTGCTGGAGCATCAGCAGGGAGGCCAGAGAACCAGGCTGGGGCATCAGAGCAGGGCAGGGAGAGGCGGGTGCTGGGGGAAGGATGCTGCCATCCCAGACAACCCCAGTGCCGGCACCACGGCTGATGGGAGGGCAGGAGGAGCCGGGACAGGTGCCAGCCCCAGGCCAGAGCAAGGCTGGACACAGAAGGAGCAGGGGTGGAGGGCAAGGAGCAGAGGGGAGACAGGGGCAAGGGGACGGAGGAGTGTGAGGGGCGCTGACCTGCGACGGTGACGTTGTAGAAGACGGAGTCGCCGCCCGCATCGCACACGTACTCGCCCGTGTCCGGCGGCTGGGCCGAGGGCAGGACGAGCCAGCAGCAGGGTCCCTCACGCTGCAGCACCAGCTGCTCGCTCTCCTCCACCTCCACCCCGTCCTTGTACCACTGCACCGGGGCGTCGGGGCGGGACAGCTCGCACACCAGCTCCACACGCTCCGACGCCGCATACGTGTGCACTGCTGACTCGTTGGAGCTGACGACCCGCACAGGCGGCTCTAGCAGGGAAAACCAGGGGCTCAGCCAGGATGCTGGGCCCAGTCCCTTGCTGGTGAGGGGGCTTAGCTTGGGGACTCTCCTGGCAGGCAGCTCTGGCACCGGTGCCTGGGGCAGCGCCTCGGGTGCTGTGCCACAGGGCGCCAGAGCGGAGACCATGCTGCAGGGCAGGGGGTGCCCAGCAGGGGGCGCTGTGCGGCAGGGGCAAGAGGGACGGAGCACAGGGGTCGTGCCCTGGCTGCCCCAGGGCCCCGCGCCTGCAGGACAAGAGCTCACACACATGAGCCCGGTGTCAGCACCCCCAGGGCGTTCGTCTGGATGCCCCAAGGGGCAGCTGAAGGGACACGAGGGGCCAGGACAGCAGCCCTTGGCCCAGGGACACGGGGGGCAGCATGGCATGGACGCAGGACTGGCACGGGGACACTGACCTGCGACGGTGACATTGTAGAAGACGGAGTCGCCGCCCGCATCGCACACGTACTCGCCCGTGTCCGGCGGCTGGGCCGAGGGCAGGACGAGCCGGCAGCAGGGTCCCTCACGCTGCAGCACCAGCCGCTCGCTCTCCTCCACCTCCACCCCGTCCTTGTACCACTGCACCGGGGTGTCGGGGCGGGACAGCTCGCACACCAGCTCCACGCGCTCCGATGCCACATACGTGTGCACCGCCGCCTCGTTGGAGCTGACGACCCGCACGGGAGGCTCTGGTGGGGAACGTGGGGCTCAGAGGGAGCGTTGCAACTGCCCTACAAGCTTTAGCACATCCCCACCACATGGCCCGGCATTTGGGTCATCGCCGGGTGACCGGCTGGCACCAGGGTTTGGGGCAGGAAGTAAAGGGGCCCTCGTCCAGGCCTCGCATTCGCTGCTCGCTGGGGTGATGGTCTCGGCTGCTTCTGCATGAACTCGGGTCTAGGCCCAGAGCCCGAGCTGGACTCGTGCAGACGAGCACGGGTGACCAGCACCTCGCACCCCGGACTCCACCCGGTCGCAGCCGCCTGCCCTGCACAAGCCTGCGGCCTGCGCTGAGACCGCACCGAGGCTTCGGCGCCAGCCCAGGATCCTGTGATCGCTTGGCCCCTGCCCCGCGTCCCTCGGCTCCCAGCCAGTGCTCCCCCAATCAACAGGGCTCGAGTCACTCCCAGCTCTGCCCTGGGCTGCTCTGCTCTGGGCACTGCCCCGGCCTCGGCTTTGTAGGCACTGCGCGGGGCTGGGAGGGAATTCCCCCCACCCCTCCCACCCCCCATGCCTTGCTGCAGGGGGTTGAAGCCCCCACAGAAGCACTGGATGCTGGCTGCAGCCCAGGCTGGGGCTGTGTCAGTGCTCTTGCCAGGACTCAGCCCCGCGGGGTCCTGGCTACAGGCCCTTGCCCTCTGCACCCGCTGCCTTGGGGGCAGGCAGGGATTTGCCCCCTGCTCAGCCTGGCCCGGCCTGGGGGGTTTCCCCTCCCTCTGCAGCAGGGGCACAGCCTGGGCCTGGGCTTGGGTCTCCCCAGCGCCCACCACACCCCCAGCAGCAGCAGGACATTGGCTGCCGCAGCCGCCCCTGTATCCTGGGGACAGGGACAGGGGCAATGCCCAGGGCTGTGTCAGGGGCAATGATGTCGTGCCGCTCCGAGGTCGCACGTGGGGTTTGTCTGGGTGGGTTTGGACAGGCCTGATCCTGCCTTAGGCTGGATGCGACCCCACAGCAACCTGTCGACCCCATGGTGCTGGGATCCTATGACCAGACCCCACTCCTTGTATTTCCATCTTTTTTCCAGCCCTTCAATCACTCTCACTAGGGCACCAAAGCTCTTCTGACCTCACGGCCTCTGCAGCGAGCCCGGTGCCCCCACCAGTGCTGCACACAGTGGCAGCCGAACCCTGCTCCTGCTCAGGATCCCATCCCCCTCCCAGGGGCCCCGTGGCTGTCCTGGGCTCCCATCTCCCACCTGCCTCGTGGCCCCCGTTGTTTTCTGCCTGTCGGACCCAGGTTCCCAGCCGGGCCCCTCGCCCCCCATGCGCAGGAACCGTGTGCTCAGAGCCTGTCTACCACCTTTCCCCACTGTACTCAATAAAACATCAGCAAAGGTCCTTGCCCTTGGGGGAGAGACAGCAACGACCCAGGCAACCACCCGCATGGCAGTGACCCAGGCCAGCCGGCGCTGACCATGTCAGTCTCTAGCTCATTCCCAGGGTCCAAACAATGCTCTCCTACAGTGTCAGGGTCAGCACCAGGCTCTCTGCCCCATCTCTTTTACCCTCCCCAAACGCTGGCACGATCCTTTAGCTTCCTCTATCAGCCACCTCCACCTGGTACCAGTGCTGCTAAGTTCCCTTTTCCATTCCTCGTGCCACGGTGTCCCTGTCTCGCACTGCTGCTGGCTCAGCTCCTTCCAGCAGCACTGGGTCCTACCTGGCACCAGCCAGGGTTGTGTGTGTGGGATCATGACTCTTTGGGCACCTGCAGGATGGCCACGAACAAGCCTCAATGGCACAGGCGGTGGAGGCGGCCACAAGAGCAAGCGGGGCCTGGGGGCATCAGAGGACGTGCTGCTGCGGAAGCCAGAGCAGGACAGAAAGGGCACGAGGGAAAGCCCAGGTCGGGAGCGAGCAAGACAGACAGAAAAGTTTCCAGACAGACAGAACAAGGCAGGCAGGAGGGCAAAGGAGCCGCAGAAGGGGCAAGAGGAATGTAACAAGGGCAAGAGCTCCCCAAATCCTCTGCACAACGAAAAGCAAACACGGGGTGCCTGCACCGGGATACACTGACCTGCGACGGTGACATTGTAGAAGACGGAGTCGCTGCCCGCGTCGCACATGTACTCGCCCGTGTCCAGCGGCTGGGCTGAGGGCAGGACGAGCCGGCAGCAGGGCCCCAAGCGCTGCAGCATGAGCCGCTTGCTCTCCTCCACCTCCACCCCGTCCTTGTACCACTGCACCGGGGCGTCGGGGCGGGACAGCTCGCACACCAGCTCCACACGCTCCAACGCCACGTACATGTGCGCCGCCACCTTGTTGGAGCTGACGACCCGCACGGGCGGCTCTGGCGGGGGAAACCAGGGGCTCAGCTGGGGTGCCCGGGGCCTAGCTAAGTCCTTGCTGCTCAAGGGGCTCAGCCTGGGGCTTCTCCTTGGCAGGCAGCTCTGGCACCGGTGCCCAGGGCAGCACCACAGGTGCTGTGCTGCAGGGTGGCGGGGCGGGGGAGCTGTGCTGGGGGACGGCGGGTGCCCAGCAGGGGGCACTATGTGGCGGGGGCAAGAGGGACTGAGAAGAGGGTATGGCGGCCCTGGCGGTGGGCTGTGGGACAGGAGCTCATACACGAGCCCAGTGCCTGCACCCTGCGGGGTTTGGCTGGACAGCCCACGGGGCAACTGAAGGGACAGGACTGCAGCAGCTCGGCCCAGGGGCACCAGGGAGGCAGCTGGGCACAGACCCAGGGCCGGCGCAGGGGCACTGACCTGCGACAGTGACATTGTAGAAGACGGAGTCACCGCCCACGTCGCACACGTACTCGCCCGTGTCCGGCGGCTGGGCCGAGGGCAGGACGAGCCGGCAGCAGGGCCCCGAGCGCTGCAGCACCAGCCGCTCGCTCTCCTCCACCTCCACCCCGTCCTTGTACCACTGCACCGGGGCGTTGGGGCGGGACAGCTCGCACACCAGCTCTACGCGCTCCGACGCCACGTACGTGTGCACCGCCGCCTCGTTGGAGCTGACGACTTGCACGGGCGGCTCTGGCGGGGGAAACCAGGGGTTCAGCCAGGGTGCCTGGGTCGGGCCAAGTCCCTCCTGCTGGGGAGGGCGCTTGACCTGGGGACTCTCCTTGGCAGGCAGCGCTAGTGCTGGTGCTGGTGCCGGTGCCCAGGACAGCACTACGGGTGCTGTGCCACAGGGTGGCAGGGCAGGGGCTCTGTGCAGCAGGGAAAGGGGTGCCCAGCAGAGGGTGCTGCGTGGCAGGGGCAGGAGGCATGGAGCAGGGGGCATCCAGCCCTGACTGTGGGGTTGTGGGATGGGAGCTCATACATGAGCCTGGGGCCTGCGCCCCTGTGGGGTTTGGCCAGATGGCCCAAGGGGCAGCTGAAGGGACATGGGGGGCAGGATGGCAGCAGCTCAGCCCAGGGGCACCAGGGAGGTGGCAGGATACAGACCTGGGGCTGGTACGGGGGCACTGACCTGCAACGGTGATGCTGTAGAAGACGGAGTCACCACCCACGTTGCACATGTACTCGCCCGTGTCCGACGGCTGGGCTGAGGGCAGGACAAGCCGGCAGCAGGGTCCCTCACGCTGCAGCACCAGCCGCTCGCTTTCCTCCACCTCCACCCCGTCCTTGTACCACTGCACCGGGGCGTCGGGGCGGGACAGCTCGCACACCAGCTCCACACGCTCCGACGCCATGTACGCGTGCACTGCCGCCTCGTTGGAGCTGACGACCCGCACGGGTGGCTCTGGGACAGAGAGAACCATTGCAGAGGCAGTGGGAACAGAGCCCTTGGCCCTGAGAGCTTGTAGCCTGCTTTGTGTCAGAGGCAGGCGATGGAGGGACCAGTAAAGGGAGGATGGGGCAAGGTGCTGCTCACACAGGCGCACATGGGTGGCCTAAGCAGTAGTGCATCAAGCAGCCCCCCACGTCTGCCATACCCGGCCTGCAAGTCTACGGGCCCCAGGGCACACAAGAGCATCTTGGAGGTTCAAGGGAGGAAGCGGCAATTTCATCCCTGCACCCGGGGCACAGCCAGCTCCCGAGGAGGTGCAGGAGGCGGCGGGACCTGCCCGTGCAGGTGTCGCCTGGCTCAGGAGCAGCTGGAGGTCAGCTGGGGGCCCAGTGCCTTAGGGCTGAGGTCCTGCAGCCCCTCTGTCCCTGGCACCATCATCTAGAGAGCACTCTGGTCCTGGCACAGAAATGCCCAGCCCCTTCCCAAGCCCTGTGATGTCCAGGGCCACGGCCCCTTTCCAGAGCAGCGCTTCCTGCACTCTGCCCATCGCCTCGCACCAGCCTGGAGCATCCCCCTCCCACCAGATGGTACTGGGAGAGGGGAGAGACTGGGACCCCAAGGCCCCCAGGCTTGGTCGCATTCACTCTCTCAGACTCTCAGCACCTATCCCTGCTGAGCGGCTTCCTTTCAGAGACCCTGGATCATCCTCAGCGCCCCCCACCACGTCCCCCCACCAGCACCCGCGGTGCTGCACACAGAGCCCATGCTGCACACAAGGCGGGGCACGGCCTGGGCCTGGGCTCTTTCCAGTGCCCACCAACCCCTTGGCAGCAGCAGGATTCATAGATTCATAGACGTAGGGTCAGAAGGGACCTTGTAGATCTTCAAGTCCAACCCCCTGCCCTGGGCAGGAGAGAAAACTAGGCTCATATGACCCCAGCGAGGTGTTCATCCAGCCTCCTCTTAAAGCCCCCCAGGGTAGGAGCCAGCACCACTTCTCTTGGAAGTTGGTCCCAGATCCTAGCCGCTCTGACCGTGAAGTCGTGCCTCCTGATGTCCAGCCTGAACCTACTCTAGCAACTTGTGGCCGTTATTCCTTGTTACTCCCCGCAGTGCTCGGGGGAACAGGGACTCTCCCATTCCCCGCTCGTCCCCCCCAGTAAGTTTATAGGTGGCCTCCAGGTCCGCTCTCAGCCTTCTCCTGTGGGGGCTGAACAGGTTCAGGTCCCATCGCCTCTCCATTGGCGGCTGCGGCCCCCTTGCATCCCGGGGGCAGTGTCAGGGCACGGGCAGGTAGCAGCGCACAGGGAGCAGGCAGATACGGGACAAGAGGGTAAGCAACAGCTCTGCTGTAGGCCCGACAAGGCTGCGCACTCCTGAGCTCAGAGCCCTCGGTCGCCGGGGCAGGAGGAGCAGGTCAGCGCTGGGGGTCCGACTCTGAGGTCACAGGTGCCCCGAGCCGGGGAGACCTTCTGGCAGATGTGAGGAGCAGGACGGCAGTGGCTTGGTCCAGGGGCACCAGGGAGGCAGCGGGGACAGACCCGGGGGCCGGTACGGGGGCACTGACCTGCGACAGTGACATTGTAGAAGACGGAGTCGCCGCCCGCGTCGCACACGTACTCGCCCGTGTCCGGCGGCTGGGCCGAGGGCAGGACGAGCCGGCAGCAGGGCCCCGAGCGCTGCAGCACGAGCCGCTCGCTCTCCTCCACCTCCACCCCGTCCTTGTACCACTGCACCGGGGCGTCGGGGCGGGACAGCTCGCACACCAGCTCCACGCGCTCCGATGCCACGTATGTGTGCGTTGCCGTCTCGTTGGAGCTGACGACTCGCACAGGCGGCTCTGGCGGGGGGAAACCAGGGGCTCAACTTGGATTTTCCCCAACATGCACAGAAGAGCAAAGGAAGATGGGGGCACCTCCCCTTGGCACTGTCCTCGGTGGGCTTCACCCCCACCACAGCACACCAGCAGGCTCGCCCCATGCTCAGCAGGGCACACCCAGCACCCACAGCCCAGCTGCCCCAGGCCAAGCAGGGTGCGAGGAGACACCCAGGCCCTCAGGGCAGGAGATGGCAGGTCGCTGTGCAGACAGACCAGGGGCAGCCGAGCATGGGGGCAGAGGTGGGTGGAGGAGGGAGCCCAGCAGACGGAGCATCTCCAGCTCTGACCCTGAGCATGGGTGCACAGAGCCCACACGGTGCAGGGTCCCTGGTCCTGGGTCCCCAGCCCCACTCACCAGTCACAGTCACAGCAAAGGTTACCACATCATCGCCGGTGTCACACGCATACGTCCCGGAGTGCAAGGGGCAGGCAGAGCGGACAAGCAGCCTCCTCATGCAGCCCTCCGCCTGGATGGTGATGGCATCGCCCCCAGGCACGGCCTCCCCATCCTTGAGCCAGTGCACGGGGGCGTCGGGCCGGGACACCTCACACTCCAGGAGCAGGGGCAGCCCCGCTGGGAGCGTCTGCACGCGCTGGGCCTCGGGCACTGCTACAATGCGCACCTGCGGGGCTGAGGGCACGTCGCTGTAAGCAGGGGCCAGCGCTCCCACCCAAAGCTATCTGCACGGGGCACGGGACATTGCACACGGGGCTGGGCACAAGCCCCCACCTGTCTGAGGCCCAGGTGCTGCCCTGCACCATCGCAGCTCCGGTCCCACCTGCCCCTGCGTCCCCTCGGGGAGAGGCAGAGCCCACAGACCCCAGCAGGATCCCCCTACCCCCCATAGGCGCCCACTGCCCTGGTGCCCAGCCCTCGCCCCCGGGGAGCCCACATGAGGGCGGAGGGCTGGTGAGCGCAGCGCTGCGGGGCAGGAGCTCCAGGTGGGAGTCCACGGCACTGCCTTGCCCCAGAACCAGAGGGGCAGCAGCTGCAGCCTGGGCCCAGTGCCCAGCACCTCCCTGTGCCCCCCGCGCAGGGAAACCTCTTCAGCTGAGGAAGCAGCGTGTGCCTGGAGCTCAGAAGATCAGTGCCCTGCAGGGAGCCAGGGCACAAGGGCAGCACTGGACACAGGCCAGGCAGCCAGAGGAGCCAGGCATGAGGCCACGCACAAACTGCCAGCTCCAGCACGGCGCAGGGAAGCAGCAGAGGGGAAGGTGCTCGTGGGCAGGGGTGCGTGGACCAGCGGGGAGGTGGAGATGGTCAATGCCTGGGCCATGTCCACCTAGCCCCATGGCCTCAGCTGTCTTGCCCACCAAGACCATGCCTCTCCCACCCTCCCCGGCCAGTGCCTCACCTTGCACGTGCAGCATGGCCACATCCTGCAGCCCATGGGCCACAAAGCGCACCTCAGCCCCGTCCTCCGTCAGCCGCACCCTGCGGATCTGCAGTGCATGCTCTGTCTTGCTGTGCCAGATGCAGCACCGCCGGCCTTCCTCTTCCTCCTCCTCTGGCACCCTTGCCCCATTGAGGAACCAGGCACCACGGACCAAGGCCGAGAGCTCCAGGGAAAAGATAGCATCCTCGCCCTCTTGCACCACGGCATCCTGCAGGGCTCTTTCCACGCGGGCGAGGGGCACTACGGCACAAGGCGGTGCCTCAGCCGGAGACAGTGGCAGCCAGCGCAGGGGTGTGCGGCATCACTGACTGCGCCTGCTGCTGCCGGGACCAGCCCCTTCCCCTCCCTGGGCATGCTGCTGCCCAGCCCTGCCACCTGCCCTGCCGCCCCTGCCCTCCTGAGCTGCATGCGCCCAGCCACCTCCTCGCAGGACCCAGGACATGTCCCTGTCTCCTAGTTTGGGAAGGGAACAAACTGGGGCTGGTGCTGGGAAGAGCTGCCTAGCTGTGGCGCTCTGCACAAGTCAGCCCCAGAGCCTGGCATCATCCAAACATCAGAATTGGCATTTTCTGGGTCAGACCCAGGGCCGTCCTGCCCCATCTCCCGTGACCCAGGGCAGAGAGCGGAGCTGGAGGGCGAGTGCCCGGGGCTGCGCAGGGCTTTCCCCTGTTCCTCCAACATGGAGGGTCCAGGCAGGTCTGGCACAGAGGCCAGGCCCCTCTCTGCCTGCCCCAGCGCTCCCCGTGCCCCTTTTCTCCACATACGTGTCCGGTCCCTGCTGGATCTGGCTGCGCTCAGCTCCCGCCATGTCTGGGGCCACGAGTCCCCCCTTGGATGCCCCGCGGGGGGAAACAGGACTTTGTTTTTCACAAGTGTCCAGCCCCGCCTGGCAGCACTTGGGTCAGTGAGGATGGGGATGGGGGGCCCCGGCACTCACCGAGGTGCGCGGCGCCGGGGAACTCAACATGAGCGCTGCATCCGTACTTGTTGACAGCGCAGAGGCGGAAGCGGTAGTCGGCCTCGGCGGGGACACTGTCGCCCAGCACCTCCACGGCACCAGCCGTGTCCGTTGTGAGGCACTGCACCCACTCAGCCGTGCCAGCCTCCTGCCGCTCCAGCACGTAGGCGCCGGGTGGGCTGCGATGCACATCGGGCGCAGGACACCACGTCAACAGCGCGGCGTTGCTGTGCTCCGTGCTCATGCAGGCGGCCACGGGCGTGCTGGGTGGGACACGCTTTGCACCTGAAACACCCGCCCCAGAGGGCTGCTCTGAGACGTCCCCCGAGCAGGGAAGCGATGCCCAGTGTTGGGATCGGGACATGGAGCCTTCCCAGGGGCACGGCACAAGCCCCTGGGAGTCTCAGCCCCATCAGACACAGGACCTGTCCCCTGTAACAGCTCCAGCTCTGACCTGAGCCCTGAGCAGGGAATGGCTGGCACAAGGCATCGCCCGTGCTGGCTCCAATCCACCCCAGGGCAGAGCCGGGCTCCCCGCTCCCCCCCGCCCCGCAGCAGGCTCTCACATTTGACGCGGAGCTGGGCCAAGGTCTCTGAGTCCCCAACAGCGAAGGCAATGATGCCAGCGTCCTCCCGTGTCACATGCACCAGGACCAGCAGGTGGGTCTTGCCGAAGCTCTTGAGCACGGTGCAGGGAGACTCCTGCAGCTCCTGCCCGTTGCGGCGCCAGGAGATGCCCTCCACGGCCTCCCGTGTCTCCACGCAGAAGGCGGCGTTCTCCCCCTCCATGACGTCCAGCTTCCGCGGCAGCCGCTTCACAATCATTCCTGGGACACACCGTGAGGGACCGGGCTCATGTGAAAGGGGGCAGCTAGGACCATGGGGTGTGGCAGGGGACCTGGAGTCCCTGGGGGGCAGTTTGGGGTCCCCAGGGTCTCCACGTTGGCAGGGGCAAATGGGTCAGGAGCAAGCAGCAGGGCAGGGCAGGGGTAGAGGCACGAGGCCCCGGCATCATCCCACCCCCTGTCAGTGGCTCCGTGGCCCCATTCCTGCCCCCAACCCCTGCAGTGACCCCGTGGCCCCGGCCCCACACCTCTGACGGAGACCTCAGCAACACTGCGGCCCTGGTCCTGCATCTCGCAGAGGTAGATGCCGTCATCGTCGGTGCGGGCATCGCGGATGGTGAGGCGCCGCACACGGCCCTGCTCCTCCATGAGGTACTTGGGGCTGGGCTGCAGCGGCTTGTCCTCCAGGTACCAGGCTGTGGGGATGGTCTCCAGCGGCACCCGGCACTCCAGCACCGCGTCCTCGCGCTCCTGGACCTCCACGTCCTCCAGCTGCACCTGGAACCGCACCCGGTGCTCTGGGCCGGCCGGGCCGGGTTGGGGAGACGGGTGATGCTGAGCATGCGCGGGGCAGTGCCTGGGCGGGGGGCACGGCCTGGCACTGCTGCTCCAGGCCAGCGAGCAAAGCTCCCATCACCTCTTTGCCTCTCGCCGTGTCCCCCAGCACTGCCATCCTGCCTGTGACTCCGCAGCCGGGGGCTCAGCACAACGGCCCCGCGGCACCCCCAGCTAGGGGCTCCTCTCTCCCTGCCCCCAGAGCCTCAGACCCTGCGCGCTGGCTGGCTCCTCTACCCCAGTGGCAAGCCTGTGACTGTCCCCAGCCCCTGCAACGCCCTGCTCCCCCTGCACCACGGTCCTCTGGGCAGCCCGGCCCCAACAGTGCTCCCCACACGGTGCAGTGCTCTGCGTTCCCCGCTCCTTGGTGCCGACGGCTGGGTCCGGCCCTGGCCCCGGCTACCTGCTCTGCCCAACCCCAGGGGAAGGCGGCCCAGCTCCAGCTCCTCTCGCCGCTTCCCCCACATCCTCCCAGCACAGCAGCTGCGGACATTGCCCCCGCCTGTCCCTTGATCCCCCATACCCAGCCTGCCTCACCTCTGGGCCCTTCCCAGCCCCAGCCGACATTGCACCTGCCTGCCCTGTCTGCCAGCGCCAGCCCCACGACCTGCTGGTCCAACAAGCTCCTTCTGCACCCGCCGGCCCCCCAGGCTGCAAGGGGCTCCCCCAAGCACCTGCAGCACCATGCACCATAGGATCCCAGAGCCGCGGCACCAGAAAGGAGCTGCAGGGTCACGTCCAGTCCCTGCCCTGCTCGAGGCAGGGTCAGCCCTGTCCAAACCAGCCCAGACAAACCCCGAGTCCAATCTCTGAGCACCACAAGATGGGCCCAGGCATCGCCCCTGCCCTGGGGGAAGAAGGGGGCCGCGGCCGCCAGCCCAGCACAGGGACTCTGCAGGCACCCGAGCCCCCATTCGGAGGAGGGGGCAAAGCGTGACCCCTCCCTGTCTGCCCCTGCAGCTATTGCCCCGGAGGACGCCCCAGTACTGGTGCGACCCCCATGCCTAGGTTCTCCTTGCCCTGGCCTCGCCCGGCGCCGTCTGTCCCTGGCAGGGCTGCAGGGTTATTCAGGGTGGCAGCTCAGAGGGCAACGTGCAGTCTCTGGCTCTCAGCCCCCTGCTCCCAGTGTCTTGCACCAGTGTCGCCCCTGCCAAGGCCCCTGTGGGTCCCACTGCCTGGGCAGAAGAGACTCCACTTGTCCGGGCAGCACACCCTGGCCTCGAGCCTCAAGGGACCAGCCGGCCTCACAGGCGACAGCCCCCGCGCAGGCGGCTGGCTGTCCCAGGCCCAGCAGCCAGAGCTAGAAGCTGCCCCCAGGAAACATCCCGGGGGGGATGGAGCTCTGCGGGAGCCCTGGGCAGGACGGGGACCAGAGGGTCCATACGCACACGGCCCAACCCTGCCAGGCAGCAGGACAGGGTGAAGGAGGGAGAGGACAGCGCCTGGGGCGGGGGCACTGGGAGCACGGAGGGGAGCCCAGGAGCGAAGGCCATACGGCAAGGTCCCTGCCAGGAGCCGGAGCTGGGTCACAAAGGGCAGGGAATGAGGGGCAGGGCAGACCCACGCTGCAGCCACACTGGGAAAGTGTGCCCCAAAGCTGCCCTGCTTGGGGCTGCAGACCAGACAGGGTGCCAAGGGCTCGAGGCCGCCCCGGCCTGGCCGGCTGGGACTGGGAACACCATATCTCGCCGGCGGACGAGGAGCAGGGACAAGTCAGATATGGAGCTTGCACCCCCCGCATCGTCCTGCTGCAGCACCACCCTGGACCCGCTCCGGGGCCCGTGCGAGCGCCGCCCCCGCCCCAGCCCCTGCCTCCACCCGTCGCCCCTTGGCCCCAGCGTGCCCAGCTCCACCCACGGCCAGCACAAGGGGCCCTCGGCACTGCCCAGACTCTCCCAGGGCTCAGCCCCCAGGACTCTGCAGCTGCCGGGGGGGCTCCACCGCCTCACGCAGCAGGTGCCTGGCAGCCGGCCGGCCCCGCGGCTTGGGCCAGACCCGTCAGCGCTCGTCACTCGCGGGACACTGCCCACCCACAACACCTCAAGCCCTCTGGTGACACCCAATCACTCCTAATGCGGCTCCGGGACACACGGGTGGGCACGGGGCCAGGCCTCGGCCAGCTACAGCCAGCAAGCGCAGACGGCCGCGCTGCCCTGACCGCAGCTGCCCCGCCAGGGCAACGGCCAGGCCCAGCAAGCGGTCCCGAGCCGCTAAGGGGTGTGGGGCAGCCAGCCCCCGCCACCCTCTCCCAGGCCAGTACCTCGCACGCGGAGCTGCACGGCGCTGAGCGTCTGGCCGGCCGTGTTGGAGGCGGTGCAGACGTAGAGCCCCTGGTCCTGGGGCTTGCAGTACAGCACCTTCAGGATGAAGTAGCCCTCGCGGTCCTCATAGGCCAGGTGCCGGCGACCCGGCACGACGGCCTTCCCATCCTTCTTCCACACGATCTCGGGCTTGGGCTTGCCCGTCACGTAGCACCGGAACTTGGCGTGTTTCCCCTCGCTCACGGCAAACGCCTTCGCCCGCGGCGCGCTGGGGGCCGCCTCGCCGTTGGTCAGGGCCGCCCAGGGCTCGGGCTC
>NW_017728949.1:51706018-51717634 GCF_001723895.1 Crocodylus porosus | reverse complement strand
AGCGCTGGGGCAGGCAGTTCCGGGGGGGGCCCAGGGAAGGACCGTCACGCGGGTCCACCAGGAGCACCGCGGCCGCCAGCGCTTCCCCGGCGCGGTTCCGCGCGCGGCACACGTACACGCCGCCGTCCGGGGGCCGGGACCCAAAGATCCGCAGGAAGTGCCAGTCCTCGGGCTCCTTGCCCACGCAGAAGTGACTGCTCTCGAAGAGGTCGGAGAGCTTGCGCCCGTCCTTCTCCCACTCCAGCACCGGGCCCGGCTGCCCCAGCACCCGGCAGCTGAACGCCACGTCCTCCCCACGGCCGACGCGCAGGGAGAGGGGCCGGGCCAGGAAGACGGGGGCCCGGTCGTCGGGGTGCCCCTCGCAGCGTGGCTCCCCGGGCTCCACCTTGAGCGTGGCAGCGGCGTAGGTCTCGCCGACGCTGTTCTTGGCCTTGCAGATGTACTGCCCGCCGTCCTCGGGCGTCACCCGCGAGACCAGCAGGCTGTACATGTTGCCCTCGGCCTGCACGCGGAAGCGCCCGGCCGGCGCGATGGGCGCCTTGTCCTTCTCCCAGGCGATGCTGGGCTGCGGGTCCCCTGTGATCTGGCACTTAAGGAGGGCATCGGCGCCACTCTGCACGGTGAACGTGCGGGGGTAGGCAAGGAACCTGGGGGCCCCTCCAAACACGTCCATCTCCGCGTCTGCGGGGGCCGCGGCTGGGACCGGGCACCTGTGGGGCAGAACCGCGGCTCACAGCGGGCGTCAGGCTCCGGGAGCAGGGAGCTGCAATGGGGGAGAGGCTGGTGACGCCCCGCCGCCCTGCTAGGAGCCCCAGCCAGGTGGCAAAGGGCCCTGACCCCCCTCGCTCCCAGCAGGGACCGGGGCTCCTTGGTGCCGCAGCCCGGCGGACCCCACGCACGCCACATGGGCTGCAGCCCGGGCCTGGCCACACTGCCGCCAGCCCCTGGATTCCCCGCCGGGCTGGGTGCATCGGGTTTCCCTGCCAGCTGCCAGCCCAGCCTATTGTTAGCCAGTTATTTCGGTCTCTGGGGCCCCCGCCTCCCCGGGGACTCTGCGCACTTCCTCAGGGGCTGGAGCTGGGACTCGCGGCGCTGCCCTGGGCATCAAGAGTGGGGAGAGGGCTGCTGGGGGGAACTGGCTCTCAAAGGCAACTGAGCCCAAGGGCCGGATGAGCCGGACGTGAGGTCTCCAGCTCCCCTGGGACAGGGACTCCTGGTAGTCTCCCCCCGGGCACAAGTGGGGCAAGACCCCCAAGCCCCTTCCCAGCTCAGTGCCGGCGGGAAGCAGGCGACGGTGCCCCCCTCCACCTGAGCCCAGCACCAGCAGGCAGAGGGCAGGGGCAGGGGGCTCTGGAGGCAAGGGACGGGGGCAGCAGATCTCCCCCTCCCGTGGGGACATTCCTGCGGCCTCACGCGCCGCAGCCGCATTCCTGCCGTGCCTGGCCCAGCTCAGCCGCGGCGCTGATAAGGGCTGTCACCGACTCCAGGCCCTTCCCGGGACGGCGCAGGGCCTGCAGTGCTCGCCCGCACCAGGGCAGAGAGTGGAGAGGGTGGGGGCAGGCGGTGGGAGCTGAGGGCAGAGGCCCAGCCCGGGCCCTGCGTGGTGAGGGGCGCAGGGGCAGCTTGCTTGGAAGAGGCAGCACAGCAGCCCCTTCCCCGCCCCAGCGCAGGAAGAGCCCCTGCATCCTGCTCACAGGCATTTCTGGTGAACCGAGTTGGTCACCAGAGCCCGGGGCTCACTCATGGATGAACGGACCCAGCCTGGGCTCACGGACCTGCTCCTGGCCCCAGCAGGGACCTCCAGCCCCGCGCCTACAGGGGACGGCGTCCATCACCCGCACGGGGAGCGGGCAGCTCGGCCCCCCTGGACAGGCTGCGGCCCGCGACACCGCCCTGCCCGGCACACGCCTGCGCCCATCTCCTGCAGGCCCCGGGCGCCAGGCTGGCAGGCGAGAGGGGCCGGCCGCCAATACTCACGGAGGGGGCCAGGACCCTTCTGCGACGCCGGGACCCTCAGGACGCTGCGCCCATTCCCTGCAAGAGTGCCTGGTCATGCACACCCCGTCCGTCTGTCACGCACACATGCGCTGTCTGGCCCCGCTCCTCGTCGGCTTCTCCGACGCCTCGTCCCTCGTCGCCGCCTGGCCCCTGCGGCCCGGCTCCCCGCCTCGCTCTGCCGCCTGCGCTCTCCCCGGCGGCCGCTGCCTCCCCCAGCTCCACTCCCAGGGTGTCAACACGCAGGGACCCGACGTCACAAATGCCTGCAGCTGCTGTCCCCAAAAATATCCCCTGATGACACGCGGGGCTGATAAGCGGGAGCCTGCTCCGCTCAGAGCCGGGCTGCGCTATGTATAGAGAGCCTGGCCGGAGCCCGGCCTGGGGCAGGACGCGGAACAGGGGCTTCGGGGACCGGGCAGCTCGAGGAGAGCGCAGAGGACACCACAATTCAGAGCAGCCCCCAGGGCGGGATCCCCGGTAGCAAGGGCAGCCCCCACCCTGACCAAGGACCCACGGGAGGAGACCGTTCAAACTGCCCGGCCTCCTCAGGGCCCACGCCCCCTGGGGGGGGCTCAGCAGCCCCAGCCACATCCCCCTGCCCGAGCTCCGCCACTGCCTGGGGTCGCAGCCCTGCCCTCCTCCCTGCACCTAGCCTGGCCTGGCCTGGGCCCCTCAGCATGCTCTGCCCTGCCCCTCCACCCCCAGGCCCAGCTGCCCTTCCCCGGGGAGCCCTCTCAGCCCGCCTGGCCCAGACCCAGACCCAGACCCCTGTCTCCCCCTACCCCACTCACAGGCCTGGCCGGCCTCCGCTCTCCTGCTCAGGGCTCTCGCAGCCTGGCCTGGCTGGGCCCACGATCTTAGCCCCTTTCGCCCCCCAGCTCAGTCCCCCCCTCCCCAGGCTTCCCTCCCTCGGGCTGGGAATGGGACCAGGGCAAGGGGCAAGGGGCAAGGCACCAGGCTCCGTGCAAGAAACCCCGTAGCGAGCCCAGAGCACCGTGCAGGGGGCAGGGCCCAGCTGGGGTCATTGGGGCGCAGGCAGGCAGTCTTCTCGCAGCCCTGCCTGCCCAGGTCTCCACATCCCCGCTCCACGGACCCCTCTGCCCGGGGCCTGGGCAGGGGCTGGCGCCTGGGGAACAAGGGCCGGCTGCACCGGCTGGCATTAGCACGACAGGGACCAAAGGGAGCCCTGCCCCAGGGCCAACAGCTCACGCCAGGGCCTCACATAGGAAATAAGCAGCAACGGGCAGGGTTGGGGGTCACTGCCTGGACTGCCGCACTGCAGGCACCGCATCCTGGAGAGGGGCCCTGGGGGGACCAGGACAAGGGGAGGAAGGCAGCTGGCAAGGGACAACCTGGCCAGCCTGGGAGCTAGAACAACCTCGGGGCTGGAGCTAGACCCCAACAGGACCCAGCGCCTGCAGCCGAGCCCCACTGCCAGGAAGAGCTGCGCAGAGCGGGCCAGGTGCCCTGCCCAGTGCTCAGCACTGCCAGCCCCATGGCGTGAGCAGGGCCAGGCCTCGTTGCAAGCAGAGCGACCCATGCAGAGGCCCCGACTCGCTGCAGGCGCAGGCCAGGTGGTGGGGGAGCTTCGCGCCGCCTTTGCAAGGAGCTGGGCCCGGCGTTGCCTGCGCACCCAGGCCTGCGCCCCCCTGCCCCGGTCGCCCTCGCGGGGCGGCACTGTCCTTGCATTCCAGACAGCTCCTTGTTTTCGCTGCCCAGAGATAATACTCACGGCTAGCAGACGTTTGCGTCAGTGGCAGATACATCTCAATGCCACCCTGCCCCAGTCAGAGCCCAGCACGAGCCGAGCCAGGCGCGCAGGCTGCGCCCGACAGCGCAGAGGCCCCTGCCCGCCCCAGCCATGCTGCTGCTGCTGCTCCTGCTGCTAGGCCTGCTGGCCTTCCCCGCCCTGCCGGGCTGCAGCGAGGCCGAGGTTGACCGGCAGCTCGTCCTGGCCAAGATCCGGGCCCAGGTCCTGGAGCACCTGAGCCCAGCGGCCCCGAAGGAGCGGAGGGAGGTGCGTCGGCGGCATGCCCCGGGGACCCTGCCTCTCCGGCCACGGGACCTAGAGGACACCTCCCAGGTGATCCTCTTCCCCTCCACAGGTGAGAGCAGGGGCTGGGGTGCGGGGGGTCGGGCAAGTCAGGCTGCAGCTTGGGGGTCAGGGGGCAACTGCAGCAAGGGAAAGTGCCGGAGGAGGCTGTGCTGGGCCAGGGTCCGGGCTGGGGGCTCCTGCGCCCCTCAGCTGGGCCCGCAGGGGCAGGGGCACAGCACTGGGACCGCAGAGCCCCGACCCCGAGCGATGGGGGTAGAGGGTGTGCGGTGCTCCACACGGGGGGCCAGGGCCAGCCCGGTCCCTGAGACGGCAGAGCCATTAGCCGCCAACACCCACCAGCCCAGCCCCGGCCCCAGCCCCCTGCTAGCCCTGCCCTGGGCTCCCCCACAGCTCTGCCAGAGCCCCTCGCCCCTGCCTGCCCAGTCCTATGGGCCACCACCCCCCACCCCTGCCCCAGGTACCCCGCTCGCCCCGGCCTGGCCCTCCACTGCCGCCTCCAATGCCCCAGATGCAAGCCCCGTTCTCCGCCGCAGCTCCGGGAGGCGCCAGCACCAGCACCAGGCAGGGGCTGCTGGGGACGGTGGCGGGGTGCGGGAGGCCTCCAGACTGGTGAATGTCCCCAGGAGGGATGAACCAGAGCCTCCCCTCTGCCCCGGCAGCAGGACCCCTCCAAGCGCCTGCAGGGCTGTGTCGCCTGCAGCTGCCTCGGCCCCTGCTCCTGGCCGCAGAGGCAGGGACATACCCAGCGCACAAGCCCATGGCTGGTGGGGCAGGGGCTGCAGGGGCACGCACGTCTGGGAGCGGCAGAGGAGGGTCTCGGCTGGCTGGGTACAGGGGTCGTGGGCACGGGCCTCACTGGCTGGGTCTGGGGCTCTCCAAGCAGCTGCATGAGCCTGCTTGTGGGGCTTCCTCAGGCACGAGCCCACCTCCCTCATGCACAAGCCCACCTTCCTCGTGCAAGCCTGTATACCATGGTGGCTGTTTCACCAGTGCTTGCACAGCTCACAAGCACCGAAGTGTTCTGGGCCCAGGAGGGGTGTTATCAGCAAGGCCAGGGCAGCATCAGCTCAGCAGCTAGGGCCAGACCACAGCCAGGCCCTGAGCACGCTCCAGCCACCTCCACTCCTGCCATGGGCCAGGCCCCGTCCCCTGCCCCGCGCCCTGGCACTGTTGCAGTTGCTGGACACTGGGGTCAGTCTCCTCGCCCCAGCCCCAGGCAGGCTCTCCTGGGTGCTGGCCAGGCCCAGGGCTCCATAGCACCCAGGCAAGGACCTGGGGGTTGCAGGTGCTCGAGGGAGCTGCTGTGCTTCATGCACAACCCAAGGAGCAGAGCACCCATCCCCAGCCCTGCTCCATCCCCGCCTGCAGCCCTGCAAGCTGGGGGCCACACAAGGGAGCTGCCGGGCTGAGGGCTGGTGACTGGAGACCCCAGCCAGTGCAGACCCGCTTCCTCTGCTTGCAGATGTGCCATGCGAGCCTCCGCAGCCGGTCGCACTCCTGGAAGGTGAGGGAGTCTTCACCTACTTCTTCCAGCCGTCACCACACACGCTGACCCGCATGGTGACCTCTGCCCAGCTCTGGTTCCACACGGGCAGCGCCGCTGCGGTCCCACCAGGCCCCTCCGCCGCCCCCAACCGCTCGACCGCTGGTGCTGACGTGCTGATCCTGTCGCCACAGGGCCAAGTGGCCGTGGGGGCTGCGGTGGTGCCGGCGCCCGAGCACTGGACCGTGTTCCAGTTCGCACCCCCGTTCCTGCGCTACGTCTCGCAGCGGCTCTTCGTGCTGCTGGTGCGCTGCCCGCACTGCCCCTGCATGGCTGACGCTGACAAGATGCCCTTCCTCGTGGCCACCACCCGGCCCCGGGGGGCCGACCGAGCCCGGCGCTCCTCAGTGCCCTGGTCCCCCGCTGCCCTCAACCTGCTGCAGCGCCCATCAGAGGACGTGGCCGCCCATGCCAACTGCCACCGCGCCGCCCTTAACATCTCATTCGAGGAGCTGGGCTGGGACAAGTGGATTGTGCACCCCAGCTCCTTCCTCTTTCACTACTGCCACGGCAGCTGCTCCGATGCTCATGCTCTCACCCACAAGCTGGGCTTCCGCCTCTGCTGCGCAGCCCTGCCAGGCACCATGCGGCCCCTGCGTGTGCGCACCACCTCCGACGGCGGCTACTCCTTCAAGTATGAGACCGTGCCCAACATCCTGGCCCAGGACTGCGCCTGCATCTAGTGCTGCACAGGCTTGCCGGCTCCCCAGGCCCTGCCACGTGGAGCCACAGCGCAGGCATGTCACTGCCCGGCAGCCTCAAGCAACGCCCGCACCTGGCTGGCACCATATCCTCCCTGCGCACAGCTCGGCCAGCAGCTCCCTCAATCCACTTATTGGCTGCGGACATGGCTCCCTGCTTCTGGCCACCTTGCCTGCCTCTTGTCCGCATGTCGGTCTCTCCCTCCAGATATGCTCGTGGCAGCGAGCTCCCACTGGCACTGGGCAGGTCGGAGCCTGACTCTGCTCCAGCCTGGATTGGGGGATGCCCGAGCTCGACGGGACAGGCCAGAAACACCAGTAATGGGGCAGTGTGAGCCCCGCCACTCCCAGCTCAACGCCCCGTGCCCTCGCCCCAGCAGTGCCAGCACCCCTGGCCCCCAGCCCTGGGCAGAGCAGCACTGGTCAGCACTGGTGCCAGGCTGGGCACCGGTCAGGAGGTACCCCGCGGCCCTGCCGGGCTCTGCTGTGCGGAGGGACTGGCTCTGAGCTGACCCGGGCCTGGGTGCTCTGAGCAGGTCCCGTGCAGGCCAGCCCGGGGCAGTGATGTCTGCCAGGGGAGCCCCCCAGCCCAGCCACAGAGCCCAGCCCCACACGTTGCTGCCTCAGCAGAGCTGCAGGAAGCAGGAGTCAGCAAGGAAGTCACAGGCGTGCACACAAGGGAAGCAGACAGGCGCTGGGCAGGGGGGCCAGTCCAGCCTTGCTAGCAGCCCTGCAGGGCACAGCTCGGCGCCGACCCATCCGGGGCACAGCGGGGCCCTCAGCAACACGGGCGCCCCTTGGTCCACACAAGGGGGTGGGCTCCCCGCGGAGAATCATCCCCCCCTGCAGAAATGGGGGCCAGAGCGAGGCCCAGGTGAAAGGGGGTGGTGGCGCTGGAAGGCCGCAGGGAGTGGCAGAGAGCACCGGCACGGGGGGGAGCAGGGGCCGGGCACGCCGCGGGCAGGGGAGCAGAACCTGTTCCACCGCCACCTGCTTGTGCACAGAGCAAATAAACCCTTTTTTTTTTTGCAAAAGCAGCTGGATTGCACGCTCCAACCAGCGGCAGCCACGGTGCAGCCTGGCCACTTTGCCAGTGCAGTTGCCAGCCACACCCGTGCAGGGCCTGCGTGCCGGGCAGCTTGCACTGTGGGGAAGGGGCCCAGGCAGCAGGGGGGCTCCAGGCCAAGGGGCCCCAGATGCGGTGCTGGCTACAGAAGGGACAAGGAGGGTGGTGCAGAGGCCCGGCTCTGCCCAGCCCTCGTGCCCAACTCTCTTCCCTCCCCAGGCTCAGGGCACTCTCGCTCAGAGTGCAGCAGGGGTAGAGCCACCAGGCAGGCAGCCGGACCCAGCCATGGACAAGGGCTTTGGTCCATGCACCAGGGCTGCGCTGTCCCCACGGCCAGCCACGGAGATGCCCCCATCCCCTTCTGCAGGGCAGGGGCCCCTGGCTGCTCTGCGTGCTCCGAGCTGGGCTGGTGGGCTCCTCTCCTCTAGGAGACCGGAGTGATCCCACAGCCGATCCCAGAAGCCGTGTCATTCCCACAGTGCTCTGGGCTCGTCCTGCACCACCCAGCCCAAAGTGGGTGGTCGTGGAGGGCACTGGCTCAAATCTGGCCCAGGCCTTTGGCCTCTTCGTCTCCAGGGCTACGCCTCCAAGTGGGGCAGGACCATTGGGGCGCGGCAGGACACAGGACTGGAGCTGACAGCAGCCCTCACAGCCCAGGCCAGTGTGCTTGGTGGGCTGCCATCACCTGGAGCAGCTCCCACCCAGCAAGGCCCAGGCTGCACTGGAGCCCCCATGGCAAGCACCAAGCCCTGCCCCAGCTCCCCCATCCTGCTCACCTGCCCCAGCCCCACGTGCCTCACACCCTGCTCGCCTGCCCCAGACCCCCTGGTCCTCCGCCTCAGGGGCTCTCCGCTCTGTTCTCTATGCAGCTCCCCCCTCCCCAAGCAGCCGGACACCATGCTCCATACAAAACATCTGCAGGTTTTACTAAATATAAAAAGACTTCACCAATTGATCAAGTAAAAAAAAAAAAAAAAAGGTACAAAAACACCCACGTGAGCCAGGCCCAGACCCCGCCAGCCTGCCTGGCACATCCCCCCGCCCCGGGGGACCCAGAGGCCTGGAATGAGACAGGATCAACAGGTCCAGACGCCATCCGCTTCCACCGCGAGCAGAAGCAAGGCACCTGTGGGGGGGCAGGCTGGGGGCAGAGCCCTGCCTGCAGGGAGCTGGGCGCCCCTCAGCCCCCCACGCACAGTTAGCCACTGCCAGGGGCAGTCGCAGCCTTTCGTACCTAGCGCAGGGGGTGAAGGCGCCTCCCACAGCAGAGGTGTGGCCCCTGAGGCTGGCCACCAAACCCGCGCGAGCTGGATGCTGCTGGCAGGAGGGCCCCAAGCAGCTGGACCCTGCATGAGCCCCTGCTGCTGTGGGGAAGCACCAGCTTGTCAGCCCCCTTCATCCACGGGGACCCCCATGGGCCCTTCCCCACAGCAGCACGTGGCAGGGAGGGTCCTGTGCCAGGCAGGGCAGGGGTCAGAGCACACGCAGGGCAATCTAGAAAATGTACAAAAATAAGATATTCCCTTTTAAAAAAAGTAAAAAAGCAAAGGAAGGCAAGTTCCTATGGCCCCTCCCAGCCAGGCCGGGCGCGGGGACACCCCACCAGTCCACCCCACGGGAGACGGAAGGGCCGCAGCCCCCGACACAGGCTGCCATCCGTCCGCAGGGGTCTCATCCAGAGCGCACGTGGTCACAGAGCACTGAGCACCATTGCTGTCTCCATGGGCCCTGGTGTGACAACTGCTCACAGCCCTGTGGGAAGCAGAACACGCGGGTCAGGGCTCACGCTGCAGACGCTGAAAGGGACCTGCCTACAGAGCGGTGAGGAGCTCCCTCCCGCCCCGGGAGTCCCAGAGCCATGCTGGGAACCGCAGCCCCTCGGAGCCCAGCACAAGAACTGCCCCGCACTGCCTCAGACCCAGGGCTGTCCTGCCCCATCTCCCACGTCCCGGGGCAGAGTGGAACCGGCGGGCAAGTGCCCGGGGCTGCGCAGGGCTTTCCCCTGTTCCTCCAGCACAGAGGGTCCCGGCAGGGCTGGTGCAGAGGCTGGGCCCTTCGCTCCCTGCCCCAGCGCTCCCCACGCCCCTCTCCTCCCCGCACCTGTCCGGTCCCCAGTGAATCAGGCTGCGCTCTGAGTCCCACCCATCCTTTATGACTCGCTGAAGAAACAGAACTTCATTTTGTTAAACTTGCTACCTGCTCGCTTCGCGTTGTGACTCCTCGTTCTTGTCTGGTGAGCGAGTAACAAATCCTGATTGCATCTCTCCACAATTCAGGATTTTAAGCCCTTGTCACGTCCCCACCCAAGCACCTTTCTCCTAAACTGCACAGGCGTAGCCTTTTGGTTTCCCCCGGGGTGCAGGGAAAGCGCCAGCCCTGCAGAGCTCAGCACCCGGGGGGACTATTTGACGTCCAACCTTCACGCGGCGAAGCCGCTTGTAGCTGGGGGCCGCCATCAGCACCCGGGGGGCATGGGACGGGGCCAGCTCACCTGTGACCCGCTCGCAGAGGCCACCCTCCTTTTCGTGGGCGAAGTTGAGGCGGTTCTGCTCGGCAGCGATGCCGTTGGCCTCGGGGCTGCTGCTACGCGAGGGGCTGGCGGTCTCCAGTGTGGGCTGCAGGTGGAAGGCCATCTCCAGGTGCTCCTGAGCCAGCCGCAGGTGCTTGCACAGCCGCTCCAGCTCGTGCTTTGGAGGGGCCCCCACACCACCCAGGGGGTCCCCGTAGTCCAGCTTGTCGTGGGCCAGCGGGGCCTTCAGGGCCAGGGGCTCCTTCTTCAGCGAGTGGTAGGTGGGGGGCGCGCTGGGGGCCTTCTTGGCGTAGTGCGGCGTGGGGCGGGTGTCGTCCGGGGGCGGGAGCTCGCTGCCACGTCCCAGCGCGTCCCGGAGGCAGCCCACGCCCAGGTGGCAGAGCTCGCAGAGGGTGAGCAGGAGGCACAGCCCGCTGACCGCGTACATGATCAGCAGGAAGATGGTCTTCTCGGTGGGCCGCGAGATGAAGCAGTCGACAGTGTGGGGGCAGGGGCTGCGGGAGCACACATAGGAGGGGCTGACCTCCAACTGGTAAAGCAGGTACTGCCCGCCCAGGAAGGCCACCTCCAGCCCCGCGCGGCACAGCAGGTGCAGCACGTAGGCCCGCATCAGCCCGTCCTGCTTGATGCGCCGGCGCCCGTCGTGCTTCTCGCTGCCGTCCTCCCCGCCCTTCTTCTTCTCCCGCTCAGCCTCGATCTCCTCGAAGATCATGGGGTCCTCCTCATTATCGTCCTCTGCCTCCTCGTAGTCCCGCCCAGCGCCGCGGTGCACGACGGGCATGCGTGCCCGGCGCCGCGGGTCAGGGGTGCGGGAGATGCGGTGCATGGCGAAGCCCAGATAGAGCACGGACGGGGTGGCCACCATGATGATCTGGAAGATCCAGAAGCGGACGTGGGACAGAGGCGCGAAGGCGTCGTAGCACACGTTCTCGCAGCCCGGCTGCTGCGTGTTGCACACGAACTTGCTCTGCTCGTCGTAGTAGATGGACTCGCCGCCCACCGCCGTCAGCACGATGCGGAAGACGATAAGCACCGTCAGCCAGATCTTGCCCACGAAGGTCGAGTGGTTGTTGATCTCCTCTAGGAGCCGGGTCAGGAAACTCCAGCTCATCCTGGTCGGGCAGTCAGCTCAGACCCTGCAGCGGGGGGAGAAGGGAAGGCGATAAGCCTCGGAGCCAGCCCAGGCTGTGCCCAGCACCCCCAGCACAGAGAGGATGCCCCCCAGGCACCCCAGCCCAGCTGCAGCAAAGCCCTGGCTTCCCTGTGGGAGAGCCCTACCCGGCTCAGCTTCCTCCTCCCCAGTCCTCACTGCCCGTGTGCCCTGGGGAGCTGCTCCCACTTCCCCATGGGCGTGAGGGTGCCTGGTGCAGAGCCACATCCTGGGCCGAGGACGAGTGTTGCGTCTGGGCAGCGCCCAGGGGTCAGGGGAGGGGCCGTGCTGGCAGGCAGCAGTGCCGGGGCTCAACGCTGCGGGGGCCGAGGCGCCGTATGGCACCGAGGCCAGGCCTGGGGCTGGCTGCAGGGCTGGGCCTCTCCTCCTGCAGCTGCCCTGGGGTTCCCGGGCCCGGAGGCCCCTGCCCCAGGGCGGGCGCTGCCTCCCCAAGGCAGAGGGGGGAGGCCCCCGGCCGCGGGGGTGGGCACTAGGCAGGGTGCCGGGGGGTGCACAGTGCACGAGGCCCAGCCATGGGGCACAGGAGGGTCTGGGGGCCCTTGTGGGGGCAG
>NW_017728949.1:51703466-51705698 GCF_001723895.1 Crocodylus porosus | reverse complement strand
GGCCAGGACCCGGGGCGCGCCCGAGCCGTCCGTCCCGGCCGCGAAACGGCGCCCTCCCCTCCCGGCACCGCCGTCGTGCCCGCGGGGTGTGCGCACACTCGCCCTCCTGCACCGGGCGCGGGGCGAGGTGCAGCTCGAGTCACCCCGCGCCTGCCAGGGCCGTGTCCCGGGGGGGCCGGGGGCACCGGGCTGAGGCTCAGAGCTGGCTCCCCCCGCCCAGGCTCCCGCGCGGGTGCCAGCGGGACGGGCACACGCGCGTACTCACAGCTGGGGGACGCGCCACCTATCCGCACCACTGCCGCGGCGCCCCTCGCGCAGGCCTCTCCTGCCCAAATAGCCAGCAACCCAACGGGCCCAGACGAGCCCCCTGGCCCGAGCAGACCCCGGCCCGCGTGACTCCCAGCTGCTTGTCCAGCTCGGTGCTGCCTGGTCCCACGCCCAGACAAGGTGACCGTGTCCCGCAGCGCGTGCACGGCACCAGGCCGGGCCAAGGGCTCCAGCGCTGTGCAAACACCCACACGTGTGGGGTGATAAGCTGGCACCCAGTGGCGCCGGCGTGGCCCGGGCCCCGCGAGTCACGCGGTGCTGGGGAGGTTCCGACTCGGGGCCAGGACCCCCAGGGCCAGGGCAGACCAGGACCCTGCCACCCCGCCCCGCAGCAGGCCTCAGGGGGCTGCGCTGGGAAAAAGGGGCTCTCGGCCACTTCCTCGCTGCCGGCTGCGCTGCACTAAGGCAGGGCAGCTTTGAACACCGTCCTCCCGTGGGTGCCACTGCCTGCGCTGGCCCTGCCCGGCCTTGCCCACAGCGGCTCCACCTGCCCCACTCGGGTGGCTGGCCCCGGGAGGGTGCCCATGGGAGTACAGCACACCCTGCTCCCCCAGTCCCTGTGCTCCCTGCTCCGAGGCCTGGGCAGGGACCCCCACCCCCGCTGCAGGGCTAAGGGGAGGAGACCCCTGTGTTGCAGGGTCCACACTGGAGGGGTCTGGCGGGGAGTTGTGTAGGGCCCCGGGGGCTGCGCCCAGGCCTCCAGGGCGTTGTGGGTGCACTGGGCCAGGGTGGCTGCACTGCCCGGCTCAGCCCAGCAAAGCCCAGCAAATAATGGTCACACTCTGGCAGAGGGGACATTCAGACTAGACATCAGCAGCACTACTTCACGGTCAGGGCGGTAGGGTCTGGAACCAGCTTCCAAGGGAAATGGCGCCAGCTCCTACCCTGGGGGTCTTCAAAACGAGGCTGGATGAACACCCGCCCGGGGTCGTTTGACCCCAGCCTCCTTTCCTGCCATGGCAGGGGGTCAGACTTGATGATCTGCTCAAGTCCCTTCTGACCCGACCAGTGATGAAACTATGAAACCCGGGAGCAGAACTGGGTTGTGGCTGCGGCTTCCTGCGTGGCTTGTTCCTCTGATTCCATGGAACGGAGCCGGCCCCGACAGACACACAGCGTGTTTTTCCCGGTCAGTGCGTAACAGCAAGTGCTGACTTCCTGTACGCAGCCTTCCACACGCACAGCTGTGTGCACAGTCATGTGCTCCTCACACATGGGATCAGGGTGGGATTTGTCGTGGTGAGGAATAAAAAGTTTAAAACCTGGTTAGGGTCTCACAGACCGAGAAGGAGGCCTGGGGCCAGGTGTGTGGGTGTGGCAAAAGGGATGGGTGCCCCCTCAGCAGGCCCGCAGACGACCCCAAGCTGGGGGGAGTTGTAGATACGCTGGAGGGTAGCGCTGGGATTCAGACTTGTCGGAGGACTGAGCCAAAACAAATCTCCTGAGGTTCAACAAGGACAAGTGCAAAGTCCTGTGCTGAGGAGGGAGCGATCCCCTGCACCGGGACGGGCTGGGGGGGACGGGCTGGGCAGCAGCTCTGCAGAAAAGGACCTGGGGGGACAGGGGACAAGAAGCGGGACAGGAGCCGGCAGCGCGCCCTGGGTGCCAAGAAGGCGACCGGCATCCGGGGCTGCGTTGGTCAGAGCGCTGCCAGCAGGTGGAGGGCAGCAATTCCCCGCTGTTCAGCACGGGGGAGGCCACATCTGGAGTCCTGTGTCCAGTTATGCCCCACCCCCAGAAAGGATGTAGACATATTGGAGAGAGTCCAGGGGAGGGCAATAAAAGTGGCTGGGGGGGCCTGAGGCACATGGCTTTAGAGGAAAGACTGAGGGAACTGGGCTGACTGAGGCTAGAGAAGAGAAGAGGAGACCAAGGGGGATTGAACAGCAGCCTTCACCTCCCTGC
>NW_017728949.1:51697387-51703366 GCF_001723895.1 Crocodylus porosus | reverse complement strand
TGAAGACCCGGCTAGACAAAACCCTGGCTGGGATGATGTACTTGTGCCTGGTCCTGCTTGGAGTAGGGGGCTGGACTAGACGTGACCCCCCCCCCCGAGTCCCTTCCAGCACTCAGCATCTGTGGTTCTGTGTGTGTGTGCGCCACAGAGTGCAAGTGCAGACACTTCAGATGAGCACTCGAGGGCTGACACATCGCCTGCCCCGCATGGATAGCGCTGTTCCAGCCCTCGTTGATGCCTGTGCCCACACAGCCATGCTGGTGCCAAGCAGCTGCTTGCAGCACTTTGCGCTGGGCTAGCAACGGGTCGTGGCTGGCTGGCTGCGGCGGATGAACTCACACTAGCAACGGATCCATCTTTCCCACATTGCTTTTATCCCCGTTTCTCCTAACATCTGAGCTGGAAACTTCACACACGTACGTGTCTTGCCTTTCCATTCCCCAGTGAAACTGCCTGTGCCCTTTGCTCTGGATTCCCCAGGGACAACCTCCCAGAGGTCGGGTGCCCTCCCTCCTGTCCTTCCCCCGCATTAGCACATCCTTGCCCCTTCACACTCCTTCTAGGGGCTGAATCAGTGTTTTCTCTGCCCCAGCTGTCGGACCTGCTGTCTCTCCTCTCAGCTCCTGGACTCCTGAACCGTTGCCCCATGTCTGACAAACATCCCATCTACCACAGGACACGTCCCAATTCCTACAGAGCCTTCTTCTGCCCCTGCAAAGGGCCTGGGTTTGGGGGCAGTGTGGCCACACCGCACCCAGGATTAGCAAACGCTGGGGAGAGGGAAGCAGGACTTGATGCTCCATGAATTTATGGGGTGCCTCACTCCACCTGCCCTGAGCCCGGTCCCTTCCAAAACCAGATCACACATGAAACAGCCAGCACCAGAGACGGGTGAAGCTTGAAAGTGGAGACAGGGCAGAGTGCCAGCTCTCCTTGACCCCTGTGCTTTTTCACTGATCCCACTTGAGGACTCTGCCACGTGGTAGATCACAGGAGATGGATTGCTCCTCTTCTAGCAGCTGCAAGAATGCGGACGGCAAGAGCCGGGGGAGCAGCGATGCTTCGAAGACCACATACTGGTGAAAACAATTCTGGAAAGCTTTAGGACCAGAATCAGAAATCAGGCAGGAACTGGAGCTGGGCCGCGGCCAGAGCAGGCAGGCTTTGGAGGCTCTGGGAACGGGGCAGAACCCAGGGCTGGAGCCAGAGCAGGCCTCTGGCTCTCTGGGATCACGGCTGCGGGGCTTGCCTCAGCCCTTCCCAGGCTGCCTTAGATGGTCTGGTTCCGTGGGGGCCGAACATCTCTGCCGTGGCCTGGAAAAATGCATCCAAGTTGTCTTTCAGGGGACTCGGAGCCTCCAGCAAAGCACCAGCCCAGCTCAGGGTGTCGCCAGAAAGGAGACCACTCCTGGCATCCACCTTCACCACACCTGAGGGGTGAGTCCCAGGCACACGGTGGCAATCAGGAGAGCCTAGGGCTGCCGTCCAAGCGCTCAGGCAGAGGCGCTTCAGGCTCCCGGGGGGTCTGAATGGCAGCTGCTGGGGGCAGGATGAGCAGCAGCCCAGGCCCTCGGGGCTTCTCCCCCCTGCCCGGGGCCTTCACCTACATTTGCAAGGCAGCTGGGTTTTTGGTCGTAGCCATGCTGGTCTAAGGACATAGGTAGGCAAGGCTTTTTTGGTAGATGTGATATTTTTTATCAGACCAGCTAAGCAGCTGGAAAAAAGTTATTGGCAAGCTTTTGGGTGCAATCACCCTTCTTTAGGCATCAGGAGTCTGCTGTTCTGAGAGAAGCTAAAAGTGTGACAGGATGTCAGTGAGAAGGTAAATAGGTGGAAATTAGGAAAACAAAAGGTAGAGCAGGGAAGGGAGGAGAAAAAAGTGGTGGGGGGGAGGGAAGAAAGCCAAAGGCGTGTAAGGAAGACTCTACAGGAGTAGTAATACAAGGTAGAAAAGAGGCTGACTGTGAAAAAAGAAATAGCTGGAAATTAGGAAAACAAAGGGGAGAAAAGTAGGGGAGGGGAGGGGAGAAAGGGGTGGGGGCGGAAGAAAAGTGTGAGAGGAACCTGGTGAATCAGATGTCAGGCAGGTTGTAATGTGTCGTAAGCCAGTGTCTGTACTGAGTCCATGATGTTGTGTATCCAGTAGATTTATGAAGGGAAGTTCACGGGCGCATCCACGGAAGGGGCATTGTAAGCTCCTGCTGAGGATGAGAACTGGGAGTCAGAGAGGGAGCGACTGTTCGTGAGAAGCGGCCCCGACAGGTCGCCAGGTGTTCTCGTCTTGGAGGGATTTCCGGTGGGCGTTCATCCCGTGCACAGTTGTTGTCTGGTTTCTCCTACACATTTTCCACCCGGGCATTCGGTGCTCTGGCTGAGATGTATCGCATTTCCAGAGGTGCAGGCATAAGACCCAGGAATGGGGATGGCTCTGTTGTGGGGTGTAGTAATTGTGGGGTGCTGGAGACGTGCTGGCAGGTTTTGCATTTCTTCTCCTGGCATGGCCTGGATCCATTGGGTGTAGTTTGGGTCATAGGGAGTTTGCTTCGGGGTTAGTGAGGTTCGGTGCTTTTTTAAAGGCTAGGATAGATGGTTCCAGAAAGATCTCCAAATAACAAGGAGAAACCAAACAGCAACTGCGCACCAGAATGAACGCACACCGAAAATCCAGCGGGGAGCTGCGAGAACAGCCCCGGCTCCCGCTCACCCCTTGCTATGGACCCAAGGGGCAGCGGGGCTGTGCCCCAGCCCCCTGCGCACACACTCAGCTCTCCCAGCAGCAGTTTTGGGGGGGTTTTAAGGAATTTTTCATGTTCCAAGCCAAATCAGCCAAATCAAGTCCAAATCCATGAGTCAGTCCAGAACTGTAAGTGACCCCACAACCAGGAAACATCCTCCACCCTCACCAGGGGCTTCAGATATTTCCAAAGCCTTTTGGGGGGCATCCTATGTGCAGGCCCAAGCCCGGAGGCATGGGGTTTGGATGCCCCCAAGTTTTGCCTGCCCTCGGGTGTGTGGCCACAGGAACAAGCTAGAGAGGAGCTCCCCATTTCCATACAGTGGGCTTTAAGCCCCAACACCGCAGCGGGTACTAAACCGCGCCACAAGAACAGTTGTCCCTGGGAGCGCTGGAGGAAAGCTGCCTTCTTGGACCCAGATATGTGGCGTTTCCCCTGGGAGGGTCCCCAGGGAGCTCCCTGCCCAGCTTTGATCTGCAGACGAAGCCCCTTTGTGTGTCCTGAAGCAATCAGCAGAACCGGCCTCAGGCTGGGCCCAGGGGCCTACAGGCAGCCCGAGGTGCAGCCAAGGGAAGGGGCAGTGCTCTGTGCATGGGGCTGCAGCCCCGGGGGCCAGGGGAGCATTTCAGACACCCAAGCTGTGCCAGGCGCTGCCCCCAGAGCCGAGGCTCCTTGGCTGGCAACAGGCCAGAGCTGCTCGTGCTCCAGCCCAGGAGGAGGGTGGGCAGAGCCAGCAAGGCAGAGCCTGGGGTCTCCCTGCAGGGAAAGCAGCGGCTGCCGAGAGCCCAAGAGCAAGCACTGGAGAGCCAGGGCGAAGCAGCTCCGGCCGCCCTCCCTCCCAGCAGGGTTGGGCCAGCCCGTGGCTCCAGGAGCTGTGGCCTGGGCCCCGAGGGGAGAGGCAGCCGTGGCTCAGGCTGCGACGCTCTGGCGGGAGACGAGGCTCCCGGGGCGAGGAGGCTGTGGCCAGATCGGGAAGTCCAGTGCAAAGCAAGGGAAGCCGGACTGCGAGCACAGGCTGGCAGGGCCAAGGGGCACTGGGTCTGCAGAAGACAGGGGGGAAGCTGTCGATCTCTCCCCAAAGGCCAAGGACAGCACACGGAGCTGGGCTTTTTTCTATGGTTGCAGGGGACAGGCCTAGGGGCAGCGCAGGCTGGGACAAGGGGAGCTCTGACCAAGAGGGGCTGCGCCCCGGAGAAGCGAGGGTGGCTCCAAGCCTGGTGACATCCTCGAGCAGGGGCACAGTCCGTGGCTGGGACAGGCTGGCCAGGGCGACCCCACCTTGAGCTGGGGCTGGACTAGTGTGACCCTGTGAGGCCCCTGCCAGCCCTGCTGTTCTTCGATGCCATGAAGGCAGGGAAGGGCCCTGCCCCTGCCCCTCTACCTGGCTGGCGGCAGCAGCAAGCCGTGCAGAGCTCTGCAGCTGGGGCTGATTTTTGTGCCTGGGTGGGCGGCCGTGGACAGCCTAGGAGAGAGATGGTGCAGCAGAGCATGTCTGGAGACTTGGAGCTAAAACAAAACGCCCCTATGAGTCAGCCAGCAGAGCTGGCATGGCCCCAGTGAGCCGTTACCTGGGAGGACTAATTGCCAATGGTTTAATGAGGGAGCCTGGGAATACTGAGTCCTAGCTCCGAGGAGGTGCGGTGGGAGCCCCAGTCTCAAGTACACAAGACCCAGATAACAGGGGACAGCCGAGCACCTACGAGTACAAGCGTGGAGGCGGGAGGCGAGCGGCACAGGGAGGAGAGTGCAGGCGCTGCTGGTGTGGGCTGCAACCACAGAGGAGCAGCACCGAACGAGCACTAAGCCCTCGGGCCTCAGGAAATGCAGGCTCCTGCCGGACAGGAAGGGGTTGAGTACAAGAGCTGTGGACACCCTGCAGCCGTGGAGCAGGCAGGAGCCTGCTGCCCAGCATAGGAGCGCCCCTAGGGATGCATGGTGGGGAGGAGAGCAGGGCTCGCTGCACTTGGCCTCCCTGCCAGCGGCCGAGGCCCAGAGGCACTGGGGAAAGAAGCAGCCCACAGGGGAGGGGGACCACACGCAGCAGCTGTACCCAAACACACTCATACGGGGCTGCCCATGGAGGCTCACAAGCTGAGGTCAGAAGCAGCTGCGTCTGGTGGCCAAAGCCATGAGCTCCTAGCTCAGCAATTCTCATCCTCCTCGAGCTCCAGGCACCCCCGGGAGCAGCCATGCTGAGCTTTCACTTGGTTTCTGACTGTGGAAAAGCCTAGGGTAACACGGGCTAAGATCAACCGTAGTCTGCGGCAGTGGTCTGATACCCGAGCCAAAAATGCATTTAAAATGGCACTGTGTAGTAGAGGGTACACCCCCATTTGCTTGCACACAGGACTCCTGAGAGCCTCATAGTGAACTTTCCACTGCCCAGCTTCCAGTGGGAGGATCTCGGCTACACGCCGACTTCATGGAAAGCGGAGACTCCTGCCCAGCTTGCTCCTGTGCCCACACGGCTGAAGGCAAGCAGCAAGCAAAACTCGGGGTCATCTGAACCCCAAGCCTCTGGGCTTAAGCCTGCATGTAGGATGCCTGCCAAAGGATTTGGAAGTATCTAAGCCCCAGGCTGGGATGAAGGATACTTGCCAGTAGCAGGGCCACATACGGTTCTTGCATGTTTCAAATGGATTTAGATTTGATCCAACTAATTTGACCTGGAACATGAAAAATTTAATTAAAAAAAAAAATTTTGTGCTGCAAAGGAAGTGGCGAGACCAAGAGCACAGCGGGTGAGATGTTTCTTACCCACTGCCTTCTCACTGCAAAACCTCTGGTTTCTCATGGATCACCACATGGGGTTGACGCGGCTCTCAGGTCTCTGTCGGGGACTGCTGCACCTACTTTCATCGTTGGTCAGGTGGGAAGGGACCTGAGCAGATCATCAAGTCTGACCCCCTACCATGGGCAGGAAAGTAGGCTGGGGTCAGACGACCCCGGCTAGGTGATAATCTGTCCTCCTTTTGAAGACCCCCAGGGTAGGAGCCAGTGCCACTTCCCTTGGAAGTTGGCTCCAGATCCTAGCCGCCCTGACCTCGAAGTCGCGCCTCCTGATGTCTAGTCTGAATCTACCCTCTGCCAGCTCGTGACCATTATTCCTGGTCACTCCTGGCGGTGCTCGGGGGAACAGGGTCTTACCCAATCCCCACTCGTCCCCCCGGTAAGTTTATAGACAGCCACTAGATCCCCCCTCAGCCTTCTCTTGTGGAGGCTGAACAGGTTCAGGTCCCGTCGC
>NW_017728949.1:51667159-51696647 GCF_001723895.1 Crocodylus porosus | reverse complement strand
GTCGACACCACAGTCCCCCAGTTTCTTAATGAGAACGGGGTGAGAGACAGTGTCGAAGGCCTCCCGAAAGTCCAGGAAGACGATGTCTGCTGTTACCCCTGCATCTAATGATCTGGTGATCTGATCGTAAAAGGCCACCAGGTTGGTCTGACAGGACCTGCCGCTGATGAACCCGTGCTGGTTGCCCCTAAGCATGCAGTCCCCTGCTGGCCCCTCCTGGATGTGTGCCAGCATAATTTTCTCAAACCTCTCATCAGCTTCTGTGCTGATGAGAAGAGAGTTCCCCAGCCTACTGGTTCTTCCTGCCTAGGTGCAGCACCCTGCTCTTGTCAGTATTGAATCCTATCCTATTTTCATCCACCCACCCCTGTAACCTGTCCAGATCTTGTTGTAGCCTGTCCCTCCCCTCTATCACGCCCACCACTTCCCCCATCTTAGCATCTTCCACAAATTTGAACAAGGTGCTTTTTACCTCCTCGTCCGAGATGACTGGGAGCTGCTGGGACACCAGCCTGGCAGGAAGCTCTTGCCCTCCCTGCAGCCCCTGCAAGGAGCAGCAGACCTCTGCTCCATGCCAGGGGTAAGGGGGACCTGGCCTGTGCGCTCCTGCCCCCCACGCTGTCCCAGGGCCAGAGCAGGGACAGTCATCAGGGCAATGCTGGGAGGCAGCACAGATGGGCCCGCCTCAGACCCCAGGGGAGGCGCACCTAGGCCAAGGGTTAGTGAGGAACTCATTAGGGAACTTCTGGAGAGACTGGACGTATTCAAGTCAGCCAGTCCAGACGATCTCCACCCCTGAGTGCTGAGGGAATTGGCTGCGGTCATTGCGGGAGCCCTGGCACGGCTGTACGAGCATTCGTGGTGCTCTGGTGTAGTGCCAGAGGACTGGAAGAGGGCCAGTGTGGTTCCCATCTTCAAAAAGGGGAGGAAGAAGGACCTGGGAAACTATAGGCCAGTTAGTCTTACCTCAATCCTGGGCAAGTTTTTTCAGAAAATTATTCTGGCACATGTCCACGAGGGGCCATCAGGGAAGATCATGCTTAGGGGCAACCAACACGGGTTCGTTAGCGGCAGGTCCTGTCAAACCAACCTGGTGGCCTTCTACAACCAGGTCACCAAATCCTTATATGCAGGGGTAGCAGTGGACATCGTCTTCCTGGACTTTCGGAAGGCCTTCGACACGGTCTCTCACCCCATTCTCATCAAGAAACTGGGGGCTGTGATGTCGATGCCCACACAGTCAGATGTGTCGCCAACTGGCGGGAGGGCCGCACCCAGACAGCGGTGGTGGACGGTTCATGTTCGACCTGGAGGGACGTGGGCAGTGGGGTCCCCCAGGGCTCGGTCCTCGGGCCCACACTGTTCAACATCTTCATCAGCAACTTGGACAAGGGGGTAAATAGCACCCTGTTCACAGTTGCTGATGACGCTAAGATGTGGGGGGTTGTGGGCACGCTAGAAGGGAGGAATAGGCTGCAATTGGACCTAGACAGGTTACAGGGGTGGGCAGATGAGAACAGGATGGGATTCAACACCAACAAGTGCAAGGTGCTGCACCTGGGGAGGAAGAACCAGCACCATACCCACAGGCTGGGAACTCCTTTCTCGTCAGGGCAGAAGCAGAAAAGGATCTTGGAGTCATCACTGATGCCTAGATGAACATGGGCTGGCAGTGTTCTGACACGGTCAGGAAGGCCAACCGCACCTTGTCATGTATCCACAGATGCATCTCGAGCAGGTCCAGGGAGGTGATCCTCCCCCTCTATGCAACACTGGTCAGGCCGCAGTTGGAGGACTGCGTCCAGTTCAGCCTCCACAAGAGAAGGCTGAGGGGGGATCTTGTGGCCTGTTATAAACTAGTTGGGGGGGGAATCAGCAGGCATTGGGGGAGTCCCTGTTCCCCCGAGCACCGCCAGGAGTGACCAGGAATAACGGTCAAACTGGCAGAGGGCAGATTCAGACTAGACATCAGGAGGTGCGACTTCATGGTCAGGGCAGCTAGGATCTGGAACCGACGTCCAAGAGAAGTGGTGCTGGCTCCTACCCTGGGGGCGGCTTTAAGAGGAGGCTGGATGTACACCTTGCTGAGGTCGTTTGACCACAGTACTCTTTTCTGCCATGGCAGGGGGTCAGACTCAATGATCTGCTCAGGACCCGACCAACTATGAAACTATAAGAACTGGGAGTGGCACGTGCAGAAGCCCAGTGATCCCCACTGCTAACCCAGGGCATTTGCATCTGCCCCAGCTCCATGGCCAGATGCCCTTTTGCCCTGGCCACCCCCAGCCTGCAGCATCCTGTGGCTTCTGGTAGGCCTCTAGCCAGGTGGACCTGTACCGCAGGCTTCAGTACCAAGCAGGGAGGCAAGAGGTGCAGGGGGCAGACCGACAGCTCGATAAATAGAAGCTTTTATTACAATAGAAAACCATAAAACTCACATTTAAAATAAACAGCTCTTGTCCTGCCCAGCAGACCCTCACCCTCCCCGACATAGGCTGTGGGAGACCCTGAGCACAGGGCCTGGCCAGGACAGGGGACATGGCCCCACAAGCAGCGAGCCAGAGCCCTGTGCACAGCTGGGCTCATTGGGAGCCGAGGAGCAAAGCATGAAGCTACCAGGGGTTTCATCAGCAGGGAGAAGACGACAGTGCTGTGCCCACTGAATGGGCAGCAGGGGCCCAGCCTGGAGAGCACCAGACCCTGCCACTGCCTGGCCCCACCACATGCTTCCTGGCCCTATCTTCCCAGTTCCCACTGGCTCTGCCCCCATCGGGCAGGTAGGAAGTGACCGGGGTGGTCACGGCTGCCCTCAAGCAGGGCTGAGAAGCCGCCAGGCTGCAGTTCAGTGCTGCCCCCGTGGGGCTATGTCCACAGGCCCAGAGTAGATGGGACTGGAGGAAGCTGGTGCTGCCCATGGGGGGGAAGGCACAGGCGCCACCACCCACTAGAAGCAGGGGTGCAGAACAGCAGCCCTTGGTAGGGGTCACTGAGCCACCACATGCCCAACACGCTCACTCCAGCGCCTCGTGCACCACCTGCTGCAGCCTGATAGAGAACAGCTCCTCCCAGGGGCCACGGATCCACTCCACCAGCTTGGCCAGCAGCTCGGGGCACTCTGTGCGGAGGTGCCACGTGCTCTCCACCTTCAGCACCTGGAGGGTGAGGGAGTGGAAGAGGGTGGTCAGGACAGTTCAGTTCCACGGCTGCTGTGAAACCCATTACACCAGGTCTCACAGGTGGAGGAGGTCTGTCCACCCCGCTAGTCAGCTGGGGGAGCAGGCATCAACTGGTGACATCCACAACTCCATGCAAACCATCTCCTCTCACCCTGAGCCACATGGGGCCCAGTGCCAGGGCCCACACTCCCAGCCTGTGCACCAGAGAGGCCTAGGATGAGCCTGGGGACATGGATATGCCCAAGACAGTGGCTCAGAGCAGTGATTCTCACAACCAGGGAGTGAGAGGTGAAGGAGAAGAACAGGTAAGTGCAGGCTCAAGCTTATTCCTGCTTGGCTGATTCCGCACCTTACTCCAAGGAGGGGCTGAAACTGGCTGCTGCTCTACTCAGAACAGCTACAGAAGGGCCCATGAGATTGAGCCACTGGCTGGGGGAATGCTTGCCCCTGAGGGTGCCCTTAACAGAGCATCCCACAGCGGCACAAGGCTACAGGATGGAGCCCCGATGGCAGGAGGACTGCGCTGAAACAGGGCACCCTTAGGACATTGAATTTTGCCCAGGACAAGGCTTTTTCCCCTGGGATCCCATAGACTGACAAGCCCCTGGTCCCACTTCAGGTCCCTCCAGGCCCTGCCACATGTTCAGACGAAAACTGGACAGAAACCAGCCATGGAGCCGTTACATACATCAAGCACTAGCTCTAGCCGGCTGGCTCTTTTTACAGCTCAATCCTCAATTTTATGGTGTGGTAATTATTTTGCACATGTGACCAATCTAAATTTATTGCACAATTAACCGCTGAATTGCACAATGCACATAATGTAAAGCAGGCGCCTTGGAAGTGCTGAGATCGCGTTTTTTCCTGGGGGACAACAGGGCTAATTAGAATTGCCCTCCAAGTGGTGTGTGTAAACAATGCAACATCTGCTTTCAGCCCAAGACCCTGGGGCAGCAACCTGAGCCTGGATGGGGGTGGGGAAGGGGAGCCCTGGGGAAGGGGAGCCCCCTGCTTACCTCGTCGTAAAGCATCAGTTTGATGTTGCAGGGGGAAAAGCGGTAGGTGATGATGCTGCTGATGCTGCTGAGGGGCTGCTTCTCCTTCACCTGAACGCTGCTTTCCAGCTCCGGCTCCATCACCCCATCTGCTCCCCCTGACGGGGGCTGGCCCTGCTGCCACTGGTGACTCTCCTCCAGCAGAATGAGGGTGCTGCACGTACTCAGCAATGTCACCGGGAAGGCAGAGGCACCTGGCGAGGATGAGGAGGAGGAAGGAGGAGGGGTGTCACCGAGACAGACCAGGTGCTGGCCATGCAGGGACCCAGAGTCATCACACACCACTTCCACCACTCCCCAGCCCTGCAGTGGGCCCCGTGCCAGCTGCTGCACTCCTAAGAAGGGCCCCCCAGCACCTGGATGTTCACAGGACCTAGCCCCACTTCCCATATGGAGGGGTGGGGTGTGACATTTCTTCCCACCTGCCCTAGAACGCAAGGGGCAGGGCTCGGACGCCTCCACCCTGCTCCATCCTAGGAGAGAGCTCACTGGCACTGTGCACAAAGCCAACACCTTGGATTTGGTCACAGACTTTCCAAGAGGCTTCTGTCTACTTGGAGAGTCCAACACACAGACAATCTATCACTCGTGGTCACTCAATCCTTGCCATCTCAAAGCAGCGCTCTGCTCCACCTGGAACTTGTCTGGCTACAGCCTTGGCTCATGGAACTTCCTTGCCAATCAAACTGGGAGCAACTGGAAGGGGCTGCAAGCGCTGCACATTCTGACCGGGCCTTGGAAAATGGGGCATATAACCCAAAAGGCAACAAGGCGATGGAGGATGACACATGGGAAGGAAGAACCCAAGGCATAAAAGAGGGAGCAGCTGGCTTGGCTGTAGTGCCACATATGAGAACGGGGGTCACAGAGATCAGACACCCACTGCACAGGAGGCTGCTGCCAAACAGGGAAACTGGGAGCACCACTGGCAAGCGGCAGGGACAGCAATTACTGTGCTCTGCTCAGGCAAGGCCTCAGCTCGAGTCCTTCAGGGCAGTTACACGGGAGCAAGTGCAGAGGACAGCAATACCAATAAAACATTTCAGAAAAAACACAGCCCGAAGTGAGGCTCAGGGCACTGGATGTCTCAGATGATCCTTGAGCCATGGGGCTGGAGGTGACCTGCAGAGATCACGTCTAGTCCAACCCTTGCCCAAGGCAAGATCAGCCCTGTCCGACCCATCCTGTACAATCCATCATCTCAGCTCTGTGCAAGATGACCGCCACCCCTGACATCACACCTGGACTTCCCACAGGGAAGGCAGGGGAACTACAGCGGACAATGTCCAGCTTCTATAAAAGATTTCATAGACATTTGGGCTGGAAGGGACCCCGGAGGATCATCGAGTCCAGTCCTCTGCCCAGGGGCAGGAAGTAAGCTGGGATCATAGGATCCCAGCAAGATAAATATCCAAATGCGTTTTAAAGGCGTTCAAAGTGGGCGCGTGAACCACCTTTGATGGCGGGCTGTTCCAAACCTTGGGGGCTCAGACAGGGAAGAAGTTCTTACGTCCAGCCTGAAACGGTCACACTGGAGTTTGTGACCATTCGATCTTGTCATCCCTTGAGGCGCACTGGTGACCAGATGTTTTCCCCCAGATCCTGGTGGTCACCCTGATAAACTTGTAGGTGGCCATCAGATCACCCCTGAGCCTGTGCTTTTCCAGGCTGAAGAGCCTCATGGCTCTCAGCCTGTTGTCATAAGGTCTGTTTTCCTGGCCTCTGATCATGCGCGTAGCTCTTCTCTGGACTCTCTCAAGCTTCTCCACATCCTTTTTGAATTGTGGAGCCCAAAACTGGACGCAGCACTCCAGCTGCAGCCTCACCAAGGCCGAGTACAACAGGAGAATGACGTCCTGGGATCTGCTTGAGAAGCATCTATGGATGCAAGCCAGCGTTTTGCTCGCTTTACTAGCCGCAGCATCGCACTTGTGGTCAACCATGACTCCCAAGTCCCTTTCATCTGTAGTGCTAACTAGAATAGCACTACCAAGCCTATGTGCATGGTGCAGGTTTTTCCTCCCAAGGTGGAGAACCTTGTATTTTTCGGTGTTGAACACCATCAGGTTCTCGTTCACCCATTTCATGAGTCTGTCCAGATCCGCCTGGATCACCCTCCTGTCCTCAGGTGTGGATGTTTTATTCCAGAAGGTTGGTTGTTTATGCTCTTGACACCCCAGGCAGAAGCCATGCCTTGCTGCAGAGGAAGGCAAACCCCACCAGTCCGTATCAATCTGACCAGGAGGGAAAATTCCTTCCTGCGCGCAAACAGAGTATTGGGCTGAGCCTGAGTAGCTTTGCCATGTCTAGAAAACAGCCCACAAGGAATGCAAGTCTCCCAGTGTTTGGAGAAAAGACAGCGGCTGCTGGCTCTCCACAGCTGGAGGAAGCCTGATCTGCAGAGGGAGAGGGATGGCAAAGCTTTCCCCAGCAGTCAGGGGGCTGTGCTAGTGCTTCAGCCCTGGCAGGCTGCTATGCATCCACCTCCACGGGAAGTTTCAGAGCAGCTGAGACAAACATGGGCCAGGGACGGGCTGAAGACGCAGATTCTGCCCCAGGGCAGGGCTGGGCTGGGGTGGACAGGACAGTCTTGGAGAGGCCAGTCACAACCTGGTACTCTCACTCCCCGCTGAGGTCCCACAAGCACTGGTCCAGTCACCTTGGGCTTGGGACAGAACCAGCTCCCACATCTTTGTCAGGGCCTGGTCTTCTGCTTCACACCCACCTGGGGCTCTTCTCCTCCCCAGCTTACCAAAGCCTTGTAAGTAGTCATGGTAGAGAAGTAAGGCTGGAAGGGACCCCAAGAGATCATCTAGTCCAACTGGAGAATCAAACTTGCAACCTCAGTGTCATAAGCACCATGGTCCAAGCGAACTAAGCAGCACCCTGAGAACAGAGCCCCTGACCATGGGCCTCTCCTGAGGGGGCTGCAGCAGGTCCAGGAGAGTGATGAAGTGCTGCTACCCACCCAAGATCTGGCTGGCTGCGCCCCTGCAGAGCTCTGTACCTTGGATCAGGTAGGCCAGCAGGTAGAAGAAGCCCGGGGCTGTGCTGTCTGCAGCTGCTGAGTCCAGGGCCTTGCAGTCCAAAAAGGGCCTGGAAGAGATGGGGGCTCATCAGGCAGGGAAGCTGGCACCACTTGCTCACTGCCTCTACATCACGTCCTGATCGTTCCCAGCTCATCCCTCTCAGCCCCTGCTGGACATGGCAGCTGCACTCCCCAGCTCCACGCTCCCCCGTGCATACACACATGCCTTGGTCCACTGGTGTCCTCCCACTGGAGACTCAAAGCCTCCCTGTTCAGGGCTCCCTCCAGCCTTGTGCCTGCCCCGTCAGCTCCAGCTGCCGTCTCCTGCCTCGTGCTGTGCTCTCTACCCTGGTCTCAGTCAGTTCTGCAGAGCTGAGGAAGCCCAGGCCCCACACTGCTTGGCCATGGGCCCTTCCCTGTCCCAGAGCCATGCCAGCTCCAGACCTGACCAGAGACTGCTTTGGCCCAGGCCTCCTCACAGCTGGAGCACTCCCACCAGCAGCTGCACCTCCCTAGTGGTGAGGTGGGAGCCTGCATGCACTGGCTGCTCCGCACAGCAGCTGCTGGCAGAAGCCTGCCAGTGCAGTGAGGGAATCCACCTTCTGGGGCCCCTTTCCCCGACTGCAGCCTGGGGAGCATGTAGGGAGCTCACAGCAGGCCTGGAATGTGAAGCAGGCACATCAATGGTGCCGTGCTCATGGCAGCAGAGAGCAGAGCCTGGCTGCCATGGTTTGAGCATGCTGCAGTTCACCAGAGCCAGGCCAGGTGCCCCCCCCAGGCAGCTCTCACCACAGCCAATGCTGCGGGTTCATCTGGACCATGGGGATCTCCGTCACTCGGCTCCTGCTCTTGGCTGGCAGCTCTTGCATGAGGTCTAGAGGAGCAGAGAGGCAGAGTGAACCAGTGCTCTGGCCTCTGGCAGTAGCAGAGGGCCACAGAGAACCTGCTGCCTCACTCTCAGTCTGGCAGAGAATGGGGTCCCCACCCTTGCCCTGCAGCAGCCTTTTGCCAGGAGGGCAGACCTCCTGCCTGGAGCACCTAGGCTGTGCCCCATTCCCCTCCGCCCTGCTCCATTCCCCAGCTCCCCTCTGCCCCAAAGCTCTTACATGTCAGACACTGCAGGAACTGGTCGCAGCGGTGCTGGTTTCGGATCAGGAGGTTGTAGGATGCCTTTGGGCTCTCAAACTCCATGTGCAGGCTCTGGCGGCCCAGCCCCATCTCCAGGTAGCAGAGGTCAGAAAGGGCGTGGCAGTCGCTTTTTGTCAGCCAGTCTGAGGGCTGGCCCCTAGACACCAACAGTCCCTCACCGCTGCGGTCTCTTCCCTCCTCCACCATTCTCCCCCCACACCCCAGACTCCCACAGGAGCCTCTGTAGCACGGGCAGGGCCTTAAGCAGACTCAAAGACAGCAGGGAGACTCCCAGGATTCCCACCTACTGCCACAGCCTCACCTGATCTCCCCTGTAACTTCCAGCACATGAATCCTGAGATCCGAGGCCACCACAAGTGCAGGGAACTCCCCAGGCCGGCCAAACTTCACTATGGCCACCTGGACAGAGCGGCAAACAGCAGGTCACACCCACATCCCAGCCCCCTGGCCCCAGCTCTTCGCCAGCCCCTCGGGAAGATCTGCACACCCCTCCCACACCCGCAGACCAGACGGGAGCCTACAGGGCAGACAGCAGGACGGCGGGGATTGCATCACCTTGAGGAAGCACTGGAACTCTTCCACGTTTTCCTCAAAGATGTCCATGTCCAGGTAGAGTCTGAGGCGGTGGTCCACACTGTGCAGGTCCTGCGGGCTCAGCATGCCTGTCATCGCTGCAGAGGCAGAGGGTGGGTCAGTGGGGATGGGTCAGGGCTGTCCCAAGGTGGCCGAGGGCCTGGAACAGAATGGAGCAGTGCTGGGGCAGCGGGGAGGCCCCTCTCACCCACTCCCGCAGTAGACCCTGGGGACCTCCTGCCACAGCACCCACTCTGGGACTGCCTCCAAGGGGGAGGGCGCCAGCTGCAGGGACCTCCTCCCTCCCAAGCCACCTGCGCAACTGTCACTCACAGGGTAGCACCACTGCCCTTCGCCTTGAACAGAGCACAGGGAGAGATGCACAGGATGTGGGGCTGCAATGCCCAGGAGGGCTCCCGCACCGAAGGGCGCTAATTTTTTTTTTTTTTTTTAGCAGAGGGCATGTTTGTGGGCAAGTCCGGGGCTGGATTTTAGGTCTCCAGCTGCTCTGGGTATCTTAGAGCCATGGCAGAAGGGCTCTGGCACATGGCGTAGGAAGCCGGGGCTCACAATCTGGGGTCCCACGGGGGAGAGTGCTCGCTGTTCAGTCCATGCGGGGTAGCTGCTGATAGGCATCGAGGCAGCCGGTAACCCACTGCAGGAGCTCATTGCAGCAGCTCCTGTGCTGCTGGGCGCTGCCCTCATACCAGAGGGCAGGTGCTGCCACCCCCCACCGGAGAATGCTCCATGCCAGCCCAGATTGCTGGCCACTGCGCACAGGGCCAGCGAGTCCCTTGGGTGTCTGCTGACATCTCGTGCCAGGGGAAGAGACTCACATGCCTGGGATTCCCCCACTCTAGAGCAGCAGAGCCCTGGCCCTGCCATACAATGTGCCGGGGTTCAGAAGCAGGGCACAAAGCACTGGCAGCAGCTCTGAGTCCTGCGCTCCCCGGCCATGGCTGTGAACTACTGGCACTGTTCTCTGCCTGGCATGGAAGCCCCTTCTGCAATGATCCTTCCTGAAGTGCCACCCTCTCCCTAGAGACCACTGTGGACTGCAGCCTCCTCCCCCCAGCGCAAGCCCTGGCCCCTGCCGCTCCCAGACTCACGGGGACTGAGGTTCCAGGTCTCCTCGGACTCCGAGTTCAGGGACAGCTGGGAGGGGGTGGGCGCCCGGGAGGTGCCGTAGCGGTAGCTACCCATCAGGCTCCCCCCATTGGTGTCTGTCCGGCTGAGGGAGGAGTAGTGACTCTTCATGCCATGCTCCCTCCGGTTGAAGTCCCCCTCTGAGCTGCGGGAGCTGGAGTGCGCAGCACTGTCCTGGTCCCCACTGAGCTCCTGGGTCTTGCTGCTGGTGCTGGTGTCCATCTCCAAGCTGTCCTCCACGCCAATGTAGAACGCCTTGCCCTGGGCAACCTCTACCCTGGCCGGCTCCAAGTCCTCCTGCTGGGACCCTCCCTGCAGGCCAGGCCCTGACAGAGCCTCGCTCAGGCTGTCCTTGCCTGGGGCATAGTGGGGGGGCAGAGGCGTGCTGGAGACCGTCTCCAAAGGCAGGAGGACCACGTGGTCACTAGAGCAGTTGGGGCAGACCACTGGCTCACCAAGCCCGGCAGCATCTGCAGGAGAGGCTCCGTCAGAACTCAGGCTGGGCCAGCTGCAGACTTCCCCTTGCAAAGGGGTAGCAAAGAGCCCGAGGGCACCCCCTCCCAGGCCTGCCGCGATATCCAGCGCACCTCTGGGGCATGGAGACCCTGGCTCAAGTCCCGTCCTGTCTGGCTCTGGAGGAGTCTAGCTGGGAATCAGACAGCTGTGGCCAGGCTCACCCCCCACCCCAAACAGGGATTGCTGGGCTGGTCCCACTTCCATTGCTGGAACAAGACAGCTGTTTAGTTTAATGACACCCAGGGGAGCTATTTATTCTCTCAGCTGGGAGAAGCCCGCAGCCTGCCTCGCTCCACCTGGCAGCTTCTCCTGCATGAGCACCATCTAGCACAGGGCTGGGGGCCACCTCCTCTAGGGACACAGCCCACAGGCACCAGGAACCATCCAGGCCCAGAGCTGTTCAGGTCCTTGCAAGCTCGTCCCAGGCTTGGCCCTGTACCTTGATCCACCTGAGCTGGGGCCTCTCTGCCCTCGTAGTCTCTGCCCTCGATGGGACACGGGCCCTGCTGGTGAGGGGCCGAAGGCTGAGCAAACTCCTGCTGGCACTTCAGGCACTGGAGCTTTGTGCAACCTCTCTCCTGGCCCTGCTGTCTCAGGTTCTCCTCCAGGGCCGGGGACAGCACATCCAAGACACACTGCAGGCAGCAGTGTGGGAAGACAGAGCAGAGTCAGCGGGTGCCCCCGGCTCAGCCAGTGCTCCCAGTGCTCCCAGCTCAGCCAGGCTCAGACACTGCTTCCAAGCAAGGGCCCACCCAGCCTTGCACCCCAGGCACCTGGGGCAAAGCAAGAAGTGCCTCCCACCCTCCAGCTGCTCAGCTTGGTGTGTTGCAGGGATCCCTGTCTGGAGGAGAGCGGGAACCAGGCTGGGGCATAGGGCCTGCGTGAACCCAGGGGGCAGAGGACAGCTCGCTCCAGCCTTTACCTGAGGGTCTCCTCCCCTCAACCACCACTGACCCAGGAGTCCTGTCCCCCACCCCACCCTCACTCTGCACTTGGGCCCTGCCTCCTACAGATCCCCGATGTCCTGCCCCAGCTTCCACAGCACCTGCAGGACTGATGCTGGTGCTGCCCCCTGGGCTGTCAGGGGCAGCCCATAGGGCAGCACAGACATAAGTGCACTTGAGAGCACCAAGATGGCCAGGGCAGCCATGTGGCACTGGGGCCCTTCCAACCCCTCCCAGCACAGGTGCAGCCCCCTCTGCCCTCAGCACCTGCAGACACTGCTCTGGCGCATCATCCAACACCACGTATCGGCGCCTCTGCCGGTCCTTGCGGATATAGTTGAAATGCAGCGTAAGGACAGGGAACATGCGCTCCAGGTCCTGCCAGGAGAAGAGCATGGCTGTGGAATGGGCTCTGAGAGTCACAGGGCCCTGCCAGGAGATGCCAGCCAGTGCCTGTTTGATGCCCTGAGCTCTGGTACACTTGACTCAGACAGCCGGGACCTTTGGAGACTGGGCTACACAGGGCTTGAGCGGGGGCCAAAGGAGAATGGTTGGGCACTCTCCTGGCTGGAAGCAGTGAGTCGCCGCCCTCCATTTCCAGAGCACGGGAGGTGAGACTGATGCACTGCGAGGACGTTCGGAGCAGACTCTTGAGACTCCAGTGAGACCATCGGGTGCAGTCAGAAATTGAACTAGTTGTCAAAGGACAAGTGCTTGGCAGTCCTGAAGGGCCTGTGTCCTATGGGAGCCCGAGGCAAGTGGTAGCTGGCAGACAATGCTGTTAGTTGGCCAAGGCAGAGGCCATGTGCTAAGGGGAAAACTCTCTCGCTATGTTGGACCCACTGTCAGGGGAAGCTGGCAGAAACCATGTAGGGCAGGGGCTAACCTCAGTGCTATGCTGGGTCACAGCAGGGTCAGGGAAGAACCTACACAGCCCCCCGCCAGAGCCCATATAGCTCCAACTGCAGGAGGTCAGAGCAGCCCCACCACTCAGCAAAGCAGCTTCTGCCCCACAAGCAGACAGAAGTCTGGCAGCCACACATGGGGGCACTGCATGAGCTCATTGTGCTGCTGGGAGGTCTGTCATGCAGGCCCCGCAGCAGTACACAAGCTGGGACTGTGGGAGCCAGATTGCAGGACTCTCTCCAAGGCTCCTCCCTGGTGAGTGCCAGCAAAAACAAGCAGCTGCCACGTGGAGGGACAACTCACCATTCTTTGCCAGTTCATCTCGGAGGTCTCCATCTTCTGCAGGCTCCTCAACTCCAGCTTGTGGAGGACTCTGGCTGCCTTCAGCTCTACCTCAATCACATGCTGAGCCGTGACCCGCAGGAAGATCCAGTCGGGCTCTGGGTCCCCGTCACCTTCAATCTGGCTTACTAAAACTGGCTGGCAGAGGTCAACTGCCAGGCAAAAGGGTGGCAGGTGAGCTTCTGGACAGCCTTGGGGCATAGCTCCATGCCCCATGGGGGAGAGCAGGGGTGGGGATGAGGCGTGGAGAGCACGAAGCATTAAGCTCTTGTGCTGAGCTGCAACCCAGGGCCTGGCGAGGGACAGCCATACGCAGAGCAGCTGATGGGCTTCCCCAGAGAGCACCCAGTTACCTTCTGGCTTCTCCTCCTCTTCCTCCCTCAGCACGAGCTCATCTGCCTCCAGCTCCGCCTTCTGATCTCCTGGGGACTGCTCCAGCGGTAGCTCCAGTGCCTGTCCGGCACTGTCCAAGGGCAGCGAGGCATCCCTCAGTGACCCCAGGGGTGTCTCCGGCCCCTGGGCTGTACTCTCACTCAACGAGTCCGTGCCAGCCGGGCTGACGGGAACCTCTTCATTGGCAGAATGGCTGAGAGGGACGACAGGGTCCCCTTGGCTGCACTCCTCCAGGTGCCTTTTGTACTGCAGCCAGTCTGTGCCGAAGCGGTCCCGGAAGCTGTCCAGGCGCTCCAGCTGCTTCTGGTGTTGCATGACCAGGCCTGCACAGAGACATTTCCGAGAGACCAGAGTCAGTCACCATTGGCAAATCCTTATGCCTGCTGCTGGGTCAACAACAGGGGGTGAGGGGAGCCTCACCAGTGGAGAGGGGCAGCACTGGGCACTCATGCTCCGTGTCACTGGGCTCCGAGATGCTTGCCCTTCGCACTCGGCCCTTTCCCTGCAAGAGATTGGAGGCGGCTGAGTGGAGGAGCCATCAGGGAGACGGGAAACACAGAGATCCGAGTGGACAACGTCCCAGCCCTGCAGAGGCCAAAGCGCTCCAACCTATTCCTACAGAGACCCAAACCCCCATCCCCAGTACAGGTTTGGGCACTTAGCTCCCTGGATGTCTGAGGAAGCCACCAGCCCTGGGCATTGCCCGATACAGCCATCCTTGGTCTGGGCTCAGACCCTTTCCCCCACGTGTCAAAGGAAGCCGGAGTAGTCATCCTGGCAGACAGAGCACCTTGCTTCGCTTCCGAGGGAGCCTGGCCACATGGATCTCCCCTGGGGATGGGCTGTCACTGAGGTCTGCAGTGCAAGAGCTGCCTCGGGCACTGTGGTCCAGCAGGGTCTTCTCCGAGGCCGAGGACTGGGCTGAGAGCTGTCTGGACTTCGGGAGGTGCTGGAGCCAACAGAAGAGAACGGTGCAGGCTGAGCATGGCAGGGGGGACAGAGGGAACCCCCCACTAAGTCATGGAACTTGCCACCGCAGGACATGGGGCCACCAGAACCACTAGGCTCAGGAAAGGGATTAGGCCTGCGGTTCTCAACTGGGGGACACTGCACCCTGGGGTACTTTGAGGCCCTTTCAAGGGTGCTGCAGGGTGCCAGGCAAATGTCAGCACTGTCAGGTGTGCAGATAGGATTCTCAAGATAAACCTAGAGGTTGCCAGTAGGGATCCAGAGTGGTAGAAACATTGTGACCGGCTCTGGGCTTGCTAAGTTCTTTGCAACAGAGACTGCTATATTACCTAGTTTTTTTGTTTGTTTTTTTTACCACAAACAAGGGAAAGCCAGGAGCTGGCACGCTCCAAGGGGGACCTCTAGTCTCAGGAGAGATGCCCCAAATCCAGAAAGGTTGATAACCACTGGACCTGACAGATGTATGGAGGATGCATCCATCAGGAGCACAGACCTAGTCTCAGCCTCTTGACATCCCCATACCTCCAGCTGTGGTGACTGGGAAGGGCTTGATGCGATTCACAGATGTAGGGTTGCAAGGGACCTTGTAGATCTTTTAGTCTGACCCCCTGCCCTGGGCAGGAGACAAAACTGGGCTCAAATGACTGCAGCCAGGTAAACATTGAGCCTCCTCTTAAAGCCCCCCAGGGTAGGAGCCAGCACCATGTCCCTTGGAAGTTGGTTCCAGATCCTAGCCGCCCTGACCGTGAAGTCGTGCCTCCTGATGTCCAGCCTGAACCTACTCTCTAGCAACTTACGGCTGTTATTTCTTGTTACTCTGGGAGGCTCTTGGGGGAACAAGGTCTCTCCCAAACCCTGTTGGTCCCCCCTAGTAAGTTTATAGATGGTCACCAGGTCCCCCTTCAGCCTTCTCTTATGGAGGCTGAACAGGTTCAGGTCCCGTAGCCTCTCCTTGTAGGGCCTGCCCTGCTGTCCCCTGATCATGCGAGTGGCCTCCTCTGGACCCTCTCCATGCTGTCCACATCCCTCCTGAAGTGCGGCACCCAGAACTGGATGCAGTACTCCAGCTGCAGCCTGACCAGTGCTGCATAGAGGGGGAGGATCGCCTCCTTGGACCTGCTTGAGATGCGTCTGTGGATACAGGACAAGGTGCAGTTAGCCCTGCTTACTGTGATCGCATTGTCGGCCCATGTTCACCTTGGAGTCAATAATGACTCCAAGATCTCTTTCTGCCACTATGCTTTCGAGAAGAGAGTTCCCCAGCCTATAGGTGTGCTGCTGGTTCCTACTGCCCAAAGTGCAGCACCCTGCACTTGTCAGTATTGAATCCCATCCTATTTTCATTTGCTCATGACTGTAACCTGTCCAGGTCCTGCTGTAATCTGTCCTTCCCTTCTAGCGTGCCCACCTCACCCCAAATCTTGATGTCATCTGCAAATTTAAAACAGGCTGCTCTTCACCCCGTTGTCCAAGTCACTAATAAAGAAACTGAACAGTATGGGCCCAAGGACCAAGCCCTGGGGGACCCCACTGCCCACTTCCCTCCAGGTGGAAAAAGACTCATCCACCACTACTCTGAGCACGACCCCTCAGCCAATTTGCAATCCATCTGACTGTATAGGCATCAATGCCAGTCACCTAGCTTCTTATGAGAATGGGGTGGAAGACTGTGTCAAAGGCCTTGCTGAAGTCCAGAAAGACTATGTCCACTCCAACACCTGCGTCCAAGTATTTTGTGACCTGATCGTGGAAGGCCACCAGGTTGGTCTGACAGGACCTGACCCTAATGAAACCATGTTGGTTGCCCTTGAGCATCATCCCTGCTGCTGGGCCATCACAGATGTCCTCCTTGATAAAACTTCTCAAAGAGCTTCCCCAGGAGTGAAGCAAGACTAATAGGCCTAGTTACCCAGGTCCTCCCTCTTTCCTTTTTTAAAGATGGGGACCACATTGACCCTCTTCCAGTCGTCCAGCACCTGGCCAGAGCACCACAAGTGCTCATAAAGCCGTGCCAGGGGCCCCGTGATAACCCCTGCCAATCCCCTCAACACCTTGGGGTGGAGAGCATCAGGACCTGCTGATCTGAACACGTCCAGCCCCTCCATAAGTTCTCTAACCCAGTCCTCCCTGACCCTAGGCTTGGCAGAGTTTCTCCTGAGTGGATGCATCACTTCACGTATTTCTTACACTCTTCTTCCAAAGCATCTGCTACTTGTCACTGTCGGGCAGAAGCTTGGGCTGGAGGGACCCCTGCCCTGACCACAGTACGGCAGCTCTTGTGTGCTAAGTCAGAGGCTCTCTCCTTCCCACCCCAGCTTTTCTTTTCCCCAGGGCAGGAGGCAGGAACAGACCCCAGCCAGTCAGGTGGGACAGATCAATGCATGGCTTTGCTTCCTTTCCTTGACTTCACCCGTCTCCAGGGGGGTTGACATCTGCTTTGCTGTAAAACAGAGTCTGTGTTATACAGCTGTGAGAAGGAACAAGGTCCCCCAGGTCGGGCAGGGAATCTGGCTGTGCATTTCCTCACTTCCTGCTGCTCCTGGACAGGGCACCCTTCCCAGTGCTGACTGCCCCCAAGGACTGCCAGTCACCAGGAAGGACAGCACCAGCACAAGCTGCTTTTAGGAGATGAAGCAGCTGATGAGCAAACTCCAGAACAAAGGGCACCTGGGAGCGGAGCTACCCATCACCCCTCAAGTCTGGAAGCCAAAAAGCTGCAGTATGTGGTCCCGTACTCACCATTAGGTCTGCGGCAGACAGTGGCTCTCCATCCAGAAGGAACTGCAATTACAGAAACCCATCGTCAACCAGGCTGGATGCACAAGCTGCTGGCCCCACTACACCAGCTTTCCCCAGCAGGGCAGGATGCCGACCACACCAACACCCACATCAGACAGATCCCTGCCCTCGAGTCACAACTGTCAGGTCCCTGCCAAAGCCACCTAGAACCAGTCATTCCCAGACATCACAGCTAATAGCCCAAAGCTGGAAGGCAGTTCTATAATCCTGTCTGCCCTCCTGCTTGGCTGTAACACTTCCTGCAGTTCAATCAAGCTCCCTGAGGAAGAGACTCCCCACAGGGATTTACAAACACCAGTGGTGGAAACTCTACTGCAGCCTGTGGCCAGTTTCAGTGTCACACACTTGTGCGGTTTCCAGCCAGGATGCATCTAGCTTCACCTGCCAGCCACCAGATCTGGTTAGACCTGCATCTGCCAGACTAAAGATTGCTATCATCCATCTGTCTCCACATAAAATAGACTTAGCCTGACCCAGGCACCCCTCAGTCTTCTCTGCTCAGCAAAGTAGACACAGTGTTCCTCAAGTCTCATCACAAGTCAGGTTTTGCAGAGACAATGTTGGACTGTTCCCAAGCAAAATTAGCTCTTCAAGGAGCCAGCATTCCCCCCCCACCCCAACTGGGTAGGAGACTTTGGAGTAGAAGTGTAGGTGAGCTCATGAAAGCTGTGAAGTCACACAGGTCATTTTGAAAGGGACAGAGCCAAGCCAGGGGCAGCAAAAAACAGGCTGCAGGCAGTGCCTGCTGCAGGCCGAATCCTTCCAGTGTAGCCTCCTGGAAGACCCACATATGCCATTGCTAGGGCCCAGGCTCGGTACAGTACCCTGCTTCCAAACATGGCGGGAGCAGAACTTAAGGATCAGCAGACACCACTCCTGGCTCAACTGTGTGGTCCTGTTCCCCTGCTTATTCAGGGAATGTGTTAGAAACAGGAGACCAGAGTTCAATGCCCATGGCTCCAGCCCACATCCCTTGCTAAACAGGCCAGCCCAGTGCACTCCAGTTCCCAACCTGTTCTTCTCTCCTTGGCTGTCCTGGGCCCCGACAGAAAGACTCTACAGCCCACGCAGGAGGCATGTGGCTTCAGTACTCACGTTGGAGGAAGCTGCCCTAGGAGACAGGTGGACAATGGCTGCAGACCGGTGGTTCTGGTGGAACCACAACGGGTTTCCCTCCAAGTGCAGCTGAGAGAGAGAGTGCCATCAGTCATCCGCATTGCAGACTGCCCCAAGCCTGTCCTAACCCACACCCAGTTCCTGCCCCAGGGCACTAGGAGCTACAGATGAGCTGCTGCTTCCAGCTGGTGATGCAGTGAGGCTAGCCCAGAACTGCTGCTTCCTGTTGTCCCTCCAATGTGGACAGTGGTAGACAGGAGTCGCAGAAAAACTCCCATTTTCATTCCCGACTCCACAGGCATAGTCTCAAGAGTGGCAGCTCCCTGCTGATGCCCACAAGAGGAGCTCTTTGCTTGCTTTCACGTGCAGTGCAACTGGTTCACAGCCCTTGGCGCTGCCATGGGCAAACACGGCACAGACTGCACGCAGCGGTGGGGAGTCCATACCCATGCGTGTGTCACCAGAGGGGACTTAGGCCTGGTCACACACACCCGTGCACGCCCAGGGAACTGCAGGAGAGCACAGACACAGCCTAGGGCTACTCGACTTGGGCAGGGACAGACAAGGCAGCTGGGAGAGGGGGCCAGGCAGGTTGCAGGAAAAGAACCTTTACTTGAATAGGGGGCAGGACTCTTGGAGAAAAACTGGATGCCTGACAGCCTCCATAACATCCCTAGAGCTTCCCCCCCTCAGAGACTGGAGTCTGAATTTAGCCCAGATCTCCCCCGCTTACTGGAAGGCTACTCTGCCCCCAAGACCAAGGCACCCCCCTCTGCAGGCCCCGCACTCACTCTTCTCAGGCCATGCAGCGTGGACAGTGGTGCCAACAGGGCATGTTCCAGCAACAGGTTGTAGGCCACGTCCAGGTGCCGCAGGTTCACCAGTTGCTCCGCCCCTGCAGAGACCAGAGAGGATCAAACCCGGCAAGTCATTGTTAGAGCCCTTCCTTCTGCCTCCCTACAGGCTATGCTGGTCAGGTGCCCAACAAGATCTGGGCAGCGATGGGTCCCAGCTCTCCTGTGGATGGGAAGGGCGGAAGAAGCAGATTCAGGCTCTCCCTGTGCCTGGGCCGGCACCGTGTTCCTTCCTTTCCTGGGCTCACCATGAAGACTGTCCAACTCGTTGCTGCGCAGGATCAGAGTCACCAGCTTGGTCCGGCAGAACAGCCCAAGGCTTGGCACCTTGGACAGGAAATTGTAGGCCAGGTTCAAGTACTCCAGCTCTGTGAGGGTCTGTTTAAAGAAAGAGAGGTTTAAAGAAACAGAGGTCCCACAATCAACACGGTTACTTGCCGGCTTTCATGTGGCCAGGTCCCCATGCTGGAGCATTCCCCGAGTCACTGGGGCTCCTACAGCAGCTTTTGTCAGAGGTTCCTCATGCACTTCACAGCAACCTGTGCCAGGTCTGTGCCCAGTGTCACAGCTACACACGCACCCCCATATTCAAGTGCACACACTTGGGGCCCAGGGTCTTAAACCACAGTTAAGTCCAAAACAAAGCAAGGCAGCAAATGCGCAAAAGGTAAAGGAAGTAATTTAATAACAGATTTGGGCTTAGAAGGGCTGAACTGCTTTCAAGACAAGAGAGGGGGAAGAGAGGCAGCAGAGCATCTGGCCAAGAACATTTCTGCCCCTAAGACTCCAGTGAAGCAGGAAAACGCGCAGCGCTGCAATCTCCACCCCTGGGAATTTTCAAGGGCAGGTTGGACAGCTGGACACGTGCTGGGGTGGTTTAGTCAGGGACAATCCTGTCTGGAGCAGGGGGTTGGACTAGCTGTGACCTTGGGAGGGTCCTGACAGCTCAACTTATAATCCTGTGATTTCCCAGTGGGCTGAGGCTGGGGGACTGCCCCAGGTCATAAGGGAGCCTGGCAGAGCAGGAGCTGCACTCTGCTTCACGTCCCCATCCAGCACGTTGTGCCACCCTTCCTCACAACCACGCAGCCGTCCACGACTCTCTGGATACGTGCCCCCTGGGACCAAGACAAGCGGTACTCCAGCTCAGCTCCACTCACTGCCTGAGCGCTTTTCCAGAAAGCCGCATGGCCCCATCTGGGTGAAGGTTAGGAGCTCTCTGCACTGACTACAAAGTTCTCGTTGGCACTGATGTAGTGGGACTGAAAAGCCACACAGAGGTCAGAGTCTGTCTCCCCGCTACTGTAGGCGGCTGCAGCACAGGCTGCCCCAGTGCACGCTTCATAAACAAAACCCACAGCTAGCGAGATGGCTGGCCTCAGCTGCTCCTGCTGGAAAGCTGCTCAGAGCCTCGCTCTATAGGAGCAGTCAGGTTACCAGTGACTCTTCAGTGATGCTGCCCTCATTAGTCATTAATATTTCGGAGTCCACATCTCACGCAGACTGAATCCCAGGCTCTACTGTTTTAGGCAGGCCCATTTCTACAGAGGGCAGTGGGGCCAGGTCACAGCATCAACTCACCATGACCCACACACAGCAGCTTGCGGTCTTCCACATCCTGCATGGCAGGGGTGGATGGGGGTGGGGGGGAATGCTGCAGTCACTCCCCCAGTTTGATTCCTGGAGTCAACTGACTTCAGGGCTCATTGTAATTCCTTCCATACCCCTTCTTCCACAGATATTAATGCCCCCCCCTCCTTTTCAGTGGTCTTCATGTTCCATTAAATCAACCATACTTTCTTCTGTCTTCCACCTGTCTGTTCCCTGCTTCTCTCAAAGTAGCTCCTATTTCACAGCCCTGCCACTTTTCCGCTCTAGCTAAAAACATGAATTCATGGAAATGCTGAACTCTGGTAAACGTTCATTCAGGTACGGAAATAAACTTCCAGTGAAGCACTGCATACTCTGTCAAGAAAGCTTGTTTTATGAATCTGGAGACAAGACTGAATTAACATTTTAATTCTAATGACTACAGAAGCTACAAAACAACATCTTTTGATTATTTTTTAGTTAGTTTGTTGCATTCTTTACATAATGGACAACATAGCAAATACTGCATGTTCCAACAGAGTTACTCATTTTTGGTTTGATCTTAAGCCAAGTAACTCAGCCCAAGGCCCCCCCCGTACAACTAAAGAATCTAGTTTCTTTCCAACTGAAGAACACTCTGTTGGGTTACAAGTGACGATGCATCCCACCACCTGCACCCCACCCCTTCACGTCTGCCTACGCTGCAGAGATACCCTTACAGTAGCAAGGTCACAGCCACATGGAGAGCTCGGCTGCTGGTACAGGAGAGGGTGCATAGGTAACACTGGCTTCATTGGTTTTGAGGGGGTGAGGGCACTACCCCCAGGCAGCACCATTTCAAGGTACAAGTTAAAGCAACGCACGGGAGACCGTTCATCGACACCCTGTCTGATGTGCCTGGGGCAGCACTGCACACATGTGAAGTACTGACTAAGGCTGGTCTTGTCTCTTGTCCAGTGGTGCTGGGGAAAGGAGCTGGGAACGCCTTCCCTCAGCCACAAGCCACAACTGGAATAACAGCCACTCCATGATGTGGTCTCCCACGTCACCTGCCTCCTCCTGCCAGAACATGCAAGAAGCCTATTGCCCTGCCAGGAGGAGCAGACAAAACGGAAAGAGCTTGGGGAGGGCAGTGGGGGCAGCAACAACAATAGCACGGCAGGTGCAAATCCAAGCAAACCCCCAAGGCACAATGCAGGGCTGGGAAAGGCTGAGACTCACCATTAGATAGTGCTTGCAGTCCTGAATTCTGTTGTGACTCAAATCCAACACTTTCAGGGCGTTCAGTAATTGCTAAAGGAGAGAGGGCAACGGCTGTTGTGACACCTATTCAGACCCCATGGAAAGCAACTGTCTCTGCTGTGGAACAGAAACTGCACCTCATTTGGCAGCACTAGGCTGAGCAGCATGCACACGTCCCACACCCTCCTAGTTGGGTCCCCCTGCACACCCGGTGCAATCCCAGACCCAGGGACAGGGGCCTGCTCACCAGCGAGTCGTCCAGAGCGGTGATGAAGTTGTAGCTGAAGTTGACCGACTGCAACTCCAGCCAGGGGAGGGCTGAGCTCAGATCCCCACCACATGCTGAGATGATCTCCTAAGGAGGTAAGGATGAGGAGAGATCAAGGACCAGCTGTCAGAAGGAGAGAGACCAGTCCCAGAGAACAGGTGGCTCCATGCAAAGCTACCCTGCTGCTTCTCAGAGCCACACCTACCAGCTAGCCACCCATAGCTCCTCTGGGAGTAGCAGAACCCTACATGCATATTTCAAGAGAGTATCTCAGGGCAGGGCATGGGCCCAGGTGACTGCAGCTATCCTTCTCCAGAGGCCTTACCTGAAGGCACTGGACTGCAGGTGCAAATTGATTAATGGAGCTATTTAGCAGCTGTTTCAGATCAGCCTCTGCAAGAGCCCGCCCGGTCCCAGTCACACAATCCGCACTCCAGCCGCTCAGACTAGGGTTGTGACTGCAGCACTGCTGCAAGGTCAACACTGCCTGACAGCAGAGCCCCAGGATGGCAGCAGGGCCTATGCCTCGCTCTTCTTCCTGGCAAGGGTTAGTCTTGCAACCACCACTGGGAAGGAAGCTGGCTGGGACCCCACAGACCCAGGGGCAAGGTGTCACTTGTAGGCAGCTGCAGCCCAAACACTTCAGCTGCAGGCCAGGCCACATGAAGGCCATGCTCAGGCAGAGACCTGAGTGAGGAAACCTTGGCCCAGCAAGGCAGCAGAAGCCTTCATCGCAGTGCTGCTTGAATGGCCAGAGACTGAAGTGCCTGCAACGGTGGGCAAGGAAACATACCCCCGCCACCCACAAGACTGCAGGCATCAGCATCTTACGAGTGCTGCCTGTCCCGGCTGCACTCGGAGCCAGCTCCCTGGGCAGGGCAGAGGGACGGAAAGAGCTTTACAGAAGGTTGACAGACAAGGCAGTTCCATCAATCCCCCCCACACCAAGCCCAAGGCCAGAGCCCCACTCACCTCCAGGGTGCTGATGCATTTGCAGCAAGTTAACGATTCCAGCTGGGAGTAGACAAATCGCAGCCCCCGGAGGCAGTGCAGAGGGACAGACTTCAGCTGCAGCGATGCCGAGACATAATGCAGCGAGAAACTGTCACAGCCAGCAGACTGGCTGGTCCAGCCCAGGCCCAGACACGGCCACGCTAGAGCTGCCCACCTCCTAGCTGCAGCTGACAGCCCCCCACCCCTCACTCTACACCCAGTGCTGTGGGAGCCAGACTCTGAACAGCCAGGATATTGTCCAGCCACCAGGTGACTTGTCTCAGAGATCTACACAGGGCACCCTGTGCACTCACCTCCAGGCGTCGGAGAGACTTGAAGGGAAAGATCTTCACCACTGCCTGGGGCACGGAGCCTGGGGTGTGAATGAGCTGGAGGAAGCAAACCAGGACAGTCATTCCAACCCTCAGGAAACACAAGCTGCAGCACCGACACTGCCTCTCCCTGGCACTGCAGCTCCACCCTGCTCCTCTCAGCCCCGTATCTCACCAACCTCCCTCTGGCTTCAGTGCTCAGAGGGATGCTTTTGCCTCACCTCCAGACTTGCTGCCTCAGGCATGGTAGGGAAGAACAGCCCTGGCATCATTGTGGCTGCTACAAATGGCGGCCCAAACTATTCATGGATAAACCCAGTCTAATCCAGTCCAGCCACCACAGGTAACCGGATGCAGTATTGGAGACCAAGGCCTTGTCCTCCCCACATGACTGTACCAGTGTCAGCACAGGGGGGAATTCAGCTGGATTAACTGCCCCTCACCCTCTTGATCAGCCTTTCCATCCAGCTGCCCTAGAGCAATGCCAGACACATGGCCCCTGCACTAGGTCCCAAGCCTGCACTACAGCTCCCAGCAGTGCCAGCATCTGCTCAGCTGAGCAGTGGGAGGTGGTACATGCACCTCTCAGTGCAGCACAGGGCAAAGAAAGCCACAAGCTACAACCACGTGAGGCAGACTGAGCCATTCAAGGTATTGCATTCATGTCAGCAGCATGCTAGTCATCCCAGACTGAGGACTTGGGAGCAGGGGCCAGAGGCCAGGGCTCACACTGCATTTACACAGCCACGGCACTGCCCTGGTGACGTGCAACCAAAGGAAAGTCATAGGATGTTTGCTGTGCTGCAGGAAGCTGACATCCAGAGCTTCATCCGCACTGCAAAACTTCACCGACAGAATCGCAGAGCCATGGGACTGGAAGGGACCTTGAGCCCAGACAAACACAGTATCCAACCTCTTAGCATAACCAGAGTCACCTGACAACACCAGACATCATACCCGACCCTGCCACAGGTAGACCAGGGGGGCCATGGAAGCCAACAGCCTGCTGCTGCCAGGGGTGTTAATACACCACTTGAAAGATCCCAGGCAGAGGCCATGCCACCTGCTACAGAGGATGGCAACCCCCACCACCTCCACCTCTCAAATTTATACCAATCCGACAAGAGGAAAAATTCCTTCCAGACTCCAGATCTGGTGTCAGCATGACCCTCAGAGGGGCAGGACCCTCCAGCCAGGACCCTCTGGGGTTAGGGCCCAGCGAGCACTGGCACACCAGATCTCAGAACTCCATTGCACCCATGCCCAAATTTCCTCTGCACTGCAGGGCTCCTTCTGCCGGCAGTGACTGCCTCTCTGCTGAACAGTGAGGCTTCTGCTAATGGAGGATGCGTGGAGATGCTCGTGCATATTCTGCTGGCTGCCGCGGCCCCAGAGCATACGCCATGACCTGGCAGCACACGGACATATGTGATCTCATGGTGGCAGCTGCAGGTCACTGCAAGAGCATCTGGCAGCAGTGGTGGGTGATGGCTGGCACAGCTCTGGCCTCCTCAACCTGACAGCTCTCTCCACCACAGCTGCCACTGCAAAAGCCCAACAGGAGCTGGTCGCAGAACAGCTTCTGTCCAAATAGATACAGCAAGCCTCCCTGCTGTGGCCCTGCTGCATAATGCAAATGCTAACAAGACACTTGACTGGCACTGACCTGAAGCACTTCCCTTGATCCCATGCTGTTAATCCAAGCCTGTCCCCCTCGCCTTGCTGCTGACCCAGCCCTCTGCCCTTTCACTTGTGCCATCACCTGCAAACTAGTCCGTCTATTGGATCTCAACTAGTCTGTCCCAGGGATCTCAAGAACATGACCATCACAACAATCTACAAAAAGGGGGACAAATCTAACTGTGTGAACTACAGGAGGATTTCCCTCCCATCCATTGCAGGCAAGATCCTGGCCCGCATCCTCCTGAACCGCCTTTGTCCCATCACCAAGGAGATCTTTCCAGAAACCCAGTGCAGCTTCTGACCATCCCGGGGCACTGAAGACATGGTTTTCATTGCCAAGCAGATCTAAGAAAAATGTCGGAATCAAAAAAAAAAAATCAAGAACTGTTCCTTGTCTTCATTGACCTGACCAAGGCATTGGATTCCTTAAATTGTGAAGCTCTGTGGACCATCTTTCAACACCTTGCCTGCCCACTGAAGTTTGTCACTATGCTGAGGCTCCTGCATGATATGACCACCACTGTCTTGAGTGAAAGATCTGAAACTGATGTCTTCCATGCCCATATCAGGGTCAAACAGGGTTGCATGATCGCCCCCACCCACCCTGTTCACCATCTACCTGACCATCATCATTCATCTCATCTGAAATTATCTACCATCTGGCATCAGTATCCAGTATCAACTGGATGGAAAGCTTTTCGATCTTGGACACTTCTGGACAAAAATGAAACTCAAAGACATCCACGACCTTCAGCTTGCAGATGATTGCTATGTGATTGCTCACTCTGCACAGGATGTACAAGCGACCTTAGATCTCTTCAATGCTTTGTATACGAGACTTGGCCTGTTCTTGAATATCGCCAAGAAGAAGGTTCTCCACCAACCCTCCCCAGGCCAGCTAACTATCCCCTGCGCTATCTATGTAGACAGGGAGGCTCTGGAGTACGCAGAGCACTCTCCATATCTCGGCAACCACCTCTGTCAACAGGTTACCAGCGATGAAGAAGTCCAGCACTGGGTCAGCTGCACTAGTGATGTCTTCCAGGAGCCCCAGCAGTTGCCTGGTCTCTGATTGGAGGAGCTGGACGCAGAGCTGGGAACCTCTCAGGTCGCTGCTCAGATCCTTGCTGGAGCTGGGGAACCTCTCCTGCTGGCTGCAACCTCTCCTCGGGGATCCTGGAACCCAGCGGGAGCCTCTCCTGCCAGCCGCACACCGCGCTGCTGAGGGTCCCACTGCTGCCTGCAGGTCCCATGCCTTCAGGTGCTTCTGGGGCAACTGCTCCCGCCCCGCTGACCCAGCTCTTTGAAGCTCCTTCTTTGTGGTTCTTCACTGGTCTCCCCGAGTCAGCTGCGCTGCCCCTTTCATCCCCTTCCAGGTGACCCAAGGGGCCAACCAGGGGACACGGAGGGCGAGTCTCTGGGGCCTGATTGGTAAGGAAAGGGAATCCCAAGTCCTCCAATCATCTTTTGCGCTTTCAAAACCCCTGGGCCAGGTCACTGCCAACTAGCCCATCACAAACGTAAATCCAGAACCAGGCTCCTCAGTCACCTGAGGACCCATCAAGCCTGATGGACATCATCCTTGACTCCGAGACTGCCGCCACCGCTGAGTCTGTTAGCTGGTTTCACAAAACAGATCAGTTACTGCCCTGTCACAGGAGTGCTGCCCTTCCAGTACTTGGTCCTGCTGATATAACAAATGGCTCCAACACCAGCACAGACTGCAGAACATTTTCTGATCAACTCATTTCCCTGCCCTCCTGACAGTGCCCCGGCCCCTCTAATCTGGGCATCCCACAGATTTACCATCTCAGGAGCTCACTACCACCAGATCCTTCCTTCCTCCAAGGGTGCAGAGACTTCCAAGCTAATTAACATCCCATTCCCACCCCTTTTCCCCCTATGAGCATCTTGGAGAAGAGGTAAAGTGCTGTAGTGCAGCACAACCTGCAGCCCTTAGTGCTCTCTCCCAATGCCCATCTCTGTGAACATCCTCCCTCTGGGGCTACAGCTGTTCCACGACAATTAACAAGGCCCATGTCCAAGATGCCTCCACAGCCTCCTTTCATCCCCTCACTGCTATCACCCCCCAGCAGGAGCCTTGTATGTTTGGTGTCAAAGGTGCTTGAAACTCCCCTGGCTCCCCCTCCACTCCAGCCTGTCTGTCTGTTTCAGCCTAGAATTACAGTGCCCTGCTCCAGGGCGTCTGACAGCTCCTCCAGGAAGACACCTACAGCAGCCACTGTGTGGCCAGGCTCACACACACCTGAGGAAGCAGGAGCAGCTCCTCCAGTGGGGTGTGGATGCAATCTCTAGGGAGGTGGGCAGACAATAGGAAGCTGAGTCCTTTCAGGCTTATGCAAAAATCAGCCTCACCCACACCCATGGGCCAGGGATGGAAGGCTCTCATTCTAGGATTTAACCTTGAGGTCTTCCCCAAGGACTGGCATTCAGAAAACTCCGAGGTATTGGTTTTAGCTTTGCAAAGCCTCCTACAATACCATTTTAATGACAGAACAGAAGCCACAGCAATGCCCCGAAGGTCCACTTGGCCCCTCAGCAAGGAAGAGCCAAGTAGCTGAGTGACACACACATGACACAGGACTCACCATCATGCTCAGATGAGGCTATGCCAGGGTGGCACTAGTCTCCATACAAACAAGCAACCCTATGAGCCACCAGACTCCCACTCCTCCCATTCAAGAAAAAAAAAAAAAAAGAAGCCACAAGGCCCCCTTTTTGGTACAGACCTTTAAGGAAAGCGTCTTCTGCAAGACGTCAAAGAGGAACTGGGCCTGGAGGATGGCAGATGTGTCAGCAGGGTGTGAGGGAAGTGCAACGAAGCCGTGGTTCTGGTTCCGGGACACAAGATGCTGCTCAAAGACATGAGTCAGGTGCTGAAGAGTAGAGGTGAACAAGGTCAAAGTGCTCGTGCCATCTAAAACGAGGTCTCCTGTGAACGAGATCCAACCATTACCTACCTCCCCACAGTGACTGCAGTCCCATCCATAACCAACCTTACGGCCCCCTGCCTCGCGAGGGCACTTTAGAGATCCTCTAATACCAGGCTAGTATCTGGCTGATGGAGTGGCATATGGCATCGCAGCATTAGCTTGCTTGCCTGTATACACACATGGGCGCGCACGCACATGTGCTAGATACTGAAGTCATAAAGCAACACTCAACCCAAGTAATTGTGACGCTTCAAGGTGCAAGAACAAGGGCTGAGAACACATTAACTCTGCTGCGAGGCTCATTCCACGAGCGGAGCAGGGGCATTATAACATAGACCCAGTCTGCTACCATACAGTTAAACAACAAAGCAACTGGGAACAATGTGCCGAGGCAGTCAAGTCAGTTGTCTCATCTCTCCAAAACAGGTGTCAAAGCCTGTCTGGGATGCAGCCCCCTCAAAGAGCTTCCCTCCCCTTTACATTTTAGGACAACATCCAGGGAGTTCCTGCCCCATTGGTCCCTTTCCCCACCCAGTCACGGGGGACAGAGGAGCTCTTCAGAGAAACACAAACGTGACCGGTGCCAAGTGCGCCGCACTACGCAGGTGGACAACAGTCTCTTTGCTCAGCTCCCAGGTTACATCGGACACTGGCAACACCCTTCAGGCCGTGCCCACACCCGAGGGGCACCGGATACCGGAGAATTAAGCCAGCAACTACCCTCCTTGAGGGTGGACGCAGCGACGGCGGCAGGGCCGGCTCGGGGAGCAGCCCGGACGCCCCGCCCGCAGCAGCACGAGGCCTTTGCGCAGAGCTGCACCTTCCCTGGGGCTTGAATCAAGTCGGCCGCGGGGAACCCGTGAGCACTGCTCGGCCGGAGCAGCAGCAATCCCGCCGCGGGGCTCCGGGAACCCCCGCCCCCGGGCAGGGCGGCCGCACTCACCGCTGTCCTGCAGCAGCCGGGCCAGGCTCCGCACCAGCGTCTCCCGCGGGGCCGCCGACGCCATCTGCAGCGGCGGGAGAAGCGGGGCGTCAGCGTCGGAGCCGCCCCGTGACCCCCGCGCCGCTGTCCTGGGCCGAGCCTCACGGTACCGGGCCCGGGGGGAGGGGCGGTGAGCAGGGGCCCCTCGGCCTTCGCGGAGCCAAGGACCAGCCCCACTCACTTCCGCGGTACCATAGAGCTCCCAGCCGCCGGCAGAGCGGCGGCCCTACTTCCGTGGCACCATAGAACTCCCAACCGCCGGCAGAGCGGCGCCTTTTTACTTCCGCGTTGCCATAGAGTTTCCAAGCACCAGCAGAGCGCCACCTTTTTACTTCCGCGTTGCCATAGAGTCCCCGAACAGCGGCAGAGCGGCACCGTCCACTCCCGCGTTGCCATAGAAGCCGGGGTACCGGGAGGGCAGCCCCGCCCACTCCCGTGTTACCATGGAGTTCTCCCCCGGCCCGGCCCCGCCCCTGGG
>NW_017728949.1:51625924-51666889 GCF_001723895.1 Crocodylus porosus | reverse complement strand
CCCGTGCCGTGCCGCCCGACGCCGATCCGCCGGTCTGCCCGCGCGCCCTGGGGCCCGGGCGGCCGGAGACGCCTGCCCGAGCAGGTCTGAGCCCCGGGAGGAAGCGTCGCCTGCGGGCGAGCGGCACGGGGAGGGGAGGCGGGCTCCTGTGGCTCCTCTGTGCCTAGGCCGGGCACGGAGCCAAGTGTGCGTGTGCGAAGGCTGGGGGCCGCACACCCTGCGTGCCGGGAAGACGGGACCCCCGGAGTCCGGCCGGCCGGCGGTCATGCTGCCCCCATGCTGTCAGCTCTTGACGTCAGGAGAGCTGCGGGCTGCCGTGCAAGGGAGCAAGGTCTCCTCATTTCACGTGTTTTGACTCAGTCTTGTGTCTTCTGCCTGGAGGAGACAGGTCGCGGGTCCCATTGCCACCAACCCTGCTCTCGTTCAGCCTCCGATTCCCCCACTGACAGTTTCAGCCCCATCCCCCTGTCTCCCCGTCTTGGCCTCGAAGGACGCGGGCTGGTCCGTGCCATTCCTGTGCGGAGCCTGTAGACCACTGGCACGTGCCCGGTGTCATTGCTGCCCATGCGAGGTACACTTCGCTCCTCATCCCCTCACAGGCCAGCCCTTTGGGGTCTCGTCCACATCTCAGCATGGGGCACAATAGGAGACACGAGGATGGCATGTCTAGCCAGTGGCGCGTCCCCGGTTGTGCTTGGAGCCACCTGCTACAGAGAAAGGTGCGCAGTCCTGAGCACAGAAATGATGCCCCCGGCAGGGAAACCCTTTGCAGCCCCGTTGGCCAGAGGCCGGGAAGTTTGCAGCCTTGCCATTTCTTCAGGGGCTTCCAGTGGGCCAGGGGACGTTCCTAGGAGGGGCGCGTATCCCAGACCCTTCGTTTGTCTTCGCTCTCGGTCTGTATGTGCTGCAGAGATGAGCTCCTCCAGCTAAGTTTGCCATGTGTGATGAAGCGCTTGCTCTGCCAACATTAAATTGTCCTTCGCTCTTCAACCGAGTGACTAATTGTCCTTGTGTAAAGCTCCCAGGGGTCACACATGGCTGTGTTCCCTCTTCAAGTGAGCAGCTGGGGTCTCTTCAGTTGATTCCTCCTTCAGCAGCTGATGTCCAGGTTGCTCATCATTTTCGCTGCCTGTCTCTGAACCCTGTTAGACCAGGATGAGGTGACTAGGACTGACGGCAATTCCCAGGGGAAAGTTCCTGCTGCTCTGCTCTGCTCTGAAATACTTCGTGTCTCCTCGAGGCCATTGCACCTGGTGTTTGGTTCTTGGATTTTGGGAGGGCTACAAGCGTGTTTCTCCTGAGCTGTCTGGGTCTGGTGGCTGAGGGATGCTGGCTAACAGAGCCCAGGCAGGTGCATGCGGGGCTTGTTTTATTCTTTCTGGCTCCTTTGAATTGCATGGAAAAAGCTACTTTGGCATTGGGGGAGCCAGGGTTTCACCCAGAACATGTGCAGCCCTGTGTTCCCCGGTTGCCGGGCATTGTCAGTTCCCTCGCAAGAGCCTTTCCTTCTTCCCCAGTTTAAATTACCTGTGTCCGGTGCAACTGGTACAGCCCCCAGCTTGCTCCCTTCCCCCTGGGTCAGTACACCAGACTGTGCGCCCATTCCTAATTCCTTCCTGGCACGGTGGTGCCTGGACTCACACACGGTGCCCCACGCACGGCTGCACTGGAGCCGCACAGATGGGAGCAGTCATCTCCTGTCTGCAAGGCTCAGAAGTGCACACGCTGCTCTGCAGCCGTATCGTGTTGCAGACGCGTCTCCTGTTCCATCCATACTGGCGCGGGCACCGCGAGGGGGCTCAGTTCGCCTGCGTGGGCCTTTCCTGCCACCAGCCGCTACACCTGCAGGAGCAATCTGAGTGCGAGGAGCAGCAGTATATGGAGCTGGGCCGGGGCGGGGGAGGACGACAGACCGGACTGGCGTGAGCTGATCAGCATCTGAAAGCAGCTAGAACCTTTCCCTGGGCTTTTTTGCCTCAGTGACGTCTCAGGAAAAAAAGATTTTCATGTTTTATTTGTTTGTATTTTCAGCTCTTAGTTTCCTTGGATGCAGCAGAGCCCTGGCTCCCTTGTCTTCCATGTTCATTCCTTCGTGGTTCCCACTCCTGCCCCAGTCCCTCCCGATCATCCCCTCTCTCAGTAATGTTCCCCTTTCCCATCTACCTTGCCTGTAACACTACCCTGCCCATTTGGAGATGGGGGCAGTGCTGCAGTGGAGTCCCTCGGGCTGCACCCTTGGCTGATAAAATGGGGTCACTCTGCTGTGATCTGTTGTTCACCCTGTTCTCCTGCATCGCAACCTGGTTTGCTGCTTTCCTTTGCGGTTGCGCAGAGGGACCATCCATGGGGATTCTCAGGCCCCTGTTTGCTGTGCAAGGTGTCCCCTGGCGCATGTGTCACATTCCTTGGGCAGCACCAACCCGTTTGCGTGTTCACGGCCCGTTCCCCTGATGTCTTTGGGTCCCACCAGTGTCCCTTGCAGCCCCCTCTGGAGCTTCCAGACTTGGTGTCTGTGGCACAGCATTGCACTGTTGTGCCATCCTGCCCTCATGGCCCAAGTTTCTGCAGCCCCTGCACCAAATTGCCTGCGAGGGGGCAGGGAGAAGTCGGGGCCAGGCCTTCTCCCCCACTAGCAGTCCCTCGTGGAGCTGCCTGTTTTCCCAGTGCAGAGCCATACTGGGCACTGGGGCATGGGGAGATTCAGCAGGGGAGGGGGGGAGGCGCAGATCCCTGCACGCGGCAGGGACGGGATGGGGTGGGCATGTCAGCACCCCCTGGCAGGTCCATGTCCACTAGCTGACACCATGTCCTGTCCTCTCCGCAGGTGATGCCACTCCTCAGACTCGCTGGGCACCAGGCAGAGAAAGAGAAGGGTTGACCACTGCTCTGGCCCCAAAGCCCTGAACCACAATGGCAGCTGGAGAGTCCCCCCCTGCTGAAGTAGTCTTCATCAACCTGCAGCAGGTGAGGAGGGAACCAGGCAGCCTCCCAGGTCCTGGGCCTCCCAGGTGCAAGCACCACCATCAGATGGTGTCTGACTGGGGCTCTGTTGCTGGAGCTGGGTGCCCCCGGGGCTGCCTTTCGGCAACTAGCCCTCAAGTTCTGTGGCACATGTCTGTGACCTCCCTGAGTGGCAACCAGTCACCGAGACACGTAGGATTGGGGAGTGGTCTCTCTGCAGATGCTCTTGCCAATGGGAGCCTGCGTGTCCCAACTGCACCGTCACTGCTCTTCCCCTCTGAACCCCCGTGGGGGTGGATGCGGGGCAGGGCGGCTGCGAGGGGCACCAGATGCACGTCCCTCTGGCTCTGGGAGCTGCCTCCCTGCTGGAGCTTGTCTGCAAGTGACTCCAGGCTGCTCTCTCCCAGCCAGGGGCCAGGGCCGCAGACTCGTGCGCCCGGCTCTGGCTCAGATCTGTCACAGTTGGGCCTCCTCCCGTTGCCATGGAAACAGGAGTCCACAGCAGCTCAGCGCTGGCATTTCGGGCTTTGCTGATGGAAAATTTTCCCAGCTGCTGTCGGAGGGGTGGTGGACGGGGCCGGAGCAGCATCTTTGAGCAGGGCAGCAGAGTGGAGGCACCTGCGGCTGAGGCAAAGGGCAGAGGGACAGCAGGTCCTAGCCCCTGAGGCTAGGGACAAGGCCTGGTCATGGAGGGGAGCCCAGGAAAGGCAAGGGGTACCAGCAGAGATGGGGCAGAGGGGGCAGGGTCCCTATCTCACACTTGCAAAGGGAACTTGGGGAGGAAAATTCACTTTGGCTCTACAGGGAGGGCAGCAGCTTGGGGTGAGGGAAGGGAGCCTCCTGCCATTGGATGGGTTTGCTGCCTGTCAGAGCAGTGAGGTGGTGGGGGATGCCTTGGGCCTGGGTGCTGGGTCCTGTGCCCAGGATGGAGCTGCACCAGCGTGGGCAAGGGTCCCACGTAGCCCCAGAGTGCAGCGCAAGGTGTCCGCAGGGCGCTGGGGCCTGCGGGTGGCAGAGAGCTGCGGAGGTTAATTGTTCCTTGGTGGCTTCTGCACAGGGAGGCAATGAGGCCAAGAGAGGCTTTGCGAGCGCTGAAGACGACGAGGACTTGGATAAGACCTTGTCCATCAAGAGGTTCGGGGACCTGATAAGCAAGTCAGCAGCAAGAGACCTGGAGAAGCAGCAACGCAGCTACAGTGAAAGAGATTTTGAATGTACGTAGGGTTGAACGCCTCCTTCCCCATGCCCGGTACTGCCCCTTAGCCCAAACTGTCCCACCCCCACCCTGGGCACCGTCTCTTCCTGAGCGCACTCTGCAGCCCCATTCTCCTCTTTGTCCCTTTGCTCCAACTGCTCACAAAGTGGCTGCATGAGCCCAGTCCTGGTGCTGGTAGCCCCTTGCCTGACCCTGCCTCTTCCTGTTCACAAAATGGAGCCCCACTCCCATCCACATCACTGTATGCCTGTGGCCTTGGCAGCCCCTCTTCCTTCTCCATCTGCGTGGCGAGAACCAGCCCGGCCCCTTCAGCAGGATTTAAGCTGTTGGTTTCAAAGTGTTTTTTGTCCTTGTGGCGACAAGCACATTTCCAGTGATGGCCCCAAGCCTAGCCATCTTCCTGAGCCTGCATGCAGACAGCTCCAATGTCACTCCTGCCTCTGAGGGCCAGAACAGCAACCAGAATTGGGGTGGGTCACGTGTGCACAGGGGGCTCCTCCAGAACCAGGTGGGAGAGAGCAAAGTTTGGTGGCTGCTTCTCACCGTCTCCCGCTGTGGAGACGTTTTCACATGCAGTGAATCTTCATGCTGTCATTTAATCCCCTGCTGATGTCCTGGCCAGTTGGTACAGAGGAGTTTGCAGCGTGGGATGGAGGTTCCCACAGAGAGCAAGCCTGGGACAGCTGCTGCACTGTAGCTACTATGGGCTCTTTCCTTGTGTCGATACCTCTTCAGGCTGAAAACAGATTTAAGAGAGGCATTGAATATCGGGTGGAGGATAATGACAATGGTTGTGGGGCTGGGGGACATGACTTGTGAGGAGAGACTGAGGGAACTGGGCTGATTTAGTCTGGAGAAGAGAAGACCGAGGTGGGATTTGATAGCAGCCTTCAACTCCCTGCAGGGGGTTGCAAAGAGGATGGAGCTGGCTGTTCTCAGTGGGGGCAGATCACAGAACAAGGAGCAATGGGCTCAAGTTGCAAGGGAAGTTGAGGTTGGATATTAGGGAAAACTTTCTCATCAGGAGGATAGTAAAGCACTGGAATGGGTTACTGGAGAAGTTGTGGAATCTCCATCCTTGAAGGTGTTTAAGACCTGGCTAGACAAAGCCTTAGCTGGTATGATGTAGTTGGGGCTGGTCCTGCTCTGACCAGGGGGTTGGACTCGACGTGACCTCCTGAAGTCCCTTCCAGCCCTCAGTGCCTGAGTCTGTGACTCTGAGCTGCTGCTGAGCAGAGCCTTTGAGGCGGAGGGGGCAGGAGAGGGTGGCCTGAGGGGCGGGGAGGAACTGCTCACAGGGGGATGGAGCAGGTGGAGGGGCTGAGCTAAGAGGAGAGTTGGGTCCCAGTGGCTCTGAGATGGGTGTCCCTGTGGGGGTGCTGTGTCCACCATCAGTGGAGCACAAAGGCCAGGCACAGGGTGCCCACGAGGCTTGACACCCACCTGCTACCAGCCTGGGTCTGGGCTGAGGACTGCAGACTCCTGATTCTGGCCAGTGGCTCGGAGGCTGCACCTGCTCTGTCTAGCCCACACCATTTTTCTCAGGGGACGTTGGCTGTTGTCTTGTGTTGTGTCAGGGTTGACAGTAGCTTTGATAAGAGGGTAGACTGTGGTTTGGACAGGGATGATCCTGCCTCTTGCAGAGGTTTGACAAGATGATCTATGCGGGTCCCTTCCAGCTCCACTTCTCTGCATTTTCTATGATTTCTCTGTGAACCAACAAGGGAAAAACCCAGCCTTGCAGCCCTGTTAGCACCAGGGGTTGGAAAACACGCCCTGGGGGCTTGTGCAGTTTTAGACCTGCAGAGTCTTGTTTTCCCTCTTGTTTCTGGAGTACCTCAGGTCTGGCCGCTTTGGGGGCTTGTGGCAAAGAGCAAGGGAGAGAGCTGCAGCAGTAGAGTGGGGTCGGAGGGGCAGGGGGGATCCATCAGCTGCACTTGGACCTCTGCTTGGACCTCTTTGGTTTGGTTGGTGCCTGTTTGACTCAGAGGACTGAGGAGCAGGTTGGAGGAAAGAACCAGAGCTCTGCTCCTTGGCTGAAGCATGAGAAATCACAACCCACCTGCCCCCCACTTGCAGCTTCCTTGGCAGAGCCAGGGCTGGGCAGATGCAGCGTTCCAGGTGCCTCGAACAAGGGAAACAAACAGCAAACCCCCCTGATAAACCAGAGTGGGAGCAAAAGGACCCACGGGCAGCATCCTGGCCAGGCCATATCCCAGAGCAGGTACCCAGTAGAGAAGCACCTCTGCCAGTCGCTTAACAGATCCAGGCCTGGCTGCAGCCCCCCATGGAGCCAGGGCATAGTTTCATAGTAGGTAGGGTCGAAAGGGACCTGAGGTGGGATCTTCAAGTCCAACCCCCTGCCATGGGCAGGAAAGAGTACTGGAGTCAAACAACCCTGGCTAGATGTCTATCTAGCTTCCTTTTGAAGACCCCCAGGGTAGGGGCGAGCACCACTTCCCTTGGAAGTTGGTTCCAGACCCTGGCCACCCTGACCGTGAAGTAGCGCCTCCTAATATCTAGCCTGAATCTACTCTCAGTCAACTTACGGCTGTTATTCCTCGTTACTCCCAGTAGTGCTCATGGGAACAGGGACTCCCCCAGTGCCTGCTGGTCCCCCCTGGTCAGTTTATAGGCAGCCACCAGATCTCTCAGCCTTCTCTTGCGGAGGCTGAACAGGTTCAGGTCCCGTAGCCTCTCCTCGTAGGGCCTGCCCTGCTGCCCCCCGATCATACGAGTGGCCGCCTCTGGACCCTCTCCATGCTGTCCACATCCCTCCTGAAGTGCGGCACCCAGAACTGGACACAGTACTCCAGCTGCGGCCTGACCAGTGTCACACAGAGGGGGAGGATCACCTCCTTGGACCTGCTTGAGATGCATCTGTGGATGCGCAACAAGGTGCAGTTGGCCTTCCTGACCCCATCCCCACATTAGCGGCCCATGTTCATTTTGGAATCAATAGTGACTCCAAGATCCTTTTCTGCCTCTGCGCTGTCAAGAAGGGAGTTCCCCAGCCTGTAGGTATGCTGCAGGAATTGGGGCAATGTGGGCCTGTGACCCAGAAAATGGTAGTTCTTGTGTTCTTATGACTGCTGCGCTCTTGCTCCCTTTCAGTCCATCGTCAGACTGCTCACCACATCCACCACCCACTTTCCACCCACCTGCCGCCTGCCCTCAAGTTCCTGAAGCGGCACCCCCGTGCCAGCCGCAGGAAGAGGAGGAAACGAAAGAAGAAGAAGACCTCGGTGCCCCCCTCGGAGGTCACCCCCACCATCCAGGAGGTGGATGAGGAGGGCACGGAGGCAGGGGAGGAGGAGGAAGATGAGGAGGAGGACGGCGAATCGGAGGCCGAGGAGGCCCTGGAGAAGGTGGCCTCCCCGGAGTTGGAGACAGAGGCCCCAGGGAAGGAGGCATCTCCCAGGCTGGGGTCCTCTGGCAAGCCAAAGGCAAGGCTGTAGGGGGCGCTGGCAGGCTCCCGTGGTCTGTTGCCCCAGCTGGTCTAGGGGCAGGGGTATGTTCCCCACAGCAGGGCGGGTGGGAAGCAGTGAGCTTGAGCCTGGTATCTGCCCTCAAGTCAAGGCTGGTCCGAGCTTCCAGGGTCTCCTCTCCACAGTTTACCATCGGGAGTGACGAGGATGATGCCTGCAGTGCCACGGCCATGACGTGGTTCCACATGGATGAGGAGTGCGGTGTCCTGTCCCCTGGGCTGCGCCTCACCCACCTGCTTCAGGACCGGAGCCCAGCCTTGCTCCACAGGTGAGCGGCATGGCCTGGGCAGGCTCCATTGCTGCCTGGTGCACACGCCAACACGGTGGGCTCCCTGCCTTCTGCATCCCCTTCGCTGTCGTCTCACAGGCTGATGGGGCTGGGGTACATGATCAGAGGCAGTGCTGCAGGCCATACACCCTGCCCAGGCACCAGCTGGTCTCCAGGGTGGGGATCTAGGGCCATTGCTGGGCACTATGGTGAGGGGTGGGGCTGTCTGTTTTCCCCTCCTGTTCTCTTGTGCCTGGCTCCTGACCTGTGGGCAGGGCCGCAGCACTAGGGCTTGCACACCAGGCCTGGGCCCACTGTCAGCCTGGTGGCTGTGAGGCCTCTTTCACCACTGGGAAGGGAGCAGGTCTTCTGGCAGGGGCAGGGGCCATTCCTGGCTGTAAGTTGGGTATTTCTGGAGAAAGACCTTGGTGTGCCCAGGGCCATGCATGGTTCTGCCAGCCCTGGGCCCAAAGACCTCCACCCTTGGTGGAGTTTGGAGGGCCTGCAAGGGAGCTGGGTTGGGAGTGCCTCCCCCTTCCACCCCACGCTGCTAGCCGCTGCCAGGCACCTGCTTGTCTCTGCAGCCTCCCAGGGCCCAGGGAGCGCCTGTCACAGGGCTGGGACAAGCGGAAGCCCTGGAGCCAGGTGGTGAGCGGGCAGCGCGTGAGCTATGACCTGAAGGAGCGGATGTGCATCGGCAGCATGACCACACTGGACAGTGCGGCCTATCAGCGTGTGCCCACCGATGAGGCTGAGGCCCAGATGCTGGCGTCCGCCGACCTGGACGGCATGAAAAGTGAGCCCTGCGGCATGATGCAGTGCTACCCTGCCTACGCCTGAGCCCCTGCCCCTGCGAGTCAGACCTGTGGGCCACACCTTCCCCCAGCAGAGCCAGACCTGAGGCTGCCCCTTCTCTCTCCACACCTCTCATGGTGCCCTGCAAACCCCACCCACCACCCTTGCTGTCCCCAGACCCAGGCGTCCTGCCCAGTGCAGTGCCCCTCTTTCCAGACCCGCAGCCCCTGCTGTCCCAGCTGCGAGCTCACCACACTCATTGCCCTTCTGTCTCATACCCAGCCCCCTCAACCCCAACCCATGGCCCCTGCTGTCTCAGCTCCAGGTTCTGCACTGCTCCATCCAGTCCTGCAGCCCCTGCTTTCCCAGTCCTAGGCTCCCTCTCCTCTGCTCCCAAGCCACTCTGAAGCTCTGAACCTTCCTGGCTGTCCCACCCCCTTGGCTCGAGGCATTTCCTCAGCTGCCCCATCACCCTGTTGATTTCAGGTCTCCCTGCACATCCCTGGGTGACAGCTCTCCTCTTGACACACTTTCCTGGTTGTCAGCACCCTGGGATGCCACACAAGCGCTGGCATTGCTGCAGCTGGGTGTGACAAGCCATCCCCTTGTGAAGAAGCAGAGACCCCTGCCCAAGTGCCTCCAGGGCTGCCCTGTGTGCTGTGGGAGCAGGGAGCAGAGACGTCATGGAAATGCCTGCTCGGGGCCTGAGGACATGGAGAATTCAATAGGCTGCTTTTCAGGCTGGGGAGGGAGGAGACGCTGCGGGGGAGCCAGGGAGAGAAGGAGACAGCTGCCTGTACAGCAGCTCTGGGCCTCCATTGGGCACCTACGACAGACCGGGGGCCCTGTGGCCCCATGCACTGGGGGGGCCGTGGCCTTCCTGCAGCAAAGCTCTCCAGCCCCAGAACCTTGTCTGCCTCTAGGGGCTGCTGCGGTGGCATCTCTGGCAGCTGGAGGGAGCAGGCACTGGCACAGCCGGCTCCATGGCTCTGATGAAGTCCTGACCGGTTGCATCCCGGGCAGTGCGTCCCTAGTGCTCAGACTGGCTGTGCCCCTTGCCTCTTGCAAACCTGGCGGGCAGCTCATTGCACTGACGCCTGAGCTTCCCAGGGCACCATGACAGCCATCCAGGAGGGAGAGGAGGCAGTGAAGGAGGCAGGTGGGGACAGCAGCCCAGAGGCAGGACCAGGCGTTCATGCCCACAACTCCATGGGCTACGAGGACTTCGAGGAGTTTGCCTTCAACTTTGAGGATTATGATTTATGGGAAGCCATCAGGAACCACCTGGGCTACTCTGATGGGGATCCCATCTGTAAGTACCCGACCAGGGACCCTGCGTGGCGGCCGGGAGGTGCAAACCCCAAGCCCTGCCCCCTGTTTGCTGCCTGGCACCCTCCTTGCATTTCAGACAAGGTACCCCTGAGGGGAGTGTGCTCTTGGGCACATACATCTGCACTCTGCAGGAGCTGCCTGCTGTCTGTGCATCTCTGTCTGTCTCTGGTATCTGTCCAGCCCCAGCCATACTGCGGTGAGGTGTTTCTTAGCCGGTGTCTTACCTGAGTCATGCTGGGTGCAGCTGCAGCATGCTGTCTGTTCTCAGCATGTTCTGAGCCATCTCCATCCTCTGGCTGTGGGTGCCAGTCCCCAAGTGGCCCTGACTGAAGCCGTGATACTTCACCTCTGTCTCTGGCACAAAGCTGGTGCAGCTTGGAGTTAGCAGGATGCACGGGGCCTGGGACCAGGACCCCCGGCTGCCAGCACCAACGTCTTCCGGGGGCTGGAATATGAGCTGGGGCCTCAGATCAGGCTGCAGCCTTGAGAGTATCAGGTTCTTGGCGTGGGCTAGAGATGGGGAAGGGCTAAAGTGGTGTATGGAAGCCTCCAGTCTGAGGACATGGGTGGATGTGGGCACAAACCCTGCTGTGGGCTGGCAGGCAGGCTCTGGTGGCACAGAGAGAACAGGATGAGGAGAGAAGGCAAGGAAGGGCAGGTAGCAGGTGGTGGGTGTTGCCCAACAGCCTGTCAGGATTGTGGTCCTGTTTCCTGGGGCATCACGCATATGTGCACCAGTGGATGGCCTGGCCTGGTCTGGCCTTGAGCCCATGCTGCTTGCACTCGAAGGAGAGAGGCAGGACGGTCTGGAGAGGACCCCCTGGGTGACATTGGGGCAGAGCAGACATTGCAGTCCGGTCAGCCGTGGATTCCCTGTGGGTCCTTGGCGAAGGGCTGCTCTCTCCAGAGGCTCGGGCCCCATCAGTGTTGGGCAGCACCCAGCTCTGCAGGGTCCTGGGCTTGGCAGGGGTTTCTGCAGACCACTGCAGTACTGCTGCACACGGGGACAGATCAAGTGCATGTGTGTTTACGCCGATCCTGGTGCCATCCAGCACCCTGAAAGACGGGGAGCCTTGGCAGTGTGAGCAGCCAGTGGTTGTGTGGAAAGGTGTCTGACCAGAGGACAGCTCCATCAGGAGTTACTGAGCAGGGCAGTGAGGGCACGGCTTCTGAATCAGAGCCTCCTGGACCTTAAGTGTTGGAGGCTGCAAGTGAGAGAGGAACAGGAGAAACCCTGGTCAGACCCAGTTTGCCCTGTCTTTCAGCATCCACTCTGGGCGCCATGAGGTACAGGAGATGGGGCGATGGACCTGTGGTCTAAGACTGTGCGTGGCAGCTCTGATGCTCCTGTGTGTGCATCCTACCATGTGATGTGCTCAGTCTAGGTCCATGGCTGAAGCCAGGAGGCTCCTGCCTGGCCCTCCCTCTAGGCACTGAGGCTCCATCTCTCTGTTGGGCACTTGGCAGCCAGACGGCTCTGCTGATGGCCTGATAAGCTGGTGTCATGTCCTCCAGCATTGATACTGGGGCCCTATTTTTAGTTGTCACCATAGTAGCTGCATGCCACTTCCTGCCTGTGCTCTGGTGGTGATGACATGAAAGGGAAGGTGGCTGTGGTGCCCGTGGCAGGTGGCTGCAGTTCCTTTGCCTGCTCCCACAGAGGTCCCAAAGCAGCATCTTTACCCAGGTCTTGACTCAGCACGAGCAGTGCGGTTTGCACCAGAAGGGCTCAGAAGTTGCTGGGGCTTCCTTGACCTTGCAGGCAGGTGCTCAGCCAGGCTCTCCAGGGCCCTGTTGGAGGCTAAGTGACTGTAAGGCAGACTGCCGAGAGCTGCCCCTTGGGGCACTTGTAAGGTGCCGATGTGGGAATGGGGCTCCCCACAGGAAGACTTGCCACGTGACTGCAGGGGAGTCGCACTGTCTGGCTGGGGCTCCATTTGCATCTGCCAAGTGTAGATTGAGAGGCCTTCCCTGCCCCACAGGGAGGATGTTATGTTGTGCGACACTGAAGCCAGGGGCTGAGACAGGGTCAGAAGTGGGGAAAACAGGGAAGCAGAGGCATCATAGGTGTACATCTTGCACACGCTTGCAGGTTTGTAACATGGCTGTGCCTGTGCTGGGACGTGCTCACAGGGGCAAACCTGCGTGAAAGGCACTGTGCGCCCAGGCAGTGCCCACAGCCCAGCAGCAGCACATGGGTGTCGATGGGTGGTTATTGGCTTTGCAGCAAGCGGAGGCTGCCAGCTGTTAGCAGGACTCACATTGCCAGTGCAGTCCATGAGGGAAAATCCCTGCCGGCGCCGTATGGATCTGGTTTCTATTTAATGTAGTGACCCATTTTCCTGAGAGCAAGGCTGGAGCTGGAGCCCCTTCCTCGGGCTGGGCATGTTGCTGAGGTGGAGAAGACGGGTGTCCAGCTGTGGCTACCTCGCTGTGCAGTGAAGTCTGGTGCCCCCCCTCAACGCCCCCATTTCCCCTGCTAAGGGATGAAGCTCCCTCAGCCACTGAGATGGGCAAGGAGACGTTGGCCCTTTGCTCCACCCTGGGCAGGGCTGACTTGAGAGTCCCCAGGGAAGATGCACTTTGTTCCCTAATGAGCTTTTGGGGGGCAGGGGGTCTCGGCCACCTCCAGGGACACCAGTGAGATGGGAAGCAGCATTCTCAGCCTGATGGCACCCAGTGATTAGCTGTGGCAGGGAAGCTCCACCACCCCCAGGCCTGGGCAGGGTCGAGGGAGCTCTCAGCAGCACACTGGCATCTGGACACTGCATTTCTGGTACAGCAAGAGCAGTCGATGCTGTGGTCACTAGGGTTGTGCAGAGCCTTGCCAGCATGGGGGGCATGTCCATGTGGGAGCTCAGGCCACTGCTTGTTGGCCAGTGGCCCTTGTTTGGAGTTTCAGGAGAGCGGATGTTTGATCTCTCACCAGTCGGGGCAGCTGGAGTGAATGGCAGCTGTCACTCTGCCCCAGGGGTTTCCTCACTATTGCACTGCAGTCACCTGCACCGTCACCCAGATTTCTGCAGCTGACAACACTGGCATGTGCCACCCAAGGAGCCATCCCTGCCGCCTGCACTACACGGGGGTTAGCCAGAGCCCAAGCGCTCTCCCTGCGTGGAGGGCATTGAGGGCATGGCTGGAAACATCCAAATCCCATCTGCAGGGCTTCATTAGACCCATAACTGCATCTAGGCCACAGGCTCAGCCAGTCAGAGCCCATTTCTGGGGCTGTTTGTCCCTTGCTCCCCAGGAGCAGGTTAATGGGGGCATGTAGCACAAAGCACTCCCCTTCTTGGGGTGTCAAGACCCACCTCCCCCAGGCCGACTACCTTCCCACCATGGTGCTGCAGAGCAAGCCGCGGAGAGTACAGGGGCCCTGTCGTGGGTGAGGAGATCAGCAGCTCTTCCCAATGGGGCCATCCCACGTCGGATGCTCTGCAGGACGGATGCTGTTTGGGGAGGTGTTGGAGTGTTGTGGGTTCATTTACTTTCACCAACTGCTGAATGAGTCTTGTACAAACTAACAGGCCCTCGGGCTACCTGGGGTTGTCGCAGGAGGTGGCATCCCAAGATGCAAGGAGCCCCGGGAAGTGCCAGTTTACGGGTTCTGAGAGTTTGTCTCTGGAGTGCAAGTGCTCTGGCCGCACTGCCTACCAGCAGCAGCGAGAAGCAGGCGGGGTGTTTGGGCATCCCCCACCTGCCAGGACGTTTCTGCTCACCCAGTATTTTGTCGTTTCTTCCTCCCTGCACACCCAGGCCACCGCTTTGAAGACAACCCTGGTGTCAGGCGGCATCTGGTGAAGAAACCGTCTCGGAGCCAGATCACTAGGACAAGCAAAAAGATGGTGACAGCTCCATCAGTCAAGAAAAAGAAGAAGAAGAAGAAGCTGGACCGGCAGCCCCATGAGGTACATGCATAAGAAGATCTAGTATTTTGCAAAGGGGTGGGGATGCAGATGGTGAGGTGCATCGTCACACATAACATAACATGTCCTTCTCCAGTTAAAGAGAAGCTAGAAGGTTTGCTAACATGAAGGGTCTGGGGTTGTAATATTCAGTATAAGTGCAAAGCAAAAACAAACAGAATTTCACTGGCATGGGTTAAAAATGTGGAGAACTGTGAAATAGGAGCTTCCTTCCCAGAAGCAGCTAGCAGCCAGTGAACAGCAGAAGAAAGGGGAACATTAAGACAATTAAACAGAAGAGAGGGTTGTCAGCACCTGTGGAGTGAGGGCATCAGGTGGATTATAATAAGGAGCCAGGCTGTCAAGTGACTCTTGTCCCTGCTTAACTAGAAATGCTGCTGCCACTGCCAGGAAACTGGGATTACATTTTGGGTGGAGCAAGAATCAATGGTGGGTGCAAATGCACCAGTCCCCCCAGCCCTGGACCTGCTCCTGGGTACATGACTTCCCCTCCCCTTCTCCCTACTCTCCTAGTGTCTGTGGTCATGTACTGGGTTCCAGAAATTGGGGTGGGGAAACACATGAGCTTTGTAAAAGGATGCCTGTGGGGCTTGCTGGCTTCTTTAGAGCTGCCAGTTTGTGAGGGTCACATTTTCAAGCTCTTCTCCACATCTGGGAAAAAACTTTTTTACCTCAGTATTTCTTTGAGATTCTTCCCAAATCATGGCTCCAGCTGGGAGAAAAGCCTCAAGCATCACAAGGATCCCAATGCGATCTTGGGAGCTGCCAATGCCATCGTGGCCCTGGGGCAGAAGGGGGGTCTCCCACTTGGGCACTGCTCAGTGGAGATGGTGAAGTCCTTGTGGCTCAGACAACCAGAGGTGCTGGATGGCATCACTTGTGCCCCTCAGGGCACAGTCTGATCTTGGCTGCCTGGCTCAAAGCGGGTAGGCAGGTGCTGGTCAGACCTCCTGCCACGTCTGCCTGAAATCCATTCTTGCTGAGCCCATTCACCCAACCCTAGGTAGGCAAAGACATGATCCTGCTCCTTGGCTGGTTGGCACCTTAAAAATAAGCCCAGGGCCTTGCACTTGGCCCCATGCTCTGCGGTGAATTTGTGCAATGGGGCAGGGACCAGAGCTGCCTAGCTGGTCAGGTCTTTGTGCCCATGCTCTGCTATCCCGCAGGTGTTTGTGGAGCTGAACGAGCTGGTGGTGGACAAGAACCAGGAGATGTACTGGAGGGAGACAGCGCGCTGGATCAAGTTTGAGGAGGATGTGGAGGAGGACACAGCACGTTGGGGGAAGCCCCACGTGGCCTCGCTGTCCTTCCGCAGCCTGCTGGAGCTCAGGAAGACCATTGCTCATGGTGAGTCCCGGCCTGCATGGCCGAGGGAAGCAGCCCCCAGGCTCTGTGGTTGGACAGGCCCTTGTAGGCAGATACCGTCTGTGCTCCTGACCTTCCTGTTATGGGCACGTTCGGCAGAGGCTGAGGGAGAGGGTCCTGCTGTTGCCTGACAGAGATGTGATGGGGGGTATTGGTGGCCTCTCCCTTGTGCTAGGCCTGTGCCCTATCAGGCACGTGACAACTGCCCTCAAGCCATGGCGCCGTGCCTGCCTGGCATGGGAATCTGATTAGCCACATCCGTCACTTGGCTACAATCCAAGGGCCAAGGGCAGTCATCCAGTTACTGCAAGCGAATGCTCTGAAATACCACAGTGAGATATCCATTGCATGTCAGATAGCAGCCTGCCAGGGATGCCAGCTCCTGTACTCGCATAGCGACCCTGCTGTAGTGCTGGACAGATGTGTGCGATATGACTGAGTCCAGGGGTCAGTGACAGCCCACGCAGGATGGCTTCCTCAGCTGCACTCAGCCTGAACAAGGCATCCCTTTTTGTTGCCCCATATTAATCCTTCAGGGCATCACCTTCCCAGGTTCAGAAAGTGCCCAGAGCTTGCCCCCAGTGTGCATGCAAGCACTTGTTTGCCCAAGACTTCCTTCCCCCCACCCTTTCTGGATGGCTGTACCCCAGGCCTCTCAGGGCAAAGGCCTGGTATGCCAATCTATTGCTACCATACCTGTCTGCTCCTGCCTCCTTGCGGCTCCTCCCTGACAAGGTGACAGTGTCTGTGATTGCCCGTCGCCCTGCCTGTCTGTGGGTTCCTGGAATAGCATGCATGTGCCTGGCATGACCACATCCTGCCACCTCATGAGACAAAGCACTCCGGCCACTGACAAGGCAGAGGAGGCTGTGGCTTTTCTAGTCTGAAGTTTCCCTGAGACACTCGTGTTATTTCAGGGCAGGTGACAGCAGCCTGAGCTAGCACTGGTGCAGTGTGGGGCCAGAGCCATCCATGTGCAGCTAAAAGCTCCCGAGTGGGACACATTCTGCACACATGTCCCTGGACCCTGTCCTCAGGGCAATGTCTGTCTTGGTCCTTGCCACTGCTGCTGTGAGCCCTCTGCCCTCCAGCCCCTCTCCCCAACACCTCCAGTTGCTGATTGGAGTCGTTAACTAGATGACCTGCTCTGAACTTGCCCGAGTTTCTAACCCACACATGGCAACCCACGTGAGCCTATGAATCCATGAATCTATACCTCTATGAATCTATAAACCCCCTGGGTCTGTGAGCACTTGGACAGGGGCTGAGTATGACGGGCAGAGTTGGGGTTGGCTCTTGTGCCCCCCGGGGGTCTGTGCAGAGAGCAGTGCTGCTGCTGTGTGTGGGCTGATGTGATTTCTGAGCTGTATTTTTACTGGGGGGCCCAGATTCCAGGTGGTCCAGGGCAGCGAGTCTGCCTGAGTCCTGCTGGGGTAGGGTGGTGGGACAGTAAGGCAGGGCATGAGATAGAGGGAGAGAGAGTAGCCGTAGATAGAGGAGATCTAGGGTTTGAGCTGAGCCAGGGTCTGCCTTGCCTGCGGAGGCGGTCTGAGCTAAGCTTTGATGTCTCCTGATTTCTGTGTTGCGGGGGGAGAGGGAATGACTTTGAGCTTGTCCCAACGTGTGCAGGCGGCTGAGGCACCCATGTGTCCAGGGAGGAGCCTTTGCCTCATCGCATCCCAGAGCTCTGGGCAGTGCAAGGGCCCCATAGCCCCCACACCTGCTGCAGTCCCATAGGGGCTCGTGGGTCCCTATGGGGAAGCCCAAATCAGGAGTTCCAGGCAAGCAGAGATCTCGTGGCAGAGGCACAGAGACTGACTGTCTCTGCTGGGATGGGGTTGGGCCTCTGCTGCAGACAAAGCCTGGGGCCACACCATGGAAAGACAGTAACTAGACATGTGACTTCTGCACTGGAGTCCCTATGCTGGGGCTGTCTGCAACTCCATGCACGGGAGCACCAGCCCTGGAGGAATCCCCTGCTTCTCGACACACGGAGCAGAACTGGACCGGAGCGCAGGGCTCGTCCCCCAAGCCAGTAGCTTTGCTCCAGGAGCAGCCTCCCATGAGGCACCAACCCCTTGGCCTCTCTGTGCCCTCTCAGCCACAAAGCCCAAGAAGCTGCAGGGCCACTCCCTGCAGCACTGTGCTCCAGCTCAGCTGCTCAGAGCCCAGCGGGAGAACCCCCTGCCCCAGAAGCAAGCCAAGGTCTCCCTGCTCACCTGGCACTGGAGGTGCCAGTGTGACTGTGAACAGCACTGGCAAGAACCAACTCGCAGCAGCCCAGAGGGGTGTGGTGCCCGAGGTCTCACGTCCCCAGAGCTGAGCTGCAGTGGAGTCTCCCCCATGCCAACAGTCTCTGGGACTGTTAGCAGAGGGAACGCAAGGAATGAGGCCTGGTCCAAGCCCAGGGAAGACAGCTGCAGTCAGTGGGCCAGAGGTGAGGTGGTTAAGCCACAGGACCTGAGGGAATCTCAGGGCTGTCCTGAAGTGAGGAGGCCCTGGGCCTGCGTGATGGAGAAAGATGCAGGCGGCCTAGCTACAGCAGCATCACCATGGAGCGAGGCCTGGCAGGAGTCGTCGTGGGGCAGCTCAGGGCAGCTATCCCACGTGGCTGGTTCAAAGACCCGAGGGGTCTGGACCTGGGACAAGCTGGCAGCTGGAGGGATAGCACCAGCATGTGGATGAGTCCCAGTATGGTGTCCATGGCCTGTCAGGGTGCGGGGCGAGTGTGAAGGGCAGCAGGAGTGCATGTGGGCCGAGGGGTGCCCACAGATGTGAAATGTAGGCCAAATGCTGCAAGTGTGCGCAGCCTGAGACCAAAGGGGTGTGAGACGGTGGCAGGCACCTTTGTGCCTGTGCCCTGCTGGGGCTCCAGCCCGGTGACATCCTGTGGCACCGTGGTCTGTGCAGGCTTAAGCAAGCCACTTTCCCTGCTGCTTACAGGTGCCATCCTCCTGGACCTGGAGCAGACGACGCTCCCGGGCATCGCACACCTGGTGGTGGAGACCATGATCATCTCAGACCAGATCAAAGCTGAGGACAGGGCCAACGTGCTGCGGGCCCTGCTGCTGAAGCACAGGTGGGCACGGGCTGCAGGTGAGGGAGAGTGGTGGCAGTGGCAGGCATACCGGAGGGGATGGGGGCACATGGGACAGGAGCGGGAAGCGGGGAGAGAGGCCGGTCTCTGGGGTCACATTGGAAGTGGACCTAGTGGGGGCAGGTTCCCTGCGTGTATCTGGAGTAGGGCCTAGTCCTACAGAGCAGGCAATGGAGGGTGTGTGCTGGAGGGTGCTGGTGCCTCCCGGGCACTGTGGGGAGGGGCTGGGGCAGGGAGACCAGGGCCCTGAAGGAGGGAAGGGTGGTGTGGGGGGCTCTCAGCCTGGCAAGAGGGAGGGGAGTCATTGCCAGGGGGCAAGGAAGGAAGCTGAGCCAGGCCCCAGTGAAGGAGGGGGCAGCTGGGGAGGGCCATGACCTGGAGGGGAGCAGGGAAGCTGGGCTGGGGAAGTGGGGCAGCAGGACAGTGGGGGCACTGTGGCAGGAGCTCCTGCGAGGCTGCCTGGGGCAGATGCTGGGGTGGGGATGGGGCAAGGCTGGGGGGAAGCGCTGCAGGGAAGAGTCCCTGAGGGAACATGGGCAGGTGGAGCTGGCCATGCTGACAGCAGGGAGGGGAGGGTGCGGGGCTGGTGACCAGTCGCAGCATCCCTGACTTCCTGCCCAGGGCTGCACGGCTTGGGTACCCACCCAGACACAGGAGCCGCGCTCCTGACCCATAGGGGTTTGGCACCCTGCTCCCTCAGAGCCTGGCCACCAGGGAGGGTGGTAGCTGCAGTCCTGCCATCACCGCTGGCTTTGGGGGCCGAGGGCAGGGCTGCTTCCGCCCATGGCTCTGACCGGCGCCGTCCTCCCAGCCACCCCAACGACGAGAAGGAGGGCTTCTTCCCCCGAAACCACTCCAGCTCCAGCATGAACTCAATCGTGGGCAACCACCACCACAACCACAACCACATGACTGACACCTGCATGCCTCTGATGGGCGAGGAGCGTATTGAGATGGCTGACCCCAAACCCCATGACACCGAGTGCAAGGAGGTGAGGGCGGTACAGGGCGGGACCGACTGGTGCAAGGGGTCTCTGCCTTTCCCAGAGCACCAGGGCAGCTGCCTGAGACAAATCCAAGTGCAAGGTGCACCCAGCTTCCCTGGGGGTTCTAGCATTGCAGGCCAGGGGCTGAGAGCGCTCAGATCCAAGACCAGTGACTGGGCATCCCAGTCAGGGACCCGGTCCTCAGCAGGGCTGCAGGGTGGCCAGTTGCTTGCTCAGGCACTTGAATGTAGATGCAGGAGACAAACTGCAGGCCCTGTCTTTACCTTCGCACAGGAGTAAGGGGGCCCTGCCAGCCGCCAAGGCAGGACCCATCCCCACATGGTGCGGCAAAAGTTGCTCGTCCTGGCCAGGAGCAGCCATTTTGCAGCAGCACCTCAGGTGCAGCAGGACTGTAGGGTGAATGACCCAGGGCTAGACATGGGGCTAAAGGGGAGTAGTTGGTGCAGGGAAAGTCACCAGCAAGTGGGGTCTGGCATCAGCTTCCTCTGGAGAGAGGCAGAGCAATAGCTATCAGTAAGGCTCTGCCCTGTGCGCTGCCCTGGGGGAACCCAAGCCAGGTGTGAGTACAGGCTTGGGCATCCAGTTCCGCCGGTCCCTGGCACATGGCAGGAATACGGAGCCTGGCTGCCTATCCTCATGTGTGCCTTTTTTCCTGACCGGGGCAGAAAAACCTGCATCTGCACAACTCTGAGGGGCACCGCGGGAAGTATCTGAAGCTGATGGAGAAGATTCCTGATGATGCAGAGGCCACTGTGGTCCTTGTGGGTAAGAGATGCTGATGGGGACCTGCCAGGGAGGCCCGGTCCCAGGTCCGAGACCCAGCCAGGCACCAGCTTGTGCCGGCCAAGGAGCGTGGGCTGCCCATTTCTGTGACCCCAGCTTTACCTGAGGAGAATGTCACTTGCTCAGCTGGAGGAGCCTGGCCCAAGTGACCCCTTGTCACCTCACCTGCTGTGTCCTGGGGTCTCAGGCTGTCCCAGAGCCTTTTCCTAGGATGGGTGAATCTGCTCCTTCTGAAGGTGCCAGAGGTACCTTCCAGCTTGTGTGGTCTGACCCCAGGACTACTGCAGGGGACACCAGGCCAAGCTGCCCAGGCCAGGCTCCAGCAAGGAAGAGCAAGGGCTGGGAGGCAGGACAGCATGGCCTCATCCTGCTCCACCTCCCTCCCTGGCCAAGCATCTCAGAACTCAGCCTAGCACCAGCTTCATGTCTGGGTGTTGCTGTTTTCAAACCTGTTTTGCCCATCTTGCCTGGAAGCCAGATGCCCAGGTCTATCTCAGAGCCCCAGTACAGAGGCTGGGAATGGTCCTGAACTTTGGAGGGAGGCACAAATCCGAATGCTGCTGAGCCATGTGAGCTGTGATGCGTGGGGACCCCTGCAAGTTTTGTGATTCCTCTGTCACTTGCGCTTCTTGGAAATGGCCTGGGAAACGGTCTGAACACAGGAGGAGGCTCTGGAGCAAGGGGAGTGACCAAGGCCCCATCCTCTGGCCCTCCGCAGAGCACAGAGTTTAGGAAATGCTTGATGGGAAAGAAGCAGGGCAGGGGCCAGAAAGGGCTGGGCGCTGGCTTGGGTCATGGGGACATGGGGAACATCTGGGACATCAGGAAAAGGGGACCGTGCAAGAGGTCCCTGGTCATTCTGGCGCTGGCCACAGTCAGGACAGCAGACCTGGGGTGGAGGGCTGCTCTTCCATCCCTCCCTGGTCAGGATCCTTGTCACAACCCTGAGATGCCATCTCTGGGGCAGGGCTGAGCTGCTCAGGAGAGAGTCACTGCAACGATTCACATCCATCCCCTCCCCAACCCCATCTGCACCTGCTCAGCTGATAGCACTGCCCTGACTGTGCCCCCTGCACAGCGCTGGGTGGGATGTGGGAAAGGGGCAGTGACACACATTATGAACATGCCTGACTAACTTCCTGAGAGAGACCTGTGCACACTGCAAGGATCTGAGGTCCTAGAAGTGGGCCCAGCTGCCTAGACCGGGCTCCAGGTGCCACGAGTGCTAGGGGCACCTGGAACAGTTACCTGCACAAGCCAGGGCTCTGGGACCTGCCCCACTCCAGCATCCAGCACTATTCATACGTGTAGGACTGAGTTGTTTTTGCTGGACTCAGTGTAGGGTATCGCCTTGAGCCCTGAATAACTGAGGCAGGGAGCTCTGGTGAGGCTGAGGGTTTTCAAGCTGTGCTGGCTCTGCATGGGCACTTTGGGACACTGTTACTCAGAAGTAGGTTGTTTGTGGGAAACAGCTTTATTTTGGGGTCCTCTTGGTCAAACAGCCCTGGATTTGCAACACAGATGATAGAGGTAACCACATGGGTGTCATGTACTCAGATCTGTGCCAGGCTTGCACACCACTGACTGAAAAGCAAGCCCTGTGCACTATCGGGGGGGTCTATGTTAAAGGGATCGAGAACTGACTCATGACAAGTGTGGTCATTGCTGGGGAATGATCGCTGAACCCAAGGGCTGGTAGCAGGGTCCCGTGGAGATCAGTCCGTGGCCCGGTGCTTTTCAGTGTGTTCGGCTCTGGCCTGGGAGGCGGTGCCTGGGTCATGGAGTGGATCCCCCAGCTTTCATGGACAGCTACAATTGCGTCCCTTCCACAACCCAGTTGACTTCCATCTCAGCCATTCAGGCTTCTCGCCCTTGCTGCTCTTGGGAGGTACGTGTGTCCCTGGACCCTGTGCTCCAGTGGTTACAACCACTTGTCTCACTCCCAGCCTCATTTATTCATGGCTGGTTCATGTCCAGCTGGTTTGTGTCCACCTGCTTCTGCACTGACTGTGTCCCTGAGCAGTCACTACTGGGGGAACTGGGAGAAGCTGCCACAGAGCTGGGCAGCGTGACAGACGGTGACATCGGCTGGGCAGTCGTAGGGAGCCAGCTGGATCACTGGATTTACTGTATCCAGGAAATCCAAATCGATATGAATGGAAGCAAATGCAGGGCTGTCCCTCTGGGCAGTGTCACACGGGCCGTGCTCTGTGAATGGGGACTGCAGCCTGGAAAGCAGTGATGCACGGGAATTTAGGGCAGTACGTGAATAAACAGCTGCACATGAGCTGCCCACTGTAAAGCTGTGGGACACAGGGCTAATGAGGTCCTGGTGCATAAACAGGAGGGTGAGTGAGTGGGAGCAGAGAGGGGCTTTGCCTCTATATAGCAGAGACTGTATCTTTGTCTATGGTGAAGGGCCTCTGTGGCACTAATGGCAGTGGCAGAGTTGTGGCATCCTTGGCACAGATGCAGCCCATGCTGGCACAGACCTTTTCTGCAGCCCCAGCAATACCAGCTCCCTGCATGGCAGAGCTCTGCTGACAGAAGCCAGGTACAGGAGAGCAATTCCCCAGGGACATGAGGGGGGAGGGAAACTGAATCTACATGCTCTTTTGGAAGGAGCTGCCTGGCACGAGTCCACTGGACAAAGCACCCTGGGTTTGCAAGAGAGGCAGGGGGATTCTAGGTGCTTTTTTGTGGACCCAGCTGTGTATCTGGGAGAGATACTAAACTAGCTCCCACCCTGTGCACTAGGCCCTCGGTGGCTGCTCACCGCAGCGCAAATGCTGTGGTACCAGGGCAGTCCCTCTGCACTGGCATTGTTACTGAGGGGCACATGCATTCCCAGCCATGTACCTGGGCTGCTCTGAGGGTTGCCCTGACTCACTCTTCTGAAGGACAATCACACTTCTCTCTCTGGGGTCTGCATTGGTTCAGATGGGCCCATCAGTGTTAAGTGTGAATGTAAGGAGATGGGCATCAGGCTGGATAGGCCCTGCACAGAGGCTCTTCCCTTCAGCATCACTCTGCTGCGGTGAGAGGCGGGATGCCAGGTTGGTGGGCCCCATGGGGCCGTTCAGATGTTCTTAACTTGTCAGTCCATTTTATTGTGCTTTGGAAGCCAGACTACTCGGTGCCGGGCTCCTGGTGCCTGTGTTCTCTGGGTCCAGCTAATGCCAGTGCCGTATTGGCTTTGCTTGTGTTTTCTCCAAGCTAGGGACAAAAGCATGTGATTAAACCTGGCTGTTTTGCAAACAGCCTGTTTGTGAGGGCACCGTGCCCCAGGTTCCCTTGGACCAGGCGACCCCACACTTCCCATCACCTGCAGTCGGGGAATACCTGTATGAGCCCATGTATGTCTAGCAGGGGCCTTTCCCTGGGACAGTGCTGCTGGGGGGCATCAGTATCTCTTGGGGTCTGGTTCCCTCTGTGACCTCATTCATAGGACAGTTGGACTGGCAGGGCCCTCATACAGCCACATCTAGTCTAGGATTATCCCTGACTAAATCATCCCAGCCCTGGGTCTAGTGGAGATGACAACAGCTTCTCTAGGTGCCTGATCCGGTGCCTGATCCAGTGCCAGACCCCCCTGACCACGGTCTCTGTCCTTCGCAGGCTGCGTGCAGTTCCTGGAGCAGCCCACCATGGCTTTTGTCCGGCTGAACGAGGCCACTTTCCTGGAGTCTGTCCTGGAGGTCCCGATCCCAGTCCGGTTCATCTTTGTCCTGCTGGGGCCCAGCCAGGCCAACATGGATTACCATGAGATCGGGCGTTCCATCTCCACCCTTATGTCCGACAAGGTGAGGAGCAGGCTGGGCCATCGCTAATGCTGGGGGGTGGGAGAAGGGACAGAGGGTCAGGCACAAGACAGGGCAGCTACAGAGATTTCATAGATTTCATAGACATCAGGGCTGGAAGGGACCTCGGGAGATCATCGAGTCCAGCCCCCTGCCCAAAGGGCAGGAAGTCAGCTGGGGTCATAGGATCCCAGATGCCGTTGCTGTGCCAAGGCCTCTGCTGGACAGGAGCTGGGGGTGGGCATGGCCGAGGGGGCAGGTCTAGTCCAAAGATCACAGCCCAGGATGGGAGGCTCAGGGCAGGGTGGGATCACCCGGTGCAGAAGGACCCTGACGGTCATGCTGTGCTGGGCAGTGAGTGCAGAGGAGGGCAAGAGCGAAGGGGTCCCCAGAGGTTGAGGGAGGAGAGGAGGGAGGGTGTGCACCTCCAGTGCACTGAGTCAGGCAGAGGTGTTGGCCCTGGAAAGGGACAGGCAGACCAGTGCATTGGAGCCCCTGGGCCCAGTGCCTAGCACAGCAGGCACCAGCACCCAAACTGGATGCAATGGTGACTGTTGCAGATGGAGACGGGGCTGCGCTGATCTCTCCTGCTGGGGCATCCAGGAAGATGCATGCTGCCTCTGCTGGGGCAGGGAGGGGAGATGCGTCATCCCGACTAGCAGACGAAAGGGAGGCGGCCATGACATTGGCCATGGGGAGAGGGGGAGTGACACATCCTGGGGCTGGCTCCCAGGTTCCTAGCTGCAGCGATGCCTTATCCCTGCTGGCTGCCAAGCCCAGGTTGGGGCAGCTGGGGGAGGGGAGACGAGGGGTGTTAGGTTTAGGGTTATGGCCAATCCCCAGCCCTTTCTGGCCCCTGCATGTAGAGCAGAGAGTGGTTTCAGGACCACAAGCTGGGAGAGGAGCCCCGGGGAGCTCCCGCTTGTCGGTCAGGAGGGGAGGGACTGGGACTGGAAGCAGAGCAGGCAACAGTTTGGCCAAGTGCCAGAACCTGGGACTGGGCTGTTTGCTCTGGAGGGGGTGGGGTTTGGGTGGGGGCAGTAGGGCAGGTGCTGGAGCTGGAGGGTCTGGGTGCACAGGGGGAAGGTGCTGTGATGCTGCGCTGAGGACTCTGACCCTAACCTGAACTTATCTGGCGACAGCTCTTCCATGAGGCTGCGTACCTGGCAGATGACCGCCAGGACTTGCTCAACGCCATCAATGAGTTCCTGGACTGCAGCATCGTCATCCCACCATCGGAGGTGGAGGGCAAGGACCTGCTCCGCTCCATTGCCACCTTCCAGAAGGAGCTGCTGAGGAAGAGGAAGGAGCGGGAGCAGAAGAAGTCCACAAAGGAGGGCATTGCCCAGGAAGCCAAAGGTCTCTGCTGTGTTACCTTGTCTGTCCAGGGGATGGAGACTAAGCCCTGGGTGCTGGCTGCAACCCTGCAAGGCTCCCTGTGCGCTGCCCCAGCAGGGGTGTGTGGGAAGGTCAGGACAGGGTGAGCAGCGGGGGCCTGGGCTGTCAGGGGGGCAGTGTGCAGAGAGCTGCCAGTGATAGCGTCACGCCAACTGGCTGCATGGCAGGCGGGTTTGCTCCGGCACGTACATCCTGGGGGAAGGGAGCTCGCATCCCTGTGTTCCCCTTGTGACCCAAGTGCCCTGCCCCTCCCCAGAGCTGTGCGAGGTGAAGGCTGAGGAGGAGGAGGAGGAGGAGGCAGAGGACGACCCCTTGCGGCGGACTGGCATTTTCTTTGGCGGCCTGGTGCGGGACATCAAGCGCAGGTACCCCAAATACCTCAGCGACATCCGGGACGCCCTGCACAGCCAGTGTCTTGCGGCCGTTCTCTTCATCTACTTTGCTGCTCTCTCTCCTGCCATCACCTTCGGGGGACTCTTAGGTAACGGGCCTGCGCTCGGTCTGCACGCTCCTGCCTGCCAGGTGCCCTGGCTGGGCCTGGATGGGGCTCTGGCTTGGGGGCTTGTTCTGCTGCATGCGCATGGCTACCTTCCTCCCTGCTGCTCAGCCCCCCGGCCTGTCTGCAGTTCCTTTCTGAGCGCTCTCTGGCATGTCCATCCTTTTGCAGCAGCGTGGAGCCAGGACCAGGCGCGGCCTTCCAGGAGCAGCACTGGAGAGAGCCCTTGGGCTCCTCCCTTAAGTGCTCTGGTGTGTCCTAGCTGGAGCTCCTTGATGCACATGTTGTTCTCTGTCTCTAAGGGGAGAAGACGGAGGGTCTCATGGGCGTCTCAGAGCTGATCATCTCCACCTCGGTCCTGGGCATCCTGTTCTCCCTGCTTGGGGCCCAGCCCCTTCTTGTCATCGGCTTTTCAGGACCACTCTTGGTGTTTGAAGAAGCATTTTACAAGGTGCGTGTCAGCCCTTGCCACATGTGGCCAGGGCTTGTCCCACCAGTGCCTGTGGCCTGGCCCATCTGGGCAGGGCCTTGTGGCATTCCCCTGATGCCTGCAGGGCAGTGCTGGGGCTGGTCAGGTCATCTGCAACTGCAGAGCTGCTGCAGGGTCTGTAGTGTATCCAGCCATGCAGGCCACCTGCAGCCAGCCTTGCGGTGCAGCCTCTCCTGTGGGGTGGGCTGGGCAGGGCTGTGCTGCGCTGCCAAAGGCTCCGAGCCATGGCTTTGCTGTGGAGTCATTTTTCCTTTGCAGTGTTGGGAAGGGAGGGGAGGTATGCGATGGCTGGCATCCCCTGGCCACACACCTGCTGACAGGTATTCACAGGCCTGGACAGGGTCTTGGGGCCATGAAGCCTGGGCGGGACCATCCCTTCAACAAGAACAAGTGCAAAGTCCTGCAGTAGGGACAGGATACTGACATGCACAAATGCAGACTGGGGAATGGCTGGCCAGGCTGCAGCACTGCAGAGAAGGGTCTGGGGAGTAGTGGACCATGAGCTGAACAGGAGCCAGCAGTGCGCTTGGGCTGCAAACCAAGCCAGCAGTCTCCTGGGCTGTACGAACAGCAGTCTCACCTGCAAGTGAGGGGCAGTGATTCTCCTCCATTCAGCACCGTATACAGTGCATACACTGTGCAGCCATGCCATGTCCAGTGCTGGGCTCCACATAGCAGGAGAGATGTGAACAGATTGGAAAGAGTCCAGTGAGGAGTGACAGCAGTCATCAGGGGCCTGGGATACATAACTGTGAGGACAGGTTGAAAGAGCTAAAGGTAATTAGTCTGGAGAAGAGAAGACTGAGGGGGGATTTGATAACAGTCTCAAGATACCTAAAGACTGCTATCAAGAGGATGGAGATGGGCTTTTTTCTGTGGCTGTAGGGAACAACAGTGGCCTCAAGCTGCAGCAGGGAAAATTTAGGCTGTAGACAAGGGGGAACTTTCTAACTCTGAGGAGGTCAAGCACTGAACAGGCCCCTCAAAGTGGTGGAATCTCCTTCCCTGGAGACATTCAAGGGCAGGTTGAACAGACCCATGGCTGGCATGGTCTAGGGACGATCCTGCCTTGAGCAGGAGGCTGGACTAGATGTGAGCTCATGGGGTCCCTTCCAGCCCCTCTTTTCTCTGGTCCCATGACCCTCAACCAAACCATCCTGCTCTGAACTTCCAGTGGTGGCAACTCCCATGCTGACCAGCAAGTGCTTCCTAATGTGACCTAGGTCTCCCTTGCTACAGTTAGTTCATGTCCTGTCCCCCATGGTCGTCCCTCCCTCAAGCGCTGTCTGTCTCAAGGCTGGAAGTGCCCCGCTGGGGTGCAATGGCTGATGGGAGGGCAGGAGTCTGTGACCCTTGTCAGGGAGTCAGCCCTGCCTTAAGCATGGCCCTGCTGTGGGGCCTAGGAGGACGTCCTCACACTTCCCAGCTGGCACTCAGGGGTCGCATGGGCCAAGGGGGAAGGAGCAGATGCTCAGACTGTGACTGTGACCATGACTGCCCCTTCCTCCCCATCTCAGTTCTGCCAGACCCAAGGCATTGAGTACCTGACAGGCAGAGTGTGGATTGGTCTGTGGCTCATCGTCTTCATCTTCATCATCGTGGCAGCTGAAGGCAGCTTCCTGGTGCGCTACATCTCGCCCTTCACGCAGGAAATCTTTGCCTTCCTCATCTCCCTCATCTTCATCTACGAAACTTTCTACAAACTCTACAAGGTGATCCCCCTCCCAGTGCCTTCTGCCTGCCCCCATGGGTGGTGGCAGCCATGCCCCAGCTCCTTTGGGCAGTGATGATGTCTTCTCCCCCACCCTGCCCCCCTGCAGGCAATGACATGCCCCCTCATGCCCCCCTGCCCAGGTGTTTGCAGAGCACCCCCTGCTAAAGTTTTATCCACCAAGCCTGCAAGGCAGCCTGAACACCAGCGCACCCTCTGCAGACGCCATGACACTGGGAACCCGGATGCAGCCCAATACTGCCCTCCTCTCCCTCATCCTCATGCTGGGCACCTTCTTCATTGCCTTCTTCATGCGGAAGTTCAAGAACAGCCGCTTCTTGGGAGGGAAGGTAGGTGCCCAGGCTTGTGGCTCTTCTGCACACGCTGCCCCTAGCCCCTCCACCCAGTCGTTGCCCTCCAGAAACCCATCTTGCTGCCTGCTCTGACATATCAGGGCTGGCGCAGGGGTCTCTGCAATGACTGAGTGAGTCAACATACCAGTAGCCCTTTGGCTTTGTGATATGGCTTTGCCCCAGGCTGCAGCCTGCAGAAGGAGATGGCTGCAGCAGCTGGGTGCTGCTGGCCCCGTCACTGCCATCCATGGCTGTCCCTGCCCATCTCTGCACCCAGGGCGCCAGGGCCAGCAGGGCTTCTCTGATGGAGTCTGTAGCCCAGAGTCTGCTGCACTGGAGCCTCCCAGGCAGAGCAGTTCCCAAGAACCAACATCTGTTTTCCAGGCTGATCTTAGGGAGGGTGAGGAGCGGGGGTGAGAGGTCTCCAGCATCGGGTCAAAATGACCTGGCAAGCAGGAGAGAGGGTTGTGGTCATGGTTCGTTTGCATGCTCAGGGCTGTAGTCCCCATGTGCTTTCAGAGGCAACTCCAAGTGCAATGGGGCTGGGGACCGCCAGATTCACACCCCACATGGCCAGGGCCAGCCCCGTCAGAGCAGCCTGGTGCACCCGGGCCCCTCACCATCCACTTGTTAGCAGCACTCACTTGTGCTGCACTCCTTGCTGCTGCCTCCCCACCCCCCAACAACACATCCAGGCACTCTCTGCTTGGGACCATGGAGATCCATGTTCTGGAGGGGCCCAGCTCATCCCTGCTGCCATGATCACTCCACAGGCTCGGCGCATCATTGGAGACTTTGGGATCCCCATCTCGATCCTGGTCATGGTGTTGGTAGACTACACCATCACAGACACCTACACACAGGTAGGGCAAGCACTGCCCTAGGCCCTGCGCATGCAGCCAGTACCGAGCCACCGCACCCATGTAGCCCGGCCCCATCACGTCCCCCCTCCTCAGTGTAACGGGCAAGCTAGAGACCTCAGTGCACTGTTCCTGCAGCCCCCAGGAGTTAGAGCTCTGGCACCTGGAGTCCCTTCAAGGGCTGGAGCTTGGGCAGGGCTGCATGTGGCATCAAAACGGGGAGAACCGGGGGTGGCTGGGAGTTGTGCAGTCTCAGATTGGCAGAGGAGGGAGGAACGTAGCCTCTGGCTATGCCTGCAGGCTGCAGCTGGGTCTGAGGACAGTGCCCCAGAAAGGGAACAAATAGATGGGCCCCAAGAGGTCTGCAAAATCTGGTGCAGAGAGGGGGACTGTGGCCTGCTCCAGTGACACAGGGAGGTTACAAGGTGCCTCAGCTCTCGTCTGGAAGCACCCCCATGGGCAGAAGGTCTGAGAACAGCAGCTCCCCAGGCTCGGATCAATGACCAGTAACAGCCGAAGTGAGAAGAAGGTTTGCTGGAGTGGAGAGGCGGGCTGTTGACTGGCTGGGAGTGGGCGAGGGGGAATGGCCATGAACAGCTGGCCAGGGCAAGGCAGAGGTGGCAGCTCTGGGGCTTTCAGGATGAGGCTTGGCATCTTTCTCTAAGCTCTGCTCCATCTCAGCCATGGGCTCTGGGCTGTGTGCAGCATCACAGGGCAAGGGCTTCTGGCCTGCAGGACACAGAGCTCAGTTTGGTAGCAGATGGCTCAGCTGGTCCCTCAGGGCCTCAGAATTGGTGATGCCCAGAGCCAGAGCCAAGCCCCATGGGTAGAGGGGCCCTATGGTGCTGTGTGGTGCTGAGCACAGGTCGGGGCTGGGGCTAAGAGTGCTGGATTCCCAAAGTGGGGTGTGCGCTGCCTAGGCCATGGGGCCGGATGCAATGAGGATGTTCGTGTCGTGTCGGACTGCTCCTACAGAAGCTGAACGTCCCTGCTGGCCTCTCCGTCACGTCCCCCGACAAGCGCGGCTGGTTCATCCACCCCTTGGGCAGCAGCCAGGCCTTCCCAATGTGGATGATGTTTGCCTCGGCCATTCCTGCACTTTTGGTCTTCATCCTCATTTTCATGGAGACGCAGATCACCACGTGAGTGCCACTGCCTGTGAGCTGCTGGTCATCGGAGCCAGCACCAGGGGTCTGTGCAGGGCACCAGTGGGGGTGGGGTCAGCCCAGGGTATTCAGGCTGTTGCTGGATCTGGACAGCAGGGCACCTGGCATGGAAAGAGGCAGGCAGGATTCCTTGAGTGCTGGTGAGAATGATACCTCTGCCCACTGGAGCCTCCTGCCTCTGTCTTCTCTGCTTCACAACTGCAGCATGGGTTCCCTGCTGTGCCCAGACAGGCCTGTGTGCACAGGACGCTGTCTCCATGTTCTGCCCCAGCCTAGCCCAGGAGAGGATGCCTCCCTGGGGTAGCTGATATGGTTGTGGTCCGGGGCAGAGGCATTTCCCACCCTGCCCAGCTCCTCATGTCTCCCTCACAGCTGCAGTGTAGTGCAGCCCACCAGCGCTGACTGCTCTCCCTCTGTTCCTGCCCCAGCCTGATCGTCAGCAAGAAGGAGCGGAAGCTGCTCAAAGGCTCTGGCTTCCACCTGGACCTGCTGCTAATTGGCACCATGGGCGGGCTCTGCGCTCTGTTCGGGCTGCCCTGGCTGACGGCAGCCACTGTGCGCTCCATCACCCATGTCAATGCCTTAACTGTCATGAGCAAGGCCATTGCGCCTGGGGAGAAGCCCAAGATCGAGGAGGTGAAGGAGCAGCGGGTCACGGGCGTACTCATTGCTACCCTTGTTGGTGAGGCTGAGCTGCGTGGCGTGGGGGTGGGCTAGCAAGAGATGTGGCTTGCACTGAGCCAAGGTGTGGGCAGGTGTACCCCTGCCCAGCTGCCTACAGCTGACGTCACTCCACTGTCCCCCCAGGCAGTGCCCTGTTCCCCTCCAGAGTACCTGTCAGGATTCCTGAGCCAGGACTACTCACAGCAGCCTGGAGCCAGCATCCCTCCACCTCCACAGCTGGGGCCCCTGCACCCATGTCCCTTCTGTCTCACTCTCTGCAGCTCCCCCAGCCAGTGCTCTGCCCCCATCTCGCCATAGCCCTCCCGTCTGCCCCAACACCCACACAAACACCATCCCTACCTGCTCCCCAGACAGTGGCTGTGCCTCACTCCCCCCACAGTCAGTGCCTTACTCCTCCCCTGCAGCCAGCCTCCCACCCCCCTGCACCCTACCCCCTACCTGCAGCAGACGGGTGCCTGAGGGCTGGGGTGTCAGGGGGCCCCGGTGTGTGCATGGTGAGCCCTGAGCACCGTCATTGCAGGCTTGTCCATCGTGATGGGTAACGTGCTGCGGCAGATCCCACTGGCCGTGCTCTTCGGGATCTTCCTCTACATGGGGGTCACATCTCTCACTGGCATCCAGCTCTACGAGCGGCTGCTCCTCATCTTTATGCCGTCTAAGCACCACCCTGATCACATCTACGTTGTCAAGGTGGGTGAGCAAGGCGGGTGGGAGCTGCAGCTGGGGGAGTGGATGACAGGTGGCGGGGATGTTTCTGTTGGGGGGTGCAGGCAAACACTGAATAGCCCTGGCTGTGGGTGCTGAATGACCAGTTCTCTGGAGCTGTGAGACCAGTGGGGCCCTGGGCAGTATGGGGACTGACCACAACAGGGAGACCCCTGCTCCAGGGGCTGGCATGTGGTGCATTGCTGCTGGTGGGTGGTGAGATGTGTGCGGGCTGGGTGGAAGAATGCTGTATTGCTGGGATGCTGCACCACTAGGCTGGCAGAGGCATGACCTGTTGCTAGGGTAGTATGTTGTGAGACTGTTGTATGGCACTCTCTGGGGGGGGGCTGGAAAGTTGTCAGGCTGGGTGGAGGCATGGTGGGTTGCTAGGATGGCTTGTTGCTAGGCTAGACCAGCATATAGCATGTTGCTAGGATGGCATATTGCTAGGGAGGTGCATGGCTAGGGCGATGTCATAGCGCGCTACTAAGATGGCACGGTGCTGGGCTGGGCCATGATGTGGCATGCTGCTGGGTTGGGCAATGGCTTAATGCATTGCTACGATGGTGCATTCCTAGGATCATGTGTTGATGGGCTGGCCCGTGGCAAGGTGTGTTGCTAGGAAGACATGTGGCTAGACTGAGCAATGGCGTGTTGCCTGGACGGTGCATTGCTTGACTGCATGGAGACACAATGCATTGCCAGAGTGGGCTGCGGTGTGGCGTGTTTCTGGGCTGGAACATTGCTAGGCTGGGCCGTGGCATAGTGTGTTGCTAGACTGGGCAAGGGAATGGCACATTGCTAGGGTGTCACGTTGCTAAGATGGGCCGTGGCATGGCATGTTGCTTGGGTGGCACACTGCTAGGATGGGCCATGGCATGGCATGTTGCTAGGGTGGTTCATTGCCAGGGCAGGCAAGATGTGGCTCTTTGCTAGGTTGGTCTTGTCTCCCCAGGTGAAGACCTGGAGGATGAACCTCTTCACCCTCATCCAACTGGCCTGCATTGTGCTGCTCTGGGTGGTGAAGTCGACTGTGGCCTCCTTGGCCTTCCCCTTCGTGCTGATCATGACAGTGCCCTTGCGACGCTTCGTGCTGCCCCGCTTCTTCCAGGATAGGGAGCTCAAAGCTGTAAGCTGCTCCCCCACCCAAGGTTTCCTCCCCAGTGCCACAGTGTCCAGGTTGCAGTGGTGTCCTGGAGGCAACTGCTCCTGGGTGCTGGCTGGACCCAGTGCAGCCCCCCAGAGCCATGGGAGACCCTGTCCCAGAGCTCAGCTGGAGAAGGAGAGATAGGTGAAAGGGGGCAAAGATGCTGCTGCTGTGGGGAGACCTGAAGTCAGGGGTGGGGGTCCTTGCTTCGTCTCTCTACAGTCAGGGCTGCCTGGTATGCAGATCCCTGGTCTTTCTCCTCTGTGGCAGAAGCCAAGACAGGCCAGCCTGCCTGCCAGCCTCCCACAGACTCCCACTGCTGAAGGCAGGTTTCTCCAGCCCCTGGTCACAGGTCACTGGTGCCTCTTTGCTGCAGGGAAGGGCCTGGATCAGGCTCTGGCAGGAAGGAGGAGTCTTGTGGCCTTCCCCAGTGGTGGCTGTCCTGTAACAGGAGGAGAGGCAGGGGCGGCCCCCAGCAGCAGGAGAGTTAGAAGCAGGAGGGAGGGAAGAGCTGGGACTAGTGGGAGCCAAAGAGGGTGGGAGCAACTTCAACCAGCTGGGCAAAGCTCGGGGGGGTGGAGGGGGCAGTGGTCCCAGGTCCCAGCTGCCTGGGGGCAGAGTCTGCTGGACAGTGGCACTGTATGGGGCTCAGCACCTGCTCAGGGAGCAGCCATGGCCCTTACTGCCAGTCCTTCTTGTCCCCAGCTGGACTCGGAGGACGCAGAGCCAAACTTCGATGAGGATGGCCGGGACGAGTACAACGAGCTGCACATGCCTGTGTGAGCGGCTGCTGTGGTGCCTCTGCCTGTGCTGGGCTCTCTTCTGGACCCAGGGCTGTCTGAACAGGCCTCAGACTCAGCAAGTCAAGCAGCTTCTGGTCTGCAGCAATGAACAGCTGTTCTATGGCCTCTGCGGGGCACGGCCCAGCTGATCCCATGACACCCATCACCTGCTCAGTGGAGGCACCGTCTCCCTCTTCCCGGAGCCAGCGGGGCCAGGAAGTGCCTCTCGCACCCAGATGCCCCGTGGGACCCTGCGCTCTCTTGGCCCTGAACTGGCCCCAGTCCTTGCCGGTGGCTGGGGGCTGCATTCAGTGCATGGGCTGGTTAAAGGAAGCCATGCCACTACCTCCCATTCACCTGCTTCAGATGCCAGCCCAGGACCCAGGCACTGTGGAGGGAGAGGCTGGCCAGGCCCCACCCTGGGAGGGGAGGGAAGTGTCTCCTGCAGTCACGGTGCCAGGCGAGTCTTGCCTGCGAAGAGCTGGCAGCCTCCTGGGGACTCTGAAGGCAGCCTCTTTGCTCAGCCTGACAGGTGCCCTGGTCCAGCACGCCCTGCCATGCCTTGTCCCCAGGTGTTTGTGCTCCCCATGGTCCTTTAGGCCTGGCTGCCCTGGCCCAGCTGTTGTTCCAAAAGCTGCCCTCCGGCCCTCTTGATGCAGTGGGGCCGGCCTCCAATCACGTGAGCAAACTAGAGAGTACAGCACAGCTCTCGGGTGGGCAGCAGGTCACCAGCTGCCACAAGGAGACTCCCCCTCACACTTCACCATGCCTGGGCAGCACTGGGTGACCCTGACCTCTTGGGTCTGTGCCCAGCCTGGTTTGCTCTGAGCCCCCAGTGCCTTTCTGCAGAACCGGGGGACTGTGGACCCTGGCCGGGGCTCTGGGGATGGGGGTACCCTGCATGCCTGTGCCATGAGAGCAGGCCCTTTCCCTGGGGTTGCACAGTGCTTCTGCTTTCCAGACCTGAAAACAGCTGGCAGCACCTCCAGCAAATCCCTCCCTCAGCCTGCCCCATGTGTCTGAGGTAAGGGGTTGTCTGTCCCCATCTGAAGTCACACTCATCCCTGGTAGCCAGGTGTGATGTTACAGCTAAGGTTTGTGATGTCAGAAGGGGGCAGAGCAGGTAGGCAGTGCCCTTGGGGGGGGGGTAGGGCTGAGGGGAGTGTCCCCCCACCACCCTTGCATTTTACGCCCCCATAGGCACCGGTCTCAACAGCCACCGACTGGGTTTGCTGAGGTGTTCAGGCCCCTCAGGACATGGAGGCCTCAGCCCCCTGACTGGATCACTGTGGATCCCTGACCCCTCCCTGCCTGGTGGGCAGTCTGGCCTGGATCCCCCCCCCAGTGATCAGGTCACTACGGACCTTCCTTCTGCTGCCCCCAGAGCTGGGTCACCCATTAGCGGTGCCTGGCAGCTGGGGGATGAGCAATAACCACCAGGAACCTGGTCTTCAGGCCTGCAGTGTGAGCCCTGGGCAGCCACATCTCTGTGCAGGGAAGCCATGGGGGTGTCTTGCTGTCCAGGCCTGGTTCCTGGCATGGGTGGCTAGGGCCCCTGGCTCTCTGGCAGGACCAGGCTGTAGCTGAAGAGATGATCTGTGATGTGCTCTCAGCATGTGGCTGGGGGCTAACCCTGGCAGGCAGAAGGCCCAAGGTCATGGGCTCCTGCTCTTTCTGGGGACAGGAGGGGATGGTGCTCTTGCAGGGTAGGTGCCAGCCTGGGATCCCTGTCTATAGCACTGCTTGGCCCTGGGACCCTAGCCTGCCCCTGGCCCTGCCCCATTCCTATCCATCATTGGGCACAGATCCTTCCTTACCGCCTAGGGCACTTGCTAGGCTTTGGAGTCACATGTTGCACCCACAGAGCCTCAGAAATACCCACTCAAAGAGAGAAACCCCTTTGGTGCCCACTGCCCTGGCTCAGCACCTGGCCCCCACAGCCCTGCCACGCCCATGGATGCCCTTGTAGGTGGGAAACTGGTGTCTTCTGTGTGTCTGTGGCTGCGTGTGTCCTGTCCTCCTTGTGTAGTGTAGGAGGCCTGTTGTTGCTGTGTCCCCAGCAGCCTGGCTGTGTGTGGTGACTTCTGACTGTAGTGAAAACAACTGCACTAATAAAGCCTTTGCAGGAACACAACACAGGCCTCTGCATCCCTGGCATGTGCTTGAGCCCCTGGGCAGGGGCTGCAGGTGGCCAGTCTTCCATCTCAGAGATTGGGGGGGCCTGACCATATGCACCTTCCCTAGAGCCCACCCTTCCTCTGGCCCACGATCACCCTCCACTGCCACCACCCTGCTTGGAGCCCCTGTGGCTACCGGGACCCGCATAACTGCAGCATGTGCTGGACTCTGGTAAGTAGCCTGCTCCCAGCCCAGGGCTCTGAGCAGGGCACTCGGGCCCTGGATTCTACTCCAGCTCTCCTACGTGGCTTCGGAGGAGTCACTCCCCTGGCGAGCAGACCCCTCCCCACTGCTTTTTTGGCTTGGCCTGCTGCTTGTAAAGCAGCAGAGACCCTTGATGGGGTGAGGGGCAGAATGAAGCTGCCATGAGAAGACAGAGGCTTGTTCACTGGTAGCTGTGCCGCAGAGGTGCACGGCACAGATGCATGCACGTGCCCTTTCAACAAACCACGTGTGCACACGCCCAGTACGCACATTACTGCAGATGGTGAAGTAGAGTCTGGCCCCTGCCATCACTGTCCCTGCCAGCTTCCATGGGCAAGATAGCCTCTGCTCCCTGGCATGGCATGTGCCGTGGAGCTGTGAGCTGAGCCAGGCAAGGACACGGAGTCTGTCATCTTTGCTGAGAGGAGAGGCTCTGGGCCAGCCTCCTCCCACCCCAGCAGCACTCTCTCCAACTCCCGGCAGCGCTGCTGCACCTAGGGAAGAGACAGCATCGTAAGTGCCCAGGCTCTGCCACCTGTAGCCTGATGGGGCCCTGGAGGACAGGCACTGCGCGGAGCCCGCTCTTTGGCTCCTTTGAGAAACAGCACCCTCCCTTTCCCTACTACATGCCCCTTTCTCCTGCTCCCTCCCACTTGCCTCAGTGGCTGAGCCCATTCCTGCTGGGACTGAACTCTAGCGGGTCCTGGCTACAGGGCCTTGCTCTTCCGCTCAAGGTCAGCCCAGGGCTACACAGGATCAGGAGGGGATTTTTATCGCAATGGTTGGATTGGTATGGAGTGGGGCATTTCACCTTCCTGTGTAGCAGGGGGCACAGCCTCTGGGATCTCTCCAGTGCATTTTATCAACCCTTTGCCACAGTGGGGCATGGACAGCCCTTGTTCCCTGGCTTTACTTGCGGCAGGTTAAAGGCACCTGCTTTTGGTGTCTTTGGGCAATAGGTATTGCAGTTGTGTAACAGGGTTTAGGAATAGGTTAGACCAGAGCTTCTCTGGAATGGTTTAGATGGGGCTGATCCCCTGGAGCAGGTGTTGCACAAGATGATGTCTGGAGAGCCCAGGTACTCTGTGATCCCAGGATCCATTCCTTAGTACTGGAAGGGCTCCAACATGCTTTCTTCCCATCCCTTGCTGTCACTGGTCTCATGATCTACTGCACTGGATACCAGTGTGTCCTGAAGGCCCTACAAGACCCCGTGCACTCCTGCCACATACCACTGCATTCACAGGCTCATGTGAGTTCACACACATGCACACACCTGCACATGCAAAGGGGCATGCTGTAAAGCTTGCGTGCCCACAGCCTCCCTGCAGGCTAACCCTGGCCCTGCCCCAGCCATTCACCATTCAGATCCTCGGCCAGTGCTAGCAGCTGAGCCTCTTACCGCATCAATATGCCGGAGGAGGGCTGGCCTGACCGCCAGCTCCAGCACCCAGTCACTCTGTACAATGCTCTTGCGGTACTCCTCCAGCTCCAGGTGCCTCCCCAAGTCTGCCAGCTCTCTCAGGATTGCCTGGCCTGGGCTGCTGAGCTCCGGCACACATTCAGCCATGTCCTCCTCACCCTGCCCCAGGCCCTGTTGGACACTGTCCAGCTCCCTCCTCTTGTCCTGCTGCTGCTGGTGCAGGTGGGAAATGCTCTGGGTGATGCTCCAGACCCATGCTTCCAGTGCTCCTGCGCGCTCTGCTCGCCTGAGCAGGGACATCAGCTCCTCCTGGCTCTCTTGCAGCTGGGCTCTCACCAGGCCAGCGCTGCCTGCCCCACTGCCTCCATTGCCACTGCTGCTGCTGTTTGCTCTGGGTTGTGAGCAGCCTCCCAAGAAGCTGTTAGAAAGGCTTAGGGGCCTGAAGGACCCGTTCCTCAAGTGCTCAGAGGTGCCAGGAGCCAGGTCACCCCTGCACCACCCCCTTCCCCTGCCCAGCCTTGAGGGCAGCTGGAGGGAGCTGTACCTGGTTCTGTGGAGAGCAATCCACTGCTGGGCAAGCTCTGCGGTGGCCAAGCTTTTGTGAAAGATGTTGGGGACCAGCTTCAGGACCTTCCTGAAGGGACAGGCATGGGCAAAGCCCCATAGATCCTGCAGGCTCTGGGGGCTCAGCAGCTGGTCATCAATCATCCCGCCCTGCAGCAGCAGGGCCCACTTCCTCCTGATGGCAAAGAGCTGCCTGGCGATGTCTGCGATGGACTCTGCGACACAGGGCTGCTGCTCCTTCCTGTGCCCAGAACCAGAGGGGCAGGGGGAGCCCACAGGCAACCCAAGCTCTGACCTGCCCCCCGGCTCCTCATTAACATACAGGTTCTCACACAAGGGGAACACCACCTTGGCATCAAATGTGTCTTTTAAAGAATTTAAATACCCCAAGTAAGAGCTAAGCCAGGAGACATAGACAGGGATGCTGCAGTCCCTGTCGCCCGCTGGAGGCTTTGCTGCCTCTTGGCCTGTCCAGTCCTTGCACGCCACGTGCTTTCTCAGCTGCTCTATGCTCTCCACCTCACCTGGCTGGCTCTCTGGGAATAGCAGCAGCAGCACCTTGTAAAGGGCATGCAGGTCAAAGCCCTCCTGGCAGCTCCGCACCTGCTCCTTGAAGGCACAGATCTCAGCTTGGAGGGCAGAGTAGAAGGTTTCCATGGGCAGCCCGTGTGACCTGAGGCGGTGGACAAGAGTTGGAGAGTTGATGTGAGAGGTGCACATCATCCTGGGCCTTAGAGCCAACAGCGGGTCAGGGCATAGGCAGCGAGCAGTGGGAAAGTGGGGAAAGAGCAAGGCCTGCTGGAGAAAGCAGAAACTACAGCATTGCTGCTTCCCAAAGACTGCCCTGCACGGGGGCAGCGAGAGTAGAAACGCACCAAGGCACGATGGACCAAGGGAAGGCGTCAGCTCCTGCCACCCTTCTGCCTTGCAACAGGCAGTACCGGGCAGGCCAGGCCAGCCCAGCCTGGCCTCTGCCATCTGGGGGCTCTGTCAGACCCCTGGCTGTGAGCATGACTGGCTTTGTTCCCCTTCCCCACCTCTGCCACCTCCTCTGTCTGTCCAGCGCCTGGGAGCGCTCTGTGCAGGGCCTGCCCAGCGCCAGGCACATGCGAGTCCCAGCCTGGCAGGGAAGGGTCACAGGACCTGGGGTCTCAGTCCTATGAGTGCGAGAGAACTGGTTTCCTAGGGCTGTGGGCCAATCCAGGCTGGAGTAAGCTCAGCCCCAGGGACTTCCTACAGCCTCCCTGAAATTCAGCACTACTCTTAGATAAAGATGCAAGGGGTCAGTAGCATTATACAAAGCAGAGCCTTGATAAGGACCGGTTTCTTTTGATCTTTAAGCTCAAACTCATTTGTTGCTGCCGCTAAATAATCAGCTTTCAGAGTGCTGCAGGGATTTGTCCTGAGAGTGCAGAACTGTGCTGCAGAAACAGTGGGGTAAGCTGGGGGCTTTAGCAGCTCCTTAAGGGGCAGCAGGGTCTTGAGGCACAGGAGGCAGTTTGAGACAGGGGGATAACTGCATCGACTGGATATTTCTCCTGGCATGCACTGGTTGTCGACTCTGACAGAATGACAGCCCTTTGCTCCAGCTAGCAGATTACTGAGGGGAAGAGATCAGGTCACTTCTCCCACCATTGTGCTCCTGGTTCTGGCTGCAGACTACAGCAGTGAGGCTCAGGTCACACCTTGGAGCTGTCTTTGGGAAGGTAAAGACTAGCGGTGCTTTTGTTCTAATTGGATGCGTAGGAGCTTGAGCACAGCTCTGGAGTCAGGGGAAATGCTGCCAGACAGAGCCCTGGCTGCACAAAGGGTCTCAGGTGGCTGTGCAGGGAGTGGGGGGGGGGGGCCCCAGGGAACAGTGCAGGGTGCTGTTGGGTCTGGTGTGGCTGTTCATCCTCTCCACTGAGCTGGGGAGGGAAGCAGGCTGTGCTTCCTACAGGCTCCCAGGTGCCACTAAACTGGGAGCAGTCACAAGTGGCAGTGAACACACCGGCAAAGGGAACTGGAGGTAGAATTTGGGGTGGAAAGGGGCTCAGTACTGGCTGTACGGCAGCACCTTGCTACCAGGGTCCTGGGTGCCAGGACAGGGCATAGACTGAGTTAAACAGTCCAAAGCCCAGTTCTCAGGGTGCAGAGAAGGCTGAGCCCAAGCAGGGTGTGCCGGAAGGAGCTGGATCTAGCTGTGCAACAAGAGGTACCTACAGGGTCAGCCATCCTGGCCCAAACATGCACCTACCCTCATTTAACAGAGCCTGTAGGTGAAGGTGCTGATGAAGAGGGGCAGGTCTGGGTTCCCCAGCATGGTCCACAGGGGACTCTGGGGACAGCCAAGTGCACACCTAGGGAGCAAGGGGGTTGGCTCTCCCAAGCCATTGTGGGGTGTGATAACAGCCTGCACGTCTTGGGCAGGTGGGAGTGTCTCTCCCTTCCAAGTGGGGGGAGCTGAGACCAATACCATGACACCTCTTGAACACTGGTCTGTAGCACGGGCTACTCCTGCCTGCCTCATGGTGCTGCTGATGCCAAGGTGCCCCAGAGACAAGCAGGTGGATAGGCTGGTGACTGTATCAGTACACCAGTCAGTGCACACGTCAGGGCAGAGGCAGAAAAGGATCTCGGAGTCATCACTGACTCCGAGATGAACATGGGCCGGCAGTGTGGGGACGTGGTCAGGAAGACCAACCGCACCTTGTCATGCATCCACAGATGCATCTCAGGCCGGTCCAAGGAGGTGATCCTCCCCCTCTATGCGGCACTGGTCAGGCC
>NW_017728949.1:51622279-51625807 GCF_001723895.1 Crocodylus porosus | reverse complement strand
CCAGCAGGCACTGGGGGAGTCCCTGTTCCCCTGAGCACTGCCAGGAGTGACCAGGAATAACAGTCACAAGCTGGCAGAGGGGAGATTCAGACTAGACATCAGGAAGCGCGACTTCACGGTCAGGGCGGCTAGGGTCTGGGACCAACTTCCAAGAGAAGTGGTGCAGGCTCCTACCCTGGGGGCTTTTAAGGCAAGGCTTGACAATTACTTTGCTGGTGTTGTTGGACCCCAGTACTCTTTCCTGCCATGGCAGGGGGTCAGACTCAATGATCTGCTCAGGTCCCTTCCAACCCTACTAACTATGAAACTATGAAACTATAATTACTTTGCTTGCCCTGTCTGGTTCCCTCCCTGTCTGGCTCCCTTCCTTCCCTGCAAGTGTGGGGACTTACCTGCTCCAGGAGAGGGGGTTGCCTGCAGAGAGGAGAGCGTCCTGGATCGGGTGCCTTGCACTGAGCCCTTTGCCTGGTGCTGTGGAGGGGCAGGATACGCACTCTGCTGGCAGAGCACAAACCTCCCTCTCCATGGTAACAAGTTCATACACAAGCCACCACACACACATGCATGCATGCACCTCGGTCAGCAGCAGCCCTGAAGTTCATCACTGCCAGGCCTGTCCCATGCTGAGTGCTACAGAGAGGGGGCAGGAGCACTGGCTGGGTGCTTCTGGCCTCCACCTCCCCAAGGAAGGCTGTGAAATTGGTCCCAGTCCAGTGCTTTGTAGCTTTCTAGGATTGCTTACAGGGTAATGATAATTGCTTTGATGGTAACAAACCCACCAGATGGTGGCATTCACCAAAGCTGAGGCCCAGCCTGCAGCTGGCTTAAACATTGCTCCCCCAACAAGCCTGCCGTATTTTCCATCCCATTTGCCCAAGGCTGGCCCCTGGAATAGCTGCATAAGAAGCTTAAATGAATCCTGAGCTGTTTTGAGGCTTGAGAGTAAAATGACCCTTCTGTGCCAGTGAGCTGGGAGCTGGAAATCTGGCCCAAGTGGTGCCCCTGGCCAAGGCTGCTTCCTCTGCTGGGATAGGGTCAAGGTTGTGAGTGTCTGAAAGTGGAGCACTGAGCTAGGGCTCAGAGAGAGCCAGAGGTTAGAGGGTCTTGTCCCTCTGCTCAGGCTCAGCCTGATCGCTGCACTGGGGTCAGGAAGGAATCTTACCTTGTGGTCAGATAGGGATGGACTCTGTGGGCAAGGGAGTGGGGGTGGGTTGCCTTCCTCTGCAGCAGGGGGCATGGCCCTCTTCCTTGGATCTTTGAAGGCAAGGTTCTTTGAGTGAATATGATATCTTTTATCTAATAAAAGATACCATATTCACCCAAAAAACCTTGTCTGCCTATGTCTTGAGACCAGCATGGCTACAACCTACACCCTTGGATCTTTGAATGCATTTTCACACCACTTGCAGTGGCAAGGCACTGGCCATCCTCATTCCCCAGCTTCTCCTGCGACAGGGCCAGAGTCTGTCCACGTCTTTTGGGCAATGAGCCCTGTAGTAGTGCCTAGGGCTGTTGTGTAGGAATAGCTTAGGCAAGGACATGTCTGGGATGGTTTGAATGGGGCTGCTTCTGCCCTGAGCAGGAGTTGGACTAGGTGTGAGCTCTGGAGGGGCTGCTCTAGGATGCTATTGACAGCTGAGGTTCCCGGCAGTCACTCAGTTGGGAGTCACAGATTCACAGAAGTTTAGGGATGGAAGGGATCTCGTGAGTTCATCGGGTCCAGGCCCCCCTGCTCTGGGCAGGAAAGACTGCTGGGGTCAAATAACCCCAGCAAGGTGTGCATCCCATCCAGGGTAGGTGCCTGCACCACCCTGCTGGGAGTCTATTCCAGAATCTGTTCACAGACCATGAAGAAGTTTTTCCCTATATCCAGTCTGAAACCTTCTTCTAGGAGTTTATGACTGTTCCTCTTGATTTTTTCCTGGGGCGCTTTGGTGAATAGTTGTTTGCCTAGCCCCTGATGCTCTCCCCTGATATATTTGTAAGCTGCCACCAAACCCTTCCAACATGAATGCTGCGTACGTCTGGAGGCTGGGGGGGGCAGGGTGAGCTGCTGCAGGTGATGGCGGCACTGTTGGCGGTGAGAACATGGCAGCGGCAAACAGGGAGCTCCCGCAGGCGACCACAGTGCTGTCAGCGGCGGGGAGGGGAGGTGGTGAATGCTGACCGGAGGTTGGTGACCACCCGCCAATGCCGCTGGTAGCATCAGTGGTGACGGGGGGGGCAAGCAACAATTGCCTGCAGGCGTCGCTGGCAATGTCGGCGCCGCCTTTTCACAGGGGGTGCACCACTATGCTCAGGGGGTGCACATGCACCCTGTACGCGTCGCCAGTGCCCCCCCAAAGTCTTCTCTTTTCTAGGCTGAACAGTCCCATATCTGTCGGCCTTTCCTTGTATGGCTTGCTGTTCAGGTCTCTAATCATACAAGTGGCTCTTCTCTGGAATTACCTCCTTGGTTCGAGGTCTGTCCTGGGGGAACCTAGGCCATGCCCCTTCTCTGTGGCCTGGTCTATCCAAACTCCCCCTCTCCAGGGGTCTGCCCATTGCTCCACCTCTCCCAGCCCCCTTGTGGGACCTTCAGGTGGCTGCTGCTGGTTCTGGCACCAGTCACAGGCTTTGCTCTGTGCTGCATTAAGCAATGTGGTGCTTAGTGCTGTGAGTTGCCTAGAGCCCACTGCTCTAGCACTCCCACCACTGGGGTTGGACAGCTAGTAGCAATGGCTAGTGACCTCAGGCAGAAGCAGGGTAGAGTTGTACCTTATAAACTAACTAAATGAGAGATACAGAAGCTTTTGTAAGCAGCAGCTTATCTCATCAGATGCTAATAAGTCATCTCAGGCAAGGAGCCCTTGCGTAGACAGGCAGCTGCACAGTGGAGCAGGCAACTAAACATAAGTCTCCATGTAGCTGTGTAGGGTGAATTCTCTGATGCTTATGAAGGCTGTGGAGGGAAGGGGACATGTGAGCTGCATATTCAGACCCACCATGCTTTCAGATTCGTGTTATTTGTGCCCTTCTCCTCCAGGGAGCAGCAGCGAGTTGGCTTTGGGCATCAGGCAGGAGCTGCCTGTGTCCTTGCTGGTAAGGGCTGTGCAGTCAGGGGTTCACTGTGCGGTGGTTCAGTTCCTGCACAGCTGGGGCTTAGCATGTCTGCACGTGGCTTCCCTCCCCTGGGGCTCTGGGCTTGTGGGGAGGTGGGCAGGGCCTGATCCTGCCTTCATTGGAGCCCAAGGAAAATTGAAACTGGCGCACAAGTACGAGAGCAGTGAGGATGATTGGGTAATGGAAATGGAGCAGCTCCAGGAGATGCCATGAATTCCCCATCCCTCTGAGCACATCTCTACTGAAAGGCTCCGTCTTGACCGTGTTACTAGCCTTGACAGCATCACTTGCACCTAAGAATCAAATAACTCCTCCTCCTGCTGTGGGAGAAATTCAGCTATCCCCAGTGGTGATGCGTAAGGGGTGCACGTGCACCCCCTGAGAGCGCTGGTGCACCCCCTGACAGCCAGTGTTCCTCTGCTGAGG
>NW_017728949.1:51612986-51622179 GCF_001723895.1 Crocodylus porosus | reverse complement strand
TCCCTGCCTGGATGCTGGGGGGGGGGCAAGTGCTCAGGGCTCCCCCTCCCCCGGCTCAGGAGGCACCAGTCATTATTTCTGTGGCCTGCAGGAACCCAGGTTTGGGTGACTGAAGTGTCCCCTTCTGCTCTCAAAATCCATTGATCTCTAACTTCATTGGAGGCAGGAGCAGACCCAGAATGAGAGTGTGGAATATTTGGGCCTCTCTGGTGCATACCAAAGAGCGCGGTCAGGATGGGATTTGCGAAAGACTGGGAGGAAGCAGGGAGCAGAACTCCTAAGGCAGGAACTACGACCCATTCTCTTCCCCCAGGGGAACTCCAGCCAAATGCAGCAGACATGTCCTGCTGCTCTTGGCAGCCCTGTCCTGGAAGAGGCTGGCTGGAAGTACCAATGGGGACTGGAGGTATCTCACACTGGAAGGGAGAGGCTGTTGCAGTGATGCTGTGTGGATAAAGAGGATACAGGTGTGGGTGCCAAGAACAGGCACAAAAGAAGGAGAAACAGGTCCTGGGCCTTTTAGTAGGGCTCTCCAGGTTAGCACATGCGTGGCTGGAGCTGCCAGTGAGTGGGTGTAATGGGAACCCACGATCGCACCTTGGAGGCAGGAGTCAGGGGGGATCAGCCTGGTTGCTAATGATCTGGAGGGGAGTGAGGCACTTACAAAGGATGCCTCACTGGGGAACGGCCTGTGGCAGTGAGACAGGGATTTTGCTTGAAGTGTGGAAACCGAGTAGCAGGGCGGCTCTGGGCTCCGTGCCCTGAGCAGCGTGGCTCATGGGGCAGCCCTGCCTGGCGTGCTGCTGGAACCGGCAGCACAACCAGCTGCGTGCGGTGGCAGTAGCTATTTTTTGCACATGGCCCCCCACCCCAAAGGCAGGGCCTAGCATTGCTGCCCTGGCCACCCTGCCATTACGCTACTATGTGGAAACATTACTGGAAGCAACTCCTTTTCTGTAGTCCTCAGGAAGAGGAAATGCACAGAGTATGCCCTGGCCTATCACTGTCTGACCATTCTCCGTGGTGATGATTTAACACCCTGCAACATCATACTAGCAAAGGCACAAAGAAGGCAGAACTGCTCTGGGATTCCTTTACTTCAGTTTTCACCAAAAGGAGTAACCAGCCAACTAATGGAAGTAATACAAACGAAGAGGAAGGTCTGCCGATGATGGTAAATAGAGTATATTAGAGACCTTTTGGCAAACTTGAATGAATTTAAGTCATCAGGATCTGACAAAATTAATCCCAGAGTGCTGGAGAAATGTAATGAAGAAACATTTGAGGCATTGGCAATTGCATTTGCAAAGTCATAGATGATAGATGAGATTCTAGAGGACACAGAAGGGCTAACACAGCACCAGTCTTTGCAAAGGGGAAAAAAGAGGATCTGCAGAAATAAAGGCACGGAAGGTTCACACAACATTAATACGTGGGAAAGTTACTAGAGAAAAGTAAAATGGCCCATGTGAAACACCTGGAGAAGGAAGTGGCGATCACTGGCAGCCAACATGGGTTTTTAAAGAACGGATAATGTCAAACCAACTTGATACTAGTGACTCTTTGGTAGAGTCACTAGTTGTATGGATGAGGGGAATACAGTAGAAATAATACACCTGAACTTTAGTAAAGCTTTTGCTACAGTGCCACGTGACATTCTCACTAGTAAACTAGAGAAAAGTGGACTAGATAGAATTACTGTCAGATGGATATGTCGTTGACTGAGTAACCACAAGCAGAGAGAACTGTAAATGGACTGATGTCTGAATGGCAGGAGATTTCAAGTGAGTCTCACCCAACGGTTCTATTAATTACTTGAATGCTGGGGTAGAGGGATTACTGGTTACACTTGTGGATGACAAAACTGGAAGCAGTTGTAACCGCTCTGGTGGACAGGATTAGAATTCAGAAGGTTAAATTATGCCAATGGGATCTAGCCTTCTTGGCAGGTGCATGACAAATTAGCCTGGCAAGGCTCTTTGAGTGATATCTTTGAGTTCTTTGTGTAATATATTTTATTAGACTAACTGAGTAGTTGGAAAAAAAGTTTTAGTCACCCTTCTTCACTGTGCCCAAAAGCTTGCCGAAAACTTTTTTCCCAACTACCCGGTTGGTCTAATAAAAGATATCACTCAAAGACCCTTGCCTGCCTATGTTCTTAGACCAACACAGCTACAACCAAAAACCCAACAAATTAGCCTTGCACCCTCTGAGTGCCACTCCAGTTCCCTTTCCTTTCTCCAATCTGCTGCTTTGCTTTTTGCTTCCTGCCTTGTGCTCCCTGCCTGATCTGTTGCTCTGCTTTCTGCTCCCTACCCTTCTGCCCTTGTGCTGCCTGTCCCCCTGCCCAATCTGCCATATGCTGCACACAGAGGCTGCTCATGCCACTTGTGCCCATGCCACAGGTTGGCCACCCCAAATTAGACAACTAGGGAGTAGAAAACAAAATGAAAGCCAACAGAGACAAATGTAAGGTGCCACACCTAGAGAAGAAAACTCAAATATATGGATGCAACAGAAGGGATGATGAGCTAGGCCATAGCACTGCTGAGAAGGACCTGGAGATTATGGTAGATCACACATTCAACATGTGCCAGCAATATGATACTGTCATCAACACCTCCCAGCTCCCCATTCAGTTTTGGGTGGCACTAAGAGATGCACTGTGTGTGAGGCAATGGTCCTGCTTTGCTAGGGGCTGCTGAGGATTGAGCCAGAGAACTGTGTCTAGTCCCGGTACCACATTTTACTAAGGATGTAGAAAAACAAGATAATCCAGAAGTGAGTGACAAAGATGACATGGGTTGGAATGCAGCTGTATCAGGAAAAGTTAAGACAGTGTTTAGTTTGGAAAAAAAAAAGGTGAAGATTATGAGATCTGATAACTGCTTTCAAATATTTGAAAGACTGCCATAAAGAGGGAGAACAACTCTTTGCCACAGAGGGCAGGACACAAAGCAGTAGGTTTACACTTTGGCAGGCAGATTTAGATTAAGTCTCAGGAACACCTTTGTGCCTGTAGGAATAGCAATGCAATGGAGCATGCTACCTGGGGAAGTGATGGAACCTCCTTCATTGCAGGTTTTGGAGGGGATGCTGGACAAGTGTTTGTATGTGATTGTTCCCATGCAGCTGCATCCTGCATCCATGAATGGGTTGGACTCAGTGGTCCTTGAGGCTCCTTTCAGCCTTTGGAGCCTATGACCTCTGTTTGCAGAGAGCTGCTTCTTGCAGGTAGAACCAGCCTGGCTCTAAAAACTGCTCAACCCAGCAGCTGACTGGCACGTTCCCTCGGGATCAGACACTGCAGCTATGGCACCAGTGGAAAAAAACCCAGAGGGGCAGATCTAATTGCCTGTGCAGCAGCTAAGAGCTGTTACACCAAGGGTAGTTTTTGGTGGGGTGGGGGAATGAGGGAGAAGGCAGGGCAGGAAAGCAGATGGAGGGGCTGCCTGGTTCACTTCATCCCAGACACTGGTCCTGTAATTAGGTTAGCCACAGCCTTGCACAGCTCAGTGCTCTTATTCCAGGAACCTTGAACCCACAGAGGGGACCATGCTCTGAATGGCCAGTTGTGAAATCAGCATCTCAGTGTGTTCTGGCCGCAAGCAACCCCATATACCACATGTGGAGGCTGGGAGGAAATCGTGGCAGGAAACCACAACTACAAGGCAAGTTTGAAAACTGGAAGTAGGTGCTGGGACCCCTGGTGATGGGGGCAGTGTACAAGATGAGGCCAAGATACACAGCCCTGGGGAACAGGCTCAGAGCCCTGCCAAGGAGAGGGAGAAGCCTGTGAGGAGCTTCCAGGCAGGCTAAGATGTGGTCAGAGGGAGGCTGTGATCAATGTTAACCCCAGCAAGAGAAAGAAATGGTTGCAGTTGCCCCTGGAGAGGAATCCTGTGAAGATGCAAAAGTAGGACACAAGAGCATTTCCAGCCCCGGCTGCGAGGTGTGAGAGTAGAAACAGCAACACACCACTGCATGCTCTGTGCATCCTTCCTCTACAGCCATGCTTGGGTCTGGCCAGGAAAGCAGAAACAGTGCTGGCATCCAGTACCTCTGATGTGGGACTGGGGGGAAGTTGCAGGCAGACAACGCATTTATGGTGTGACTGGAGGAAGAATGCTTTTTCCAGTATAGTCACATCAGCTCGCTGAAGAGACTGCAAATGCAGTCCCTTGTTGGGTTGTGCTGCCCTGGTGTGAAGGGGGCTTACTCCAGCTTAGCTCTGTTCAATAAGAATGTGGCCTGGCCAGCACCCAGAATCTGTGGGAGATGTGCGGGTGCTGGGCACAGTCAGTGTCAGGGCAACCCCCCAGCAGCCTTCTCTTGGCCTGGGCAGTGGCATGCTCTGTGAGGCAGGGCCCTGCTCTCTCGCTGCCCCTGGGAGCAGGTGCATTATCCTGTGGAAGTCTCTCCGAGCTGCCCTCATCTCATTCCTCTGGAGTGAGAACACATCTGCTGTGAACCTGATCCTGTCCCTGAGGAGTCACTGCTCATTCCTCCAACTGAGCGCATTCCTCCTTGGAGCAGCCCATGTGCTCAAGCGGCAGCAGCTCCAGCGCAGCATTGATCACAGTTGTGACTGTTGCAGAGAAAGGGAAGCCGCTTGTTAGATGTAGGGTTGGTGCAGGCAGTGGTAGAGGAAGCGGTGAGGAGCCGGGGAGGGGCAAAGAGGGCCTGAGGCCCTAACTGGGAAAGGGGAAAATGACCTGCATTTAAGGCAGAGGTCACTGGTCCTTTCACAGCATCTGATGAAGTGAGCTTCAGCACATGAAAGTTTGTCACACATACACACACACACTTTGGTTAGTCTATAACAGGGGCAGGCGGTTATTTCGGGTGGAGAGCCGCTTACTGAGTTTTGGCAAGCCATCAAGGGCTGCATGACAGGCAGCCAGGGGCGGATAAATATTAATTTTCTAAATGTTTTAGGGGCCCTGTGGGCCAGATAGAATGGCTTGGTGGGCTGCATCTGGCCCACAGGCTGCATTTGGCCCACCCCTGGTCTATAAGGTGCAAATCTACCCTGCCTTCTATGCAACTTCAACCTAGCACTGCCACCTAGTCTCTAGAAAGTCCAGGGGAAAGTGGGTGTGATGGAAAGCCCCAGTAGACTCGGTGGCAGCATCTGTTGACTGCTCAGTATATTCATTTGTTCATTAAACATATTTGGCACCATCTGCAACATCCTAGAAGACAGGGGTAGGAATGTGGGGCTGGTGAGACCCACAGTTCTGGCCAGTGGCCTCTGGCATGAGAAATGAGCCAGTGAGACAGGACTGTCTGCTGGGGATGGGAGATGAGCACTCCTGTGTCATGGAGGGAGGGAGTCAAGGAGCACAGCCTTTCACCTCGGGAGAAGGGAAAGAGAGGCACTGTGGCTGGAATGGTCCGTATGACCCAAGCACTGAGCTGGACTGGACCCCAGCAAAGGAGGGCAGGGCAGGTGCTATCCCCATGGGTAAGACAGGGTGGCTTCTGCAGCTGGACTTTGTGCCTGAAGTCAGGACAGTCTATACTGTGTCCCAGTGATGCAGGTGAAGATGTGGCTGAAATCACCTGGTGCAGAGCTTGTGTGACTGAGAGGTGGTCTCTGTCCGTGTACATGTCCTCTGCCTTGCTGTCTGTGGGGGCATGTGTAATTTGCTGTGTGTCCAGGGCTGGGCCTGTCTCTGGGAGCAGCGATTCTACCAGGTGCTGGGTGCTGAGCTGTGCCTGTGTGCGCTGCGTGGCTTTGCGCCTGGCCAGAAGGGACATCCCTGCCGGTGGACCTGCTGCATGGGTTACAGCCCCTTCCCAGGAAGTCTCATTGCCCTTCAGAGAGGTACCCCTGGCTACTCTCTGTGCAGACTGAGAGCTGTCTCCAGGCAGGGATCTTACCCAGTGAGCAGGCAGTGAGGCCTAGCCAGATCCACGCTGCAGCAGCAGAGATGTGATGCAGAAGCACTAATCTCCTCCTCTCCTGTCTTTAATGTCTCCCAGTGCCCCAGGCTGTGTAATGCATCCTCCCCTCCCCCACCAGAGCCTCACCCCAGTGAGATCATCCCAGGATTAGAGGGCAATTTCACTTCTGAGAGGCAGGAAATAGGAGCCCTCTCTGCCCTTTGAAGTGCTGATCAGGTCAGTGACCAGGGACTGCCTGGCTTCTTTCATGCAGACCGCAGGCTCCTGTCTGGAGGAGGCTTCCCACATCTCTGCTGCTCTTGGCACCATTGATCAATTGTTATTGCTACTGGTGCAAAACGTGGCAAACTTTATAACTAGCAGCACTTCCCAGCATGGCCTAGAACCTGGCATGTGGGTGCAGGGGGGTTGCATGAGCTCCCTGTGCTGCTCTGTCCATGCCCCTCAGTCCTGGCTCGCAGCCTGCCCAGATGCCCTCCTAGAAGCAGGCGAGGCAGGAGGGCAGGATGGGATGTGGAGCATGGAGCCTCCTCCTAGACTGCAGGAGATCCTGCCTGGCAGACGCTGCCCTGCCCCATGGGAGTGCTCACTGGCCTGCATCCTTCTGGGCTGCGTGCCAGACTCGTGGTGGAGGAAACTGGGATTGTCTCCTCTCCAGGCAGAGCTCGTGCCTTGCCGATGGCTCACCCGTGAGTTTTGCACAGACATTTCCAGCGTGAGAAAGCTGCGCAGCAGGAAACTGACTCACGCTGCCTCTCCCTGCTGGCTGCGGGTGGATTCCAGCCTGGAGCTAGGAAGATCCCAGTCATTCCTTGCAGACATGGGAGCTGGCCTACTAGCCTCCAGTGTGTTGGCATGGTATGCGGCCCGGGGTGGTGGCAGCACGCACCAGGCAGATTGCATTTATCATGCAGCTTGGGGTCACCTGCATGCTGAGCATGCATCCTTCCATGCTCACGTCTTGCACTCCGGGGCTCAGGGCAGGCAGTTACCATTTGGTTCTACACACCCTTGCGACGACCCTAGGTTGCAGATACAGTCGGACCTGGACAGGCTGGAGAGTTGGGCGGACTGGAACCAGATGGAGTTCAATACTCAGAAGCGTAAGGTGCTCCACCTGGGGGCAAACAATTCCCACCATACCTACAGGCTTGGTGGCACCAATTTGACTTGCACCACGGCCGAAAGGGACCTAGGGGTAGCGATCGACCATCGCATGACCATGAGCTGGCAGTGCAATGCTGTAGTCAGCAGGGCAAACAACACGCTGGCATGCATCAACCGTTATATCTCATGCAAAACGAAGTGATACTCCCACTGTACTCCTCACAGGTGAGACCGCAGCTGGAGTAGTGTGTCCAGTTCTGGGTGCCACACTTCAACAAGGACGTGGAAAAACTTGAGAGGGTCCAGAGAAGAGCCACCCGTATGATCAGGGACTTGCAAGGCAGCCCTACAAGGAGAGGCTGAGAGACTTGGGCCTCTTCAGCCACCAGAAGAGAAGGCTGAGAGGGGACTTGGAAGCGGCTCACCGCTACATCAGGGGAATACATCAAGGGCTCTGTGAACAACTGTGTACCAGGGCACCCCTGGGGAAGACCAGGAGTAATGCCACAAAGTCCTGGAAGGCCACTTCAGGCTCAATTCCAGGAAAAACTCCTTCACAGTCAGGGCGTCCAGACTGGAATAAACTCCCTGCAGAGGTGGTGCAGTCACTGACATGGAAATCTCCAAGAGGATACTGGACAGTCACCTGGCTGGGGTCACCTGACTGCAGTTATTTTCCTGCTTGGTGCAGGGGGCTGGACCCGATGATCTACACAATCCCTTCCAGCCCGACAATCTATGACTCTATGACGGCCTCTGTGTCCCCACAGGACACTGGCTGGATGCTGCAGAGCATCCAGCTCTGCACTAATGGCTGGGGTAAGGGCCAGGCTTTTGTGAACTATCAGTGTGCAAAATGGATGCCTTGGCAGCTGGAGAAGAGCTGGGAGCCCTCCCGCCTTAGTGAACCTGGGCCCTTGCTGCTCCTCTAGGTGTATTGCCATCAGATTAATGGGCTGTATAAGGGCAGCAGAGCCCAATAGGACGATGTTGAGCCAACCTCCTGCAAAAAAAGGGCAGGCCATAGCTTCTGCCTGAGCTGCCACTGTCTCCCCAAAGGACTCCCAGTAATGGTTCATCTGCTGCTGAAATGGTGAAGCGTTCTTGCCTTAGCAAACTGGTAGGCTATTTTAAATCTGAATGTGTTGCCCCCCAGCTCCTAGCTACTAGGTCTCCTTCCTCCTCCAATGCACTGAAGAGCCTGTGCTGCTAGACATCTCCCCATGCAGCTGCCTGCAGGCCCTGATCAAGCCACCTCCTAAGCTCTCAGGCAGATTTCGGCTGCTTCAGGACTTGTCTGTAGCGTGGCAGTGGCAGGTCCTGTGGAGCATGGGGCTGCTCCCAGATGGACCCCCTCCAGCCTGCTGGGGATCGCAGGCTTGAGAGAACCAGAGGGCAGAGAGAGAGAGAGACCAGGGAAATTCAGTGCATGAGAGGTACTGTTTGCTTTCATGCATTCAGTGCAGTCGCAAGGAAGAGCTTGGACGATTCAGCTGGGGAGAAGCCGGGATCTCCATAGGATACCTTGGCAAGTGGGGCTCTGCCCAATCCCTGAGGATGTCAGCAGCCAGAAGAAGAGGCCAAACACCTCCAAAGTGGACCGACACTCAGTTACTGGAAGGTTCTTCCCACACATCTGCGTGTCCACGCAGGGGCCTGGCTTGAGCCAAGGAGAGATGGAAGGAGATGCAATGTCAAGGAAGGCAAAACGAGGTCGGTGTTGCCCTTGCTCCTGTGAGTTGTTCCTGCCTCCCCGGGAACGTGCCGCCTGCCTGCTGCTCACAGAGGCATGACATGACCGATGATGTCCCTGCCCTGGGACACGGCCTGCGAGGGGGTGACGGCGCTCACGGCCGGCCGGGGCTGCGGTTCTGCTTCCTTCGGGGGCGCTGGAGATGCTCAGGCGCTTTTCGGGTGCCTTTGTGCAAGGTGGAGCCTCGAGCCCGGGGAGCAGGCGCCCGCCGCGGGGTCACGTCCGCTCGCAGGGTCCCGGGGGGCCGGGCGAGGGCGGCGGGAGCAAGGCACAGCAGAGCATCCTCGCCCGCAGAGCGATCGATCGATCAGCGAACCTGGCTCCTCCCTCCTGCCCCGCGCGGGCGGCTCCGCTCTCGCCGCTTCTCCCCCCCGCGGTCGCCCGCTCAGGCCCGGGGAGCAGGCGCCCGCCGCGGGGTCACGT
>NW_017728949.1:51594213-51612886 GCF_001723895.1 Crocodylus porosus | reverse complement strand
GCCGTGAGGAGCTCCGCGCCCGCGCCGGCATGGAAAACTTGTTGGCCGAGGTAGGAGCCCGAGGAGGAAAGACCTCCTCCCCGCGGGGGACGGGGCGGCCCGGGGCTCTGCCCAGCGGCTCCGCCCGGGCTGTTGCTGGGGCCGCGCCGCAGGCTCTGCCGCCGTGGGGGTGCGGAGCCGGGGCAGGGAACCGCTCCCCCGAGGCTCCGGGGGGGCCAGGCTCGGCTTGGCAGGCGTCTGCTGTCTTCCCCTGGCATCAGGTAATCCCGGGGGCCCCAGGATGGGCAGCGTAGCCAGGGACTCTGGACTTCCACGCGACGTGCCACAGGGACAGGACAGGACAGGACAGGACGGTGTGGTGAACTGGCAGTGACCGCAGCGGGGCAGATGGCTCCCCTCGGTGACAGGAGGCAGGTTCAGGGGGCTGCGGCTCAACCCCCAGGATGAGACATCTCCTAGCGCCAGGCTCTGCCCCGACGGACCGCACCCACCTCAGCTTGAGCACGGTCTGGGTGCTGCGGCCATGTGAATCTGGGGCTTACTTTTCTCCTTGAGGTCACAGGCAAAGGGTTTTTTACCATGGTTGTGGGTAGCAAGGCCATTGGTCTCCTCTCCCCTTCCAGCCATATGTGATGCGCAGGAGCCCCTGTTAGCATCAATGTGTGCGAGGTGGGTGCTGAGGCAATCTGGCCTCCATTTGTTTGTTGTAGCCAAGGCTGAGGGCACTCTCGGGGGAGAGGCAAAGTGCCAGTCCCTGCAGGGGCTCCAAGGGCCCGGGGCTCTGGGTGTTGCAGCTCGGCCCCCTCCTCATGGCGTGGGTCCAGGAGCTGCACTGTGACAGTGGCAGAGAGCACATGGAGTGATGGATCCTCTGCTAGCGACTTCCAGGCCCGTCACCCAGCCAACTTCGCGGCCCGCAGGGGGGGTGGACTTGTCCCATCGCTTTTGTGCATCTCTGGCCGGCAGCTGCTGTGCTGTCGGTTGTATTTCTCTGCAGACATCGCAAAGTATTTTTCAGGACTCGACAACCCTGTGAGGCAAGATTCCTGCCCCCACCCCGATAGCGTGGTTGGGGAAACTGAGGCACGGCAGTAAAAGGTGACTGTGTGAGCGGCAACCAGTACCTCCAGGCCTCTCCCCTCAGTCTGGGAGTGGCTTTTGGCTGCAAGGGACTGCTCCTCAGCTTCAGATGACTGGCACGACAAGGCAAGGCATGCTTGCAAGCTGTCTGGCCCCTTGCAGATCCCTGGAAGCTGCCAGGTAGCCTGCATTGCTGGTGACTGGGCACTGGAGCCTGCGCCAGGCCAAAGGGGCCCCCACTGGGCAGGCTGAGCCCAGTGAGCCTCTGGCCCACGGGGTAGGGGCCTCTGTCTCAGGCTTTAGTTCTCTGTGATTCACGTGAGAAGTTTCCCACCCTTCATTGGTTTCCAGGCCATTAAGCCCAGTGTCTGGTCTTCCTTTCTTATCCTAGGTGAAGGGGGAGTGAGTGGGGCCCTGATGGCTTCTGGGGAGTTATCTGTTCTAGATGGAGCAGTTAATGAGCTAATGGGTTTTGCCCCCGCTCCCCCCCTTGCTTTCTTTGTCATGAGTTGACAGATGTTTTCACAGATTTCCTCTCCCCTAACCCAATAGCAGAGAGAGCGCCTGCCCTGCTCTGAGCTTTGGGCCTGCCCCAGGTCCCCCAGCAGTGCCCAGGGCCCCAGAGTGCTGCACACATTAGCTGATTAGTGCAAAGTGCCTGGAGCTGGTGCCATCTGCGTCTGATCAGATGGACCCAGGTCCCTCCCGCAGGGGCCCCTGCTCTGAGCCTCTTCCCCACCCCTCATCTGCAGGGAGATCCCACCCTCTTGACACAGAACCAGCCACTGAGGTGCTGGACAGGTTCACTGGAAGGAGTCTAGGTGGGAACCTGCCTGCTCAGGTGGGTGTCTCCACTCACTGCTCCCCAGCTGCATCTGGCTGACCTAGTGGGCAACACTAGGGTCCCCCCGGTTTCAGACCCACCCCCTGCAGTCGCTCAGAGCTCCCGCTTGCCATGTAGATGGGGTGAGGTATGCAGGGGTGATGTGCCTGAGCCTTGCCTATGCCATGGCCTCTGGGTGGATTGGCAGGATTGCAAGGCCCTGGTGGAGGAAGGTGAGTGAGCGTGAAGAATCAAGGCCAGCTCCCCTGAAGAAGGCTCAGAGCCTGTGCTACGCTGTGCAGGATGTAGCCTGGGTGGATGTGTGTGTGGAAATGGGGCTTCATGCTTCCCACAGCCCAGAGTAGCTAGAGCCTTGGTACTCTGGCTGCTCGTCCTGTCCTTGGCTGAGGGCTCTCTTGGGGACAGAGGCCATGTGCCAGTTCCCTAAGGGGCTCCAAGGGCCCTGGGCTGGCTTCCTTCTGCCTTGCAGAGGCACTTGCTCAAAGGCAGCTCTACCCTCTCCACTGGAGTTGGGGCAGGGTCTGCTTGGGGGGGCCCTCTGAGAGGCTCTGCGCTGCTCACCTGTGGGTCAGTGGGGGTGCCCTGTGGGGCACTGGGCAGCCTTTCAAGTCTGTCGTTATGGAAGGGACCCTGACTCCAGAGTAGTCCCTAAAGGTTTAGGGCTTGTGCCTCTGTCTTGCTGGGGCTGCTTTGTGCTGGTCTGGTTTGTCCTGACAGCCCAGGTGCTACGTGACCTGCTACATGCTGGGGAGCTGCTGCAGGGAGCAGGGGGGTCTCCTGGCAAGGGGGTTGGACAGTGCGCTGTGCTCTGGTGATGCCTGGCTCTGCCCACCCTGGTTTGGGGGTGACTGCAGGTCACTTTAAACTAGAGCAGTCTTGGCTTTGGGGTCAGATCAGCCCCTGGGGGATGAAAAGCACAGAGGAACCTTGCCCCTGCCTCTCTGGTTGGTCCCTGTGTCAAGCACACCTGGGCTGGACCCAAACCCAGGCACTGGGGCCCTTGCATCCGTCTGTGCCTGGGGATGTTGGCAGCAGAGAGCAGCTGACATGGTGCCGTTGCTGCTCCAGTGCCCAGACGGTGGGAGGGGCCGTGGCAGGCAGCGGTGAGGGATGGTAGTTTCCCTGCGTCTGGTGTGTGGGCAGGATGTGGGTGACACAGAGGATGTGACTCGCCGATTCCCCTTGAAGAGCAGGAATGCCGGGCCAGGGTCAAAGGAGATGCTGTTCTCTTCCCTGGCTGCTTTGCAGCCAGGCAGTGACCGGCTGGTCAGTCCTGCATTAGGCCACAGTGAGAAGCAGCAGCTGCTGCAGGCAGGATGAGTTCCTCTCCACATTCCTGTGGCAGCTGGCTGGGAAGTGCCACTGTTTCAGGGGTTAAGCAGTTCCCCCTTTGCTCTGCTTTCTGCTGCTTCCCCAGAGCCAAGCTGGTTTTTGGGAGCCTGAGGGAGGGGCTGTGGGAGCTGTCTCCAACCTGGAGAAGAAGCAGCATGTAACAAGCAATCTTGCCGCCTCCTCCAGGAACCTTGCACTTGGGTTTGCACGCCGTCCCTCCTTACAGTCCAGTCTGGGCTTTGGTTTCGGTGCCTTTAGACATCCTGGGAGCAGTATTTGCTGTCTGTCGTTACGGAAGGGACCCTGTGCGTGGTCAAGGAGGGGATGCTGTGACCTTGTGATCCCGGGAGTGGGAGCTGGAGCTGTGCTGTGAGTGATGAACAGTGTGGCTTCAGTGAGTCTCCACGATTCCCCTGTCTGAGGAGTGGGGCCCTCTCTTCCTGCACGTTATTTGGGAAGACCCAAGAGTTTATTTACAAAGGTGCTGGCAGTGAATGGTACTTGGCATGGTGGCAGGTTCAGAAATCTTCTGCCGGTAACGATCTAATCTCACAGCATGCCTGGCCACTTGAGTTACACCATGCCATCTCCTCCCTAGCAGCACGTTGCTCAGATGCTCCCGTAGCTTCCTGCTGCCAGCCCACTGGACATGTACACATTGGCATGGCTGTTTGTGGATGGAGAATAAATGGGGCTGGGGGCACCAACCAGGGGAGCGAGTGTAGAGTTCTGTTTGTGCAGGATTCAGGTGGCTGTTTGGAGGGGGAGGGTGCAGTGCCACCCTGCTGTTAGTTAATTTGGTGATGCACTCAGGCTGCCTCTTGTGTCCAGACATGCTGGTGGCTCAACAAGTGATTTGATGGCTGACTGCAGGCAGTGTTCACACATCACTTTGAACTCCTGGGGAAGTTGCATTGTAACACAGCCCCTGGCTGGATTGTTTAGCTCCCAGGAGGCTTCAGGGTTAATTGGTGTCCTACTGTTCTGCAGCCAGCTTATCCCAGGTTCGATGAGACTGATGTCTAGCATCTCGATGAGGAATCTCATAGCAGCTCCCTTTTCTTGCAGTCCTTGGAGGAGGCAGAATAAAAGAGGAAAAGGGGGAGCCGCTGTTAGGGCAGGAGGTCTCTTTGGGAATGGTTTGGCTGCTCCCATTGACGCTGACCTCAAGTGACAGTGCTGGCGCTCTGGATAAGGATGAGCAGAGCAGCCAAGGGGAACAGGTGGTGGGGCAGGAAAAGATGTCTTGGAAAAAGAGCGCCTCTGAGATCCCACACACTTCTCTGCCAGGTGTGGGGACTACTGGATGATCCTTTGGGAAGTCCTGGGGTCTCTGTGCCTGACCTGCCTTCCCAGAAGAGCTTGCTTTAGTTCAGAGGGAACATCATGAGCTGCTGAGAAGCTCATCCCTGGGAGTTAGAAAGGCCCCAGCAGCTCTGTCAGCAGCCCAGCACCCTGGGAAGGGGAAGGCTGGCTCCAGCAAGTGTGTTATTGAGTAGCACTGACCCCCCAAACTTGGGGCAGGATGGCCCATGGCAGCAGATACTGCTGCACCTCTGTCTTCTGCCAGGTTCTGCTGGGGTCAGTCTGACAGCTGTACTTTGCATTGCAATTGCCGTCCCATTCCTCACGGTGATCCCAGTTCTGGGGCTGTACAGACTTCTAGTGTGAGGCAGCGTGTGTCCAAAGGCCTCACAGCCAGAAGAGAGGGCAGGTGCTGCAGGTGCGTGTGTAACGGTAAATGCATGGGAATGGGTGAGGGCAGCACTGGGCTGTGGGCATAGGGACAGCTTGAAGATTTAGAGTAGTGGTTCTCAACCAGGGCTTGCAGCACCCTGGGGTGCCTTGAGATCCTTTCAAGGGTGCCAGGCAAGGTTAACACTGTTAGGTGTGCAACAATTCATAAGATAAACCTAGAGATTGTGAATAGGAATCCACAGTACTCTGCCCCACTGCAGTCTGTCTGAGTTTTTGCAACAGAAGAATTGCTCTAAGGTTTTTCTGTAGTCAAAAAACAAGTGAAAACTAAGAGCTGGCCTTTTTGGCAGGGTTGTGAGGGGAGGGACGCAGGCACATAAATCTGTTGAGGGCTGCTGTGGGTCTAAAAAGGTTGAGAACCACTTGAGTGAAACCATCCAAAGAGCCACTTGTTCGTGAGTGAAACCATCCAAACCAAACCTCCAGACAAACAGGCATTGGTGACCTCAGCAGTCTCTGCAGTGCTGCTGTTAGCACTTGCATTGCAAGGCAGATTCCCTTCATTCAGATGGTCATGCAAGTCATTGCTTTCCAGAACTCTCTGCAGAGGTAAGCAGCACCAGTGAGAGGGGGACACTGGGGCACGACCGTCCACTTGCTGTCGGTACAAGTGGGGCTCTGCCAGCAGTCATTCTGGGGTGCAGATGTTTGGGCCCAGGAGGTGAGGGAGGGGCTGTCGGATGGGGAGGAGTGGGGAGCCTCGGTTTGCTTCTTGCCGGTGTCAGTTCCCTCCCAGGGGCTTTAGGCTGCAGCCATACTCCCGTTAGCAGTGACCTTGTCACATCTTGTAAGCTAAGCAAGGTTAGGCCTGCTCAGTTTTCTTGTGGGAGCCCCCTGAAGAAGAGCATGTATGTCTCTTGTGGGCCAGCCTGCAGCTGCTGCTTCACCTCCCACAAAATCACCTCTCAGTCTGGGCTTCACTGCTCACCACACTTCTGACCTATTTGCTAATTGCCAAAGGGGCACATCCTAGCTTTCTTCTTTCCCTCCCCTTTAAGAGACAGGTGAAGGTTATTTAAATGTTACTTTTAAAGTTGTAGCTTGTAAGTCAGGGCATTCAGTTTGAATTTCCCTTCATCCTGCTATTTCTGCCTGCCTTCTGCCCTGTCACTCTCTGTGTCTGTCTGCATGGTCTTTCATTCTGCAATCATCTATTATTCAGCAATGATCTAATACAATATTACAGGAAGTGCATTTCCTTTGTAACATTCAGTACACCTGTGGAGCAGAGTAATGCACTTTGGAAGGAAATACCGGCATTTGAACTACTTGCATTCCTTACATTGTTCTAAATGACCTGTATCAGTGCTGGAAGGGACTGGTGGGTATCCCTGTCGGAAGCATGGTGAACACCTGTGCTTGCTGTGCCCCAGCAGTCAGAAGAGTGCACCAGAAGCTAGGATGCTTAAGGAATGGGATAGCATTATCGTGCCCAATAACCAGGGCCCAGGTGTCTCCCTTCCCCGCTACTCCCAGGCTTGGAGAGGCCACGGAGTGGAGAACACCCCCAGCATGTCTGGCCCAAACAAGGATTGCTGTGCAGAGGGAATGAGGCTGGGGGATGATGATGCCCAACTGGGGCCACCCACCATCAGTAGTGTCTGGATGCAGAACCCCCTTAGTCTGTTCTGTCTGCTCAGATCAGGAGCAGGTTGGCGCAGGGGCCACTGGCGGTTCTGTGGTGATAGGGTTCCCAACACAAGGGGCCTGTTTTTGGGTGGCTGTTGTGCATGACTGTACTCGGCGTGATGGTGATGATGAGCAGTAATGGATCCTTGGAAGTGTTTAAGACCCTGATAGACAAAGCCTTGGCTGGGATGATGCAGTTGGGGCTGGCCCTGCTCTAAGCAGGGGGTTGGACTAGATGTGACCTCCTGAAGTCCCTTCCAGCCCTTGTTGTCTATGATCTGTGCTGCGGCCTCCTAGGACACCGTGAGGTACTGACCACTTTGCTTCAGGGCCAGCAGGACTACAGAGTTAGATTAATGGGCTTTAAGGGACAGAAGGGATCCTTGGGTCACCTGATCTGACCTCTGGACGACAGGCTGGGGAACGTCTAATGTCAGCCAGTTACCACTGCATTGAGCCCAGGAAGTGAGGGTTGGCTGAGCTTTCTCCAAAGAGGCTCCCAGTCTGGATCAGGAGATCAGAAGAGGTAGATTATCCACTACTTCCTTAGCACTTTCTCCCACTGGTTGATTGTCCTCACATCTCCCAAGACTCATGCCTTAATGGCTCTGTGATAGCTGGCTTTGCAGACTTGAGCAGGACAGCTCCAGGCTAATCCAGGTCTGCCCACCTGAGCTGCACTTGCACCTGTGGCTGGAACGTCAGCCGAGCCTAACCTTCCAGTTGATAAGTGCAGTCTGCTCACCTCTGTCTCTCACAGCAAGGCTTGTTCTCCAGCTGTTGACTCATTTTTTGGCTCTCTTCCATGTATCCTCCAGTTTTCCAACGTTCTGCTGAATATGTGGGTCCTAACATGCAGCCAGACATTCTGCTGTCAGTCTCACCTGTGCTGTGCACAGAGGTGAAATGCCTCCCTGCTCAGCTGTTATATGTCTAACAGTCGCTGTTGCCCTCCTCGCCACAGCATCGCAATGGGAGCTTGTGTTTGGTTTCCCGTCTTCCGTGATTCCAAAATGTTTCCCAGGTCGCTGCTTTCCAGGATGCAGGAGGGGAGGCCTGGATTCCTTGTCCCTGAACGCCTGACCTGGCTAGTGGCAGCGTTATTTAAATTATTTTATGTGAATGGGCCCAGCTTGGTAAGTGAGCTGGATGGCCCTGTAAGACTGCCTTGTCCTCTCTGCTCTTCAGTAGTCTGCTGGTCTGTAGTAGTCTGCTCTTCAGTAGTCTGCTGGTCTGTAGTAGTCTGCTCTTCAGTAGTCTGCTGGTCTGTAGTAGTCTGCTCTTCAGTAGTCTGCTGGTCTGTGCGTGGTCTGCAGGTTCTGTCAGTGGTGGGTTTATACTGCAAAGGATTGATGATTGGGTTAAACAGAATTGGCCAAATACTGTTTGCTGCTGAACCTGCTTGAAGCACCTCCTTCGGACATGGTTCCCCCTTGACAAAGACTTTCTGAGTCCTGTCACTTTGGTGATTCTTAACCCATGTAACATGTGCTCTGCTGCACTAACTTGGGCTGTCACGTGGCACTAATGCAAGTGTCTTACTAAGTCTAACTCTGTTATGTCTTGGCAGTTACCTCTATCAACCAGACTTGTAAGCTCATCAAAGAATGACATCAGGCACCTTTGACAAGACCATTTTCTTCAAAACAGCATGACCAGTTTAACTATATTCCTATTCTGTGTATTTTAACTTTTAATTTAATCGCATATCAGCTTTTCTATTAATTTCCTTGGGATCGATGTCCAGCTAATGAGCCTATAGTTATCTGGCTGATCTTACTTGCATTTTTTGATTGGTGGCATGATGGTAGCAGTCTTCCTGAGTTGCCCTGTTACTATAAAACTTTATTAAAATGAATGTCACCTGCCAGAGGTCTCCGTGGCCAGCTCTTTCTTCTAGGACTCCTTGGTGCACATTGTCTGGATCTGCTATCCTAAAAACGTTCCTTTATAATACATGGTGTCTAACGTCCTCCTCAGTTAGTAGGGAACTGGATGCATCATTATGATACAAATTGCTGCTTTCCAGATATAGTACAGGAATATTTATTGCACACTTCTGCCTTTGCTGCCTTATTATTAACAATGTTGGCATTGTTTGTAAAGTGCTTAGACTAGTGGGGGCCAAGCTTTTTGACAGGCATGCCACACCTTCCCAAGTACCTCTGTAATGTCCCTCCTCTGCCCAATCTGCTGCTCTGCTTTCTGCTCCTTTGTCCGTGCTCCCTGCCCAATTTCTTCCTTTGCTTCCTGCCCTGTGCTTCCTGCCTGATCTCCTGCTCTGCTTTCTGCTTTGTGGCCTAGCTGGTCCTGTGCTGTCCATCCTCTCCCTGATCAACCGCATGGCATACATAGGGGCTGTCTGTGCCACTTGGGGCATGTGTGCCTCAGCTTGGCCACCTCTGACTTAGACAATAAGGAGTATTTTTTATTTCTACCAACTGCAAATTGTTCTCTGTATCTTCAGTTTCCCTGTTCACTTTACTCTACATTTCACCAAGTCCCATGTGTAGTGATAGCTCTCTGTTTTCCTTCTATTTTCCCTGTGTGATAATGCATTGCTTTTTATTTCCAAATGCTGCTTTCAGCTTTGCTGTCCAACCAGGACAGGTTCTTAGCCAAGGCTAGTTTAAACAGAGCGTGTTGGTGGGTGTCTTGCATGTCCCAGGGGACTCAGAGAGGAGCAGGGAGAACGTACCAATGACATAGGAGGAGATTTGGTGAAAGCCAGCCAAAAACAAATGAGGTGGAGAGAGTGGGTCGGGAACTTCTGCCTTCATGTCTCATGGTGCAAGTACAAGGAGAGTCAGGTGTCATTGAAAGGTGGGAAATTCAAACCTGATGAAAGAAAACGCTGTTGCGTACAAGTTTATAAAGTCTGCAATGTTTGTTGTACAGAAAGCCATTGGAGTGAGGGCCTAGCAGGGCACAATCATCCTGGGCATTATATGGATCACTATGTTATTGGGAGCCAGCTGCATTCATGATAGCGGATTGGGAAGAGTAGTTGGCTCCCCATGTTTCGGGACACTTCCTTCTGCATGCGGCAGGGTTCTTATGCCCTCTGTGGTGCCGGATGCCGGCCCCAGCTGGAGACAGGATGGCCATTGATCCAGCCCAACTTGGCAATTCCCACGTGGAAACATGCACTTTGGGAAACTGGAAATTGTGGGGAAGGGGTGAGTGTGGAGGGCAGCTCATGTGGAGCTAGGATTGGCCTGGTGAAGAGAAGAGGAAAGGGCAGATGCTTCCCCTCATGGAGACAGTGGAACGCCGCTAATGCCTGGGCTGGGAAACTGCTGGAACAGCCAGTCCCAAGCCAGGGGTCTGCGGAGACATGGCAGGCCACGCACCTGCCTCTTCCTCATCTCAACTATCTCTGGGCCTCCCAGGTTCATGGCAAAGAGCAGGAGTAGCTGGAACCACGAGAAGCCAGCAAGGCTGTTGTCATGAGGAAACATGAGCTGCCCTCAAGGTTCACGCGTGCCCATGAGGGAGGAATGGCCAGGGCAGAGGGGGACTAGCCACAAAGCAGGGGAGCCGAGGAGCAGGGAGGACCACGGCAGAGGGGAGAGGGAGGCAGCTCGCAGCCCAGGAAGCTGTGCACATCGATTTGACCACACGTGGGGGAGGACACATCACATGAGCCAGGCAGAGAAGCGGGGGGACAGGCTCCGTGGGGCAGAGTGCAGTGACACGGAGCATGTGTGATGGGCTGGGGCCTGCGGCACCAGGAGCCTCTGCAGTGGCCTCTGAGGGCTTTTAGATCAGGTCTACTCTGGATTGCAGTAGCATGAAGCTGTTTTTTGTCCCCTTGCTCCTGAAAGTGAGTGGCTGCAGCCAAAGTTAGGTCTGGGGCAGAGTGGCTGGGAGAGGGGGCCAGGTTAGTTCTAGCCCAGGGAGTGGTAGGTGGAAAGCCCAGAGCCAGCAGTGAAAGAAGGAGCAGGAGGGGAACAGTTTGCATGTGAATGAGTGGGGTCAGGGGCGTGCACTGCCCCCATCAGTGGTCACGCGTGGACTTGCCACATGACTCGGTTCCTGGAACCGGCTCCATTCCCTTCCCTCTTGTCCCTGCCCTTCACAGTGGATCAGGTCATCTTCCTTCCAGAACAGGCCTGGAGCACAGTGGGCCCCTACGCCGTGTCCATTAGCTGAGTTCTGTACATGTCTTCTCCATCACTTATTTATGGCCTGGTGGATCAATCTCTTGAAAAGTGCATTTGTGGAAACCTGATTCCAGCGTGTCTGGATTGGCAGGCCTCACCAGCTCTGTTTGCTGCAGCCTGTGACCACAGCACCAGGGAGGCCAGCACACCTGCTCCTTTTCACACAAAGCAAGTGCAGGGCTCTGATCCCTGTATCATCCCAGCCATGTTCAGCGGGTTTGGGGTGCTGGTGCTGTTCCGGTGGATGGTCTTTGCGTGCTCCACCACTTTTTATGGGTTCCTGGCTGTAAAGGGCTCCATGCTCACCGAGCTATGAGATCCAGGCGCAGGCTCTTGCATGGGCCCTGGGACTGGGCTGTTGTACCCTGCAGGCAGGGTGATGGAACAGGTCATCAGCACTAACCTGGAATCAGGAAAGAATGGGCAGTTCTGCCAGCAAGACCCCTGTACTCCTGCCTTCTCTGCGCTGACTGGATGCCCCCCACGCACTTGTGCTTCTCACTGCCGCTCTCCCCATGCTGCCCAGCACAGAGACCTGTGTTCCTGCCCTGCTCTGCCACTGGATGGCTTGGCAGCTTTGGTCAGGTCCTTTCACCTCTGTCTTGGTCCAGTTTCTCCATCTGGAAAATGCTGCTAGCCTCTGTGAAGCACATTGCAATCTGTGGGCAGCAGGGTTCAGTAGAAGAGCTCAGCACTAGCATCACTTAACGGTGATAGAGAGGGGCATCCTGCTGAGTGGGGAAGGTTTGGAGAGGAGCTGCATGATGGAAGAAGGGAAGCTCTTTTTCTCTCAGCCCCTCCACATTTGGAGAAACCAGCAAGAAGGGCGATCTCCCATGAAATGCAGGAGAGATGGAGACGAGGGCTTGGGCCTGTGGGGAGCATCAAATGTTCCTGGGGCAGCTGAGGGCTCACTCGGAGTTTGACCCCTGCTGCCCTCCTCTCCCCTGAACTTTCCTGAGGTCCGTGCTCTGAGCTGGAGGGTGTCCTGGTCATGGTGACAGGAAGTGGTCTGGACACAGTGGCAGCCCAGCTGACATCTCCCTTGTGCTCATCTCCTTGTTCTGAAGATCAGAGTTGTATTTTGCATTTTCAATAACGCGTTCATCAGTCCCACGGTACCGACACCAACTGGTTCCTGGATGCTGCCTGTAGATGGTCTGTCCTTGCAACAGGGAGTTTACTTGCTACCATTTAGTAATTGGTGGTTTGCTAAATGAAAGTGGAAAGTTACTGAAACAATCTCTTGTGCAAGAACTGTCCTAGCTCATGCACCAAGCCTCTTTATGCCATGTCCCTCCTGGTTAAATACAGTATGTATCAATTAGCTATCTGAAAAGTGTGTGGTGGAAATGGAGAGATTTTCTTGTTCCTTGTCTTCATTCTTGCTGATTGCTAGCAGCTTTTGTTAACACACTCTCACAAGTTGCAATGCCTTCTACTTCCCCTGCACAGAGGGAGTTATGCTAATGTTTTTGTGTCTGGACCAGGGATGGGCCCAGGTGACAGTGTCTGGATCTGGGTTCGAATTCCTGCCCTCTGCCTTGTATTTTGAGTATGACTGCATCCAGTTTGGGTTTAGCCCAAGCATTGGGGTCCAGTTGGGCCTGGTGCCTTTATACCGTACAGACAGGGGGTGGTGGGAAATGCCTTTTGCTCCTATACCCCTACCGAGGTTAAGCTTGTAGCCCAGCAGCTCCCCAGGACGTTTTCTACAAAATTGCATCCATTCAGTTGCACAAGGAGATCCCTGGTACTGGGCAGAGTGGGGGAAGTGAGCCGGGGTGGTCACTTGGCTGTGACCATCTCTCTGTTTTGGTGGGACTCCCTGGGAAACTTTCCACTTGGAGGGAGGAGCAGAAGTGGCCCCCCGGCAACAGGGAATTGGTGTGTTGGGCTACGGCAAGGAATGTGGGGCTGGCTGGGGCAGGATGAATTGATTGTTTGCTCTGTGTCTCTAGAGCTGTCTCCTGCAAAGCTCTTTATGGAAATGGGGATGGACACAGCCAGAGGCTCACTAGGTTCTCCTGATGCCAGATGGTTTCTGCTGTCTCTATCTTCCCCCTGCCTTTGGGCTGAATCTTTTGAAGTAACACACAACCAATCTCTGGAGAGCTGCAGAGCCCCATGTCCTGTTGTGTCTGGGGGCATTCTGTCATCACCCACCTCGATGAGCAAACCCGCCCACTGTGGGCAGAGCACTGATGCTGCGTGTCATCCTAAGGAAACCCATGCAGCAGCCTTGCCCCTGACACCATGTATGGGGGAGCTCATGGAGGCATGAAGGAAAGGCTGGGATGGAAGCCCCATTAGTGTTGCACATTAGCCACCTCTGCAGGTCTCGCCGTGGGTGTAACACACTTCCTCCTTGTCAGCTTCTTCAGAGACTCTTAGGAGCAAGCGATAGGCGATTCTCTCCCACGAAAAACAGTCTCCTGAATTCCTGGGGCCCAAGCAGCCCAGTGGTGCTGGCTGCCTCTGGCTATTTTCTCTTAGCAAAGAGGCCAGAAAGCCAGCCCTTTTGTGAGCAGATGTTGCTGCTAAAATCTGGGCTAAATTGTAAAAATGTGCTTAGGAAAATGAATGGCTTCAAATAGCAGGGGCTCATTCACTTGCTCTCAAGCATCAGAAGATGTTAAGGGCTGTTGAGAAGACCTTTTTGTATGGTTTCTAGAGTCACATACTCAGTTTGTTGCTCATTAAGCCCCCTGGAAGCCTAAAATCAGTATCTCCATCCCCCCCCAAAACTGCTGTCTTCCACTGTCCCGGTCCATGGTTCCTGCGAGCTGGGATCCTCATTCCCCTTGCTTTGGTGCTTTCACTGAGATGGTGGTACTGTACAAGGCATAGAGGAAGGAGAGAGGAGAGCAGTATCTCAGCTAGTAATAAAAGCAGGTAGTTTAGCATTAGAAACCACTCCAGTATTTGAAGGGCTGGAGGGTGGCCACCATACACATCTTTTGTGGTAAGAGTAATCCTGGGAATTGTGAACTAATGAGCCTCACATCAGTACCAGGAAAAATAGTTGAGAAAATCATTAGGAATAGAATTATACCAAGCCTAGCGGAGTGTAATGTGATCAGGAAGTACTGTCGCAGCTCTGCAAGGCTAGTGAGTCCAAACTTGAGGAGCTAATGTTGCTGAGGGCATAGGGGGCGGCTTTTACAGGAGAGATGTTAGAGACAGAAGTAGTACTGGGAAGAAGGGTGGTCTGTGAATCAATGGAGTAAGGGAAGGTGTCACTGTTGGCTCAGAGAAAACTAGGCCACTAGGTTGTTTTTTTTTTAAATATCTGTCGGAGAAGTTTGGGTGGTTTCTGAGAGAAGACCCATGTAAATGGTTTTTGACCAAGAAAAGCAGAGCCTGCAGGCTCAGAGATGCCAAGGCCAGAGGGGCATGTTGGCGACTGTCTGGCCTGGCCCGGCCCCCTGCACACCCCAGGTTGCAGAGTTTTCACAAGTGATTCCTGTGTTGGGCGGTCTATTGGTTTCTTTGAAAGGACTGTTAGGGTGGTGAGGGAACAGGGGTTGTTGAGAAATGGGATTCTGGAGGAAAATGTATGTGCCTGCTGCTGTTAGAGGAAGGAAATGACAAAATATGGCAGCGTGGAGGGGGTACCTCACACTGTCCGATGAGGACGTGTAGCATCTGTCGTTGCTGCTGAGGATGGTTTCCTGGGCTAGGCAGATTCATGGAGCTACAGAAAGGTCCAGAGCAACAGTCCAGAAAGCCCAGCGCTTTTTTTCTTTTGTATTGAAAGTTCTGCAGTTGCAGAGGTGGAGATTCACTCCATCAGCTAGGGGACGACAGGTGTCCTGAGCTGTATGTCCAGGGACCATCTCGCCTCCTGGGCAGCACAGGCAGACTCGGGAAGTCCTTTCCTTAAGTCAGCTCTTGGTGAGACCTTCACAAAGTCATCTCAGCTGTTGTGTGGTTTCCCCATCTGTGAAACAGGGATAGTAGCAGTCTCTGCTATGTGGTAGGGAAACCGTGACACTTGATTAGTAAGTAACTTTGAATAGCTAACGGGGAAGATGGTGCTGTTGCTCTTACATTAAAGCTGAATTGTCTTGGGCCGTGCTGGGAGCGTCTCTGCAGTTCAGGGCCTTTGTGTGTTGTTTTGCAGCCTGCGTCAAGGAGTCGGAAGATTAGCTGTTGTAATGCCCTCTTGCCCACAGCTGTTGGACTCAGTGGCCTCTGTGGTCTGTTCCAGTGATTCTTCTTGAGCCTGAGCTGTGCAGCAGTGTCACCGGGAAGATGGAGGGAGAAGCTCCTTGCAGCCCTGTAACACTCGACAAGGCATTTGTTTCTGAGAGGGGGCTGCTACCTTCATCAGCTGTCAGCAGCACTGCAGGAGGTGGCTCCATGCAGCTGTCACCTGGGGAGGCTCTTCCTACAGGTCCTGGCTCTCTACCTGCTCCATCTCTTCTTTGGTTAGAGGCTCAGCAGGGGAGAGGGGAGGGGGCTGCTTGCACCTGGGGAGTAGCTTTAGGGCTGCGCTAGTGTCTCTTTCCTGCTGCTCTGTTTAGTCCATCACACCCTGTGGAGGAGTGAGGGGCCAGGGGGCAGAAGGTCTGATCCAAGAGACAGAAGTCAGTGGGTGGAACACCTCTCTGTGTGCTGCTCACAGTCCAGGTACAAGGGCTGGGGCTGGGGAGCAGACCAGTGGGTGTATGGGGAGGGAGCAGGAGGACACCCTGGGGCAGTGTCTTCTGATGGCTGGCAGCAGTTTGGTCTGCCTTCCTTGGGCTTTTCTTAGGCTTTCCATAGCTGTATTTCTCTGGCTGTGCAGATGTGGGCTCTGTACCCTGGGGCCCAGGGATGCTGCGGGCTGACAGGATGAAGGCGCAGCCAGGTTGACCTCTTAGTGTACCCTTGTGGGGGCTGTACCCCTGTCTGCTCCCTCTCTCCACTTTGAGCACTTTTACCCACACATGCTGTTTCAAATGCTATTTAAACTCTGGGAACTCGCACACCTACCTCTCTGCCAAAAGCCTGTCTACCTCCACGTGGGCCTGTCTTAGCTTCTCTCTCGATGTCTTCTCTCCTGGGCCATCTGGCAGCTCGGCGTGATGACATCTGAGCTTTTGGTTTCTGCTGCCCCCGCCAGAACTCCCCTGTGCCCAGTTTTTCCCTGAAACACCGCTCTGCCTAAGGCAATGATTCTCGACCACGGCTCTGCAGCACTTAGGGATGCCTTGCGATCCTTTCAGGGGTGCTGCAGGGTGTCACTGTTAGGTGTGCAAACGTGATTCAGAAGATAAAGCCAGAGATTTCATACAGGAATCCGTAGTGCTGAAAGCATTCTGCCTTGCTGTGAGTTCTTGGCAACAGAATTGCTGTTATTCTTCTGTAGTCAAAAATGAGTGAGAACTAAGAGCTGGCCTGTTCCGAGGGGACCTTGAGTCTAACAAGGGGGACCTTGAGTCTAAAAAGTTTGGGAACCACTGACCTCTAATGTATCATCCATGACTTGGCTCTCTGCTCTACCACAACCCCAGGCCACGTCTGGTTGCTCTAGAACATGTGTCGGGCTGGGTGTGCATGCACGTGTAGCCAGCTCTCCTAAATTCAGGGCATGGTTTTACCCTACGAGCAGTCTTCCCATATTCCCCTGGGGTCTTTGCTATTGCTGTTGATTTTGGGTGGTGATGTCTTCCTGCTGTGACACGAGAGGATAAAGCCGTACGGTACCAAAGCATATGCTCTGCAGGGACTTAAAACAGGCATCTTTTCTTTTTTCTGACATGACTGGGAATGGCTGGCAGAGCTCAGTTTGTCTGAATGTTTCCATTTTAAGCCTTTTTTTTTTTCAGTGCTTGTGTTTCAAGGTAAAGAAAGGACGTGGTTCAAGGGCAGTGACCCCAGTGCCAGAGGGTGGGTGTGGCAGGAAGCAGGATGGGCCTGGAAAATTGTGATAGAGGCCAACAAGGTCCAGTTGTGAACAAGCCCCAGACTTGTGTTGACATCCCTGCATGAGCAAACAGGACAGGAGGTTTAGGGTCTTATTCCCGTTTCCTGGTTGTGACACTCCTCCCCTACTCAGTCCTCATAGCTTCTGCGGGAGTGCCAGGGTGCTGCAGGTGTTGGGAAGCTATGCTGTGGGGAAGGTGTCCAGGGGACAACTGGACACATAGGAGCCCTGCTGAGGAGAAGGGATCTAAGAGGCTAAAGCCAACCTCTTCAATGGAAGCTTCTGGCTCTGGGAGCCTGCCACGGGGCTGGCTTCCTGTGTAGCTGCTCACCCACAGCCCCTGGGAGCTCTGGGATCCAGCACCTTTGAAAATCAGACTGGAAGTTTAGAGTCTCTCAAGTAAGAGACTGCTTGCTTTGAGAGCATTAGCCGAACCCCATCTAGCCCGACAGGGCAGCTCGTTCGATGCTTCCCCCTCCCCAATCGCTCTGATCGTGCTTTGCCGACAGTGGTGAGTGTCCAGTGTGGGCATTCGGGCTGCAGCCCAGACTTTGTGCAGGTATCGCACTGGGAGCTGCCTCCCCCCCACCGCGCTGTGCCAGGATGCTGAGGAGTGGGGGAGGAATGGGACTGCCTCCCTTCTCCAGTGGGGTGGCAGAGACCTGTGATGCTTCCCTGCTCTGGTCATGGTGGGAGTGTGGGGAAGATACCTGGGCCTCTGTTGTAGGGGGAGTGGGCTGCAGACATTCCCCTGCAGGGTGCCAGGGGTCTTTGAGTGTCCTTGCACTAGTGTAGGAGCTGCTGTTCCTATGGGCTGCAGGCAGGATTTGAACCCTGCTGTGCTTGTTTCTGACAGGAGTGTTTGCTTGCAGGGCACCCGGGTGTGGCTGCGGGAGCAGGACCAGCTGCAGCCATGCACTGTTGGCTCCTGTGCCGACGGGACTGTGCTCTTCACCTCCGACTATGGGCCGGTAAGTACATTGGAAATGCTGGCTTGTGCAGGGCAATCTCCTCATCTTCAGAGACCACCTTCTGCTACATGGGAACTGTCAGCTGTGACATCGCGCTGCCGTCTGAGTCTCTGCCGCTCACGTGTAACATCTAAGACCGCAGCAGTTGAGAAGGGCCAGGGAGATGAGCTCATTTGCTTGTGCACTTATCTCCAGCTTGTTCCCTTTGTGCCTTTACAGTGCATTGTGTAGAGCTGCTCTCAGGTCAGTCCACTCTCCACAGCTACGTGAGCAGTGCTGCTGCTCTTTGCACCTGTGTGGTAAAAGTCTGCGGTGCGGATGTGGGCTTGCTGTTTCACTGACGGAGATGGGTAGCTGTTTCCCTGTTTGTCTGGGTCCCTCACGTGGCAATGGGGGAGAAAAAACAGTTTTAAAAGAGGAAAATGCAACTTTAAAATCAAGTTAGCAAAGGGCTGTGGCTGGGGGAGGAGTGCAATGTTGGAAACATCACCCTTGCCTTCTCTCTCATCTTGTGAATCTGAGTTGATTTCATGATGTCTGTGTCCTTTTAAACTGCTGCCAGATGCCTGACCTGCTTCTCAGAGCCTGAAACAAACCACAGCAGTCTGTGCCCAGGTCACATCCTGCAGCATTGTCCTCCACACACCCCGTGTCCCACAGATGTGCCCCATGGCAGGTGCTGGGGTCTGGCCGGGCTCATTTTGGGAGAGACCGTGGGGGGCCTGAGCAGATGAAGTCAGGAAGGTCACAAGTTTCATAGTTGGTCAGGTCGGAAGGGACCTGAGCAAATCATCATGTCCAACCCCCTGCCATGGCAGGAAAAAGTACAGGGGTCAAACAACCCCAGCAAGGTGTTTGTCTAGCCTCCTCTTAAACACCCCCAGGGTAGGAGCCAGCACCACTTTGCTTGGAAGTTGGCTCCAGATCCTAGCCACCCTGACAGTGAACTAGCGCCTCCTGATATCTAGTCTGAATCTCC
>NW_017728949.1:51577428-51594113 GCF_001723895.1 Crocodylus porosus | reverse complement strand
AGTTGGCCTTCCTGACCGTGTCCCTACACTGCCGGCCCATGTTCATTTTGGAGTCAATGATGACTCCAAGATCCTTTTCTGCCTCTGCCCTGACGAGAAGGGAGTTCCCCAGCCTGTAGGTATGGTGCTGGTTCTTCATCCCCAGGCGCAGCACCTTGCACTTGCCGGTGTTGAATCCCATCCTGTTCTCATCCGTCCACCCCTGTAACCTGTCTAGGTCCGATTGCAGCCTATTCCTTCCTTCTAGCATGCCCACATCCCTCCACATCTTAGTGTCATCAGCAAATTTGAACAGGGTGCTATTTACCCCCTCGTCCAAGTCACTGATGAAGATGTTGAACGGTGCAGGCCCGAGGACCAAGCCCTGGGGGACTCCGCTGCCCACGTCCCTCCAGGTCAAAAATGACCCGTCCACCACCGCTCTCTGGGTGCAGCCCTCTAGCCAGTTGGTGACCCATCTGACTGTGTGGGTGTCAACACCAGAGCCCCCCAGTTTCTTAATGAGAATGGGGTGAGAGACAGTGTCGAAGGCCTTCCAAAAGTCCAGAAAGACTATGTCCACTGCAACACTTGTGTCCAAGGATTTTGTGATCTGGTCGCAGAAAGCCACCAGGTTGGTCTGACAGGACCTGCGGCTAATGAACTTGTGTTGGTTACCCCTAAGCATACACTCCCCTGCTTGCCCCTTGCAGATATGCGCCAGGATAATTTTCTCAAAAAGCTTACACAGGATCAAAGTAAGAGTAACTGGCCTGTAGTTCCCAGGTCCTCCTTCCTCCCTTTTTTGAAAATGGGAACCGCGTTGGCCCTCTTCTAGTCCTCTGGCCCCACACCAGAGCGCCACAAGTGTGCGTAAAGCCGTGCCAGGGGTCCTGCAACGACCAGAGCTAATTTCCTCAGCACTCGGGGGTGGATATCATCAGGACCAGCTGATTTAAATATGTCCAGTCCCTCCAGAAGTTCCCCGACTAGATCCTCGCTGACCCTTGGCCTAGGTGTGCCTTCCCTGGGGCCTGAGGGGGTCCCAGTGCAGGGGCTGATCTGGTCCCTCTTCAGGAAAATGGAAGCCAATAAATTGTTAAATAGGTTAGCTTTGTCACCTGGTGTGACGACCAGATTTCCTACCTTGTCTTGCAGGGGCCCCACGTTACCCAGTACTTTTTGTGATGGTAACAGCAGAAGTTCTCTGAAGTCTTGGTTGTGTTTATAGTGTGGGACAGGAGGACACTGTGCAGAGCCTGCCTCTGACACCGAAGCCCTACGCACTCCCTGGGGCCTGGTCCTCTCCTCCTTCCAGGCCCAGGCTGCTTTAGTGACTTGTTCAGATGTGGAGGCCACCTGCCTTCCTTTAGCCAGTAGCTCTTAACTGGCTTGAAGACCTGGTGCTTGAGGCCCTGGCTGTGAGAGCCCTTGTTAGGCCCCCTGTATCCCTGCAGTGCTGCTGTCACTGATGCTCTCCTCTCTGACCAATACTGGTGTCACCTTATGGATGTCTTGACATCAGACTCCTCCTGTGGGTCCCTGTCAGCATCTTCTGCCTGCTAACAAACGTTGCCTGAAATTTGTGTGTGGAGGCTGCAGACAATAGGGAAAGCTGGAGCAATACATAGTTTTCCTGCCCATTGCCTTCTATCTTCTCCCTTCCTTCTTCTACCCTGCATTGTCTTGGAAAAAGAATTCAGAAGGTCAAAGGTTTGCCCGAGGCTGTTGGCCCATTGACCAGCATGGGTGAGACCCACCAGTGTCTGCAGCCAGCCTCACATGGAGGAACATGGGGCTCGCCTTGTGTCTGGAGGTCTAACGCCCAGCCCAGCCCACTGGGACCCAGGCACTGCTGAGCTGTGTGGTGAATAAGGCTTGCGGGCATGGCTCTAGCACTGTCCTGCCACCCCGGCGCTCCCTGCAGGCAAGGCTCCCCTGCTGCCTCCATTCATTAGTTCTGAAGTGGACATGTGTGGTCACGGGTGCATTCACAGCTGAACATGGGCACCCCTTGCTGTGCTGGGCCCAGGAGGGCTACTGCTCTCCCAGGCTGTTGTGCAGGATGGCATGGACTAGCAGTAGGGAGGTGGTGCTGTCCCTCCTTGGTGCTGGGGCCTTTAGACCTGTAGGTTCTGCACTCTGTGGAGTGCACTACACATGTACAGTTCTCCCAGCCCTCTCCCATGTCCTCCCACCCCTGAGCTCCAGGTGTGCAGCACTAGCCTCTGCAACCTCCCTCTCACCAAAGCTGTGTGCCCTTAGGATGGAGTCAGGTGGTGTCTTTCATCCCATGTCTGGGAGAAGCCCTGCGGCAGTGTGCTGGGTTGGACAGCCAGGTGGCCTCTTCCCCTTTAGGGTCCTCTCATCTTATAAAAGACCTGTAAAGGATGGAGGACTGGAACTGCCGCCAAGGAAGAATACTCCACATTAGTCCGGACTTGCAGAGAGCAAACCAGGAAAGCCAAGGCTGCAATGGAACTCCAGCTGGCTACAAATATCAAGGAAAATAAAAAGTCCTTTTTTAGATACGTGAGGAGCCAGAGGAAAAGCAAAGGCAACACTGGGCCCCTGCTGGACCAGATGGGGCAACTGACAACTGATGCCCAGGAAAAAGCCAACTTGCTAAATGGGTACTTCGTGTCAGTTTTCCATCAGCCCCATGGGGCGGCCCTGCCCACTATGGGTCAGGGAGGCCCGGGTGAGGGAGATTCCTTGCCCTCCATCGAAGCTGACCTCGTGAAGGAACACCTCGACAGGCTGGATAACTTCAAGTCAGCCGGCCCTGATGGGTTACACCCTAGGGTACTCAGGGAGCTGGCGAGCATCATAGCCCAGCCCCTGGCACGGATCTTCGAGAACTCCTGGTGCTCTGGTGAAGTGCCCGAAGACTGGAAGAAGGCCAATGTGGTGCCTATCATCAAGAAAGGGAGGAAAGTAGATCCGGCAAACTACAGGCCCATCAGCCTGACCTCTATCCTGGGGAAAGTCTTGGAAAAGATGATCGAGGAGGCCATCCTTAACAGGCTAGCTGAAGGCAATATCCAGAGGGATACCCAGCATGGGTTTGTTGCAGGTAGGTCTTGCTTGACCAATCTCATTTCCTTTTATGACCAGGTGACTTATCACCTGGACAAAGGGGAAGAGATCGATGTCATATACCTCGACTTTAAAAAAGCCTTTGATCTGGTATCCCACAATCACCTCTTGGTTAAACTGGCTAACTGCGGCCTTGACGTCACCACGATCTGCTGGCTGGGGACCTGGCTCCGTGGTAGGACCCAGAGGGTGGTGGTCGATGGGAGCCAATCGTCTTGGTGCGCCATGACCACTGGGGTCCCACAAGGCTCTGTCCTAGGGCCTATACTGTTTAACGTCTACATTAATGATGTAGACATTGGTGTCAGAAGCGGACTGGCCAAGTTCTCCGACAACACCAAACTCTGGGGTATAGCATCCACACCTGAGGACAGGAGGGTGATCCAAGCAGATCTGGACAGACTCATGAAATGGGCAGATGAGAACCTGATGGTGTTTGACACCGATAAATGCAAGGTTCTCCACCTTGGGAGGAAAAACCTGCAGCATCCTTATAGGCTCAGCAGTGCTACGTTGGATAGCACTACAGAAGAAAGAGACTTGGGGGTCATCATTGACCACAAGATGAAGATAAGCCTTCAGTGTGATGCTGCGGCTAATAAAGCGACCAAAACGCTGGCTTGCATCCATAGATGCTTCTCAAGCAGATCCTGGGATGTCATTCTTCTGTTGTGCTCGGCCTTGGTGAGGCCGCAGCTGGAGTCCTGCATCCAGTTTTGAGCTCCGCAGTTCAAAAGGGATGTGGAGAAGCTTGAGAGGGTACAGAGGAGAGCCACACGCATGATCAGAGGTCAGGAAAACAGACCTTATGACCTTAAGAGCTCTTTAGCCTGGTAAAGCACAGGCTCAGGGGTGATCTGGTGGCCGCCTATAAGTTTATCAGGGGTGCTCATCAGGATCTGGGGGAATGACTGTTCACCAGAGCCCCCCCAGGGATGACAAGATCAAACGGTCACAAACTCCACTGTGACCAGTTCAGGCTGGACGTAGGAAAGAACTTCACTGTCCGAGCCCCCAAGGTGTGGAACAGCCTGCCACCTGAGGTGGTTCAAGTGCCCACTTTGAACACCTTTAAAACACATTTGGATGCTTATCTTGCTGGGATCCTATGATCCCTGCTGACTTCCTGCCCCTGGGGCGGGGGGCTGGACTCGATGATACTCCGGGATCCCTTCCAGCCCAAATGTCTATGAAATCTTTGTTCACCCCATGTTCACAGAGGAAGTCAGTGACTAGCAGGTGTCTGCATGGTGTGCAACCTGCATGTCACACTGGGAGCTCTGTATTTAAGATGGTGCTAGTAATCCAGTTTCATGCTTGCGGGCTTTTACTGGTCACTTGGAGGGATCTGGAGGGAATTTCTCCCTGTCCCACAGCCAGGGCATAGTCAGGAAGACGCATTTCATTTTTATTCTTCCTGTGAAATAGCAGAGATTGGTCATAGTGGGAGACACTGGGCACTGGAGGGGGTAGGGGGAAACAGAATCTTCTTTCCTTGGAAGTCTGGCTGATACGTGCTGCTCGCATGTTCTGAGGCATGCTAGCTGCTGGATTTGGGTTTGGGAAGGAATCAGCTTGGCAGGGACCTCAGGGTTTTCACTTTCCTCATCTGCCTGAGGCACAGTTTGCCTCCTGGGCATGTCATTGCTCGGCTCCCTGCTGAGGAAGGGGCCTCAGATGCTGGTGGGACTTTGGCTTCTCCAGGCTGTGACTGCAGTGCAGTCCTCCTGAGCACTGAAAAACTTTAGTCCTGTTCAGGTCTTTGGGCTTTGGTAGGTCTCTGGTGGTGGCATTCAGTGGTCTGTAGTGTGAAGGATATGGGCAGCCTTTGGTCCCTGGCCTTAAACTCCATGGAACTGTGAAGCTTTTTCCATTCCTTTTCCCTGCCCCCCATGCCAGAGACCTGTCTGCTCCCTTGTCCTGTGCCCCAGTATTAGGGCTTTCATTTTGCTTCACGGTGCATCCTTTGTCCCCCATATTTGTTATTTCTCTTCCACCGAGGGATGAATCTCACTTGGGGTATCATATGTTAAATGCCATCAGGTTGAGCGGCAGGACTGAACTGGGGTGTGGGTTATAATTGAAAATGTCTACAGCTGCAAGCAGCTGGTTCTTCTGTCTGTAGATAATTGCAGAGGTGTGTGAAGCTACTGCTTTGCAGACAGCTGGCAGGGCTCTGTGTGCCCCATGACCAGTTCCCTGATTCCTGCTCTCCCTCCAGATCAATATGGCTCTGCTGCTGATGCCTAAAACATTATCAAAATTTTGGAATTGATCAATTGTGCTCAAAAATGAATGCAACAGACGGTTGCTCCTGAGTTAGTGTTATGCTGTGTAGCTTGGCCAGCCGTCCCTTTTACCGGGAGGTACTTTTGCCCAGGCACTGCTGGGAGCTGTGTCCAGTGCTTGTGTCCTTGCTTCAGAAAGGACACTGGAGGTTTGGACAGGGTTCAGGGCAGCACTCCAGAATCGAAACCTGCATGTCTGCATAGGAAATGTCTGATAACGGAGAGCTCTTCAATCCAACAGGGGCAGAGCAAGGTCTGGGAGTGGAGCCCTGACGCTTTCCAATGAGATTAAGGTGCAAATGGGTAACGGTGAGGAAACCTGCTCCTTGGGGAAGGTCACGGACATGGTAGATTCTCAGTTGCTTGGAATCTTTGAGGCTGGATGCCTTTTTGGGAGGGCTGTCTCCACTGGACTGGCAAACTGCCCAGTGCCAGGATTGCTGCGCGATGGTCAGGGGATCAGGCCAGGTGACCAGATGGTCTCTTCCTCCTTTAAATCCCCCCTCCTGATGTTTGGTCCTGCTACCTTGCTTACAAGGCCCAGTCCTGCCTCCACTCTGCTGCTTTCCCATCTTACTCTTATTGCATCTGGCAGCCTTGGCTGCACTCAGATTTGTGGGTGTTTTCCTTTCTGCCGCTGTTTCAGTTTATTATCCTGCTTCTTGGAAGGGAAGCCTACTGGTAATTTAATCCCGAAGTCCAGCACATATAAGCATAGGGGGAAACTAAGTTATGTACCAAGAGCTGTGGAGTACACACGTGCTCGAACTGAATCATTCTGATTCTCGTGCAGTTCCCTCCTCTTTCCTCTCCTTCTCGTCCTCATTTTGACCACCGGTGTCTTGTTTGAATGTCAGCCCCTGAGCAGCCTGGGTCAGGGGCTGTGACTTTCTGCTGGATTGTGGGAGGCACCCAGTTTCTCGGGCTGTGACAGCAGTGATTTCTTGGACAGTGGTTTGACTGGAGAGCTTTCCCCACTGGCCCCTTTCTAGGCTGTTCTAACCTGCAGCAGCCCCACTTACTGGCTGGTGGACAAAGTTGCTGCATCTGGACCTGACTTACAGCTGCCCAGGGCCAGGCATCATGCCAGATGCTTGCTCTTGCAGCACCCCCTCATGCTTCCAGGGTCCTCCAGCAGCAGCTGCATTCCCATTGAGCTGCTTCTGCTGGTCATGGGAATAGGTGCTGGGGTAGGGGCTGTGGATGGCTGGGATGCTGACACAGGATGGGGAGGGATCATTTCATGCAATTGGGCCTGCGTGAAGAGAGGCAGTGAGGCCTGCGGATGCCACAGTTCCAACTCACACCCACAGTTGCACTTCAGTCGTTGATGGTATCTATGGCCGTGGCCCCAGTCTGAGGGCTGGGGAGGAACCTGCAGGGGCACCAGGCAGGGGTCTGGGAGCGGTTGCATGGAGAGCAGCAGCCCTTAGGACCTTGGCTCATGTTCAGAAGAACTAGTCCCTTTCTAGGGCTGTGGCTGGGCACCTTGGCAGGGGCAATGGGCCCCAGGGTGAGGGAGAGACCCTGATGCCTGTGAGAAAAGCTTGTGACTCCCTGGAAAGGCCCCTCTTCCCCAGCTGCCTCTGAGGTGCTCTTCTCTTCCCCATGCTACTCACCAAGGTCCCCCTGTTGCTGGAACCTGCCTCTGGCTCAGCCCGGGAGGCAGCGGAGGGAGGGCATTGGCACGTGGCTGAGCCAAGAGCAGGCAGGGCTGACGTGCTGTCTGCAGTGGGTCGGAGCAGGAGAGAAGCAGTGCTGAGGGAGAGAGATGACTGAGACAGGGCAAGAGCTGTGGCTGCAGGGTGGAGAGGGGAAGGCACGTCTTGGAGTAGCAGTTAGAAGGGGCTGATGTGGTGTTTGCCAGCCCAGCAGCTCTGAGGACCATGTGATTGTATGCACAGGAAGAGGTTCCTAGAATCTGGAGCCCTACAGCAGAGTGCAGGAGCAGGAGGGAGCAGAGTGTGTACCTTTGGGTCTTGCTCCACTTCGCCACCCTTCAGGGATGCAGCCCCAGCAGCCATCTGGGAGGCTCTGGGCAGGGTGGCAGAGGCGGATGCAGGTACCCAGTGCACGTGTGCTTGGGTTCGGATTCATCACGGTGCCTGGCGCCTCCCCCTGACATCAGCTCTGTTCACCCCCTTGGCACTCAGGATCATAGCCTTTCCCTCCAAGCCCCTGTCCCAGGAGCTCCCTAGCTTCTCCCAGAGAGCCCTGAAAGTAGAGAGAGACTGGTCTTGGAGCCAGTGTGTGCTTTTTGGGCTCTCTCCAGAGGGATAAGCTACACAGGAATGGAAGGACAGGGCACCACAGCAGATACCTGCCTCACATTGGGCTGGTAACAAGTGTCGTGGGTAAGGGGCTGGGGATTCCCTTCTCCCTCTACACCGCCTTTCACACTGTCATTGGCTCCTTTCCCTCCTCTCCAGGTGTTCTGCCATCCAAAGCCCTCCCTGTCCAGGGAGAAGGTCTTGCCGATGCACCAGACCAGCGTGGAGGGTGTGGAGGACATGTCCACGCTGGGAGACCTGCACGAGGCTGCCATCCTGCTCAACCTGTATCAGCGATACCAACAGGACAGCATCTATGTGAGTACCAGGGCCAGGGCCAGAGGCTTGGCAACCTCTGCTTGCACATGGGAACATGTGTTTTAGCAATGCCTCCCCTGCACTGGAGGGATGGTTTCACTTGGGATAGGAAGGGAAGTCCCTTTCTGGTCCCAGGTTTCCCCTGCAGTTCCCCAATCAACCCCTTTGCCCCACTAGACCCTGCCCCCATGCAACAAGGGCCTGTGTTCCCTCTGGGGCTTTGGGACAGTTTTGCAAGGCAGGCTCCTCTGTGCCCCTCGATGTCAGCAGCTAGACTGATCCCTGGATCCCTGCTCCTGGTAGCTCATGTGGGATCAGCCTGGAGGGAGGGGGCCTTGAGGAAGGTCCTTTAAGGGCTCAGGAGAGGAGACCAAAGAGGCTCCCCATGCTGCACCTGTGCCCAAAGCTTCTGATTGTGACAGAAAAATGCAAATCTCTGAATGGGTTGCATAGCAACTATTACTAAGGCAACAGGACTGGATGCACCTTGTATTCCAGTAAAAGATCAATTAAGTGACCCGTTTTCTGGGAAGTCTCTTCTCTGCATCAGGATTAGTTTCTGTGCCTCAGCCATGTGGCCCCGCTGCCTGCGAGACCCTACCCAGGCAGGGCAGGCCCTGACTGCCTCCCCCTTCCTGCCTGTGAATCGGGTGCCTGCTTCCCCTCTTGTGCAGCTTTCACTCATCACCCTGTCTTTGCTGCTCAGCCATGGCTCCTCAGGCCTCTGAGTCAGGGACTCTGTTTTCAGTCCATCTCTCAAATGGGGAGGCCCCTTACAAGCAGCACTAATAGCAGCCTCCCCCCTGAAATGACCCCTCTGCCTCTGACCTCAGTGACTCTTCCTCAGCTTCATCTGCCTTGCCCAGCTCTTTAGTGTAACTTCTGTACTCTGGTCCCCAGGGATTGTAAGAGGCAAAGGGTGACATTTTTGGTGATTTGGGAATTGCTGAGGTTTTTGGCACCTTTTTGAAATGTGTTTTCAGTCAGATTAAACTCTGGAACAGAGTCTGGAAAATGAGGAAGAATGGCCCTGTAAAAATAGCCATGAATTAAGCAGGGGATAAAGAAATAGCTGGGAAGTCAAAGGAAAAAACATATAAGTTAGTGAGACAAGGAGAAACGCACCTGGGGAGTTCAGCTAACAACATTTTTGTACTTCTGAAAAGTCATACGCGTGTGGAGGAGGTACTGGAAGCCTGGAGGAAAGTACACATGTCCATCATTTGTCATCAAGAAGGCAAGGGATGATCCTGACAGCTGCTGTCCTGGAGTTCTCCCCCTCACAGAGCTAGTGCCACGAAGCAGTTGTGTGGCAGTTGGGAGGTTTAGTCCCCAGTGAACACTCTGCCTCCTGGCACAAGGCTCCTGCCAGCACCAGCTCTTCACCGAGCTCTGGATTGCAGGCAGAGCACCAACATTTATGGCTGCTCTGCTCAGCTGCCTGGTGTTACGTTGCAAACACGTCCTGGCTGGACCCAGACTTTTGTGTGTGCGCAGTGCCTAGCCAGTGGGAACCCAGCTCTGCTGGTCCCTTTGGGCACTTTTGTGGTATAAACTGTTAGGGATGATTTTTGGCTGCATCATAATTAACTGGTAGTACTTCTCCATGGTCTGACTGCATATAGATCTGACTGTAGTGAAACAGAACTCAAAGGAACATCTGTTGTAGGACCATCTGATGACTTCAATGGTAGTACAGTGTGTCTCACAGGTGGATGTTGGCAATGAATTGATTTCAAATCTTCTTAATGACTTGGGAAATGAGTAAACAGAGCATTAATCAAATATGCAAATGATACTACATTGAAGGGATTGAGGACAATCAGGACAGTAAATAATACAAGAGAGCACAGAGAGACTGGAAGCATAGGCAGGAGATAAGGCAAGGAAGCAGCTAGAACTGAAAGGAGGGTAAAGATTAAGAGTCCAGTGCATGGAGCTGGATTAAGGAAAGGAGGTGGGTATAAAAGTGTGCAAATGTCTGAGGGGCAAACCTGCCCTGGCCTGCCCTGCCTTCTGGGGGACCCATCAACCTGGCAGCAAAGCTTGTTCTCCCTGTGATATGCCCCAGCACCAAAGCATACTCTCCCCTCAGCGTATTCTGTCCAGTCTGACCTCAGTTGTAAGACACTTGGGGAAGTGTTTGCATCCCTTGTTTGCAATGTGCCATGAACACATAGTTTTGCCAGGATGATAATCTTTGCAGGAGAGATTATCTGCAGTTAGAAGGGGGGAATGTTAACTAGATGCAATGGGATGAGATGGAGGAAGGGAAAATGCAGTGTGATTATCCAGTGAGGTGGATGACTGGGCATCATCTCCCAGGGGGAGGCGAGGGAGCTTCATGGCCAGGGAAGTTTGAACCCCCCAGGGAATGCGCAGAACCTGTCAGACAGAACAGTCCTGCCCTGGCCCAGGATGACTGGTTTGGATTGTCTTGTAAGGCTTTTCTATCTCTGGGGCATAGCCCAGCACATCCTACTGCACAAGCCAGTGCACTGTATGTGCACCTGTGCTTCCCTCTTGGTGATAGCTGGGCTACTGCTGGCTGATCCACTGCTCTGGGTCTTCCTGCCATTCCTGCTACCCCCGTGCACATGACTCCTGCCTCACAGAGTGCCAGTCAGTACCTGTTGCGATGTGCTTCCAGCAGTAATTTCTGGGTTGCTCCAGTACTTACTGCTCTTGGAAAGTCTGCGGCATCTCATCCCCTGTCTGCTCCTGCCCTCCATCTGCAGCTGGGTGTCACCATGTGTCCAGGCATCATAGTGCATCCAGCTACAGCATGTGGGTGATAGGATTTACATATGTTGCAGCGGGTGAGTTTGGAAGTGCTGCGCTCTGCTGGCAAAGCACGGGGCCCGCAGCAGCAGCGCCAGCATGCGTGAGCTGGTCGAACCCATGGCAAAGGTATGGGCACCCTGGCGAGTCCGCGGGCAGCCCCTGCTCAGTGCATGCTGAAAGGGGGATGGGCAGTGCAGGGAGCTGACGGGGTGGGGGTCGTGCAACCCCTGCTCAGCGCATGCTGCAAGGTGTGAGCAGTGTAGGGGCTGTGCGGGACCAGGGGATTTAGTACAGCCCCTGCTTGGCACATGCTGCAAGGGATGGGCAGTGCAGGGAGCAGAGAGCTGGGGAGGTTGTGCCCTGGTCATCTTCTCATATTTCTCAATGCAACGGAAAGGTCTGAAATTAAAGGTCTGAAATCAGGTTGGCTGAAACATTTTGGCTTGGGTTGTCTTTTTTAATCCCTTTTCACTTTTTTCTTTGTGGCAATGTCATAAAAGAAGAATGTTGTTAAACTGGAAATCTCGTGTCCCAGTGTCAAAATGCATTTTTTTCCCTTAAATCTTTTTGTTTCTTTTCACAATTATTTTCACCCTTCAGTGATAGCACTTGTTGATTTTTTTTTTTTTTTTTTAACCTGTATTAAAATGAAGGTTGCCCCAAGATGCATTGTTTGTTTTTGGTCAAATAAAGAATTATCTGAAACCCCCCCACAACCATTTCCCCCAGCTCTGCTCTGTGAGCCACGTGCTTAAGGCCAGCTAAAGGCCTGAGGTAGGGGTGGCAGGGAGGATTGCTCTCAGCTGCTGAGTGGGATTCGTTATGGAATCTGTCTCCCCCTCGCCCCCAGGCTGGAAGGCTCCTGCCTGTGGCCTGGCTCACTGCCTTGTGCTAGGTACAGGTGTCAGGTCCTGGCTTGCCTGTGGCTTTCCTGGAATGTTATGTTCTTGCTGTGTTTTTGTTTTCTCCCTGTAGACGAATATTGGCTCCATCCTGGCATCAGTCAACCCCTACAAGCCCATCCCTGGTCTGTACAATGCAGCTGCCATAGACCTGTACAGGCAGCACTGCCTGGGAGAGCTGCCACCCCATATCTTCGCCACGGCTAATGAGTGCTATTGCTGCTTGTGGAAGCGTCATGACAGCCAGTGTGTCCTGATAAGGTCAGAGACTGACGACACAGTCATTTTCCATGCAGCTCTCCTCTGTCTCTTGTGTGTGTCCTGTATAGCACTGCCTGCATGCCTGCTGCACCCTGCCATGACCTCCAGTGCCTGCAGTCGGGCAGATGCCATGTATGCGATCCTGGGGTCACCTTCTCTCCTTTTTTACCAGGGCAGGACAGTAGCGAGGTCTGTCTGTCCTGTGTTGCTGAGTGGAATGTGTGTGTCTTCCTCAACAGCGGCGAAAGTGGAGCTGGGAAGACGGAGAGCACCAAACTGCTTCTTAAATTCCTGTCTGCCATGAGCCAGTGCTCTCTAGGGGGGCTGGCATCCGAGAAGAGCACTCATGTGGAGGAGGCCATCATGGAGAGCAGGTACGGGCCATCTCCCAGGGGTCATCGGGGCCCTGCAGTGCTGGGCTGTAGGGAGCAGCTGTCAGGCCTCTGTCTCCCAGAAGCCTTTCTACCTCCCTGAGGTACTGAGCCCTGCAAGGTGGTATGCTGGTGAGCACTGCTTAGGAACCCAAAAGCAAAAGGACAGGCCAGGTCTGTGCAAGGAGCACTTTCCAGCACCAGCTGCCGCAATGGAGGCAGGTCCTCCTGCAGCAAGCTCTCCTCCATTCCTGCCCTTCTGCATGAGACCTTTTTCCTCCACTGACTTGCACTGTTACTTTGAAAGCTGCTCCTTCAAATCCTGCTCAGACTCACCCTGGCTGCAGGGCCTGCAGTAGGTTGTATATCCACAGGGGCAAGGCGAAGGGTCTGCAGGGGTAGCTGACATCAAACTTGTTGCAGCCTACAAAACTTATTAACCATGTGCGTGGAGAGTCTCTGTGATTACATGTTCCTTTCACTGTCACTCTCTTCCTTTCTGCCCCATGCACTGACTTATTTAATCTGTTTTTACCTGTTTTTGATGAGGTTGTGTGCTGTGCAGGTCAGGGAGCGCCTGTACGGTGCTGGTACACTAGCCCTGTGGATGGAATTGCAGTATGTGGCATACCAGAGTCTAAATCTGTGCTTGGGTGTCCTGTCTGGCCCCCACAGGAACCCACAGTAAGGATCACTCACCCCTGTTTTGTTCCTGCTGCTCTGTGGAGGTGATTTTCTCCTTCCCGCACATTCATTCGATGTGCGGTTGGAGGTTGGCCAAGGGATGGCATGTCTGGTGCTGTCAGACACAGATAAAGGACTAGGAAGGCTGGTGTCAGGAGGAGGTTACCTCGGAGGACAGTGCAGCAGACTGATGTCCTTTTCCTTCTCTGCCACTACCTCCTTGGAGCAGCAATGGGGCTCAGAGATCCTTCAGCAAGATGGCACAGGGGGTCCCCAAACCCAGCAGCTAGTAACCTGAGTAGGCTGTGTCCTTGGGGAGGAGTCCCTGGAAGAACCCTGCTGGGGGCTCACACTGCTATCGACTTCCAGGGAGAGGCCCAGGTCTGCAGGCTGTGCCTGGAGCAGGGCAGAAGCATCCAGAGGGGTAAATTATGAGAACAGGTTAGCTTTACAGTTCCCTTGATATGTGTATGTGATTGAACAGAGCTAAATGCAAGGTTGAAACACTCAGAACCAAGAAATTGGTGCAGGAGGCTGGACTCTGAAAAGCAGCGAGCCAGGAAGGAACTGAGGGGTAGTTGGAGAAGCCAATGGACTGCGAGTTCCCACTGTGATGCTCAGGCAGCAGTGGCCCTTCTTGGAGGTGTGAGTGGGGGACAGTCAAGGAGGAGCAGAGCAGTGTCAATACCCATGTGTGGCATCAGCAAGTCTGGGTCCATTCTTGTGGGCAGGGAGGGCTCAGGAAAGGAGCTGTAGCTCTGACTCAAGACCTGGAACTAGAGGCTCCCAAAGTTTGGTCTGGTTCATTTGTCCAAGCAAAGATTGAGCAGTGATATGGGCAGGGTGCATCAGGAGATTTCTGCAGGTAGAAGGCTCCTCCATCTAGCAAGCAAGGTCCATTGGCTGGGAGCTCAAGCCAGGCAAAGCTGCCTTTTCCTCAGTGGGGCAATTAATGAGTGGGACTGTTTGTTTGGGATCTGATGGCTTCTCCCTTCCTTGGAACCTTTAAATCCTGGTGGGATGTCTCATCCTGGAGAGATGCTCAGATGTAGGTCTCTGTTAGTGGTGTTCTCTGACCCCAGCGGTGCTGTTTGGGGGTCTGGTGTTACGGGTCACGTCAGGCTCCCTCAGCGTAGGTGGTTTGTGTGTGCTGTCAGAATTCTGTCTGCAGTGCTGTGCCACTGTCAAGCTCATTATTCCAGGAAAGAGACCGCATGCTTTAGATCTGAGTGAATAAGGCTTGCTTAGGTTGATTGTCCACAAACAAGCCTGGACACCGGCATCCGTGACCAGCCTGGGTGTTTGCAGGAAGGAGCTGAACCCCAAAGCCCGGCGCAAAGTATCCAAGATCCCAGGCCCCTGTTTCCATGCACTTATCAGAACAATTTCATGTTTACAGCAGGTGTATTCTCCTTCTCAAGGAGCTTACTGAAGCAGCTTCAGGTGACATTGTGCACATCTTACCTCTCCCCAGTTAACGTGCTTTTCCCACCAGCAGTGGCTGTAGTACTCTGTACTGGTCTCACCATTCACTTGCTATTTGTTGGCCTGGGAGGCACCTCTAGAACTAGTGAGCTGTTTTCTAGCATTGCTATGCAAGCAGGACCTACTATGTCCAGCTCCTGTCACCATTTTCTTGGGCTCAGACACTGTTACGCTGTAGTGGGCACAGTCCTCACTTGTGCTGAGCACCAGGCTGCAGGTGGAGGCTGTCATCAACCTGTAGAGACTGTTCTGCCTTGTGTCATTTCCTGCTCCTACCTTTGTGGCTGAGATGAGAAGGACAGGTGGCTTTAAGTTGCCTCTTAGGTCTCGGCTGAGGGCTGGCCCACCCTGCTGCACCCATTGAATCAGCTACAGGGTCTCTAGCTTGCCCTGCCGGGAGGACTATCTGTGACCCTGCCATGGCTTGGGCATCAGTGGAGCATGGTCCCCACTTCAGCCTGCCTCACCCAGCCAGCTGTGACAGACCTCCCAGAGGCCTGCAGAAGCCAGAGAGTCCTCAGCTACTCTGTAATGGGAGCTTTAAGGCTTTAAGATCACTTTTTGTGCTTTTCCAGGGACGCAGTGGCCTTGGTAGGGCCAAGGCTTTGGCCAGCCATGCTCAGAAACTCAACAAAACTGTTGTCAGACCCTGGTAATTCAGACTCATTTGAGACCTTAGCTGCTCTCTGGTGTGCTGTGGTGGTGACTGCAGCAGGCACGCATCCAGACCCTACCAGATGCTGTCTTCATCTCAGTGGTGTAAATCTAAAGCGATCCCCTGCTTGCTTGTTCTTTTTCAAGCTCCTGCTTCAAGGCTTCTCAGAAATCCAGCTTCCGAGACCTCCCTCAGCCCAGTTGCGTTTGCTTGGTGGTCTCTTGCTTGTGCTTTCCCCTGGTTAAATGTTCTTCACACTCGCTGACTTGGTCGCTTTGGAAACTTGATTTCGCAGGGCAACAAAATTCAGGACAGTTTCCAAGCTTATTCTGCTGTGCTGTAACTTCGAAGTCAGGGGTACTCGTTACATTTTGAATTCTAATGTGAAAATGCACGTTCATTTAGCTGAAGTTGTTCCACTGTAACAGGAGAGCAGTGGCAGAGGGGTCCTGAAACTGTCAGAGACAGGTTAGGTGTTCTTGCTAATGTTCGCTTTTTCTCAGGGCCCCTGCTCCACCCTGTTCCCCCTTGGCTTCTCTCCTGCCTTTGGCTCTGTTGATCACACCCTCCTCCCTGACTTGGTCCTCCCTTGGCTTTTGCAGCTCCATCCTCCCCTCCTATCTTGCTGATTGCACCTTCAGCATCTCTTTTGGTGGGTCTTTGTCCTCCCCTCTGTGGCTGTCCATGGGGTTGCCCAGTGCTGTGTCCTTGCCTCCTTCCCCTTCTACCTTCACACCTCTCTCTGGGTGACTTCTCTGATGTCATGGGTTCAGCCACCCTCTGTCAGCCAGCGAGTCACAGATCGACCTCCACCCTCCTGATCCATCTTCCTTAATGTCTTCCTGTCTCTCTCACTGTCATCTCTCCTACCCCCCAGTACCTCACACCCCACTTGCTGTTAACAGCCAAAACCAAACTTGGAGCTCTTCTCTGAAACTCTCCTTGCTCCTCCCAATCTCTGCCACTGTTGACAGCACATCCTCCTGCCGCGCAGGCCTGTAATCTGGACTTGGTCTGTGAGTCCTCTCTTTCTTGTCTCTCCCACCTGGCCATCATCTGTATTCTGCAGCCACTTACTTCTCAATGTTTCCAGAACAGCTTTTTCTCTGGTTCTAGACCTTCACTATCTGCTGTCTTTATTGTTGCTGTCCTCCCATCACCCACCTCTGGTGCATTCTGCACTCTGCCCCTGAGATCATTCAAGCATCCCTCAAGGCCGTGCCCTGCCCAGGCCTGCATCTCCCACTGTATCGCATCCTGGCTTGTCCCTGCCTCCTGGCCCTGTCGCAGCTCTGCTCTGCCTACAGACCTGCCCTTGTTTCTCGCTCAGTTGCCTCCCGTGTTCCCTCTGTTTTACTTGCAATGCCAGCTGTAAATGCCCACAGGTGCCATGCTTCCCCTTAGGCATGAAACACCCTCCCTAAGCTAAACTGTAAAGCCAGTTCCCTTCTCTCCTCTCCCCTCATCCAGATTCTTCTTCGAGAACTGCCTCTACCTTTTTCAGATACGTGGGGAGCCAGAGGAAAAGCAAGGGCAATGTTGGACCCCTGCTAAACCAGATGGGGCAACTGACAACTGACGCCCAGGAA
>NW_017728949.1:51574347-51575778 GCF_001723895.1 Crocodylus porosus | reverse complement strand
AGCTGACTTCCTGCCCCTTGGGCAGGGGGCTGGACTCGATGATCTCCCGAGGTCCCTTCCAGCCCTAATGTCTATGAAATCTATGAAATACCACAGTCCCTAAAAGAAATCAGCCCAGGGGTGAGCAGATTAGGGCTACAGCTCCTAATTTGGTTTTGTCTACCTGATTACTATGTAAATGATGATGATAAGGAATCATCAGGCTTGCCAGCTGGTGTCTACAGGCACTATGTAATGGTGGTAGCTATGTGACCTTGTTAACGTTGCCCTCATCCTCTTTCCCCTTCCCCCCTTTTGCCTGTCAGGCCCCTCTACACGCGCAGGTAAAGGTGCAAAGGGATCTAATGTGTGATTCACACAATCGCACCTCCTTCCATGCCACCTGTGCATGGCAAGAGGTGCGATGGTGGGATTGTGAACCAGATCCTATTGCACCTTATTGCCAGTGCAGGCGCAGCCCAGTCCTGGGCTCCCCCTCACTGGAAAGCAGCAAGCTCCTGCAGCTGGGAGCCCCGTGCACCCCAGTTGAGGGGCTCCCAGCCATGGGGCACCTCATACACCCCTAGGGCTGGAGGACTCCCACTGTGGCAATCTCCCTACCCTAGGGATGCGTGAAACCCCCGGGGCTGGGATGTCATTACAGGGGTGATCCCCCTGCTCTGGGGGTGCAGGGAAACCACCGGGGCTGGAGGATCACCACAATCCTCTGGCCCCAAGGGTTTTCTGCACCCCAGAGCCCTAGGGATTGTGGCAGCTGAGATCTGTAAGGCTCGGGGTTTTATGCTGGACATGCTGCTCCCGTGACGTGCAAATGAAAGCTCAGTAGCAGCCAGCTGTAAAGTTAGTACTCATTTCTGAGGTCTAACTTTATAGCTGGTTGGAGCTTTTTATTGTGTGATAGCTACTTTACATGGGTAGCTGGTCTCCAGGTAATTGCACAATTAGCCAGGTAATTGTGCAAAACCTGTAAGGTGTAGAGGGGGCTTCAGGCCCCTAACAGAGTTGCAGCTAAGTTGTGATTAATCATGTCATTAAATAGTGACCTGGTCACATGTTCAATTGGTTAATGACATGATAAAACAAGGAATAAGCCACAAGAGCTTTTATCCAAAATGTATAACAACTTTGTGGCTGGTTACTATGATGCCATTAATTGAATGTGCGGCCAAGTGTGACATGGCATGAAGTGAAGTTGTTTGGATCTCTCATCAGATCCCATTGTGCCTTAGAACATCTGTGAGGGGTCTCATGCTTGTCTTGTTTCAGGTTACCCTGTTCTCCACACACTTGTTTCATAGATTTCATAGACATTAGGGCTGGAAGGGACCTCGGGAGATTGAGTCCAGCCCCCTGCCTCAGGGACAGGAAGTCAGCTGGGGTCATAGGATCCCAGCAAGATAAGCATCCAATTTACTTTTGAAGGTGTTCAAT
>NW_017728949.1:51564150-51573661 GCF_001723895.1 Crocodylus porosus | reverse complement strand
GTCCACATCGTTAATGAAGATGTTGAACAGGATGGGTCCCAGGACAGAGCCTTGAGGGACCCCACTGGTCACAGGGCACCACGATGAGTGCCAGTGTGTTATTGGGCAGGTGCATGTGGTGTTGGGTTGCTCTGCCAGCATACCTGCGTGTCAGGGTTTGCAGGGCCAGGATCTGTCTGAGAGTGCCATGGGCAGAGCCATGCCTCTTGCAGTGGTGCACAGCTCTCATCACTGTGGGGCCTGATTCTGAGTCTAAGGACTGTTGCAGCCCAAAAAGCAGTGACAGTTTCATTCACATCCCTGTTCAAAGCCTGATTGTCAAAGAAGGTAGGATTGAGTTTGGGCATGTCATTTCTTCAGCCTCTTGGTGCTCTTCACACTTCAGTGCCTGCAGGCAGGGGACCATGTCCAGGGTAAAGGCAACCTGTGGCATTTGATCTCAAGGAACACTGTAGGCTGGAAAGATTCTTTTAACTTCTTAATGATCATGTACTTTTTGTCTTGTGCAAAGCTGCACAGAGGAGACCGTGGGGAGTATCCAGGTATTTCAAAGCATGCTTGTCTCATGATAGTAATGCAACCCTTTCCATTAAAATCCAAGCAATGTGTTTTATGCTCAGGTAGGAACTAAGGTAAAAACTATACACTTATAGAGCATTCCTACAACATGGTCTTGTTTGGCTGCCTATATCTCGCTTCTTCCTAGTAAGCTTTTAGTTTTTGTGTTGGTTAAAACTATTGTATTAGGTATTTCTAATCCTGGTCCGATTTCATCAGCCTGAGTGAAGTTGACTTTCCCTGCTGATAAGTCATGGGGATTGTCTTGTGGAGCAAGAATTGATCTGTAGTTTTAATCCAGTATTGGCTGCAGCAGCTGGGAGGCCGATTTGGAAAGGTGTTTCCTAAAACAAGATGATGCCCTTTGATGCCTGACCAAACTGAGGTTTTTAACACCCTTTTGGAGCTGGAGAATCCCCCTGAGCTGGAAGGGACAGCATAGTGCTGTCAGCAGCAGGTTGGACACACACAGGGAGTGATTTCTCAGTTCATTTGGAGTCCAGTCTTAATCTAAAGCAGGGGTGGGCAAAATGTCGCCTGTGGGCTGGATGCAGCCTGCCAGGCCATTCTATCCAGCCCATAGGTCCCCTAAAAAATGTAGAAAATTAATATCTGCCCCTGGCTACCTGTCATGCAGCCCTCAATGGCTTGCCAAAACTCAGTAAGTGGACCTCTGCCGGAAATAATTGCCTGCCCTGATCTAAAGTGACAAACTGTCCTAGGCCAACAGGACGAAGTTCCAGCAGTTATTGCAGCCCTTGAACTGCTTAAAGCAAATTAATTTGGCATAAATCTTCCCTTCTCACCAGACTTTCTCCCCTTGGATTCCCCAGGTTCCCTGCACGTGAGCACATGCAGGTCTGTAGCTGAAACCTCAAAAGCTGAGGCCTTGTCCTTGTTGAATGGACATGAAGATCGCGGGTCTCTGAAAAGAAGTATTTTGCCCACATTCCTGTGCCTTGTCAGATTTGTCTCAAGCTGCCAGGTGCCCTGTTTACTCCTTCAGGGCTGTGTTGCATGAACCACCCCACTAAAAGCATCGTCTCACCTCCTTAGGTTTCCAGGTTAATAAAGGATGGGAGAGCCCAGCAGCAGTCATGCTGGTCACCCTTGCTGACTTACCCTAGGTCCAGGTCTTTCAGCCTACTTGGTAGGTGTCATCACCAGCGCTGCTGGCCTCTCGCTTCTCCTTGCTTCCTTTGCCTGCAGGTTTCTCTCGTCTCATGCTGTGGTGACTCTGATGCTGAGAATGCTGAGAGTATTTGGTGCAGGGGATGAAAGGCTGAGTGCTTGTGGTCCGGGTGCCAGTAACTATGTCCCTGTCTCTTCCTTCCCCAGCCCAATCCTGGAGGCCTTCGGCAATGCCAAGACGGTATATAACAACAACTCCAGCCGCTTCGGCAAGTTCATCCAGCTGCACTTCTCCCAGCATGGACACATCCAGGGTGGGCGAGTCACTGACTGTATCCTTTCCTCCAGCAGCCTGTTGCCCTCCCTGCTTATGGCACACAGGAAAGATGGGTAGGGACTAGTGACAACTGGAAGTAGCTTGGCAAGCTCCGTTCAAGCAATGTATCCCTGCAAAGCTGGTTTACAGGAGCAGGTACTTTGTACCTCCTTTGGAATAGGCAGGGGTGCATCTGCTGTGTAGCCCTGGGATGCCTGTACTGCTCAGTCTTTCTAGCTGCTGCTGACCTGCACTGTCCGTGCACTGCACAGAGCAGGGTTAAGGCTTTTATTGTCCTCAGACTGGCCCTGAAGTCCATAGAGCTTGTTTATGGCACATACCTGTTATCACATGGTTCACGCTGCTCCCCAGGGGAGCAGGGGAGGGTTCTCTAGGGAAACTGTGGTCAGGATGCACTTGGTCTCAGAGGGAGTTGGCGGCTGCTGAGAGCCAGTTGCCTGCTGCCCAGTACCAGTGCAGAAATGCAGCCCAGACTCGAGGCAGGGAAGGCCAGAGGTAGCTGAGCACTGGTCTGCCATGGCCCATCCCCTCCCTGGCTGGCCTGCCCCTACCTCCTCCACAGCTCTGACATACACTCTCCTTCCCTTTGTACTCATATAGGGGTGTGTAGGGCTGCCGTACAGCTCCTTTGTGTGGCCGAGAACACAGCATGTGGCAGATTGAAGACTCTGGCGCAAGTTGTGGAGTCAGCTCTGCTACCGGCTGCCACATGACACATTGGGCTAAAATATCTTGCTCTAGGCAAGTTGGACACCTGATGATCAGGGATGCTGAGGAGGGAGGGAAAGCTGAAAACAATGCTCCTGGCTTCCCCAGAGTCTGAGTCGCCTGGTGCATGGCTCCTTGCCTTCAGATCCTTTCCCTGGGGGTTTGGAAATGCATTCATCAGAAATTGGGCTGTGAGGGCACTGGCAAGTTGTTTTCTCTTTCATTGGCTGCTCAGATTTGCTGGAGAAGGTGAGTCTTTTCGTGGCTGAGGGAGCCCCACCATCCTCCCTTGTGTCTGTCCATCACCTCGAGGGCTGGGCAAGCCCCCTGCTCTCACACTGTGGGGAGAGCTCCTTCATCCCTGCCCCTGATCCTCACCGTGGTGGCAGCAGGGACAACTCTTGCTGGTTGGCTGCTGTGCTGGTGGCTGTAGTTAAGGCATCGTCTTGTCAGGATGTTGCAGGCGCGGTTCCTTCCACAGCTGTTCCAAACAAGCGTGCGGGAGGTCTGCTGCCAGAGCATCACACCATTGCTTTCTGTGGGAGAACGGGGGCCATTCAGAGCTGCCCATCCTGATGCCCGGCTCAGCTGCAGCCTGGGCTGGGACGAACAGCAGGCTGCAGCAGTTTTCTCTTCTTTGTCCTGAACTGCACATCGGCTGCTTTTGGCAGGTGTGGGGAGCTGGTGCTTTGCTGCTGGGCCCAGAGGAGGCATCATGCTGACAAGAAGCTCGTTCTGTCATGGCGTGTGCAGACCGTGGGGGTTCTTCAGGGTGGCTTCCTGCCAGTGTGTGCCCTGTCCTCCCTCCCTCCCTGGAGATCACACAGGAGATGTTAACTTGATGTGGCAGGGCACCCTTTCCCCTCACCCTCTCAGTGGGTCCTCTTGCTCCTTGTTTTGCATCCCAGAACAAGGGAAGTAGGAAGGTGCGCTTTGACAGATGTGGCTACTATTGGGTTTTTTCACCCCCAGCCTTGAGGAGGGCTTGTTTTCATGGGGCTAGGGAAACTCAGCTGCTAGATCCTTGCTGAGCACCTTTAGAAGGTAGGAAAGGACATGGGACACATCTGTGCATAAGAGCCTTGGCTGAGGTGACCGGTTGCCTTGTGGCTGTGTGATAGAGTTGACTGTCGCTTTAGTAATAGCTGAGATGAGGATGGTTTGGAGAGGAATGATCCTGCCTCAGGCAGGGGGTTGGACTAGATGTTCCCCAGAGTCCCTTCCAGTCCTGCTCCTCTAGGAGTCTGTGATTCTGTAATGGTACACAGCTCTCAAGGGCTGCCTGTGGGGATGCTGACCTGGCTGATGCCTTCAGCAGCCCAAAGCCAGTAAAATAAGCTTTTTTTTCTTTTTAAATGGATGCTTTTGCATAAACTTGATGCAATTTGAAGTTCTATCTTCCAAAACCTGGCTTTTCTTAAGTGTCTGGGATGCACACAATAGGAGTTCATTTTAGGTGCCTTTGGAAGCATGGAGATCAGGACAAAAGATTAAGCTTAAGCTTTCAGAACAGCCTTTCCAGCACTTTCTTCTTTCCCTGTATCACAGCCAGGGCTTTTCATGCCCTAGATCAGCTCCTTGTGAGTTCAGGTTGTTAGGCACATTAGGGTCCCTGTCATGGAGTCGACTGATAATACCTGAGGGCCTGATCCTGCAAATCATTGTTCGTGTGGTTAGTTGTCACTCGCATAAGAAGCCCAGGGCAGTGAAGAGAGTTGTGAGATTAAAATCTCTTACAGATAAGGTTTTCCAGGACTAGTGGCCACCTTGTTCCTTGCACCCCTTGGCACACCCCCCTGTTGGCAGACAAAAAGCATGTCTTAATAGATTCCATCAAAACATGGATCCAGCAGTGAAATCCATGGCATTACGCATACCCTGAGGGGCTCTCTATTCTAGCAAAATGGACTGTGCCATAGATCTGACCTCCTTATTATGAGCCCCCATCCTTGTGTCACATGGAGTGGGTGTGGAGAAAAGTGCTGTGGGTGAGAGGGGCCTCCTGTGGTTCTTGCCTCCTAGCCAGCACAGTTCCATGCACATGTATTAAGCAGCATCCTTCGACCTATTTGTGCTTAGGAGAATCAGCTGTGCTCAGGGGTAAGGCTTGGATAGGGGTTCCTGCCCCAATGTGCTCTCTAAGTAAGTGCAGAGAGGCCGGTTCACGCTTGGTGACAGGACCGTGGATTGGGTAACAAGGGCCTTGTCCCCCTTGCTTCTGCCACTGGTATACTGGCCTTAGTTGCTTTCCCAGAGCCTGGCCCTGTCTCTGCTGTCACCACCCTGGATTCCCAACCCAACCAGCTGCCTCCTGTGTTGTCCGTTTCAGAACCGGGTGGTGCACCAGAACCCAGGCGAGCGGAACTACCACGTGTTCTACGCACTGCTTGCTGGTGTTGCTGGCGAGGAGAAAGGTAATTTGCTCCTTCTACCTCTTATCCAACCAATCAAAAGCCCATGACAGGGATGAGTCACCTGGGATTTAGCAGATTCTAGCACCAAAAGGAGGACTTTTACTTGGAATTGCTGTAAGGCTTCTGGGGATAGGCTACAGCATGATGTGAGCTGCTCTTTAGTCTGTTCATGATCTGGGAATGAGAAGGAGAGTGGTCTAGCAGACTGGCTGCAGGACTGGGAGTCTGGAGTCCTGATCCCAATTCTTACCAGTGGCTTCCTGTAGGGAACCCAATTTCTGGAGGGGTTCCAAGAAGATGGAAGGGGACTGAGGTGGGCCCATCTTCTCCAAGGGCAAATGAGATGACCTGGGTGACTCCAGGCTGATTGGTCTGACATCAGTCCCAAACAAAACTGAAAAACTGGTGTGGGATTCAGTTAATACAGACTTAAAGAATGGAAAGAAAATTAATGCGGGTCAACAGGATTTGCAGAAAATAGGTTTTTGTTAAAAGAACCTGATTTAATTAATCAATGAGCTAATTTGTTTGGCTGACCAAGGTAACTGAAAATGTAATTGACTCAGACTCTGGTAAAGTGTTTGGCTTTGTACCATATAATATTCTTATGATAAAAGCTGGGCTTGTATATTACCAATAAAACACAAATTAAATAGGTCAGTTTGCTCATTTTTAACCCAGCTTAACCCAGTGGAAATTGTCACTGAATGTGGAAGTTTCCAGTAGGTTCTTCAGTGGTTGGTACTAGGTCCCAACTTGTACCATATTTTTTAGTTGGTAATTCTGAAATAAATATAAAAGTAACTGCAGATAAAATTTGCAGATGACCCACATGTTGATATAATGGTAAACATTGACCTATTCCTGCCAGCTGAAATCATCTTAGGGCTACAAAGAGAGAAGTGGTCCCCCTGGGTTAGAAGTGAAGCCCAGGATCGGGGTGGCTGGGTAATGGCTGCATGAAGTTTGGCCTGAGAATAGTCACGATCCCAGCTGTACTGAACCCTCATGGCCACAAGCCTCAGCGTACCTGTGGGTGCCTGTTTTCCATGTGAACTGACCTCTCTCTTGTCTCTTTTCTTGTTTTGGGGCTGGCTCACTGCAGAAGCCCTGTCCCTCTCAGAGCCAGAGAGCTACCGCTACCTTAACCAGTCTGGCTGTATGAATGACGAGAACCTAAATGATGCAGAGATGTTCAGCAAGGTCATGGTGAGTCCTAGACCTCATGGAAACTTCTGTGTGTAGTCACACAGCAGTGCTTTGGAGTGATTATGTTGCACCCAAAAGGGTTTGTCTAGTACCATGTGGGGTTATCCCTCTTGGATAGGGTTTTTTTTTAATTAAAATGTAAGTGGAAGAAGAATACTTATGCAGATGAAAATGAATGACAACCTGCACCTGAAAGTGTGAGTCACTGAGAGCGCGATGCAGTTGCTGCAGTGCCCAGGATGGCTGGAGCCCCTTGGTTCCAGGCAAGAGGGGAAATGGAGCACAAAATGCTCAGCATGTCTGATGAGGCTGAGAGAGATGCGGTGTGCTGCCACCTTTCTGCATTTTGCTTGTTCTGGATTGTGTGGCTGGTGACTGGAGAAAAGGAGCTTTCTTCCTGAGCACACAAAGGCAGGAGGAAAGCAACGACTAGTGGCAATTCCAGCTGGGGGACCTGGTTACAATGCTTAAAGTGCATAGCATGGGCACTTCCTGACCCTCTCTTGGAAACCATGGCAGAAGTGTGTGTGTGCGTGTGTGTGTGCGCGTGCGTGTGTGTGCACGCATGCGCACAAGTTCTGAAAAGCATATTTCATATATTAAAATCAAGGAGTCTGGAAAACAAGGAGTGAAAGCAAGCAGCGCCTTTGAAGAGTGGAGATTTTGATGTAGGCAAAACAGAAACTTAGTGGGAGGACTCCCAGAAGCAGAGAGTCCTAGAGATGGATGTAGAGTGTGTGCACGTGTATTTGCCTCTTTGTGGGTGTGAGGGGAGAAAGAGGTCTAATGAACACGGAGAGATGCTCAAGTGGGCCCAGGGGACGGGTTGGGTGATCCTGAATTCGTCTCTCCCACCCTGAGTTACTGTGATCCTGAGCCCTAAGCTGAATGGTCAGGATGTTGGTGTCCCTTTGCATGATGCTGCATCACTCTGTCTGTGTGGCTCTGAGCAGACCGCAATGAAAGTGATGGAGTTTAGCACAGAGGAGGTCCGGGACATCTTCAAGCTTCTGTCTGGCACGCTACAGCTGGGAAACATCGAGTTCATGACGGCCGGTGGAGCCCAGATCACCACCAAAGCAGGTAAATGGGACCTTGTGAGTGTGGACAGAAGAGTGTATAGCTTGAGTAGTGCCTGCTATAGCCCTTGGTGCCCTGCCCTGCCCTCTAGGGCAGAGTCCACAGCAGATGAGTGCCTGTGACCTGTCTGCAAAGAACATCCATGGGCAGAAGCTTCATAATGCTGACCATCATAGATTTCCCTCTGAAGCATCTGCTCTTGGTCACCAGGACAGGATCCCCAGCTAGCAGTTGAGCCAGTCTGGCAAACCCTGAGCTCTTGAGCAGATGGGGGTCTAGAAATACCAGAAAAAAAGTGTTCCAGTTCTGGAGCTGGCTGAACCTCTGAGCCCCTCATGCTCTCTGGGGGACATGACTCATAGGCCTTGGGGTGTTGCTTTTCTCCAACTGGAACCCCCAGGAGTTGCTACCTCAAGGCTGGGGCCATAGACGCCTACAGTTTGCTACTGTTGCCTCAGCACATCTGGCATCTGCTCAGCTCTGTGGCACTAAGCAGTGACAGGATTGCAATGACAGAGTTTTGGAGGCACTGACAGGGTCAACCAGCATCCAGCCAGCTCTTCAAGTCAAGAACCGTTTGCTCAGAACCAGTGATTTTGAAGAAAATGTGCCCTGAAAGCAACACACAGCTACCATACATGTCCAGCTTAACACACATGCCTAATTTAACCATTCGTCTTCTGCATGGAGTCCTGGGCAGTATGAAGTGCTAAGGTCCTTTCACAGGGCCTGTCTGTCTCCTGTCACTTTTACATGTCTGCCAGTTCTTGGATTGCATGCATGCATGTGTGTATGTCTGTCCCCCTAGGCCAGGGCTGTCACTTTTACTTTTGTACAGTTTATCACGTCAGTCCTCTTGCACTGCATCAACCTAGTCTGTGCTTCCTCCTCATTTTGTGTGCGAGACAAACTTCAACAGAGGCATTATCCTGCCTTGTTTGAGCAGTTCACATTAATTGTGCCCTGGGCCATGGAGTCCAGTCCCTTGCATATGTAGGCAAGTATTAGCTCAAGGAATCCCTGAAATCACTGCTTCAGGCTCACACACAACTCTGCAGCACCCAGAACAGCAACCCCACCCTATTGCGTGCCATAGGTAGAAGTAGGGGAGAAGCCTAGTTACTGCCATGCCAGTGTAGCAGCAGAGAAGTAATTGGTTCATTCTAGGAGAGGCCTATGCCCCATGCTACAGAGACAGGCAAAACATCTTGCAGTCTGTGCCAGTCTGACTTTGGGGTAGAATTCCTTCCTGACCCCAGACCTGGCCTTCAGTCCACACTGTGGGCCCTGGGCCTTTTGGTTCTTATAGGAGACAAACTGTAGATCACCCTCTGAGCCAGAAGTGCACTCGCTACCCACTTCTCCTCCCCCACATAAGTCTGACCACATCACTGCTATGCAGTTAATGCAGTGCTCTTCCAATAGTCCATAATTTCAGAGTAACAGTGAGCAAAGGGTTGAAAAATTGATGAGGTTTGAAGCCCTCTGTGGCAGGCCAGTAGGGGGTGCTCCTGCATTGAGCCACCCACCTCCCTGCATCCGACCACCTTCCCGGCCCTGAGCGCCTCTCTGGGGCGCCTCATGTCCGGCCGACCCCTTCCTGGAGCACACTCGCTAGCCTGGCGGTAACGTAGCTGCCACCACCCCGAGAAGGGACTCACTCTCAGCCCTGTGTCCTCGGGGAAACACAGGCCTAAAGTCCTACGGGTACTCGACCCAGTACAGGCGCTTGGGGCACTTCCCCAAGTCAGGGGCCAAAAAGGAAAGTCTCCCTTAGCCTCTTAGGCATAATTTAGACCCACCCCTCAATAAGTCTCCTATGCCGGTCACAAAGGAGAACTTTATTGATTACAGGGGTGGGGTGAAAATAGGGTACAAGATCACAGAAATCCCATAGAGCAAACCAGTCTGGCTGAGGTAGCCTTTGGTCACACATTTGAGTTACTGCCAGCTAGATATCTAACCAGATTTCGAGTAGCTTACTCACAAGCATCATCCCGAGGCTGTTGGAGATCCCCTCTGGAGGCAGGCCGCTCCCCGCTCATGAGCTATGGGGGAGAGAGCCAGTTTCAGA
>NW_017728949.1:51560093-51564040 GCF_001723895.1 Crocodylus porosus | reverse complement strand
TAGATGCCCCTCACCCAGGTAGCCGACACCAGTCCCGTAGGCAGGGGGAGCAGGTTTCCCCCCTCCCTCAGGAATGTATCCAGCTCAGGTTACCTAAAGAGACAGGGTAAAGGTGTGTCTCCTCACCTGGGCCTATCCTAATCAAGTTGTCACCCAGCAGAGATTTTGGGGAGAAACAAAGGTGACTTCTTGCCACACCCTCAAGCTGCACATATTGTTGGCCTCTCTAACAAATGATCTCATTCTTGCTATAGTCATCCTTCCTCAGTGCTTTTCCCTCTGGGTCTTGTTTTACACTCTTGCCTGTACTCACTGGCATCTGGTCTCAAACTAGAATATAAACTCTTTGGGGGAATGACCACCTGTGCATGTGCTGTGTACAGACCAGCAAGTCCTGCCTGGGGTCCCCATTTGCTACTGACATAAATCATCATATTACTGGGAAAGCGGGGCTAGAAGGGACTTATTGGGTTGTTGAATGTAGTCCCCAGATGTTGCTGGTCCCCTGTCATATAGCACCTTTCATATTTATCAGACTCTATCTTAGAAGTAAATATCTTGCCCTTAGTACTCTGATAGCTCTTAGTACTCCCCTGTGCTGCTGGTTAGTAATTACCTAGTAGCATCTTCCTCCAGTGCTGCCTGGGCCCAAACCTTACCTTACCACCCCTGTGCTGCCCTTCTGCACTTTTAGCTGCATCTCCTGTTAGTCTGACCAGACAACAGTCTCTGTCTGCCTGTGCTTCAAACCTCATCTGTGTGCTGTGTATTTACCCTAAACTGAGCCTGAGACAGGGCTTTTCACGAGTGAAACTATGAGTCCGTTGTCACTGGGTTCACATGGGTGATGATGCCCCTGTTCTTCCCTCTTAGTACTGAACATTGCCAGTGACCTCCTGGGCCTAGATGCCTTCCAGCTATCTGAGGTGCTGACGCAGAGATCCATGATTCTCCGAGGAGAAGAGATCAGCTCTCCTCTCACTGTGGAGCAGGTGAGTGCCTGGTTCCCTGTGGGCAGTATGTGGATGTCTGATCCCAGCTCCCCAGGTTTGGCAAATGAGAATGCCCTTCTGACTCACTGTGGTGCCACTAACTGCCTTGTGCTCTTTGGGATTGTCTGTCTCACTGTGGCAGGCAGTGCTGGCACTGATGCACATACATACCTACCTAGACCTGGCAGTGTACTGGTGAGGCTTCTCCCAGCTCATTCCCAGCAGCTGCTCTCAAGCTTGCCTGAGACCCAGAGCTTCAGCATGGCTTGTCTGGTGAGCCTGCAGGTTTGGAGCATTTCTGTGGGTATGGGTGAACCGGATGTACTTGAAGCCATCAGTGCTGCTGCCAGGTGGAGACGAGCCTTTGCATGGTGTGCAGGTGCCTGCTCCCAGCTCTTGGTATTCGAGGTGTCACTATCTGTTCCCTTCTTGCCATGAAGCAAGAACATGCCCAACTGCCTCTCAGTGGACATCTGTGTGCTAGCTCTCTGGGCCTTGTAGTGTGTGCCCTAAACTGGCGCTGCTTTCTTACCCAAAGGTGGCAGCATTTGTGTATGTTCAGTGAGAAACTTGAGTGGCCCCAGGGGACTGAGAAGTGGCTGTTTGCTGGGACTCTGTGTGCTTGGTCTCTGGGTGTCTCTCGCTACAGAACAAAGAATTGAGGAGTTTAAGGGATTGTAGACAAGCAACATTTTAAGTAAAACTAAGTAGGGAAGAGGAGGGAGGGGACACTTGCCCCTGAATTGGCACTGCACAGACCTTGAGCACTGTCAGTATGGAGCTGGGCTTGGGCACAACATGGAGGGGGTGGGGCACGAGTGGGATCTTGGAGGTTGCCTGCTTCTGGCTGGGTAATGCAAGCATAACAGCTAGTGGGGAGAGAGATGCAGGCATTTGGGAACTCTGCACTCGGCTCTGGGTAGGCAGGCCAGGGATGTCTCTCTCTAGTTTCAACGTGGTCAGTGCAGTGCTGGAGCTGCCCCTCAGGACAGTGCAACAAAGGACTGGCCTGGGGTGGCCCCTTAGCCTTTGGCCTACCCTGGTCTTGGGCCCACCTCCCTCTGCTGTCCTGTCATGTCTTGATGTGAATATGCATTTAGAAATGGGAGGCACCCCAGGGATCGCTAAGCGAGATCTCATCTACTCCCAAACTACAGTCTAACTGTTCATCACCTTAGGGGCTAAATTTGTGGCCTCTTCATCTTCCTTCTAGCCACACCCAAACCTCGCAGAGGTTACCAGTCAGTTCACGCCCTGCTCCTGGCTCAATCAGTTCAATGAGCTCTCTAGCCCTGCCTCTGCCCCTCTGGGTGCTGAGCTCTCTAGCCCCATCTCTAGTCCTTCCTCTACCCTGCTTCCAGGCCTGTTATCCTTACTGCCCTGTTCCCTGGCTTGCTGAGACCTCCAACCTCCCCCACGGGTCCCAATCCCAACCCACAGGTGTTTTCCAGGCAAGTCCACAGTATTCTACTTGCCTGCCCTGCTCCTGGGCTCAGGTGTATCCCTGGTGTGAGTCAGGAGCTCCTCTGCAGCCCTCTTGCTCAGGAGCTCTTCCTTGCATAGCCTCCAGGGCCAGACTGCCTGCCCCAGCTCAGGCCCTGGGCTTATGTAGTCTCTAACACCGGCCCCCTTCCAGTCAGGTGTCTTCCCTTGAGTGCCACCTGAGCCCAGTCTGCAGCCTTTCTCCTCTTAAACTAAAGGAGCACTAAGTTCCGTGTTGTACAGTCCCCTGTAAATCGGAATAAGCAGGTGTAACTCTTCATGAACTGGGTCAGTAATAGAAGTGTCATCTCAGAATCACAGGCCTCTACTCAAGCTGTGATGCTGTCTGTATCTCTGAAAGTTTAGCTGTAGCCCAAAATATTGCAGGGTGCATTAATGTTAACAGGTCACAGTATTTCTGGCCACCTGCAGTACAGTGGCTTGTCCCAGATGCACAAGTGCCTTTTTAACATTTTTTTGATGATAAACATCTACACAACAGACAGTGTTACTGGCCAGTAATGCAGAGCAGTATTACCAATGAAGGAGAAGCACATTACAGCAAAGTCAGCACCTGCAATAGAAATATTGAGGTGGGAAAAAAACAGGTCTTTGGCAGGTCATCTAGTCCAACCTTGTGCATGAGGCAGGAACACCCTAGACAGGGGCTTTTCTTGTCTGCACTTAACCTTAATAATGGAGATTCCAGTGTCTCTAGTAGTCTCTGCAAGAGCTGAACTGCCCTCCTAAGTAAGAAAATGCCTCCTAATACCTAGCCAAAATCTCCCCTGTTGCAATTTAAGCCCATTACTGCTTGTTCCGTCCCCTGTGGACACAGAGAACAATTGATCGCCCTCCTTATTCTAACAGCCCTTGCTGTTTTAGCAGACTATTATCAGATCCCCCGAGAAGCAAGATTTGCTTGGTAATATCTTTTACTGGATCAACTCTGTAGTGGGGAGAGATGTTAGACAAGCTTTCAGGCACAGAATGCCTTTCCTTAGGTCTGGGAAAGAAGCAGATATGGCCCAAGCTAAACACCAGGTGAAACAGTTACTTTTGTTTAACTGCTATTTGTAAATGAAAACTGCTGCTTAGAAAGGGGAAAGAGGGCAGTAAATGCAATAGGAAAGAAGGCAATGGCTACAGTGATGTTATGAGACTGCTATCAAATCCCCCCTCCATCCTCTCTGCTGTGAACTCCTGGTAGTCATCCCCGTTCTTCCCACCTTTCCTCAGGTGTAGTGTTTTCCAGACCTCTCCGTGTCTGTTACTCCATCCAGCTAGGTGTTCTCTGCACATTTTCAAAGGCTTTACTCATTTCCATCCTCCAGGTGAGGGCCATGAATGGTGTGTGCCCCCAGCAGCTGGAGGGGCAGAGTGGTTTCATAGTTTCATAGTTTCTAGGGTCGGAAGGGACCCGAGCAGATCATCTAGTCCGACCCCCTGCCTTGGCAGGAAAGAATACTGGGG
>NW_017728949.1:51534559-51560082 GCF_001723895.1 Crocodylus porosus | reverse complement strand
GTCCTGGCGACAGTTGGGGCTCTCCGTACCTCTCAGGATGGAGTCACCAATGACGATCACGCGATGCTTCTTCCTCCTGGCCTTCTTGCCTCCTTCAGCTTGCACGGGACACGGTGAGCATGGAGTTGCCTCCTCCCCGGTTTCGTCCTCTCCATCCTCCTCCTCCAGGGCTGCCAGGGCTTCGTACCCGTTCTCCAGCCGGACTGGAGGAGAACAGGTATGAAGCCCTGGCAACTCTGGGTGGCGGGAGCACAGTGGCAGTAGGCGGGGGAGATCCTGCAGAAGGTGCCAGTGCTGTCAGCGTTGTGGGGGAGGAGAGGGTGGCGAGTGCCTACCATGGGTGACCCCCTGCAGACGCTGCTGGCAGTGGTGGTGGTGGCCAGCAGGGATTGCAGACCGCCCACAGACACAGGTGGTGGCAAGCGGTGACCACTCTCAGGCACCACCTTTTTGTAGGGGGTACACCGCCATGCTTAGGGGGTGCACATGCCCTCGTGTACATCCCCTACGCATTGCCCCTGCTGAGGGCTGCCCAGCTTATGTGTGGCCATAGGCTGCATGCTGCATGCATGTAATTCTCTGCATCTTCCTTTTTCCTTTTGTTAAGGATAGGTCTTATGTTTACCCTTTCCCTGGCTTCTAAGACCTTAATAGCCTCCATGGGTTTTCCAAAATAATAGCCAATGGCTGTTCAATTACCTCAGCCAGTTTCTTGAGTACTCTCAGGAGAATCTTACCTTGCAGACCTGAAAACCTCCAGCTTATCTAAGTAATCTCTAACCTGTTCTTCCTCTACTCCAGGCTGTGTATCTACCCCTACCCTCCCATCTTTGCTGTTAGCTGTGCTCGTCATCTGACAATAGCTCTTTTTGTGAAGACTGCAGTACAAGAGGCACTAAACACTTCAGTTTTCTCTACTTTGTACATTATCACCTTTCCCTCCCCCATCAGTAGTGGACTTACACTTTACTTGATCTTCTTATCGTACATAATATATTTTTATCTGCTTTCTGTGTTCCTTTCTATCCATATCTTAGTTTTTCTTGGTCGTCCTGATTTTGTTTATTACCTGCTCAGCCTATACTGTTAGTCTAGAAACAGAAATTGCATTTGTCCAGGGACAAGTTGTGCCTGTGTTTGTCCCAGAACAGAACAGTCCCGGGATTGGTGCATACATGTATCATCTTTCCAATCAGAGTTTAGCAAGCAGCTGAATGCACTGCTGCTTTTCTGCCATTGATTCAATGATGCAATCCCAGGACAACTGTTCAGATGCCCTTGTCAGTGCCCCAGGACAAAACATTAGCAGTTCTTATAGTTTGAACCATTTTAGGGTTTGTTCCTGGACAAGGACATGGGTATCTGGACAACTGCACTTTGGCCCAGAATAAAGTGGTTTCTCCCAGGACGAATGTGATGTCTGTTTGTAGCCTTACAGAGAGGAGTAGGTAGCTGTGGTGATCCAAAATCAGGGAGAAGGCAGGGTAGAGATGCACCATATAGACTAACTAAATCAGAGATGCTTAAACTTTTAATGAGCCTGAACTCGCTTCATCAGAGGCTGTAACATTTTGTTTGTTCTTATTAATATGCCCAACTTTCCACTTTTTGTAAAATTCCCTTTTTCATTGTATGTCATTCAAAAGCTTATTGCTTAGCCAACCAGGTCTTTTACCTTCTCTGTCTTTCCTTTACTTTGAGATATGTATTGGAAAACTGTTATGTTCACCTTCAGTCTTCTCTTTTCTATATTAAAACGAATTCTTCATAGTTTCATAATTCTTCAGCTGTTCCTTAAAGGTCATGCTTTTAAATCTCTTATTCGTCCTGTTCTCCTGGACTCTCCAAATTGTTCATACCTTTCTTAAAATATGCTGAGGAAAACTAGACGTTGTGCTCTGCTCCCCATGACAGCTCTTCGGTTGTGAGTAGAGTGGAATAGTTTCCTCCCTTGTCTTACATACTACACTCCTGTTAATGCATTCCAGAACAAGACTTGCCTTTGTCTGAAACATTAAGTTGCTCGCTCACATTCAGTTTGTGGTCTGCTGTAACCCCAGGACTTTCCCGCAGTCATTACCTAGCCAGCTGTTCCCCACTTGTATTTATGCATTTGGTTTCTTCTTCCTAAATGGAGCACTGTGCACCTGTCTTTACTAAATTTTATCTGGTTGATTTGGACTGTTTCTTCAATTTATCAGGTAATTTTGAATTCTAATGCTGTCCTCCAAAGTGTTTGCAACCTTTCCAGCCTGGTGTCATCTGCAGATTTTATAGTTGTAGCCTCTATTGTAGCATCCATATGTTAACGAAAGTATTGGCTAGAAGCAGGCCCTAGACGGACTCTGCAGAACCCCTCTTGAAATACTCTTCCAGTTTAAGAGCAAACCATTAGTAATTTCTCTGACTGCAGGTTTTCAGTCCAGTTGTATGTCCGTCCTTTTGGTGATTTCATTTAGATCATGTTTCCCTAATTTGCTTATGAAGGTATCATGTGGGACAGTGTCAGACTTCACTGAAGTCAATATACATCACAAATACTATTTTTTCCTTATTTGCAAGGCAGGTACCTTGTCAGAGGAGATTAGAATAATTTGACACAAGTTTGTTTTGGTTGGGGTTTTTTGACAAATGCATGGTGGCTCTTTCTTATTACCCTATTCTCTAGGTGCTCACCAATTGAATGTTTAATCATTTGTTAGGCTGACAGGTTTGTAGCTCCCTGGGTCCTCCTTTACAAAGAGGAAAAAGACAGATATTTTATTTTTCCTTCAGTCCTCTGGTCTTGCTGCCATTCTCCAGGAGTTCCCAAACATAAGCGCTGATCGCAGACATACAAGGTTGGAAGAGATCCACTAAGTCACGCAAACTGATTCCCACTGGTTCAAAAATTATTTCGCTGGTTTGTAAGTGCTCTCAATGAATTTCATCAGGCCCTGCCAACTTGAGTACACCAAATTTATTTCCATATTCTTTAACTTTTCTTTTCTTGTTCTGTCCTATGTCCTGTCCTTTTGTTAAAATTAATTGCATTGGATGTATGAGCAGAGAGAGGGAGTTAGTTACTGAACATATAATCACATTTAGCCTTTTTGTGAAAAAAAACCTATTGAATATTGAGCCTTCTCCATGTTATCTTTTATTTGCTGTCCTTTCCTGCTAATGTGTCTGTATTTTCCTTTCTCTCCATTTTATTTTTAACGTATTTCTGAACTGGCTGTTGTCTTTTATGTCACTTGCTAGTTGTACCTCATGTTGCACCTCCGCTTTTCTGGTTTGCTCCCTGCCTGCTTGTGGTGCTGCTCCCTGCCCGTCCTTAGCCATGTGTCTACTTTCTGTACAATTTTTTTTGGTTTTCAGGCTATGGAAGAGCTTTCTTGAAGCTGAAGTTGTGTTTGTCTCCCTCTCTGCTCCCTGTCTTTTTCCTGCCTCAGAAGAGCTTACTGTTGTCCCTGTGCTGGGCTCGCTGTCAGCAGCTGCCTGCCCTCCCACTCCTCCTCCCATCAGGCTTCTCTCCAGAAGACCCGGCCTACAAACTCCCCAAGCCTCTGAAGCTGCTGTTTGAAGTCCTATCATTCCTGTGCTGCTGCTCTCGCTGCTTCCTTTCCTTACTATAGTAGGGTCTTTTGTTCTGTGTTCACAGTCACCCAAGTTACCTCCCACCAGCAGATGCCCAACTCATCCTACCTCTTAGTCAGAATCAAGGCTGAAATAGCTGCCTCCAACCACCTCCTCCGCTGTCTGGAAAGAAAGTTGTTCTTGATGCTTTCCAAGCACTTGATGCCGATGTCCTGGTGTACTGTTTTTTCTAGAGATATTTGGGTAAGGCCCCATTTATCTGCAGCCAGAGATGTTCAGCAAACTTGCCTCTCACCTCTCCCTGGATTTCAGAGCACGTAAAGACATTCTTGACACAAATGCTACAGTTCTTTCCTTTTTTCTCAGCCTGCCCTTCCTGAGCAAGCAGTAGCCTTCCCTCCCCTCCCCGTGCCTTATGGGAGGATGACTGAATGGGTGAGGGCACCCGTGACCCTTCAGCAGCGTGCAGACTTGCGAACTGGGGCGCAGGCATTGACTACTGGTACAGAGCTTTCCCTTGGCAAAAGCTGCTGTCTTTCTTCCCGCTGGTGTCTGACCCCTCCCTGACCATGGAGCAGTGACTGGCCAAGCAGACAGAAAACCGCTCTATTTTCTCTCATCACCACGGTGGCCACAGCATGTCTTTAGAGCCCCCTGCACTGACATAGGCATAAGCTGCAGAGGTCTTTTCCTTCTCTGGCTTCCCAGAACCATGTCCAGCTGTTCCCTGCTGTCCTCGGCACAGGGATAAGGGGCTGTCTGGAGGTCCTCATTGTGCAACAGGCTCATTGCCATCCCAAGCTTTGACATTTTGCAATGCTGAATGGAGGGATCTGGGCAGTGGCAGGCAGGGTAGGGAGGATGAAAAGAGTCATTGAGAGTCCGTATGGAACCATGCTGTGGGAGATGCAGCATGTGCGGTTACTGCCAGGCAGGGAGGGCCCATTCCTGGAGGATGAGGCAGGGACGTTGTGTAACTGTTCAGTCGGGAGAGCTGTCTCTCTCTCTCTCTCTCTCTCTCATGCTTGCCCATGAGTCACTGCCAGGGATTGTTTAGAGAGGGTGTCTGCCTTCACTGAGATGGATCCTCTGTGTAGAGGGGAGGGCTCACAGAGTTACTGTGCCCTTATATTACTGCTGAATCTCGGGGTGGGCCAGCCTGGGCCCTAGGAGGGGGTTGAAGCCGGTAGACACCAAGAGAGGGTGTGTAGGACAGAGTCTCCTCACCTGGGCCAGCTGCCTCACAGGTGCCAGACTCCACAGAATGCATAGAGGAGGGTGTTTACATGGCTTCAGTGCCAGTTCTGAAAAAGTTAGAAATGTTGGCACCTTAGGAGGGAAAGGAATGGATGGTGGTGGATAAAGCCCAGTACAGGACAGCAAAAGAGACAGGAGAGTGGCTTGGTAAACGGGTTCCCTTAGCTGGGAGGAAGGTCATGCTGTGTGGTGAGAGCTGGATACAGATGATGCCACCTAAAGGTGTTTTAGTAATTGTTAAGATCTAGGATGGGGATGCTGTAAATGTGAAGTTGCTCTGATGGATGCATAACAGGAGCCTGGGACCCTGAATACCTTGTACCAAGTTGTGGGCAGTTTCATGCTGGTGGCATGTATGCCAGTAACCCGGGTAGCATCTTGTATCATCTGAGCATGGATGCTAATGTGTAGGCTTGTTTGTAAACAATAGGCTGGGCTAAGCTTTTGTTACTAAGAGCCAAAGCTTCATTTACCTGTGAGGTCATTAGGTTGGCATCCTGATAGCACTCACTGACCATCCAAATAAAGGGAGCCTGACATATGTCCGGTAATACCCAGCTCCTGATAACACTTGACAGAGTCCAACCACAGTCACTCCAGAGGAGGCCTTGGGTCAGGTGTCAGTGCTCAGCTGCCAGCTGCTTCCTCTCTCGCTTAAAGCCCCTGATGCAGGAGTCTCACCAAGTGACTGTCAAAGCCACTGTGAGCAGTAGAGTCTTTCCCGGGCTTGGTTACTCTTGGCAGCCACCCCCAGCTGCCAGTCGTCGTCCATTCACTTATGCCTCTCGAGATCACTCCTGGAGGGTTGTGCTGGGCATTCTGCTGAAGCCTGAGCATCCCTAGGCATTATGATGCATGCCCCACAGGGGTCAGCCATACATTCAGCGCACTGTGCCTAGCTGCCAAGTGCAAGGACCCTGTAGGATGGCGAGGGCACCTCTGGTACCAGAGAGACGCTCCAGCTGGGGGCAGTGGCAACCTCTTTGTGCCCCTTCAGCCCTTGTATGTGACTAAGCTCCCCCTTCCTTTCCTCCCTCTGTGCTTGCAGGCAGCGGACTCCAGGGATTCTCTCTCTATGGCACTGTATTCCCAGTGCTTCTCATGGCTCATTGGCAAGATTAATACAAAGGTCAAAGGCAAGGAAAACTTCAAGTCTGTGGGAATCCTGGACATCTTTGGCTTTGAGAACTTCCAGGTCAGTATTTTACCTTTCTTGGAGTGCATTTTTTAACATGAAGATTTACTGGACATTGGAAGGAAATTTGCTAGGCTTATTCCCACTACAGGGTAATATAGTGCAGGCTAGGAAACTTTCTTCTAACACAGATCCCCTGGGGGTGGGGATGAGGGGGTAGACTACCCTTTGGCCGCATGTGGCCTCCTGTGTGCTAGCGTGCTAGGTGATTCTTTTCTATTTGTGATGTTAGCCCTTTGCACATGGGTTGTAGTGACGTGTGGGCAGTACATGCAGGCTCCTCATGCATGCTGTATCTTGCTGTGTCTTGTGGGGTATCCACTGCCTAGCGCTCCAGGCAGTAACAGACTACAGGTGCATGCTGAGGAGCTGCTCTGTGGCAGTCAGTGATCCACAGGAAAGAGGACCCAGTGACATCACATGTTTCCACACATCTCCACTTTCCCCAGGGTCTAGGACCTGTCTAAATTCTGTCCTCAGAACCTAGGCAGGCTCTGCTCATCTTTCCATGTGCATTTTCCCTTCCACATGGCCTTTGTAGGAAGATCTAAACCTGTTCAGCCTTCGCAAGAGAAGGCCGAGGGGGGACCTAGTGACTGTCTATAAACTCACTGGGGGGGACTAGAGGGGTTTGGGGGAGACACTGTTTCCCCTAGCACTCCCTGGCATGACAAGGAATAATGGACACAAGTTATTAGAGAGTAGGTTTAGATTAGATATCCGCAAGAACTACTTCACAGTTAGGGCGGCTAGGAGCTGGAAACAACTTCCAAGGGAAGTGGTACTGGCTCCTACCCTGGGGGTCTTTAAGAAGAGGCTTGGTGCCTACCTGGCTGGGATCATTTGAGTCCAGTTTTTCTCTCACCCAGGCTGAGGGTCGGACTTGAAGATCTGCAAGGTCCCTTCCGACCTGACTTCTATGATTCTGTGATCTTTGATAGACTGGGAAGGGGAGGGCAGGTGTTACCAGACTTATTTCTGCTCTCCTGCAGGTGAATCGGTTTGAGCAGTTTAACATTAACTATGCAAATGAGAAGCTCCAGGAGTACTTCAACAAGCACATCTTCTCCCTGGAGCAGCTGGAGTACAACAGGTGAGGGGAGGGACTGGGTTTCTGTCCTATCTCCTGGTGGAAAATTGAGGACACCTTCCTTCCTCCCTTGTGCTGCCCACCAGCAGGGAGCTTCTCCTAGCTGGGATGGGAGGGCAGGTGGCTCCTCATTGCACCTTAGCCGTGACTGTTTTGTTGTGGCCTGCACTGCTTGTCCCAGCTGGTCTCCTGTTTTGCAGCAAAAAATGTCTCCCATCTGTAAGTGCAGCCTGAGGCTGCAATCTCAAAATGAAATCGGCTGAAATAGGAAATTTTGCCTCATTTCAAGACTAAGGGTTAAATCTCTCCTGCCACCTTATGCTTGACCTGAGCTCATCTGAAATTTGGCCAAGTCTTTCTGAACTTTGGCCAAGTCTTTCTGTTGTGACCTCTGGCAAACCCAGCCCAGGTTTTGGATCTATTAAGTTTTGTCTGGTTACAGCTGTCACCGTGAGTGCTTTGTGCCACCTTGTCCACCTCATCTTTCTTCTTTTATTCTTTTCTGCCTCAAACTGCTATGCACAGAGTCGGACCCAGCTCCCAGCACTCTTGTGTGGTGATGGCCTGTGCAGGATCCAGGGCCTTGTTTCTAGATCCACTATAACAACAAAGAAGAAACTAAAATCTGAAAACTCCAAACCCTCTCCTATTCCTCCACCTGTGAGAGGAATACCAGGGTTGAGCTTCTATCCGCACAACAGGCTGAAATGGTGTTGCACTGGGATCACTAGACTCTGCTGCAGTCATAGCTTTGATGAGGCCTCGACCTGACAAGACGAAGTTCCCAAGTCAGTCTCAGTTTCTTACTTTTCCTTCTATGGAGACTTCTCCTCTGTGGAAGTGGTTAAGCTTTTGTCACTGAGTCTGAAAGGTCTGGCAGCAAGAGCTAGGCCAGATTATTGCTTGTTTAGGAGTGCTGGGCACTCCACGGCAGTGTCTGCCTTCAGGGGTTTGCATTGCTGCCCCTCGCTGCTGTGCCTGAGCATGTCTAGCCTTGAGCTGCAGGGAGGGCTGCTGGGGAAATACTTCTACTATAGCTCCGAGAGAGGGAGGGAGGCAGGCATTTATCTTCCTGAATGAGGCAATTGAGTGGGATTTTACTGAGGCTGAATCGTAGGCAGCTGAATAGACAATTCATGAAGTTCTGAAGATTGCCAAAATATAAGGCTATTTATACACCCATCCCAAGGACAATTCCTTCACTGCAGGAAACTTGTCTTAAGAACACTCTCATCTCTACAAAGAGGGATTTCTTCCTAAATATCAGATGGTAGGAGCAGTTTCTGGGACTGAATTGTAGAAATGACCAGATAACCAGAAATGTCATTAATCATGCAAGTATATTAGGATAGTGTGATCATATTTCAAGCTTCAGGGTGTTGGTAGAGCTCCCATGGGGCCAGGACGTAGCTCCCTTTGTACTGCACTGCTCAACAGGCCAAGTGTAGTGTGGTAATAGGGGCAGTGTATAGTGTTAGCAATCAGTGGTTTGACCTGGTCCAGCACATTCAACATGTTCTTTAGGTCAGAAGTTGAAGGCATTCTGAGAAGAAATTCCAGGGCCCCAAGTGGCATCCTTTCAAAAGTGCCCGGCCACTGCTGGCGCTATTGTTACTTAGTGCAAAGGTTTGAAAAATCATGAGCTAATTGAATTAAGTCTTTTCTTATCCAATGAATACAATTCCCTTTTCTCCTTTCTTTGTGGTAGGCAGTCCTGTGGATTCTTGGGAATTTTCTATATTTGTTGCTTCCAACTGTTGTCTGGAGGCATGTGGGAGATGGCTTTGAACCTGGGAATCTAACATCTAGGTCAAACAGCTTGTAGCAACAGCTATCTTCTCTTCAAAACTTTCATACTTACTAAAAGAATCTCTGTCGGAGCCCCAGCCATCAGCTTCAGGGATGTACTGAATTCTTTCTGTTGACCTTTGAGGAGCTAGCAGCCTATTTCCCTCTCCAAGTTCTTTTCTCTCCTATGTTCCCATGTCTTTTGCAGAGGAACATAAGTAGATAGGCACCAGTGAAAACTTCTGTCTCAACACTGTTCCCAAAACTCCATGGAACAATTTCGCCAATAATGGAACAGCATCGCTGGTCCCATCAGTCTGCTCCTATCGAGATGACAGATTCCTTCAGCTCCACTGTGCAGCTGGGTAAAGTTTGTATGTGACATGAAGAAAGACTTCCTAAATAACTGGCTTCTGTCCAGGGGCAGTGCCCAAGCTGCAGTTTGCCGATGGAGCAGTGATGCTTTGGACCTGCTTTTTGCCTGGATGGGAGGCAACTAAAACTCAAACCTGTGTCCTGGACTGATGATTTCACTCTGCCCTTTCAGTTGTAGCTCATATTTCCTGTGAGGTCAAGGGAGAGGTTTCTCTTACCTGGCAAGGGTGGCACGCCATGACATCCACCAGAGACTTTCCTGTGGTCAGTTTCTGCTTGGCATGGAAGGTGCACAGAAGCTGCAGTGAGAGGTGCTATAGGAAGCCCTGAGGTGGTCGGAGGGAAGCAGTATCCTCTCTGCTAGCAACCTCTCATATGTTCTGCTCTTCCCCCAGGGATGTGGAAGTGGTGTCACTTACGCCCAAATGCCCTGGGCTGCCCACTTCTGCCTCTTTCTCTTGTATCCCAACGTTGACAGTAGGATCTTCCTCCTTTCAGTGGTGGTTTTTTCTTCTTGTTTGGCAGGGAAGGGATAAGCTGGGAGGCCATTGACTGGATGGATAATGCAGAGTGCTTGGATCTCATTGAGAAGGTGGGTAGTTCTCTTGAATTTTTCAGGTCCCAGAAGCCCTGATAAGTGAGACTGGACTAGCAAATGCAGCTTTTCTCCTTCCTCCACACAGACATTTCTTCTTGTATTTGACCGGTGCCTGGCCCAGGTTGCTGGTTTGGTTCCTAAGGTCTGCTCAGGGGCAGGCTCTAAGTGGCTGTCTGGTTTTCTGTGTGTGTGGCATGGACAGGTAAAAAATATGTCCCTGTCCAAAAATATGTCCGCCTCCCTTGCCACCTGCCATGTCCCAGAGAGCTCCTGGTTAAAAATGCAAATCCTATGCTCATTCTTTTGGTTAGACTTAGGTAAGACTGCAGTCCCCTTAGGGCCTGGTAAACCTTTACTCTCTGGATTTGGACTGTACAGAGGGATTTCATCTGCACAGATCCTACTTGCTGAGTCTGCATTGGCTGCAAGTTCCTTTCCGGCTTGATTGTTTTTGCAGCCATGTTGGTCTAAGGATATAGGCAGACAAGGTTCTTTGTGTAGATGTGATATCTTTTATTAGCCCTACTAAAAAAGTTCTTTGCAAGGTTTTGGGCACAAACACCCTTTATCAGGCATAGGGAGACTCTGTTGATGTTGTGTTCTCCTGGGTAGAGTTATGTAAGGTGCAGTTTGCAAATCATCACTCAATACCACAACCATAGAGTCATTGGGAAGTGGGGCTGGAAGGGAGCTCTAAAGGTCACTCCCTACCTGAGGCAGAATCATCCCTATCCAGACCATCCTAGACAAACCATCATCTGAACTCTACATATGACTACCCTCACCCTAGACCCTGCCACGACATAGATCTGTCGCCCGAACCTGCCACAGGTAAAACAGGGGAGCCACCACAGCCAATGTCCTGCTTCTCTAAAATGTTATCAATAGATGCTCAAGAAGTCTCAAGCCTTGATTTCCCTGTTCTGAGTCCTATTTTTCTGCTATGTTTGCTGGCTTAAAAACCTGTCTCTTGTTTGGCTGTAGAAACTGGGACTGTTGGCTTTGGTGAATGAGGAGAGTAGATTTCCCAAGGGTACAGACAGCACCCTCCTGGAAAAACTTCACAGCCAGCACGCAGTAAGTCAGTAAGCCTCTGCCGGGCACACTACTCTGTCTTCTGTTTCTGTCTGTGTCTTCTTCCTGCTCTTCTGTATTGATAGTACAATCACAATCTGTAAATTACAAGTGATTCTATGCCTGTACTTCTGTTATTAAAATCTGAGAGCTGTGGGGTAGATGGGTTCCCCATCCATCCCAGATTTGGGGCCAAACAACTTCCACAGCAGCCCAGGCAAAGCTGTTCTGTTCATTGTGACTGCAGGTTATCAGAAGCCTTTTCCTTCTTTTCAGAGTAACCATTATTACATGAAGCCTCGGGTGACGGATCACCAGTTTGGAATAAAACACTATGCTGGAGAGGTAAGTGTGCGTGGTGTATCCATGAGCAGTCTCCAGGAGGGAGGAGTGGGTAGGTAGAACTGTATACATCACTGTCAAGTACCCCTGAATCCTGAGCTAAGCAAACTGCTGGGCCTGGCACCTCCAGATTTGGGCATGGCCTGGAGGAATGAGTGTGCCGCTGGGCTGAGGCTTCAGTGGCTGCTATGTAATACAAGCAGTTGTTTATTCAGAGTCGTGATCCATCTGCATATGGCCTTTGTGTGCCTGTTCCTTTACACTGTTCTTTCATTCATAGATTCATAGATTGTTAGGGGCTGGAAGGGACCTTCCAGATCATTGGATCCAACCCTGCCGCTCTAGGCAGGAAGACAATTAGGGTTAAGTGACCCCAGTGTGGTGACTGTCCAGTCTCCTCTTGAAAACCTCCAGGGTAGGTGACTGCATCACCTCTGGAGGGAGTTTATTCCACAGTCTGGACACCCTGACTGCGAATGAGCTTTTCCTGGTACTAAGCCTGAAGTGGCCTTCCCAGAGTTTGTACCCATTACTCCTGGTCTTCCCCAGGGGTGCCCTAGTGAACAGTTGTTCACTGAGCTCCTGATGCACTCTTCTGATGTAATGGTAAGCCGCTATGAAGTCCCCTCTCAACCTTCTCTTCTTTAGGCTAAAGAGGCCCAGGTCCCTCAAGCTCTCCTTATATAGCTGCTTTGCAGGTCCTTGATCATGTGGACAGCTCTTCTCTGAACCCTCTCAAGTTTTTCTACATCCTTATTGAAGTGCAGCGCCCTGAACTGGATGCAGTACTCCAACTGCGGTCTCACCAGTGCTGAGTACGGCAGGAGTATCGTATCCTTAGTTTTACAAGGGATGAATTGGCTGATGTATGCCAGTGTGTTATTTGCCCTGCTGGCCACTGCCTCGCACTGATGGCTCATATTCATGCGATGGTCAATCATTACCCCTAAGTACCTTTTGACCGTGGTTCAAGTCAAGCTGTTACCACCAAGCCTGTATGTATGTTGAGGGTTGTTTGCCCCCAAATGGAACACCTTACACTTGGAAGTGTTCAACTTAATCTGGTTTTGGTCTGCCCAACTATCAAGCCTGTCCAAGTCTGCTTATATCTGAAACCTATCTTCTGACGAGACCACACTGCCCCATAACTTGGTGTTGTCCACGAACTTGGCCAGTGAGCTTTTCGCTCCCCCATCCAAATCATTGATCAATAAAATAAAAGAATGATCATGATCTACCTCCATCCTGGGGGACTGAGAGAGTTAGTTAATGAGTTAGTGCCTAGGAAGTGTGTACAGAGAGTGCGCAGAGCCCTGCTGGTAGTTCTAAGTGTTGTCTGTGGTCCCAGGGTTTCCTCCCACGACTCTTCACTTCCTCTTTGATGATCTTGATTATGGGAAGATGTAACAAATAGGCTGCTGTGTTGCATCCCTTCATGGATCTGAGCTCTCTGACACAAGCAGTTGTGTCAGGCTGAGGGCTCCCCAGTGGTGGGAGCAGAGTGAGCACTGATGTCCCCATGCTGGGAATACATGAGGGAAAGTCTCTTGTGTGGAATAAGAAGGGCAGAGAGAACTTTGTTGCTTGGAGGGTGGAGATGTAGAGAGGTAGTGAGTGCTCTGTGCCTGGGGTCAGAGCTGCGGTTAGTCAGGAGCATTGACTTGGAAGCTGTTTAGATTAGCTTTTGGCCAAAGTCACTTAACAAGGCAGCTGAGGCCCTCGGCCTCACCAAGGAGACTCGGCAGCCTTGACCTAACTGAACTCTAGTTGCTGGCCATGCAGAGAGCTAGTCCTAGGTACACAAGTACACTAGTGATCTAGCTGCTCTCTCTTCCCCCACGCTGCGGTCCTGAGCCCTCACTTCTGCACCCAGCAGTTCCCATTCTCTTTCACAGTGGCAACGTGGCTGCACCCTCCCTGCCTTCTCCATGTGGGCCACATTCCTGCCTACCTGCCTTGCAGACCTCACTTTCACAGCATCTCACCAGGCCACTTGAGTAACTGCGAGTCGAAGCTGTATGAACAGCCTTTATTCAGGCATGTCCTGGTTTCTGAGTGCCTTACAGCCTCTGCTTTCCTGCCTATTTTTCTTTCAATTCCTCAAGAAGTAAAGATGGAGAGCAAACTTCCCCTTCTCCTCAGAGCTTCTTGGAGTCTATGTGGATGGTGCTGCATGTGCACCTGCCCCTTGCACGCAGGAGCTTGGTGTGTGTAGAGCAGTGTCATTAGAGTCATGCCTGAGCTCTGCACCACCTCCCAGTCCTGCCCCAGGCCCTGAGGACAGAACTGCTGTGACTCGAGCTGCGTCTTGTGGTTCATTTTGTGGGTCAGAACCCAAACTGTGTCCGATTGTCCCAGTGTGTGTTTGAGCACAGGAGCTACTTTTAAAGAAGCTCTTCACTCCTTTTATGATTGATTTCTGTTTTCTTTTATTTGGAATGTGTTTCTAATGTTGGTGGGGTGGGGACTTCCCCTGTACAGCTCCTCTTGTGCTTTGGGAAAGTCCACAGGTATGACAAACACTTCCTCTGCTGCTCCCCCTTTGCCTGTCCCTGGCAGCAGACAATGTGATGGTAGACTTCAACTGCTCGCTTTAGAGCAGTCCCAGAGAGAGTTTCTGACCTTGCAACGGACGGACCCTGCTGAGGTCAGACCTGAGATGACCTGGGTGAGAGAACGGAGCAGTGTTTTTCTGCCCCCAGTATGTTGGTGATTATTGCTTCAAGGATTAATGCCCTTGCCCTTGACGGTGCCTTTCGCTGTTTTCTGGGCCTAATGCCATGTAGGCACAACAGTGTGTTGGAGCATTTTGAGGGTTCTGGGCATCAGTCCAAGGGGGCGCATGGTGTGTATGGTTCACACGGTGCGTTGTTCCCCTCTGGGAGAGGCATTACCTGCCCTGTGAGGTGGTGTCCGTGTGTGTGCGGCAGGGGTGGGCAATTATTTGGGCTGGTGGGCCAGTTAGGGAGTTTTGGCAAGTTGTTAGAGGCCGGGTCAACATCCCTTGCCCCTGGCCCACAACAGCTCACTAAAATTCCCTAGCGGTTCTGCCCCGGCCCCATGCTGTCACTGCCTAGTGATCCTGGCCCTGCCATCCCACCCCACTCCCAGACACCATTCCCTGCCTGCTTGCAGCCCCACCTCATCCACCCAGCCAAGTGTGCCCTGCCCGTGCAGGTCCTGGGTCCATGGAGACCCTGTCCACCTGCTCTGTCCAGCGGCCCCAGCAGTGGATGTGGGACAGACGAGCCAGGGTACCTGGGCAGTGGGGCTGGAGCTGGGGCTGGAAGGAGCCACCATGCCAGGGCTGCTGGGAAGTGGAGTCCGGCTGCTGCACCACCCCAGCCCTGCCTGTGTCTGAGGCTGTACACATCACAGCTTGGGCTGTCCCCTGCACCTGGGACAGATGGGGCTAAGGGACCCACTGTAAGCTGAATAAAATCCCTCGATGGGCCGGATCCAGCCCACGGGCTGTATTTTGCCTATCCGTGGTGTTTGGAAAGGGATTTGGTGCCCTTTGTATGAGAGAGAGGTAAGGGCTCAGTCATCCAGTGTGTGTCCTGGGGGACCCTGCTCTGGACTGTTGGATTGCCCTAAACCATTGCTGTCTGGCATGAGTCTCTTCCAAAAGGGAAGAGAAGACTAGAGAGGGAACAGGGGACTGGCAACAGGATTTCAGCCCAGCCCAGGTGGGACAGGCACAGAGCGCTCTGCTGGAGTGCTGCCTGCAGGGAGCTTTGGGTTTCAGAACTAGCATCCACTGAGATGAATGGGTCAGGGCAGTCCACAGCTCTCAGAATTATTGTTTCAGACAGTCTGCTGACCCAGGGAGCGTCACTGCAGCCCCAGCCCTTGGTTTGTGTGTTCAAGGTTTTCTTTGGCACAGGAAGGCTGAACATTCTTTTATTGCTGAGATTCCGACCTTATCAAGTGATCCCAAAGCCTTAGGAACAGGCCTGGGTGTACAGGGAACTTCCTGCCCTGTTGCCCCATGCATTGGCATGCAGTGGTGTTGTCCCCTGAGTGTTCCTGCATGGTGCTACTTGTGGAAAGGGGAGGTGGGGGGTCCACTCTGGCTTGAATTGCTTGTGTTGTCCTGTGCCAGTTGACCCGTATGACCCGTGTTGCAGGTTTTGTATGACGTGAGAGGTTTTCTGGAGAAGAATCGGGACACCTTCCGAGATGACATTTTAAACGTGCTGAAAGACAGTAGGTAAGCAGCCTTTGGTCCTCTGGAGGGGAAGATGGGGGCCAGGAGAGGGTAGATAGGAGATACTGGGACTGGGCTACAGTCTTAGATAATGGTGGGCTCTTGGAGAAGGCTGCATGGTTTACACAAACCCTGGGGTCCCCTGCTCTCTACTAAAGGGTGTTGGCTTCAGGAGGGAGAGTTAGAGAGATCAGCATTTCATAGATTTCATAGACATCAGGGCTGGAAGGGACCTCGGGAGATCATCGAATCCAGCGTTATTACAAAGCAGCACATATGAGGAAATGAACATTGTGTATCCACATCATCAGTGATGGGATGGATTGTGCTGTGCCAGGGAGGTAATGCACTGGAATGCCAAAGGGAGCCTGTACCCCAGGAGATGCGGTACCTCACCGTGGGTTCGTCTCGTCAGCAAACTTGGACAGGGTCACCTCACCATTGTTAAGGATCACATTTGTGGGGGACCAGTGGGTAAAGTGATGCTAAGGGGCAATCAGCATGGGTTCATAGCAGGCAGATCCTGCCTGACTAACCTGGTTTCATTTTACTACCGGGTCACAAAATGTTGGATGAAGAAATAGAGGTACACAGGGAGCCAACATGCAGTGCTGGAAGCACCTCTGGTGCAGAGGCCCTTCACAGCCAGCCGTGTGCTTCCAAGCCCTTTGGTCATTAGGCTAACATGACTACTTTGATGTCAGGACCAGTCTGTTTTAACAGTCATTTTGCAGCCCTTGGGCTCAATGCTGTGGAGAAGCAAGGGATCCAGCTCCAGCTCCTCAGGGAGGCATCTTGGTCTGGTTCAGGACCAGGGTGGTTTATGCACACAAGGAGATCATGTGCAGCGCTGGTCTCTTGGGGCTGGTCTCAAGATTATGGCAAAGGCATCACAGGCAGACCTGGAGCTTTCTCCACAACTAGCCTCTCATGGCAATGGTCCCTCTTCACAGGCATCTGAGCAGGCAGGGGACACTGGCTGCCACTCTCAGCTGAGTGACTGTGACTCAGTCAGGTACCTTCAAGCATGCGACTGCAAGCCAGGTTCTGTGCTGCAGCTTTAGCGATGCACTAAGACACTTCGGACTGGCCAGATGAGTCAGAATCACATGACATAGCCATAACAACAAGAAGATGTGTGTGGTGCTGGTGACCCCAACATGCCTGTGCAAGGCAAGGCCGATCCATGGAAGATCACAGGCCAGCAGCATGTGCAGCTGTCTCCCAGGTGCTCTCACTTTTGCTGGCAGGGCTCCAGGAGTGGGGTCTGTGGAGGCAGTTGCCTGAAGTGTGACTGGAACATCCTGATATTTTGCCTGGAGGGAGGGGGGCATGCAGCGCTCTGGCTGGCATGTGGACGGTCATGGGTACCTCCTGCTTGCACAGAGATGCAGGAGGGAGGAGCGCTGCCCAGCCCAGAATGGAGAGCACCACCTGGGTCCATTTTTACTTTGGGGTAGTGAGAGACAGGGTCGCAGTTCAGTTGCCTGTGTGCTGGCTGCTTAGTGGGGCTGTGGGAGAGAAAGCTGCTGCCCCTTGGAGCCCTGCTGAACCCTGTACTACAGTCACTGTGTTGCAAGGTGCTGATGGGGGACCTGGTGCCCAAGCAGCCAAGGCATCTGGCTTCAGAGGCAGGAATCTGAGCCTTGCTCCAGCTTGTGGCACAGGACGTCCTCAATGGACCCAGGTGTACATGGCTGCCAGCTTGTTCAGGCTGGGGCATCAAGGGCAATGGGATGTGATGCAGCCCCATGGCTCCCATGTGGCCTCAGCTACTCCAGCCTGAGGAGATGCCTGGGCTTTGGGGTGGATGGTGGGGGAGGGGGTGGTGGTCACACTCCTTCTGGCTGTGTCGCATGGGAGCTCTTGGTGGGGCTCTGTCTGGAGTTGAGCTCAGGGGCTGAGCAGTGTGGGAGCCACTCTTCCCTCCTGTCCCTTGCTGCTGAACTCAGTGGAGAGGGGCAGGGAGGAGAAGAGGAGGAAGCAGCAGCAATGTACCCCCTGAGCTATGGAGCACATGAAAGCAGAAGCTCCAGGCAGGCCTCGTTCTGATTAGCTGGAGTCTCAAAGCTGCTGCTTCCTCAGAGCTCTGGCAAGAGCCTCTGCTGACTGGGCAGTGAGCTCGGATGCCGCACCCCCTCCCTGTTCTGGATCCATTGCTGCCTGGGCTTGGCCAGCCCTGGCACAGAGAGTAGGGTCGTAAATGAGAAGGCGAGCTCTGATCCTTCCTTAGCCAACCTGACCTCTCGGTTTTCTCTGGCCCATTCCATCCACACCAGGCTGGACTTCATCTACGATCTCTTTGAAAGAGTCTGCAGCCACAGCAGCGATGAAACACTGAAGATGGGGACCCAGAGGCGCAGGCCAACTGTCAGCTCCCAGTTCAGGGTAAGGGACTACCTAGGACAACAGGAGACTTCAGGGAGAGAATGAGGTGTGTGGGGAGGAGAGATGGGGCTAAGCCAGGGCTGGAGGAGTGAGCTGGGAGAGCAAGTGATGCCTGCTATTAAAGATACATGAGCCCCATGTACCTGCCCTCATGGCATCCTCCAGGGATGATGTGATTCACTGGGAAAGGGGCAGAGATGATGGCTTCTACAGGACCATGGGGGTCTCATTGGTTAACAGCATCTTGAGAGCTTCAGAGCTGTTTTGTTTTAGATATTGAACCTTTGATGGATGCAGACTGGATTTTAAGCACTGCGGCTTTGGCCATATAACAAGGAGCTGAAGGCTTCAAGAGGGAATGTGCAGCACAAAGGTCCGCAGGCAAATGCAGGCAGCTGAGTAAAGGCTAGCTGCAGGAGGCAGCCAGGGTGCAATGATAACTGCCTGGAGGCTAGCTGCGGAGCAGTAAAGCAGAGCTTCTGGAGGAAGACAATGGCAGCTCAGCCAGGAAAACAGTGGCAGGCTGCTCACTGAGCAGAAAGAGTGCACCTGTGGCAGGCTAGGGAGCACCTGGCCCTGGGAGGTGCAGCTCAGGTGATATAAAACAGTGTTCCTGAGGCAGTGGGGTCACTGTGGCACTGAACTCTGCAAGAAGAGGAGCTCCTGCCAGCTCAGGCTGTAGGAGCAGAAGCCACAGGCCTGGAAAGGGACCTGAGAGGGTGCCAGTGAGTGGGGCTCAGGCTCTTGCAGTGACATGGTGATGTAGAAGGGGCTTTGAGTACCTTAGTTTGAAGAGGTTTGCATCCATTTCTGTTCCAGTTTGACCAGAAGACAGGGTTGTGGCTGTAAGGGTGGATGGAGGGTACCTGGAGAGGTAATCTGCAATAGCAGCTTGGCTGGGAGTCAGCAACCCAGGGGGCTGAGAGCTGGGGCAGAGGTGGGCTAAGGCTGAGAGGGCCAAAGCCGGAACACGGAGAGACAACTTGTAGTTGTGTTTTCCTGGGGGTGAAGTGGGAGAGATGCACATGCAAACCTGGCCATTTGACTCCCTTCAGAACAACACTGGAGTGGTTGCAGCACCTTGTTCCCACTCCATGAGCATGAGTTTGGGTCTCCTTCCATACTCATGCCAGGGCTACCACTGTTGCCAGTGAGCTGTCCATCGCACCGTGCCCCTCTTCAAAATCCCAGACCCACTTCCAGCTGGGCCGGGGGAAGCTGGCCACAATGCTGACCATGTTCTTCCTAGACGTTCCATCGGTACGGCAGGATAATTCATTTTCTTATGTTGACTGCATTACGTAAAGCAGGGCCCTGGAGCCCCTTCCTGCTGTTATGACTACTCTGCTTGGTGTTTTCAGGATTCTCTCCACTCCCTGATGGCCACGCTCAACACCTCCAATCCCTTCTTCATTCGCTGCATCAAACCCAACATGGCAAAAGTGAGTCTCCTTCGGGTGCTGGGTGGGTGTGGGTGACACCTCTCCATGGGCTGTGGTCAGAGACTTGGGGTGAGGACACGTGCCTTTTGCCTCTGTCTTCTGATTCGGTTCAAGCTTGAGAAAAATGCATCCTGCCCTCTGAAATAACGTAAAGCAGATCTGTGTTCAGGGTGTGAGGTCTTTCCCTGCCTCTCCTTGTGCTGCCCTTGCCTGGCCTAAGCACAGCTCTCAGCTGAGGGACTGGGCTAGAGTGATCCCAGTTGATGCTGTAGGTGGTTGGGATTTGGGGCAGGTGTGACACAGTCCTCTGCAGGCTTTGTGGACAGGGTAGAGGGGAGAGGATGCTTCAGACTTTCCCACCAAGATTGCCTGGAGTGCATTTCTCACACACTCAGCAGCATGAAAGCATGGACCACTCCTTCCCCTCCTGGGTGGGAACGCAGAGTGGGCTGAGTTATGACGCTACAGGTTCCCTCTGTCATGTCAGCTCAGGAGAGCAGGGCCTGCTGGGGCCACTTGGTAGCTGGGGCCACTTGGTAGCTTTCTTCAGGGCTGCAGCAACATCTCTTCTGGGCTCTCACCCTCTCCGCAGAGCTGTACCAGGGTAGCTGGTCCTTAGGTCTCTAGGAAGTGCTGTTGCATGTGGGGAGCTGGCAGCCTTGCCCCAGCTCTGCTGCTGCCCTTCCAGCCTGGACCAGGGGCTGCCACAAAGGGGCTTGGGCAGGATGGGTCTGGGATCAGGCCTCTCAGCAGCCCGTTTGCCTAGCACACCTGCAGCTAGGCTCTGAGCTGTGGCAGGTCTGCAGTGGGCTGTTTCTTTGGGCACACTCAGCTGCCTCCTGCTTCTGCCTCCATGCTACACAGTCTGGTGGAGGATGTTTCCTGTCAGCCAGATTCACTCATGTACTCAGGAGCTGGAAGAACTGAACATGCAGGGTTAATTTTCCAGGGAGCTGTGTGTGTACATTCCTGTGTCCCGGGCAGTGCTCAGATCAGTAGTCCCCATGCCAAGAGAAGGGCTAAACCTAGTGCTTCTTTTCCCTTGGTCTGTTTCTAACCTTGGTCATTGCATAGGCACCAAACCTCTTTGATCCAGACATGGTCCTGAACCAGCTCCGGTACTCGGGGATGCTGGAAACAGTGAAGATTCGACGGGCAGGTTTCCCTGTGCGGCGGCCCTTCCAGGACTTCCTCAGCAGGTAACAGCAATGGTGGAGCTCTGCTTCCTGCTCTGCACTTTGGGATGTACCTTCATTCTAGCCATTGTCCTAGGCGCTGAACCCACGTCCTGGGTGTTTCGTTTGTTGTGTCCATGTGACTGTGGCACATGGGCTGAGGTGGATCCATCCTCTCTGGAGACTCTGCTTTCAAAGGGGTAGATGAGTGGGGTTGGGATTTCAGTAGAGCTCCCAGCTGCTCCTTTAACCTGAAAGTATCTTGCCACTGCTTGACTGCCCATAGTGGAGGTGTTCCTGACTTTGCCAATGTGTATAACATGGTTTGAAGTTCCCTGATAGTCATACCATTTCTGCCTGGCCTCAGTGGGACAGAGCTCGCAGACCACAGCGATAGGAAGAGTTTGAGAATTTGAATCCCTGTCAGAGAGTAAGACAGGAGTTTAGTTTGTTTAATTCTTCAAAGAGAAGATAGAGGTGATTTGATCAGAGTACAAATACCTATATCGGGAAGGGGCTAGATACTGGAGAGATCTTTACTCTAGCAGGTCAAAGCACATTTTTACTGGTGAAGGTGATCCATCACTGGGACAGCAAAGGCTTGGTGAAGCAAAGGTGAATTTGGATTCTCTGAATCAGAACTTCCTTCACAAAGTTGCAGGCCAGAAGAGGAAGTTAGACCTAGTCTGACCTTTTGTATGGCATTAAATTTTACTTGTGTACTGAGCCAGTCACTTATCTGAATAAAGCACGTCCTTCAGAAAGTGAACCAGTTTTGGCCAGAAGGCTGCACAAGATGGAGACTCCACCACTTCCCATGGCAGTTAGTTCCAGTGGTTGGGCACTCTCATTGTTAACAAATTGTGCCTTATTTTTATTTGAATGTGTCTGGCTTCAGTTTGCAGCCATTGGCTCCTGTTTCACCTTCTCTGCTAGTTTTAATGGCCTCTTTGGCATTCTGTCCTTGCTAAGATACGTGCTGTAGTCAAGGCACCTCTCATTTTCTTTTTGATCAGCTAAACATAGCAGGCTCTATAAGCCTTTTACTGTAAGGTATTTTATCCAGTCCTCAAATCACTTTTGTAAATTTTTTCTGCGCCCATTCTACTTTTTCAACATCTTCCTAATAAAGGGGACACAAGGACCACGCACAAAATTCTAGCACCACTCTCCAGTGCCGTAGCAGTGGTCTGGGAGACCATCCTGAGTTGCTTGTTCGCTCTTACCCTAAATACAGCTCAGTGGCACTTTCCAAGACATGGGTCCTATTCTGTAGGCACAGCTGCTTTGCTTATTCCAAGGCTTCAGGGTGGCTTCAGGATGCAGTTCCAAAAGTTCCTAGATGCATACCTGGGGTGCAATTCTGAAAGAAACTAGTTTAAAAAGTCACTGGCTGAGCACAAGAATTACTGAGAGAAGTATTATGCAAGGGGTCAGATTGGATTATTGTGTGTTGCTTTCTGATCTTAAAATCAATGAAAGAAATGCCATGTATACTTCAAAGGAAGATAAAACTGTAACATCTTCCCTCCATCCTTCCCCCCTCTTTAGGCACTACAGGTTAAAGCAGAAGTTTGTCCTAAGTGATAGGCAAGTAGTTATTTTATAGCCTGCTGTTCATAACTTAGAAACCTGTTCAAGGCACTTGTAGAGGGGACATGCCCCATGCAGTGCCTGCTCTGAGTTCATATGCAGACTCCAAGGAAAGCAGGTGCATGAAAGCAAACCTGTGAGCTTCCCATCTCCTCAGCTGGCTATGGTGGAGGAGTCTGAGCATGCAGCCTCTGCCCAGCAAGTGTTCTCCCCAATGCATCTCCTATCAAGAAATGTCATTTTTTGTAGCATCACTAGATGAGGACACTTCTTGTTGTCAGAGCGGAGAATTTCTGAGACCAGAGTCCTGTGTTCCAGTAATTGTTCTGTTATTAACTCAGTGTGTGATCTTGGACAGATTATTTCTTCTTTTTCCTTTGGTAATAACAAGCATGATTCACCTGCTTCATGCGACACATGTGAACAAAGAGGTCTGAACAATGACACTTTACCATGTTGGAAATTGTATCTTACAGGTTATTGTTGGAATAGGGAGTCACTCTCCCAAGGCTGACACTCAGATGGACGCTCACCACCTGGGTGATGGTTGTGGTGAAGGGCAGTTCCTAGATGGGAAGTTAGTGTTAGTGAAAGAGAAGGTCTGAAGCACATTAGTGATGCTGTCATAATCTTATGTATTCCCTGACAGGATGTCTTGTCTTTTCTCAGGTACAAGTTGCTCATAAAGAATATGTGCACCCTAAACCACAGCAAGGCCATGTGTGCAGACTTCCTGCAGGCCTACGACAACACCAGGAACGAGTGGCAGCTGGGCAAAACCAAGGTACCACTTATGTAGAGAAGGGTCCATGGGGGAAGGAAGAGTTCTTGATGCAAGAGAATGTTGTTGAGAGTTTTATATCCAGAAGCCCTCTGGTAAACCAGCCATAGAGGTGAAGTGATGACACAGCTTATCTTTCCCTTGAACATTTGCCCTGTCCTGTGATTCATGAGCCACAGGTTGCCCCTGAGATCTTGAGCCCTGCTCAGAACCACAACAAAATGTTGCTTTGCACAATTGCATGCTTCTTTAGGTTTCCAGGAAAGGTGAAGTGTGACATTGCCCAGGGTATATTTCCTGCCTGGTACTGTTTTCCCTGAGCCAGCGAATGTTGGAGATCATTGCACCAGTCCATGGTACTGACCTGCACCATAATGAGTCTCATTTAACCCATGTCCCCTGACCAGAGCAGGACAAATTACTGCTTGTCCAGTGCAGTTTTAAATGGCTCGAGGCAAGGGAGCCTGGGATCCACTACCACACTGTTGGGGTGTGGCACAGATGAAGTTAATAAGTGGGCAGTGAGTTTCATACATGCAGCACGGCCAGGCTGCTAACCTTTGAGCCAAGAGAAGACAATACCACTCTTCCTCTCTCTTTCTTCCTTCCAGTCCGGCAGGACTGTTCCTCTCTTTTGGCATGGGGTGAGGCTGTCTGACTGGGTGGCATGCTTCTCTTTTGCCAACAAGGTTCTGGTTCCAGTGCATCCCTTTCCAGAGGAAGGGGCTAGGTTGCAAGCGATGCTGGAGGAGAAACGGGAATGCTGGGGCTACAGGGAGAGAGAAACCAAGTCTGTTAATGAAGAAAGAGGCGGGTTGTTTAGCTGTGGTAGAATGTTCTTAATCTCTAAACAGAAAAACTAAGATTTACACTGGTGATCCTGAGCCAGGGTACTGCAGCACCATGGGGAACCTTGCGATCCACTCAGGGGTGCTGCAAAATGCTATGCAATGCTAGCACTATTCTATGTGCACACATGGTTCACAAGATAAACTCAATGATTTCAGACAGGAATCCATACTGTTAAAAGCATTCCAACTTGCGGTTGTCTTTCTGAGTTCTTGGCAACAAAAGAATTGCTCTGTTCTTCTGTAGTCAAAAATCAAGTGAAAACTCTAAGAGGCGACATTTTCAAAGGGATGTTTTGAGTCTACCAAGGAGTGTCTTAAATCTAAAAAGGTTGAGAAACACTGGTTTGCACAGGCCTGCATCTAGAGGCCTAAAATTAGGCTCCTAAATGCAAGTTCTCTCATGATCAGGAGCCTAATGAAAGATCCCTGCTGTGAATCTTTTTTATAGCCTTTAAACAGGAACAAATAGGAAAATGCATGGAAAACTTTGGTGTTTAGAATCAGCGAGCCGTAAGATAAAGTCATGATGAAAATATTGCGGACTCAGAACACCCTCCTGGGTTGGGAACAATCTGTTTCAGTACCAATCTCAAGCGCTAAAAAGGAAAGATGGAGCTATGGTGATAATTACTCCCCTTGAAAACATCTTGGAACCTCTGGTATGAGCTATGGACAGCACCAAAGGGTGGGCAGTTGTAAAGAACAAATCTCGCCAGACAAAGTTGTTTGCTTTTGCAAACAAATCCCAAAATAGACAGGGGAACAAGTGCAGCAGATGAGATGTATTTGGGGTTTTAGCAAAGCTGAGCACCATCTCATCAAATCCTATTTGAATGTTACATCTTATGTACAGGTGATTGGCAAAGGGCCTGTGTACACAGCACTGGTAAACAGCAAGCTATTGAGCTGGGTAGGAAATGCATTGCAGCTCTAGATGGGGATCATTGTTGGGCCTGGACTAATCTGACATCTTTCTGAATGGCGTGCAGGGGTTTGAACACCACGGAGTGGGCGAGATGGTTTGGGATAATAGAGATAAGAATGGTGACTTGACTTAAAGGGAAACTGCTCCTTCATAGTGCTTAGGTTCAGAAGGGACCTAAACAGATCATCAGGTCTGAACCCCTGCCCTGGGCAGGAATGGGTGCCAGGGTCATATCACCCCAGCCAAATATCTGTCCAGCCTCCTCTTGAAGACCCCCAAGGTAGGGGAGAGTACCACCTCCCTTGGGAGTCCATTCCAGAGCCTGGCAGCCCTAACTGTAAAGTAATGTCTCCTGATGTCCAGCCTGAACCTTCTCTCTAACAATTTGTGGACGTTATTCCTCGTAAACCTGGGTGGTGTCTGGGAGAACAGAGCCTCCCCCAATTCTCGCTGGTCCCCCGTGGTGAGTTTGTAAATGGCCACCAGATAGTTTCATAGTTTTTAGGGTCGGAAGGGACCAGAGCAGATCATTGAGTCTGACCCCCTGCCGTGGCAGGAAACAGTACTGGCCGTCCTGACTGTGAAGTAGCGCCTCCTGATATCTAGCCTAAATCTACCTTCTGCCCGCTTGTGACCGTTATTCTTGGTCACTCCTGGTCGTGCTCGAGGGAACAGGGACTCCCCCAGTGCCTGCTGGTCCCCTCAGACTAGTTTGTAATGGCCCACTAGATCCCCCTCAGCCTTCTCTTGTGGAGGCTGAACACGTTCAGGTCCCGTAGCCTCTCCTCGTAGGGCCTGCCCTGCTGCCCCCGCACCATGTTGTCCACATCCCTCTTGAAGTGCGGCCGCCAGAACTGGAC
>NW_017728949.1:51513997-51534130 GCF_001723895.1 Crocodylus porosus | reverse complement strand
GGGCCCGAGGACCAAGCCCTGGGGGACCCCGCTGCCCACATCCCTCCAGGTCGAAAATGACCTGTCCACCACCACTCTCTGGGTGCGGCCCTCCAGCAAATTGGTGACACATCTGACTGTGTGGGTGTCGACACCACAGCCCCCTAGTTTCTTAATGAGAACAGAGTGAGAGACAATGTCGAAGGTCTTCTGAAAGTCCAGGAAGACCAAGTGTACTGCTACCCCTGCATCTAAGGATTTGGTGATCTAGTCATAGAAGGCCACCAGGTTGGTCTGACAGGGCCTGCCGCTAATGAACCAGTGTTGATTGCCCCTAAGCATGATCTTCCCTGCTGGCCCCTCATGGACATGTGCCAGAATAATTTTCTCAAAAAGCTTGCCCAGGGTTGAGGTAAGACTAACTGGCCTATAGCTTCCCGGGTCGTCCTTCCTCCCCTTTTTGAAGATGGGAACCACATTGGCCCTCTTCCAGTCCTCCGGCACCACACCACAGCACCATGAGTGCTCATATAGCTGTGCTAGGGGTCCCGTAATGACCTCAGCCAATTCCCTCAGCGCTTGGGGTGGAGATCGTCTCGACCAGCTGATTTGAACACATCCAGTCCCTCCAGACATTCCCTGACTAGATCCTCCCTGACCCTTGGCCTAGGTGCACCTCCCCTGGGGCCTGAGGGGGGCCCAGTAGGGGAGTGGCTGATCCGGTCCCTGTTCAGGAGAATGGAGGCAAAGAAATCATTAAACATGTTGGCTTTGTCGTCTGGTGTGACGACCAAATTTCCTAACGTGTCCTTCAGGGACCCCACATTACCCGGAACCCTCTTTTTGCCCCCTATGTATTTAAAAAAGGACTTGTTGTTGTCCTTGATCCGGGAAGCTAGTCCCAGTCCCATCTCCACCTTGGCCTTCTTGACCGGTCCCCTGCATCCCCGAGAAACCTCACTATAGACCTTCCTGGTGATGGACCCTCCCTGCAATTGGGTGTGCGCCTCCCTTTTAGCTAGGAGACGTTCCCGGATGCTTTTGGTGAGCCACGGGGGCTTTTGCGCCCTCCTGCTCCCTTTGATCCGTGTTGGGATTACCTTCCTTTGGGCTTGGAGGATCGTCTCCTTAAGGAGCGACCACTCTTTTTGGACACCTGCCTCCCCTCCCCTCTGGGACCTCAGTGCTTCACTGACTATTCTCCTTAGCTCATTGAAATTCGCCCTTCTGAAATCTAGGGCTGCTGCCTTGCTGCCGGCCTTTGCCACCTTGTGCTGGATGGTGACTCCCAGCGGGCGATGATCACTGTCGCCCGGGTGGTCGAGCACCCGCCACCCCCTCACCAGGTCGTTGCCAGTGGCCAGCACCAGGTTCAACAAGGCATCTCCCCTGGTGGGGCTGTGTACCTCCTGGGTTCGATAGAGGTCCTGCGTTTGGGCTAGGGACCTACGTGAGCGGTCAGACCTGGCTGACTGCTCTTCCCAGCAGATGTCTGGAAAGTTCAGGTCACCCATGATGACCACATCCTTTGACTTAACAACCTCCGTGAGCTGACTTAAGAATTCCTGGTCTAGCTCTTCCCCTTGGTTGGGTGGTCTGCAGTAGACCCCCACCTTTAAGTCTCTTTCCCCATGCCTGGCTTGTATTCTAATACAGAGCACTTCAGAGTGCCCCTCCTCTGATTCTTTGATGAGGATGTGTATTTCTCCTTAATGTAGAATGCCACGCCCCCACCTTTCCTCCCTGTCCTATCCCTCCTGTACAGCCGATAGCCCTTGATATTCACCGCCCAGTCATGCATTGGGTCCCACCACGTTTCAGTGATCCCCACTATGTCTGGGTTGGTGTTGGTTAGCAGGAGGGTAAGTTCCTTTTGCTTGTTTCCCATACTACGAGTGTTTGTGTAGAGGCATTTGAGGCCTCCTGTGGATGTGTGCACTGGCCCCTAATCACAGCATTGCCCTGGCCCCTGTCGCTTACCTGGATACATGTCCACTCGTCAGTCTAGGCTGGGCTGTACTTGTGGGTGTTGCTTGGTCTAGCAGTTCGATGATTCCTCCACCCTCATCTTCCCCTTTCCCCAGTGAGCCTAGTTTAAAGCCCGCTGGAGGAGATCCGCCAACCTAGAAGAAAGCACTTGCTTACCTTTAGGGGAAAGGTGGAGCCCATCCCACCCAAGCATGTCTCTTGTCGTGATGTGTGGGTCATTGTCGAGGAAGCCAAAGCCTGCCTCGAGACACCATTCCCGAAGCTGCCAGTTGGTCTCCGTGATGTACGTTGCATGCCGTCTTCCACATCCACTCACCGGTAGGATAGAAGAGAAAACCACCTGTGCACCTATCTCCTTTAGCACGCCCCCAGAGCGTGGTAGTCCCCCATCAGGTGATCAGGGCTTCTCCTGGCCGCATCATTAGTACCCATATGGATTAGGACCATGGGGTAGTAATCGGTGGGCTGGATCACGGCCTGAATCATCTCCTTCACGTCCTGAATCTTTGCTCCAGGTAGGTAGTAGACCTCGCGTGTCAAGGGGTCCTGGCGACAGATGGGGCCCTCTGTACCTCTCAGGATGGAGTCGCCTATGACAATCACTCGACACTCTCTCCTCCGGGACTGCTTAGCTCCTTTGGCCTGCTCGGATCATGGAGAGCGTGGAGTTGCCTCCTCTCCAGTTGCCTCCTCTCCTTCCTTCTCCTCCAGTGTTGCCAGGGCCTCGTACCTGTTCTCCAGCCAGACTGGAGGAACTGGTACTACTGTGTTACGAGCAGCCCTGGGTCTGGCGGTGACCGTCTGTCACTCTGCAGTGGGGGGCACCTCCTGGGGTGCTTCTTCCTTGGATGTGTGGCCCTGCAGGGAAAGGAAATAGCCGTTGATTTCTTCCTCCACCTCCCTGATTCCCCTCAGCCTCCTGGAGCTCCCTCACCTGCGCCTCCAGGGCCCTAAGGCGGGCGCCTGCAGGACAGGGGTGGGGGTCCCCAATCCCTGCCCCCCCCCGGCCTTGCTGGGCAACCCCCACAGGCCAGAGGGTGGGGGGATGCCGGCCCCCCTGTGGGTTCTGTCTGGGTGGAGGCCTCAGACAGGCCCCGGGAAGGCTGTGCCCCCAGGCAGGGGCCCTGGCAGCACTCCGTGTTGACACCATTGTAGGAGTTGCTGCTTGTTTCTGGCTTAGTGCAGTGCCTTTGGAGTCTCCCTCCTGGCCCTTCCTGCTCGCACGCCGGCACGCTCTGTTCGTGCGGCTTGGGAGTGCGGCTCCCTACTGCCTCAGCTAAGAGGGATCTGGGGGGACTTCCCCTCCAGATCCGGCTCAGCTGCATTGGTCCCTCTGCTCCACCTACCTTAGGGGGTTCAGCTGCTGCTGCCCCCACTACTAGCTCTGCTGCTACTGCGTTCACCTCCACTTCGGGTCAGGTAAGGGGGCACGTGCGTGGGACACGAGTGTGCCTGGATCCCTCCTCTTCTCCCTGCTGGGTCCCGAGGGCCCGGAGCTACGTCAAACCACGGCTTTTAAAGGCCGCAGTTTGGAATTCCTGCTGCTGCCCCAGCAGCCAATCAGGCGCTCCGGTCTTCCCTTGCGGAGGCAGAATAGGTTCAGGTCATTTAGCCTCTCTTGTAGGGCCTGGCTTGCCCCACTGCCCCTTGACCATGCGAGTGGACCTCCTCTGGACCCTCTCAATGCTAGCCACATCCCTCTTGAAGTGCAATTGTGGCCTGACCAATTGTGGCCTAACCAGTGCCATATGGAGGGGAAGGATCACCTCCCTGGACCTGCCTCTGATGCATCTGTAGATGCACAACAAGGTGCAGTTAGCCTTACTGACTACTGCCTCGCATTGGTGGCTCACTTTCATCCTGGAGTCAGCAATGACTCCAAGATCCCTTTCTGCCACTGTGTTGACAAGAAGGGAGTTCCCCAGCCTGTAGGGGTGTTGCTGGTTTCTTACCCTTAGATGCAGCTCCTTGCACTTGTCTGTGTTGAATTCCATTCTATTCTCATGCACCCACCTCTGTAAGCTGTCTACATCTAGCTGGATTCTGTCCCTCCCTCCAGCATGCCCACTTCGCCCCACATATTGGTATCATCAGTGAATTTGAATAGCGTGCTTTCCACTCCTGCATCCAGATCACTGATAAAGATGTTGAACAGTACAGGCCCCAGGACCGAGCCCTGGGGACTCCACTGCCCACATCCCTCCAGGTCGAAAATGACCTGTCCACTACCACTTTCTGGGTATGACCATCAAGCCAATTTGCCACCCAGCTGACTGTGTAGGCATCAGTGCCATAGTCACCAAGATTTTTTAAGAGAATGTGGTGGGAAACCATGTCAAAGGCCGCCTTAAAGTCCAGGAAGACGATATCCACACCAACACCCTCATCCAGGGACTTTGTGACCTGATCATAAAGAGAAACCAGGTTAGTCAGGCAGGACCTGCCCTCACTGAACCCGTGTTGGTTGTCCCTGAGCATTACCTTCCAAGCTGGGCCCTTGCAGATGTGATCCTAGATAATTTTCTCAAAGGTCTTCCCAAGAACCGAAGTGAGACTGACTGGCCTATAATTGCCAGTGTCCTCCTTTCTCCCCTTCTTGTAAATGGGGACCACGTTGGCCCTTTTCCAATTCTCTGGTACCTGGCCAGTGCCTTATGACCGCTCATAGAGTTGTGCCAAGGGCCCCACTATGACCCCTGCCAATTCCCTCAGCACCCTCGGGTGAAAAGCATCTGGACCTACTGATTTAAATTTGTCCAGCCCCTCCAAAAGTTCCCTAACTAGGTCGTCCCTGATCCTAGGCATGACAGTGCCTCCCCTGGGTCTGTCTGCTGTTCTAGTGGAGGAGATGTCCTAGTCTCTGTTCAGGAATATGGAGACAAAGAGCTCATTGAAGAGATCAGCTTTTCTTTTTGCTGCAGTCACCAGATTACCAAGCCTATTCTGTAGGAGCTCCGCCTTACCTGGTGCCTTCTTACTTTCTATGTATTTGAAAAAGGATTTTTTTTTTATCCTTAATTCTGGTCGCTAGCCCTAGCTCCATCTCTGCCTTGGCCTTCCTAACAGCCTCCCTGCAGTCCCGAGCAATGGGGGTGTAATCCTCCTTGGTGATAGCCCCTTCCTTCCACTGTTTGTATACCTCCTTTTTTGCTCTCGGGCAACCCTGGATGCCTTTGCCAAGCCATGGGGGCTTCTTAGCACTCCTGCCATCCTTGGTGCACATTGGGACTGATTCCCTTTGAGCTCAGAGGATCGTCTCCTTGAGGAACAACCACCCGTCTTGGACTCCCATCTCACTGAAGCTCTGAGACCCCAATGCCTCTCCTACTAACCTTCTTAGCTTACAGAAGTCGGCCCTCCTGAAGTCGAGGACCTCTGCCTTGCTGCTTGCTTTCGCCCCCCTGTGCTGGATAGTAAATTCCAGCAGGTGATGATCACCATCACCCAGGTGGTCGAGTACCTGCAGACCCCTCACCAGATTGTTGCCTGTGGCAAGGACCAAGTCCAGCAGGGCATTTCCTCTGGTGGGACTGTGCACCTTCTGGGTTAGGTGGAGGTCCAGTATGCTGGCTAGGAACCTCTGTGAGTGGTCGGACCTGGCTGACTGCTCCTCCCAGCAGATGTCTGGGTAGTTTAGATCACCCATGACAACCACATCCCTTGTCCTTACAGCCTCTGCGAGCTGACCTGAGAATTCCTGGTCCAGCTCGTTCCCCTGGTGAGGCTGTCTGTAGTAGACACCCACTGTCAAGTCCCTTTCCCCACGCCCCCTTGCATTCTTACCCAGAGCGCCTCATTTTGCTTCTCCTCCAACCCCATTCTGATCAGTGAGGATGTGTATTGCTCTTTGACGTACAGCGCTACACCCCCTGCTCTTTTCCCTGCTCTGTCTTGCCTGTACAGTCTGGATCCCTCTATGTCCACTGCCCAGTCATGGGTAGAATCCCACCAGGTTTCCGTGACCCCCACTAGGTCTGGGTTTTTGTTAACTAGCAGGAGGGCAAGTTCCTCCTACTTATTCCCCATGCTTCGAGCATTTGTGTAGAAGGATTTGAGGCCTCCTGTAGGTGCCTGTGCTGCTCCCTTGTTCCTAAGTCTGCCCTGGCCCCTGTCACTTACTTGGGTACTACCTGTGCACGTCACCTGGCTTGATGGCGAAGTGTCCTTATGTTCCTCTGCACCCCCCGTCCCTCGGCGAACCTAGTTTAAAGCTCGCCATATGAGATCAGCCAGCCTGAAAGAAAAAACTCGTTTACCTCTTGGGGAGAGATGAAGCCCATCCTGCCCGAGCATGTCCTCTGTGCGGAAATGTGGGTCACGGTCCAAGAACACAAGGCCTGCCTGGTAACGCCAGCTCCAAAGCTGCTGGTTGACCTTGCCAATGCACGTCTTGTGGCACCATCTGCGTCTGCTCACTAGAAGGATAGAAGAAAAAAAAACACCTGTGCCCCTGTCTCCTTGAGCTTTGCCCCTAGAGCCTTATAGTCTCTCATGATGCGGTCTAGGTTGCCCCTGGCTGCATCATTCATTCTCAGATGGATGAGGACCATAGGGTAATGATTAGAGGGTCAGATGAGGTCCAGGATCATCTCTGTGACATCCTGAACCCAAGCTCCAGGCAGGCAACAAACCTTAAGTGTCATGGGATCGGAGTGACAGATGGGCCCCTCCATTCCTCTCAGGATAGAATCGCCGATGATGAGGACCTGGCGTCTCTTCCTCTTGGTGATCTGGTAGCTCTCGGCTCTTGGCTTTTGGCCTGTGCCGTGCGAGTGTCAGAAAGGAGAAGGAGGGTTCACGGGTGGAATGGGGATTTCTTGTGGTGACTTGGCTTGAGCTTCATAACTTGTGTTCTTTCCTTTTTATTTTTTGAACCAGAAATTCAGGTCCAGCTCAGGCAGTGACTGTGGTCTTGTCTACACTAGGAAAGTGCATCAGCACAACTGGATTTTGGGGCCTTTCATCTCTTACTCAGTATCACAGTCAGCTCCCTGAATGACCATACCCTGATCCCAGTCTCTGTTGCCCCTTTGTTAACTTTCAAATGGTGCCATGATGCTTTTCCCTCTGCTGCCCCTTGCACCTGGGCAAAGCCTCCCTGTAAGCAGCTGCAAGGCCACATCCTTATTCTTCTTCCGCTCCCTCCAAAACTCTCCTTTTACCTGGTGCTATGGGCATACTGAGACCTTACTCTTCTACTTAGATAGTAAAGAGCTCAGGGCAGGAAACATCTTTTGTTTCCATCTTTCGTGGGCCCCTAGTCCAAGGCTGGAGTTCTTAGGTTTTGTGATACCACAGATAACAAAAGATGGTATCGGATTTAAAAGTCACACAAGAGAAGCGGGCACAAGCCTTCACCATAGGGCATGGATGTGTGAACAATATACTGCATAATGAGAGGGGGGCTTTACTACACCACAGTTGCTCTGTGGTACCTGGCTACATGTGTGTGCTAAGCAGAAGCTCGGTCATAGTCGGTCGCCCCTCTGTCAGCGAAGGCCAGGCTCCACGGTTTGGTATTGTAAGAGCATGCCTACAGGTAGTAGCCACTGTATGATAAAAGTCTTCTCCCTTTTACCCTTTAGAGAATTGATTGTAAAAAGTGGCTTCATGTGGTTGATGTGGCATTGGTTGGTTGCCTGTTTATCTTAGGATTCATTCATGTCACTGTGATCCTGCTCAGCAGTTGCACTGGGGTGAACCGCTGTAGTGTAGGCAGGATCTCAGGTGAGAAATAAACAGAGAACATGTAAAATACCCCATACTTTCCCAGCCTCTTTCTGCCACAGATGTGCAAGAGAGGACATGAGCCCTTGTTTGGAAATCCCTTTTGCAGGCCAGTGCCAATGGAAAATTCCAGCTAAGTATCAGAAAACATGTCCGTGTCTGACTGTGGAAGATTCTCTTCCAGGCCCTGGGGAAACTCCATCCTGTGAGGAATTGAAGTGGCTTGGATAAAGCAGTAAGAGAAGCAGCAGCTGCCTTGTGGCCGTCTGCCCTCAGATTACAGGGATAAGGGCCTGGCCTGGCCTGGCTAGGGGGCCTACACAGGAGCCGCGGGGAAGGGGAAGGCTGGTAGACGCTGGGAAAATGGGTGCCCTGGATCCTGTGAGTGTCAGAGTTGCAAAGGGGGCTACGTGAGTGGGCTGCATTTCTTCTCCACCCTTCCTACAGGGATCATGGGCTGAGCCTGTCTCCACTGACCTCGGTGGGTTAAACAAGTGTGTGGGTGAGCTGTCTGCAGCTCCTTTGATCTTGTCAGGACATCCAGTCAAGGCAGAGTTTCCTGTAAGTGACAGGTCCTTTCCTTGAGTGTGCCAGCCTTGGGGAAGGAGGCGTATTTTAAACATAATACTTGTGCATTGTGCAAGGCATTGTCTTTACTAGGAGAGGAGAGGTGCATTCTTGCCTGCTATCAGACATGGAGTAAAATACTAGTACCAATGTGGTGGATTTGACATGTGTCAGCAAGCCACGGGGAAATGTCCAGGGGGTCCAGAGCCTACTTCAGCCTGCTAATAGTTGCCACTTCTGTGCAAGCAGTATCCTTAGTACCCTTGATAACAGGCAAGAAGATGCCTTTAGCCTGACGAGGGCAAAGCCCCAGGGTTTTCAGTAAATTAAATGAAGCCACTGAGCAGAGGGATCAGAATGGAGATTGGTCACCCTGAAGAGAAGTGTGTGGCTCCCTGGGCCCTGTGTGCCAGTTCTGCTGACTACAAGCACAGCAGTGTTATCTGGTGCTGAGAGAAGAAGACTAAACTGTGACTGTAGGAGGGGATTAGGGAAAAGCCGGGGTAGGCCAGGGAGGGATATAACCTGGGAAGGAGTTTGGGAGGAGGCAGAGAAGGGGACAGTGCAGAGAAAGGGGGAATACTTCCTGCAGATTGAATTGGAGGATAGTTATATCCCTGGCAATTGTTTGGAAGAGGAAGGAAAAGACCCTGAATTAACATAGGGGATTGTAGAGCTTGGGAAAGGAAGCGAGGGAGGGAGGGCAGGATGGTCTTTGTGTTTCTCATTAAGAATAGAGCAGCTGCTCTTCTGGCAATTCTCAGCCATGCTCATGGTTCAAGGAACAGAGGCAGGCGTTGTCCTGAGGCCTGCAGCAGGAAGAGTTTGGCAGAATGAGAAGGGCAGTGTCATAACTAAAGGGCTTGTTCCAAAGCCCTGAGGCCTTAAAGTATGATGCAGTGATGTGCAGCAACTGTCCTGAGGCTGAGAATGCCTGTGTCCCCTTCATGTCGAGCACCCATCTGCCCAGACCTGATGCCCATAACACCTGTCCCCTTCCAATCAAGGTCTTTTGCAGTTGGGAGCATTCCTTTCTATTCTGTAAACTGGGCTGTAAATGCTTGTTGGGTGAATGAGAGAATTGGCTTTATGTGGGAAGAGCAGTTGTCTTATCATTCTCCATGCAGGGCACAGCAATCCAATTCCTCCTTTACCAGTGTTATCCAGAGGAGATATCATGGACCTTTGGCACTTCGGAGGAGAAGCGGATGCTAAAGAGGGCAAAAAGGATTTTAGAGCTTTCCCTGTGATGGACCCTGCAATGTGGGGCTGAATAGCTTTTGTGCATTCGTGCATGTTCTATAGCCACAATCACACATGCGTGTGTCCATAGCATGTGAAGGATGTTCATGCACACATGTATGTAGTCCTTGTACATGTTCATTGCTGCAGGGTCAGCATACTCAAGCATACATGTCCTCACAAGCAGATGCAGTAAAAAGTCTTGCTGTGCAGCTGAAATAGCACAGATTAAACTTCCTTTGGTTTCTAATGTGAGCAGATATATTGGCATTCCTGGTCTCTATTTCTGAGTCTCATGAGGCCTCATTGCAGACAAACAGCTGATTTTCTTGCTACTTACCTGCCACGGGGATTCTTTGCCTGTAGTCTGAACTTATGCAAATCTTTTTGTGTCACTTGCTGGATAGGAAGCCCAGAGGCCATCACTGCAGCGAGAGCATTTACACCCCCCCCAGCCTCCCTCTGGGGATCACGCTCTCAAAATAAGCACCCCTCTTGGGAATGGGTCTCCCTGGCCCCAGCACCTGCCTGAGGGGCCTGGTGCAGGATTTTTACTGCTTTACTGCTCTTGTGCATGCCCTGCAAGCCTTACCAAGGCATCACAGAATGGGATGCTCTTGCTGGACAGTGGAGACAGTGGGCTGAAGTTGTTGAATCTTGGTCTGAGCTCTTCTTCCCCAGTCATGTGCTCCCTCTTTGCTGCTTGTTGTATGGGACTGTTGGCTTCTGCAATGTCCATGGCAGATCCCAGGTCTAAAGGGAAAAGCAGCTCTTGACTTAGGAGCATGGAGCCAATGCAAACCCTGGCAATGGAGGGGGAAGTGCTGCTTGCCAGGAGATGGTCAAGGTATGCCTCTGCCCATGATGTGCCCCTTGCCATGTTGTATTAGGGCAGTGACAACATCATGGCACAGTAGGGAGACTACCTTTTAAAAATGGAAAGGCAGGACATAAGCCTGCCTCTCCCCACCCCCACAATGGCTGAAGGAGAGCCAAGCTGAGCCTGTGAGGGTGGGGGAGGATGTGGGCTGCCCACTGCCGGCATGGGGCTCCTTGCCCTGCTGCTGGGCAGGCATGGGGTGCCTCACCATGGCAGTGCGGCCAGCGTGGTGCTCCCAGTGGCAGCAACACTGAGCCTCTGTGCCCTTCCATGCCAGCTCCTGCCTACTGGGCTGCTCAGGCCCTGGGGCAAGGGCAGCAGGGCAGGGATCCCCGAACCCACAGTGGGCAGCCTGCCTCTGCCCCATGCACAAGTCGGGGGGAGCATGTGCCTCCCATACCCCAGGAGTGTGCACAGCAGCAGGGATGCTTCCAGGAATGCTGCCAGCCTGTAAGGGGAAACCTGCAGTTTCCTGTGTTTTTCTGCAGTGAATGGAAAACCCGTATCCCTGCACATGATAGCGGGAATCCAGGACAAGTGCTGTCCTGGAGTCATTGAGTCCAGGACCGGGACTTGATGTTCCCAGTGGGGCTGTCCCATTGGGACTGTCCCGCCCAATAAGGGAAAGGTGGTCACCCTAGGGCATAGGGTTTGCCTACAGTGCAGCCTATGTCTGCATCTCGGGGGAGATCTATGCTAGCTCCTGTGGCCACAGCAGTGCAGAATCAAGCACAGGCCGCAAAACCCAGCCTGCCCTGTCAGCAGCACTGAGCTACCGAGGGCGAGCCGGTCACTGGTCAGGTAGTTTGCACAGGCTGCAGTGCAGATGGACCCTTTGTCTCTGTCCCTCCTTTGTTCCTCTTAAAATGTGGGTGCCTGATGCTGCCTTCTAGGCACCGTGAGTATTGGCTAAGATTGCCAAGCACTTTGAGCCCCTTCAGTAGGAGATGCTAGAGAAGAGCCAGCTGCAATTCACGCTTAGGACAGATACCTCTGGAGCAGCCTGGGCCTGGCAAAGAAACCCCTTCACAGGGGTGCAGCTCACTCCCAGCTAAGCCTGTTCCACTGGGAGTGCCCCATCCCATCCCTTGTTTTCTCAGTGCAGGAGCTGCTCTGGCCTGGCCAGGGGATGCTTGGTAGGGAGGGCAGGGGCCTGGCATGTTTCTCTGACTCTTCAATTCCTGTCCCTTGCCAGAATTCCAGCTGTTTTCAGGGGCCTGGAAATACTGCCCCCCCCCCCCCCCCCGCACACATACACACCTCCCTGAAATGTGGCACAATTCCTTTATATTTAGTCACAAGCTTGTATCTGGTGGCTGCTGCAGTGAGAGAGCAGATCTGTGTGGCAGAGAAGTTACCAGATGGAAAAGGGTTAATGCAAACTCTTCTCCTCCTCCTCCTTCCTCACATTCCCCTCCCTGCTCTGCTTCTCTCTCTAGAGCCGTGGCCAGAGTGGAAGCAGGCAGGGGCTGGCAGCGAGTTTGGCTCATGTCCCAGCACGACTTGCTTGTGGTACCAGGACGAGCACCCAGAAGGGCAGTGGGGAGGGGACTCTGGAGTGGCTGCAGCCAGGAGCAGAGATCCTGGGCAGCAGCATAAAAGGACTGCTTTGCTGTCACCAGGGAGCAAGACCTCCTGCTCTCCTCTCCCGGGACTGACTTCTTTCCTCTCTTTGTGTTTATTGAAACTCCTCCCTGTGGCGTCAGGTTTTCCTGAAGGAAGCTCTTGAACAGAAGCTGGAGAAGGACCGGGAAGAGGAGTTGAGGAAAGCGGCTGTTGTCATCCGAGCCCACATCTTGGGCTACATGGCAAGGTCAGTGCTGAGAACTGCTCATTTGCCGGGGGGTCCTCAGCCCACCCCCTCTGGCTAGCTTAAGGTGCCCCCTCAGCATCCACCCCGCTCTGCTCCCTGTCTAGCTCAGGGCCAGCCCTTCCTCCGTGTTGTTTCTCCTAGAGCCTTTCTCATCTCCCCAGGCCCTGTCTCCCCACCACCCACTTTGCACCTGCTCCCCCCTACTTCGTGCTGTATGCTGCATTTCCTAGCTCTTTGCATAGGAGCCCTCCCTCTGCCTCTGTCCCCTCTGTGGTGTCTCTGTCTCTGACCTGCCTACATCTGAGTTTTTTTGCACTCGCCTCTCCCACTCATGCCTGCTAGGCCCCCAGCACTCCCTGCACATCCCCTCAGCCCCTTGCCCTGTTCTGCTTTTGAATCGCTGGTGTCTTGGCCTCCCTGTCTTTTAAGTTCACTTCTCAGAACTTGCTCCTTCTGACTTGCTTTTCACTAGCAACCTCATCCCAGCAGCTCCGTGTTTCACTGCTGCCCCAACTGTGGTAAGGTTAAAAACCACTTGCAGGAGATCCACCCCTCTGCTGCCTTGGCAGCTCATGCACCAGCAGGCTCTCTATGGATGGTAGCATGCATGGCTTGCTGAAAGAGAGGCCTTCTTAGGCCAGGTGCACACCACAAGCTTCTGCCAGTCAGGGACGTGGACGTGGAAAGGCCTGATCCACCCAAGAGAGCAGTGCATGCAGGAGCCCCTCAGGGAGATGCAGGTACACTCACACAACTTACTGTGCTTGGACAGGGAAGGGCAGTTTTGTAGTCCCTGTGCAAAGCATGATGCTGCTGTGGGTTCAGCTGCTGCCACACCAAGAATGCTGTGCTAATGGGGGTGCCAGTGTAGAGCTCCGAGGGAGATGCTGCCTCAGCGCTTCCCCTTTCTCCCTCTATGTGAATGCTTTCATTGGCTGTGTTGGCGCTGTGCATTTGACTTAAGTTCCTTGTGCCAGGAACCTTGTCTTGCTTTGCTTTTATGTTGTTAGTGGGCAAGGAATGCCACAGGCATTGCATCCATAGTAATAATCAGAGGCTGCCAGGTAGTTTGAACAGAAGGGAGTTATCACATAAAGTAAAACCAGGTTGTAAGCAGCAGTATCAACAGCGAGCTGGAATATCCTTCCTGTGACTTCCTGGGAGAGGAAGACAAGACCATACTGCAGTAATGTTGTTGTGAGCAGTAAGTCCAGTATCGCTCCCATCCCCATATAACTGGATACCTCTTCCCACGTGTTCCCTGCCAGGTTAGTCTTTAGATCAAGTCGTGTTTCATGAGCCAGAAGGAAAATCTTCCTAGAGCAGCTGGTAGCAAATGGGCATCGTGGGGGGGTGGGGAGGGAGCAAGCAGGAAGTGTGTGAAGCTGGGAGGGTTTTCAGAGAGGATTTCCCTGTTGTGCTGTCTGCACTGGAGGCTTTGATAGAGGGAGTTCAGCATGGGCTGTAACTGTCCTGCGCTGCCATGTGCTGCCTCAAGGACTAGCTGTTCCTGTTAGGGCTTCACAGGTGCCTGAAGTAATCAGGGCGCCATGTAGTAAGGTGGCTGCAAAGGAGGTTGTGCCCAATAGACAGGATTTTACTAGCCTCTGCCTATACTGCCTCCAGGGGCTTGTTCTCAGGTTCTGGTGGAGAGGTCTGGAGGGGTGGGAGGTACCAGTGCTGGCTCTGCTTTTGCTCCGCTCTCTCCTGAGCCAAGCATATGTGTCATGTCTGCATCCAGAAATCAACCCTGTGCAAATGGCCCCATTTGTTTGCAGAGCTGCTCCCGATGTGGCACCCGGTCGCACCTTCCACTTTGCCACTAACGTATCTGGAGCTGGCACCAGGGCTGTCAGCTGGGCAGTGTCCTGCAGAGCTCTGTGGTTCTGGGGCAGTGAGATGCTCTGTCCCAGGTGAGCTCTGTGCTTCTTGGAGGTGCAGCCACTGTGTAGCTGGACATGGGCAGCTTCAGCAGAGAATCAGGACCCCCTGCTAATCCCTATGGCCTCTAGCCCTGGATATCAGGGCTCTGTGCCAATGTGATTTGTACCTGAGTGAAGGTGAAGTGCAGGCCCACTGTATTTTGTGATCCTCCTGCCCTGAGTGAAGGTTGGTGGCTGCCCAAGGGGAGAGGAAGGTGAGCAGAAGGCTGCTGGTGAGGAGTGGAATTCAAGACATGTGCACCACAGACCAGGTTGCAGCCTCACAAGGGCCCTTCTGGTGTTCACCTGTGAGCTCTGCTGCTGCTAGTGGTTACTGGGGAGAGCTCTGGGGGGGTGCACAAGCCTCTCGTACACATCACACTCAGTGAGGCTCATGGTAGGGGTGTTTGGTAAGAGTCAGACTGCTGGAGTCAGCATGTTCGCTCACCTGCCTGCCTGCTGGAGTGTTTCATGGGTGTCAGCAAGTGTGTGAATAGAGAGAACCTAGTCAGGGTTACATACCTGAGTCTGCAAAAAGCTTTAGGATTATAGCGAAGCAGGGCTGGAAAGGACCTCATGAGGTCGTATAGTCCAGCCCCTGCTCAAGGCACAAGCATCTCTGAATAAACCATCTCAACCAAGTGTCTGTCCAACCTGCTTTTGAAAACTTGCAGGGATTCCACAGTTTCTCTAGTTGCCTGTTCTAAAATTTAACCATTCTCATAGTCATAAAATTCCTCCTCATTTTTTATCTAAATTTTCTTCTGATAAAGCTTGCAGCCATACTCCTAGTCCCATCCCCTTTGGCCACAGGGAAAAGCCCATCTCCATGCTCTTTCATTGCTCTTCAGGAATTTGAAGACTTACCAATTCCCACCTCAGTCTTCTCTTCTCCAGGCTAAATAACCCAAGCTCTTTCATCTTGTCCTCATCAGTCTTGCTTCCCAGGCCCCTGGTAATTTTTGTTCCTCTGTGCTGGACTCTTTTAAACTATCCACATCCTTCTTGAAGTGCAGGGCCCAAAACTGGACACAGGACTCTAGGTGAGACCTCACCAGTGCTGAATAAAGCAGAAGAATCACTGCCTTTGGTGTGCAAGTGACAAGGTCCCTCACAAGAGGCTCTTAAAGAAACAAAACTGTCCCAGGATCAGGGAAAATGTTCTTGCATGGAATGAAAACTAGTTAAAAAATAGGAAAAAAGATGCACGGATTCACAGATGTTTGTGTCAGAAGGGACCTCAGTAGACCATCGAGTCTTTCCTGCCCATGGCAGGGGGTCAGAGTGCTGGGGTTAGATGACCCCAGCCAGGTGCATGTCTAGCCTCCTCTTAAAGATCCCTAAGGTAGGGGAGAGCACCACCTTCATTGGAAGCCCATTCCAGATTTTGGTAACCATTACCGTAACAAAGTTCTTTTTGATGTCCAATCTAAATCTGCTCTCTGTCAGTTTGTGGCCGTTGTTCCTAGATACTCCAGAGGGTGCCCTGGTAAACAGAGCATCTCCTATTCCTCGCTGCCCCACCCCCGAAAGAATTTCTAGGCGGCCACAAAATTACCCCTCAGCCTTCTCTTGTGGAGGCTGAAGAGCTCCAGGACCTTCAATCTCTCCTCATAGGCTTTTCCTGCAGGCCCCTAACCATATGAGGGGCCCTCCTCTGGACCCTCTTGAGGTTGTCCACATCCCTCTTTAAGTGTGGTACACAAAACTGGATGCAGTACTCCAACTGTGGCCTGACCAGTGCTGCTTAGAGGGGAAGTATCACCTCCCTGGACCTGTTTGTTATGCACCTGCTAATGCATGATAAAGTGTGGTTAGCTTTATTGATCACTTTGTCACATTGGCATCTTTTGTTCATCTTGGTGTCAACAATGACCCTTTCCACTGCTGTGATGCTGAGAAGGTCATCCCCCAGCCTGTAAGTGTGTTGGTGATTCCTTTTCCCTAGGTGCAACACGTTGCACTTGTCTTTGTTGAACTGTTGTATTCTGCCTACTTTTCCAACTTGTCCAGATCCACCTGGATTCATTCCCTACCCTTTAGTGTGTTAACTTTACCCCATAATTTGGTATCATCTGCGAATTTGGACAGAGTGCTCTCCATGCCCTCATCCAAGTCACTGATGAAGACATTGAACAGCACAGATCCAAGGACTGAGCCTTGTGGGACTCCACTGCCCACATCTTTTCAGGTTGATACTGACCCATCCGCCTCTACTCTCTGGGTGTGGCCCCTAAGCTAATTTGCCACCCACTTGACCGTGTAATTATCTATGTCACAGCTGCTCAGTTTATTTATGAAAATATGATGAGATACTGTATTGAAGGCCTTCTTAAAATCCAAGTAAACGACATCTACCTCAACTCCTATGTCTAAGCATTTTGTAACCCAGTCATAAAAAGAAACAAGGTTAGTCAGACAGGATCTACCTGCTATGAATCCATGCTGGTTGCCCTTCAGCATTTTTTTTTTTGCTGGACTCCCACAAATGTGATCCTTAAAATTTTTTTCAAAGATTTTCCCAAGGATAGAGGTGAGACTAACCAGTCTAAAGTTACCCAGATCCTCCTTCCTCTTCTTGAAAATAGGAACCACGTTGGCCCTTTTCCAGTCCTCTGGGACCTGACCTGAGCACCCTGAGTGCTCAAACAGCTGTGCCAGTGGCTCTGCTATGACACCAGCCAGTTCCTTCAGCACCCTTGGATGAAGATCATCCTGGCCTGCTGACTTAAACACATCCAGCCCTTCCAAGTGCCTCTTCACCAAGTCGTCGCTAACAGTCTGTGAGCTAGTGTCTCTTTTGTGCCTCTCTAGGATCCAATTGGGAGATTTGTCTTGATCTATGTTCAGGAATACAGAAACACAAAGCTCACTGAGAGCTCAGCCATGTCCTCCCTATCTGTCATTAATTGCCCTAGTTTGTCCTGTAGGGGTCAGACCAAATGATCATTTTTGACAATGGAGGAGGGTAAACAGTGGGGTCCTTCAGAGGTCTGTGCAGGGACCTGTGCTATTCAACATGTTCATAAGTGATTCAGGAAAGTGAGTGAAGAGTGAGGCAGCAAAGTCTGCTGATGCTGCAGAATTATTGTGGGCAGTCAAATCCAGATCTGAACTGGGAAGAGTTGCAGAAAGACTTCCTAGAATGGAGATTTGGCTCCTGTTGTCGTTCCCTAATGATGCACACACATTGGTGGGCTCTGACTTAGCACTTACTGCTCAGGAAAGAGCTTTTGAAGTCATTGTGGAGAATACTGTAAAAGAGGCCAGAAACCTTTTGCCAGTGCAGGCCTCACTTTGCAGTCTAGTCTGTATCCTGCTGGCTGCAAGTCTCCATCTGTGGAGCAGCCAGCTGCCTGCATTTTCCCCCAGTGCTGATCCCCAACTCTGCTGCAGCAAAGTAAGTGCCAATGCAGTGGAGCAGCAGGCTCCCCAGTGGAAGGGCATGCTGTGGAGGTCACAGGCGGCAGGGCACAGCCGTGCATGTTCAATGGTGCACTCGCGTCTTGTCCTGTCTACTGGTTTGGTCACCCCATCTCAGAAAGGGCATACTAGAACAGACACAGCAGAGGTGAGCCAGGACGCTCTGGGGTATGAAGTAGGTTTGTACTCAGAGAGAAACTAAAATGGCTGCATCTCCTTACCTTGGAAAAATTCTGTCTGTAGCATCACAAACAGTGTAGCAAATGTGAATAGGCACTGTTATTTATGGCTCATACATGAACTAGGGGACACCCCATAAAGTTATTGTTAGGCAGGTTTACAACAAACAAAAGGAAGTACATTGTTACGCAGCGCTTAATTTACTTGTGGGACTCACTGCGACAGGATATTGTGGAGGCCAGTACCATAACTGGACTCAAAAGGCTAGTAGACGCAGTTTTAATGGACAGGTTCATTGGGGAGTATTAACCACAACAGGCCAGCTGTAACCTGCTGCTGGTGTCTGGGAGGGTAGGACAGGGGCTGGATCTCTCTACCATGTTTCTTATACTGTTCCTCTAAAGTAGGTGTTGGCAACCTATGGGCCATGGGCCAAATCTGTGAAGGTCCAACCTGGCCTGGGCCAGCATGTTGGATTGGTTGGCTCACACCTGCTCTGAGGCTTCCTGTGCCCCTGGCAGTGCCCCTCCATAGCCCCCTCTGCTGCTCTCTCATGCCTGTGCTTACCCTCCCTGCAGAGGGGCCAGGATTGATGAGGAAGGTGAACACGAGCAGTTTGGCAGGTGCCAAGTCACAAGCTCTGACCTGTGGTGGCAAAAGGTTATTGACCCTGTTCTAAAGCATCTGCTACCTGCCACTGTTGGTGACAGGCTGCTGGGATGGATAGGCCTTTGGTCTGACCCAGTTCTCATGTTCTAGCAGAGGCTGTTTGCACCCCACTGGGGGTGGGGGAGATGGGAGAGCCCAGGTACTACTCCTTTGAACCTCCTACTCTGTCACACTCTTCCTCTCCACCCTGTTTCCTCCTCTTGGCCTGATATTGATGGAAAAGCAATGATGTCTAAAGTATCCCAGTCCCAGCTGCTACTTGTGGACACCTGGCCTCATTGTGGCCAGCACAGTGCAGGCACAGAGGTTCATGCTAATGCCACATGATCTGTCTCAAGGCTGTGTGCAGTTTGAAGGTGGTCCAAAGCCCAGTGCAGTGGATGCAAGGGGTATTTTTCCTGTAGAGGTTCCAGGAGCACATGGGGAAGGGCAAGCAGGTCTGCTAGGCTGCTGCCACCTTAGCCTTTCTTGGACTACGAATCTGGAAAGAATCATTGTGGTCTTCCCTTGCAGTCTCCTGTATAATATGAGCTGTAGGATTTGCTTGCATTGATTTATTTTTGAACCAAAGTATCGTTTTTAGAAGAAAACACCTTGTGTTGATTAAAAAAAAAAAAAAAATCTCCAGCAATGGAGAATCCCTCACTGCCCTAGAAAGTTGTTTCTGTGGCTGCAACTTATATCACAGAAACTGCTTGGTTTTGCTCTTAGGAAGAAGTATCGAAAGGTGCTAGCCAGTGTCGTGATCATCCAGAAGAACTACCGCGCTCATTTCTGGAAGAAGGCCCTCCAGCGACTGAAGGCCTCTGCTATTGTTCTGCAGAAGCACTGGCGTGGCCAACTAGCTCGCAGCCTCCATCGGCACCTGCTGCAGCAGGAACAGAGACGAAAACAGGAGGTGGAGGAGAGAAGACGGCAAGAAGAGGAAGAACGGATCAGAAGGGAGGAAGAGGAAAGACAATGGCAAGAAGAGGAGGAGCTTAAAAGGAAACAGGAGGAGGAAGAGGAAAAAGAAAGGTACACGATGGTCTCCTGCATGACTCTATTGAGGCACATGGGTGGGGCTTGGCATGACAGTATTGCTCTCAGGCTGTGGCGAAACAATTGCATGAGTCTCATTCTGGTAACTGCATGTGCAGGTCTGCATAGGGCAGGGTTGGAATTGGGTGCAGGTGTGGAGAAGCTGGGTGGAAATGGAACATTCGTCTTCCCTTGGGAGAGTTAGGTCTCCTGCTGTTTTTCCTCTTCGAAATATATTTATGGAAGGGAGGAAGTTCATGTTCCTCTTGTTGTCCTGGGGATGCGGTGAGTCCTTGTTCATGATCTCTAGCACCAGGAGCTGATGTTGACTGATACAGGGTAGCAGACACATGAAACATTGATTTGCCCAGTACAGCAGGTTTTTGAATGAGACAGGCAGCTTACTGGTGTAGCTACTATGATTCATGTGTTCTTTGGGTTCTGGGGAGTGCCAGGACTCGATAGAAAATGGACAGGTATGGAGCAACGTTTAAGTAGCAAGACACCTGGCCCCTTGGCATCGCCACGTCAAGGAGCACTGCTCAGTTTTAGTACTTGACTTATCTATATTTTACAGAGCTTGGATGCCCCTCATGTTTATTGTTGAAAACTATTTACATTGGTAATAAAAAAAAAAAAAAAAAGATCCCTGAAGGTTTAGGAACAGATATTGACACTACAAGACTGAATCACACCACATTTGAAATTTCCTGCATGACAAA
>NW_017728949.1:51511765-51512932 GCF_001723895.1 Crocodylus porosus | reverse complement strand
TCCGCCCACTTCTCCAACCTATCCAGGTCTGCCTGGATGCAGTCCCTGCCTGCTGGTGTATTCACTTTACCGCACAGCTTGGTATCATCAGCAAACTTGAACAGGGTGCTCTCCACACCCTCGTCCAGGTCACTAATGAAGATGTTGAATAACACCGGCCCCAGAACCGAGCCCTGGGGGCTCCACTGCCTACACCCCCCCAGGTCGACATCGCCCCATCCACCACCACCCTCTGCGTGCGCACCTGGAGCCAGTTTGCCACCCATGTGACCGTGCATTCGTCAGTGCCGCAGCCCCTCAGCTTGCCCACCAGAATTGCGGGGGAACAGTGTCGAAGGCCTCCGGGAAGTCCAAGAAGACGACATCGACTTTCTCCTTCCCATCTAAGCTCTTTGTTACCTGGTCATAGAAAGAGACCAGGTTAGTCGGGCAGGATTGGCCTTGCACGAGCCCGTGTTGGTTATCCCTCAACATCACTTCCCCTGCAGGGCTCTCACAAATGTGGCCCTTGATAATTTTTTCAAAGACCTTCCCCAGGATAGAAGTGAGGCTGACTAGCCTGTAGTTGCCAGGCTCTTCCTTCCTCCCCTTCTTGAAAATAAGGACCACACTGGCCCTTTTCCAGTCCTCAGGGACTTGGCCCAAGCACCAGGAGTCCTTGAACAGCCATGCCAATGGCTCCACAATGACACCAACCAATTCCCTCAGCACCCACGGATGAAGGTCATCCGGGCCCGCTGACTTGGACACATCTAAGCCCTCCAGGTAGTCCTTAACTAGATCTGAACTAACAGTCGGGGGACTCGCATCCTTCCTGGGCCTCTCTACGCTGTCACCCGAGAGCACCCTACGATCAGCAGACAGGAACACAGAGGCAAAGAACTTGTTGAAGAGTGCTGCCTTCTCTCACGCCTCCATCACCAACTGCCCTGCCCTGCCTCATAGGGGTCCAGTGTTACCCCGAGACTTCTTGCTACCTATATACTTGAAGAAGGACTTTTTGTTATCCTTAATCCCAGAAGCTCATCTAAGCTCCAGTGCTGCTTTAGCCTTCTTCACCAAATCCCTACAAGCTCGGGTTATGGAGGTATACTCCTCCTTTGTCCCTGCCCCCTGCTTCCACCACCAGTACGCTTTTTTCTTTGCCCTCAGGCCAGCCTGGATATC
>NW_017728949.1:51507606-51511050 GCF_001723895.1 Crocodylus porosus | reverse complement strand
AGCTCTTCCTCCTGACATGGTGGCCTGTAGTAAACCCCTACCACCAGATCCCTCTCCCCCCCTCTCCTTGAAGTTTGACCCATAGGGTCTCAGTTAAGCCTTCCTCTGGTCCCATTTGGAAGGTAGAACTGGTATACTGTTCCCTAACATAGAGTGCAACCCCCCCCCCCACCTATTTTCCCCTTCCTATCTCTTCTAAATGACCTATAGCCCTCTATGTCTACTGCCCAGTCAAAAGTTTCATCCTACCATGTCTTCACTAGGCCAACCAGGTCGATTTTTACTACTTGCAAGCAGGAGAGCAAGCTCCTCCTGCTTGTTCCCCATGCTTCTTGCATTAGTGAAGAGACACCTTAATCCCCCTGTGGGAGCCCTGGGCACCCCCCTTTCCTGAGAGACAACTGGTCCCTTGATACATACCTAAGCTCTTACCTGGGCAGGTCCTACACCTTGTTGTCTCTTGCTCCTGTGGATCCCCAACCCCCGATGAACTTAGTTTAAAGCCCACTGGAGGAGGTCAACTAGCCTGTAAGAAAACAAACTCTTACCTTTGGGGGAGGTATGCAGGATGCATTGCGATTTGCAGTTGTGCCTTGGCAGTTGCAGCATGGCAAGGGGTCAGATGAAATACTTGGAACAGGGAAACTTGTTGTCTGCCTTCTTACTGGACACAGGAAGCAGGTGGCTCCTGGGACTAGGAGTGAGTCTCCTGAGGCCAGCAAGACAGCAACCCAGATATGAAACTTGTCCACTTCAGCAAGCATTGGGCCTATTTCATTGAGCACCACTGTTCCTCAATAGCCCGGTCACCAGGGCCAAGTTTGACCAGGTCTGGCCAATATATGGTTTGAGGCAGTTGCTTTTCTGTCAAATGCTGGTAGTGTGATCTCAGATAAGGACCCTTCCAGCTAAGCACAGCATCCCCACCCGGCCTGCATAGGAAGAGCTGTCTAGTCTTTTAGTGGTTGCCCTAAAAAGGCCTCTCTCACTTGAATCCTTCTCAGGGGCATAAGGCCATGGCATGCCTTCTCCCGCAGTGGCTGGATACTTCTCATTTCTTTGATCATACCTGCTCATCTCTGGCCTAAGAGGAGAGACAGTTTATGACAGACTTCTCCCAGTGCGGGAAGGGGAGACATGCTGATGATTCTGGACTTAGTTCACTGGGGCTGCAGGGTCACTGATGGACCAGGGGGCTCTTGTGGGGATTTTCAGAGCTGTTGTCAAATGCTGCTGCTCCTCGCACTGAGAGGCCCATGGACAATTTTTGACTCTCTGCCCCTGCCCAGCCTATCCTTGGTGAGGTCCAGATGGCTTGGGCCTTGTAGGTCAGCTACCTAACACCTTCCATGCTAAATGTTGCATGACTTCCTTATTTTAAGAACTTTAACATCTGCATGGTTTGTGGCTGGAACTAAGAATCTGGGATGAAGAAAAAGCCATGAGGTCAAGGAGTGTTTCGCTGCCTTCCTGTAAGCCTGCTTGGCTTGCATGAAATTATAAGCTGTTGAATGTCTCCATTGCCTGCTTGTGTTAAGCTCAGTAGAGCTTGCTGTGGGCAGACTGCTAAAACCCCTCCATATTTCATCAGCCTGGTGTGTGCTGTGCCCTGTCATCGTATTCAGCATGCCACAGGTACAAACTGGTCGTGGTGACTGTTCGTTCTTTGTAAAGTGCCTCTTGGCTTGAGTGAAGATGCACTGGGGTGGGAACCTGGGGTATCTTGAATTTTCTGTCCGTTGGCATGAATAGTGCTGTGCCCTTTGCTACCCTTCTATTATTGAGCAAGGTTTCAGATGCTGCTGAGAGGTTACGGAAGGTATAAGATGCGTTTAGATCTCTGGTGGGAAGGTCTAAGGCTCAGGCATGTAGTAAGCAGACATGACACAGGTTCTGTGTGTGACACAGCATGGGTATGTTAAACGCAGAGCACAGAGGAAGTGCAGATGCAGCATTGCAGTTGTTCTGCTGATTCTTTTTTAAGTTTTCCTCAAACCTGTCAGTTGTGCATGTGGGTTCCGAGCCAATGACCCTTGAGATGGATGGGCAGTTTCCCCATTGATTGGTCTTGGGGCTTTGGCCTAACTCCATAGTAAACACAAGTGATCCTGCCACTGTTACTGTTGTCCTTTCTCCACCACTCCAGTTTCCTGGTTTACTCCACAATAATGGTGGAGGGGAAGTTTACATTGTGGCAGGAAAGATCGTACCAACCTTAGAGGAGTTTGGTGCCTTAGCTAAACTAGAAAGCGTCTTTGGCCATCCATGTAATGGTACCCTTGCTTCCACCTTACCCATGGAAAGATGAGGTATCTGCATAATTTCTGGGGCATCACCCAAGAGGGTTGGAGCTGTCTGACTGTCCTGTCTTCTTCTGAACAGAGAAAAGGAGCAACTGAATGCTGTCCTCCAGGTAGCTCAGGTAAGTTGAACTGTTTTATTCCTTCTGTGCCTCTCCTGTAGAAGTCTGCAGAAACTTGGGGTCCTCTGGTCTCCTTCACTGCCTCTCCTTACCCCTGAAGTTTGCAGCTATTTTAAGTAGTAACTGTATGCTCTTGGTAAAAGTGCTACGACCTGGGCAGAAGGAGTGTCTTGCTAACATGACTCAAATGCCAACTTGCACAGGTCCTTTCTGCACACTTCATGGTTAGGCAGGCCACACTGTGTTTTACCTCTGCTTCCTATAGTGGGTAACCCTCCATGCTGTACTTTGTGGCACAGATCCCTCTCTGGTAGGTTGTAGCCTACAACAATCAAAACAAAAGAAAAATGGAAAGGTGTGAGAATGGCTAGCACCCTCACTCAGTGCCACTGATCTAACTACTCATATCTACGTGAGGCAGCAAAAGAACTAAGTGGATCAAACCATCTGACTGTAAAAGCTCAGGACCTTCTCATCTCCCTCTGTCCATTTCTATTCAGTTGTGGCTCAGCTGAATGTGAGAGGGATTTCATAGACATTAGAGCTGGAAGGGACCTTGGAAGATCATTGAGTCCAGCCTCCCGCCCAAAGGGCAGGAAGTCAGCTGGGGTCATAGGATCCCAGCAAGATAAACATCCAATTTGCTCTTGAAAGGGTTCAATGTGGGTGCTTGAACCACCTCCGATGGCAGGCTGTTCCGGACCTTGGGGGCTTGGACAGTAAAGAAATTCTTCCTTATGTCCAGCCTGAAGTGGTCTTGTAGTAGTTTATACCCGTTTGACCTCATCATCCCTTGGGGTGCTCTGGTGAATAAATGTTTCCCCAGATCCTGGTGGTCACCCCTGATAAAGTTATAGGTGGCCATCAGATCACCCCGAGCATGCACTTTTCAAGGCTAAAGAGCCCCATGGCTCTCAGCCTGTCGTTGTAAGGTCTGTTTTCCTGACCTCTGATCATGCGCATGGCTCTTCTATGCACTCTTTCAAGCTTCTCCACATCCTTCTTGAATTGTGGAGCCCAAA
>NW_017728949.1:51483843-51507296 GCF_001723895.1 Crocodylus porosus | reverse complement strand
AGCAGATCGTGGTGGACCCAAGGCCGCAATTGGCCAGTTTTGCCAAGAGGTGATCATGGGATACCAGATCGAAGGCTTTTTTGAAGTCAAGATATGACATCAATCTCTTCTCCCTTGTCCAGGTGATAGGTCACCTGGTTGTAGAAGGAAATGAGATTGGTCAAGTAAGACCTACCCACAACAAACCCGTGCTGGCTATCCCTTAGGATGTTGGCATAGGCCAGTTCATTAAGGATGACTTCTTTAATAAACTTTTCAAAGATCTTCCCCAGGATAGAAGTCAGGCTGATGGGCCTATAGTTAGCAGGATCCACTTTCCTCCCTTTCCTGAAGATAGGCACCACATTGGCCTTCTTCCAGTCTTCGGGAACTACACCAGAGTACATCTTTACTTGTGTGTAGAGAAAATGTAGATAGATTTTGTCCTAAGCCACTTGGTTTCCAGGGCCACTGAAGGGCAGCTGAGAAGTTTGGAGCTACTTGCCTCAACCAGAGGCACTAGGGTTGTGTAGTGGGGCTGTGATTGCACACAAATATCCTCCCAGAGACCTGACACTTGTAACAACATCCTCAGTCCTGGAAGAGGTAAATCCTCAAATCTCTCCTGAGTTGCCTTTGGAAATCCTCGATTCTCAACACACAGATGGTGGGATAGGAAGTTTGGGGCTCTGCCTGCCACACACATTGCGGGGAAAGGCAATTAGGTGTGTCCCAGAGTCTGAAAAGGGAAGGAGGAATCAGAGTGTTTCTGTCCAAACTTTGGCTATCTCTGTTCATGCTGGAATATAAATAGCTGCAAGACAAATTCTCAAGTGAACATACAGATGCAGAAAGGAAGCAGATGGCTGAAAAAAAGGAGATGGATACAGATTTGATAGTTTTCCATGTGCTGATGCCCAAGGTAGGGAAGGGAGAGAGAGGATGCATGCGGTGGCTTTTTGCAGAGTGGGAAGGGAAGAGACCTGACCTGTGGGGAGGGAAAATTGGAGGACTCAGGCCTGCAGCCCCTTGTAGACCTGCTCTTAGATTGGGTATTGACACCATTTCTTTCAGGTGGAGGTAGAAAGAGCCCAGGAGGAGGAGACCCCACTGGAGGAGGAGGAGAGACGTCAGATGGAGGAAATCCTGAGGCTGGAGAAGGAGATTGAGAAGCTGCACCAGCAGCAGAAGGCAGATCACATGTCCATCATCTGTGAAAACACCAGGAACGAGATCAGCCGGCAGCGAGAGGAGGAGATCCAGCGGCTGGAAAAGGAGGCATCCAGGGTCGCTCAAGAATTCTTGGAGCTGCTGGACTTTGGAAATCTGGATGAAAGTGTGCAGGGCCTGGAGCGCACACTCTCCAACGAAGGAACCCTCAGCATGGACTGCAGCCTTGTGGCACCCCTGGCTGAGGAGGAGGTTGATGAAGGCTTTCATGCTGATGATGAGGGGCCACCTGTCCCTGGCCTGGTTGGACAGGATGAGCACAGCTCCAGAACCAATGAGACATGTTCTGAGGAAGACAGAGGCATGAGTCAGACATTTCTGCTACAAAAGGAGGTGGAGATGAGAAATGCTCTGGGTCTGCCTCTGGAGAGGTCAGGAAGCCCTGAGGAGCACAGTGCTCTATCAGACACTGCCGAAAGTGTTTATAACACCATCTCAGAAACACTGAGGAGCAACAGTGGGGAGGTGGGAGAGCCTGTGTACAGCTTACCCCCAGACGTGGAGTCTGACTATGACCACGAGGAGTTTGATGGCTTTGGAGATGCAGGCAGCACTTCTGCTGAGCCCCTGAATGGTGAAGATGCCTTGAGGGCTTCCCATGGGACCAGCATGGGCTCAAACCGTGGCAGCCTGGACTCGGTGAGAATCTTTGTATTTCACTAAGAGTCAGTATTGCTTTGCTGGCATTTGTCACCTCTGTGCCTACAGTAATATCAGCCTGATGCACTAGTTCTCTGGCTTTCTGGGTTAGAGTGCCATTACCTGCATATAGTTTCATAGAAACTATATGTTACTCTTAGTGTTACTCTCTTTTCCAGTTCTAGAGCTGGGACATTGATGATAGGCATTAGGGGAGAGAAGATGAGGGATGGGCAACAGGGAATTAACAGAAACCCAGAGATGATGAGGCTGTCATGTATTGCAGGTGCACACTGGAAAGTGGATTTCTCTGCAGTGATTATACACTTCTCCACCCCCATAGTATCAGAGTGCCTTCCAGTAGTGCTGGAAGCAGCGTGACTAGCATCCATGTAGTGCCAGTGGCCCCATTGTGGAGAGAGACCACAGGAGCAGTCCAGGTCTCTCCAGAGGAGTTGCAGTGAGTCAGAGGGAGACAAGGGGCTGAAGAATCCACTTGTCTCTGCTTGAGCCATTGGGCTCAGAGTAGAAATCTGTTGAGAAAATCCTGCTTCATGACTTCTCCAGTCACCCAATGTGGACAGATAAACAGTGGCTGTGACCAGAAGAGACTGGGCTGACCTGCCCAGCACAGGCCCAAGAATGCCTGTGGTTTTCAGCAAGGGACCTGCAGGGAGTAAACACAACTCTGGGACCTGTCAGAACCCTGGTGCAGTTCTCAGCTGGGCCATGGATGTCTACACGCCCTTGGGCATGTCCATGAGTGATAGGGCAATAACTTCCCTCCCTCCCAGATACGTTGTGGGGATAAATCCTAGAGCATGAGTTGTTCAGTTGCCGTGGTAATGCAGGCCGTAAAATTACCACAGATCAGCAGCTGCTGAGACCAGTGACTTGGGGTTGAATGAACTACAGTGTATCTGTTAGAAAGATATCCAGTGTTTGCTAGAGGATTAACTTACTAGCCCTTCACTGTTCAGTTCTAGTGACTAATTGTGATCACTGTTGAAAAGTTCCCTGGGTTTTCAGTTTGAATTTCTTCAATGTCAGCCTCCAGCCATTGGAGGTTGCATGTGGATCTTCTCTTCATGCAGCTACTTACATGGTCAAGTTGCCTCTCTCCTTGGTGAGACCTTTCCATGTCAGACAAATTATTCTATCCCTTGGATTGTTCCCACGCGTCTTACTCAGTCCTGACCAATTTTTAACATCTCTTTTAAGACACCAACGAGAGACCTGGACACAAGTCCAGCAGTCCCCGGGCATGAGGATTCCACTCGTTCCAGTCCCCAGCTAGTAGGAGGAAAGGGGACTGGAACGACTGATCTGATAACTAACCTCCCCAGGCTCAAACAGCAGGATCAGAATAGCAGCAGCAGAGATGGAGAGGCAACAATACCTGACTTGCGGGGGAGGGGGGGGCCAAGAGAGAAGGTGTGAATGAGATAGGAAAGAGATGAGGAGAAAGTCTGAGGGAGAGCAAGCAGTGTGGGGATGCGGACCGCAGGGTATCGCGCTTTTGGTCAGCTGAAGGGAAGACCTGTCAAGCCAGAGGGCACAAAGAGGATTGGGAGTTGGGGAGTGGGCATGAGGTAATCTGTGGTAATGATGAGGGCATCTGTGGTAATTTTATGGCCTGCATTACCACTACAGGTTGGGGAACTCCCCTCTTGTCAGCACGGAGGCGGAAAGGGATCTGGGGGTCATCATTGACTCCAAGATGAACATGGGCCGGCAGTGTGAGGATGTGGTCAGGAAGGCCAACTGCACCTTGGCATGCATCCACAGATACATCTCGAGCAGGTCCAGGGAGGTGATCCTCCCCCTCTATGCAGCACTGGTCAGGCCGCAGCTGGAGTATTGCGTCCGCCACACTTCAAGAGGGATGTGGACAGCATGGAGAGGGTCCAGAGGAGGGCCACTCGTATGATCAGGGGGCAGCAGGGCAGGCCCTACGAGGAGAGGCTACGGGACCTGAACCTGTTCAGCGTCCACAAGAGAAGGCTGAGGGGGGATCTTGGTGGCCTGTTATAAACTAGTCAGGGGGGATCAGCAGGCATTGGGGGAGTCCCTGTTTCCCCAAGCACCGCCAGGAGTGACCAGGAATAACGGTCACAAGCTGGCAGAGGGCAGGTTTAGGCTAGATATCAGGAAGCGCTACTTCAGTCAGGGCGGCTAGGGTCTGGAACCAGCTTCCAAGAGAAGTGGTGCAGGCTCCTGCCCTGAGGGTTTTTAAGAGGAGGTTAGATGAACATCTTGCTGGGGTCATTTGACCCCGGTACTCTTTCCTGCCATGGCGGGGGGTCGGACTAGATGATCTGCTCGGGTCCCTTCCGACCCTAGAAACTATGAAACTACGAGGGTGTTTCAGCTCAGGGCGTTGAGCACAGAACGTTGCAGCAATGCTGCGTGGCTGATCCTTGGTATGGTCCAGTCAGCACGGACCCTGTGGGCACCTGCCTGTCTGTGCACAGACTCGGGGGAAATATGACTGCTTCTGCTAACGCTGCATGCAGGCCTCAGGGTGGTGGAAGGGATGGGTGGGAGTTAGCAGTTTAAGCAGCCACCTCGGATTGAGGGTAGTTCAAAGCAAGGGAAGAGCAAGACTTGTAGCAGCCATTCAGGGCTCTGGGTAGGAGGCTAAAAAACACGTCAGTGGCTCTTACCTGAATCCTGTCCAGTTTTTAACATCCTTGTCAGAGGGCTTTGGCCTTAGAATAAAGGTAGCCTAAATGAACACCAAACTTTTAAGAGCTGTAGGGATCTCGCTACTGGATCAGACTGGTGCTCCTTCCAATCCAGCGTCATGCTGTGGACAGTAGCCAATATTATCACCCTATTACGAAGCACCTTGCCTGAGAGCATCCAGACTCGGGAGAGGGTTGTGAGGAGCTCTGTTTTAGGGAGCTCTGGGCTGGACTGGCCAAAGGAGCGTTCCTTTCCAGCCCTCATGGTTGGATATTGGTTTGTGCCACGGAGCAGGAGTCATCACTGTGATGAGTTTTTCAGGCATATTTACCACAGAATGTCTCCCTCCCTTCCCATATGAGAACTCGTTGCCATCTGATGTAATTGGCTTTTGGAACTGCTGGGTTTAGTGAGCTGTCAAGCCCTATTTGAATGTTGTTTGCCTTCTGTGAAAGGGACATGTTGGGTCTGGTAGCTTGAGTTAAACATGTCCTGGTTCTGTGATTTGTGCATCTTAGTTGTGCTGTCATCCCCCCCCACAAGAACTCAAGCAGCTGGTATCTTTCTTGTCCTTTCCATTTAGTTTCTGGACAGTGAGGAGGAAGTGGATGTTTACATAGACACAGATGAAGAATTTTGCAATGGCCGAGTCACCATCTTCAATGGCTCAGGACCACCCTACTTCCACAGCTATCTCTACATGAAGGGTAAGAAGCCATAAAAGCATGGGAGTGTCTTTCTCTGTACCATCTGCCGTCTCCCTCTGCCCCTTTCCTGTCTCTCATGTTTACTTGCTTTCTCTCTGTTCGCTCTCCCCAAACCAGCAAAGAAAAAAAAATCTTATGTAGAAGAGAGATGTGGAGAGGGCTAGCATGGATGCCTCAGGCTGGGAAACCCTTTTAAACCACCTTTTAAGCCACCTCATCATGGGGAAGTTTTCACCTCCTGTAGGAGCAGTGCTGAGCTACAGCAGTATTTTGGGGAAAGGAGAAAATGCAGAAATAGTTGGATGGATTGTGAGAGGGCTGGAGAAGCTCTAGGATTCCTGGGTGGCCTCACAGGAGATGCAGCTGGGGAGAAAAGAGGGTTTTCTAGTGCTGGGGACAAAAGCCCAGACTAAGGACATATTGGGAAAGGCAAGGTGACATCCATGTTGCTTCCTCCTGCAGGAGGTGAGACTTCCCATAGCAGAAGACCTTGTAAGTCATGGGTCCAGTTTACCCAGTTACCAGCTGCCATGGAGGAAGGAACAGGAAGCCCCTTGGTGGGAGACTGTAGAATAATAACCTGCCCAGCAGGGAATTGTATTTCTTATCCCTGTACTGTGTGTGTGTGTGTGTGTGTGTGTGAGAGAGAGAGAGAGAGAGAGAGATGCATTGAAGCAGAAGGGCTTGTTTTGGTTTTGAATCTTTTATTCTGCATCATTGGAGGTTGTTGTCAGGGGCAGATCCAGGTTGCAGCAGTGCATTCTCATCCCTCTTTGACTGTTGCTCCATGCAAAGTTTAAAGCTAACTGCCTGGCAGTGGCAGCAGCATTTCTGTTCAGGCAGCAGTGAGGGAGTCACTTGACTTTGTGGCTCATAATCTACCTGATTCCTTTTATACTCTTTATTCCACAGGTGCTAACAACCCTCTCTTTTTTTTTGTTTTTCCACTAATCAGTCAAGGCTTCATTCTGCAGTTTAGCTGTCTATTGGCTGCTTCTGGTAATGTAGCCCCTACTTCAGAGCCCCGCATACTGTTTTTAACTCTAGCTAAAAACAGGAACTCAGGAGTGGAAACATTTGCTCAGGTGAATATCAGCTCACATCTGGAAATAACTTCCAGTGAAGCATGTTAAGATGCTCAGGAAGGCTAGAATTTCTTTTAGGAATCTGAAAGAGATGTACATGTAATTTGAATGACAATAGGACCAAAGAAAACAGCATCTTTTGCTTTACTTTTTTCCGAGTTTGCTGTATTTTTATACAATTCCAAGTATGTGATATTTGTTTTTGCTTCAGTCTTGAACTGAATAATATAGCCCTAGCATATTAGTAAAGCTTCTAGTTTCTTTGTACCTGGAGAAAAATATGTGTTGTGTTATATGTGACAAGGCACCCCTACCCATCTGCACCCCACTTTTCAAAATCCTAGGCATGCTCATAGTTATTGTCATCCCTAGAAATCTGTTGCTTCAGCAGCTGTGATTTTCTGAGGAGCCTCAGAGAAATGAGTGCCTGAGCCCAACTGGAGGTTGTTTTCCGTAAGAGGTTTTGAACCCCTCTCCCTGCTTGGCTCCCACCAAGGGATTGTCCTCAGCAGCATGTGTAACAGTGAAGTGCACAGGCAGCTCAGGTATGGAAGGGAGAATCCTTTTGTCAGGTTTACATGTTCTGCCTTTCAGATTTATCAACTGCCCCTTTGCTCCTGGATGAGGACAGTAAATAAGAGCTTTTAGTTTACCTTCTCTGCTCCAGATTTTGGTATGGAGGGAGTGGCAGTGGCCACTGTACTTAGGCTGCCTAATACTTTCACAGATGATTGCAAGAGTCTTTTAGAAAGGAGTCTAGTGCCACTATTATTTATTTCGTGGATTTGAAGTTTTGCAGGGAGAAAGTGTTGGGACTGTAGAGATGCTGCTTTTATTTTCCTCCCAAACAAGCTGTTGTGGTTTGGCTGAAATTTATCATTCTGAAGGCTGCCAGTTTTTTTCTTCATGGTAAAACGTTTACAGGACCAGTAGTGTTAAGATATTAGTCATGAACTATAGAAAATAGAGAACAGTGAGGTGGTAAAAATCTCTCTCTCAATGTTATTGTCAATGTCAATAAAATCTGAGGGACCTCAGAGACCTACCAATCAAGCTTAGAAGGCAACGTGGTGGTTGTTAAAATTCAGTGTTAAGAAAGGTCAAGAACACTTTATAAACTCTTGCATATGGCCAGGTTGTCTCTTGACTGTATTTGCTCCACAAAGAAACAAAAAACCTCTGCTCAGTGTGCAGCAGCACTTAAAACCTAACAAAAAATTATGATTTATGAAGTGTGGAATGAAAACTAATCTTGAGAATGCTGTTGCCATGGTGTGAATCTACAGGGTGCCATCACTGAGCACATTCAAAATTGTTGCTAATGATTCAGAAAAGACGGTTGTGTTCATTTCAGATTCAGGATGATGTACTCCTGTTATCTGGGAATGATTAGCTACCTTCCAGCCCATTGGCAGTAGGAGAGGATGTTTAAGTAGGTAATTTATACTTGGGAGTCTCAAAAACATAAGCACCGACTTTGGTCTTTGCCGGTGGGTGCTTTTTTGCGTTCCTGCACCAATGTCTGTGCATGCCCAGAGGAGGCAGTGCATTACTTCAGCCCAGCTCACGCAATATGGCTTGTGGGTGCTGAACACCTGCTAATTTTTTTTGGTGGGTGCTTGAGCCCAGGAGCACCCATGGAGTTTGTGCCTATGCTCAGCAGAATTGGCTAAAATTATTTCAGGAGGTCTATGACCTAATGAGTGCTAATTTTTAAATAAATCTTGAAATATGGGGAAGTTCTAGAAGACCATTAATGTTATCACTGTTTTAAAAAGGCAAGCAGAATGCCCCAAATAATGATATACACCTGCCTTGGTGAAAAAAGAGGAAAGGAAAAACTGATATAGGATTCAACTAGTCCTAAGAATTCAAGGCTAGGAATAAGATCCATGACAGTTCAGCATGTTTGTTGGAAGAAAAAAAAATCACATCATGTGATTTCCTTCACTGGTGAGAGATTATGAGGATAACCAACAAAGGTGACTGTATGTGTTTTATCAGTGTTTGGCAACATTCTGATTTTAAAATATAGTACTATATAAAGCTTACATGATAAAAGAGCAGATGCAATTCAGCATTTTCTTCAATGACCTGTAAGTATTTTACCGTGGCTAATTAAAATTTGTGACTGACACAGACTGGCAGGAAGGTAGATAATGATGAGGACAAGGTAATCATGCAGAATGATCTGGATCACTTTCTGAGTTGGGGCCAGTTCAAACAACATGTATTCTAATATGATCAAGTGTATGTGCATATATCTAGGAACCAAAAAAGTTGTCTGCACTTTCACAGTGAGGAGCCATACTTGGGAAAGCAGTGAATCTGAGGAAGATTTTACTCTGTGGGAACGCCCAAATAAATGTTGTCAGCATGCACTGATGGAGAAACTGCAGAAGGTCTATGGGTCAGTCATATTCTGCTTTTTGGCAGATCTCATCCATCTTTAAACTGGAAATGTCATGATGATCCTGCCCCAGGCAGGGAGTTGAACGAGATGACCTGAGGTTCCTTCCAGCCTGACTTCTCTACAGCTCCCTGTGATTCAGTGAGGCCTGTTTTCATTCTCCAGCCTTGCAATGTTCCTGGTTTCCAGCAGACCATAAAAACTCTGGGGTGCATATTTTTCATAGCATCTTGGAACTTCAGAGAAACTGCAAATCACGAAATAAGATGCAACAAATTCAGCAACTTTTAAAACACAAAACAGAAGTGAACCTAGAATCACAGGGTGCCTGTGCATGTGCGGGACACCTGCTCCAATGCGTTCCAATAAGAAATGGGAATGCTTCAGCACCCTCACTGTCGTGTGTGTTCAGCGTATCCATGTTTCAAAATAGCAGAGGGGGTGCTTTCACTAAGTGTGTCAAACAAGCTTTAGTGAAAGTGCCCCTGGCACCATTTTGAAACACAGGACCATGAATATGTAGGATGCTGAGGGTGTTAATTAAAGCGGTGAAACCCACAACAGAGCAGTTTTAATCAAAACGTCCTCACACACCCTGGAGCATGTGTATAGATTCCCATAGGGTAGGGAAAGACTTGGAGGTTCATCTAGTCCAAGCTATCACATGATTGCAGTTTGCTGCTCCTAAACCATCCCAGACAAAATAATTGTTCAGCCTCTTCCTGAAAGCCTCCAGGAAGGATTTTACAGCACCTCCAGGCAGCCTGATTCGTTGTCCTACTTTTCTTTCATAAGGGAAGTTTTTCGTGAAATTTAATTTAAACCTGCTATACCGCATATTAAACTAATTGCCACATGTCCTGTTTCCTGTGGCAAGGAAGAAAAATGTTTCTCCGTCTTTTTAAAAAGTTGCCACCTTTTAAATATTTGAAAAGTCTTTTATGTCCTCTCCTTTTTAAGCTCCTGGTTTCAAACTAAACTGTTTTAGTGTGCTTAGTCTCTTAACCTTTCATGCCAGCCTCTTATCACCTTTTTGCTTACCTCTATATTTTCTCCAGGTTCACTGCATTCTTCTTACAATGCATGCAACACTTACGTTAATTTGCTTTTCTTCTGACAGCATCACATTGTTGAGTTTGTGATTCATTATAACTCCCAAATCCTTCTTGGTGCTGCAGCTGCCCAGCCAGTTATTTCCCATCCTGTTTTTCATAGAATCATAGAAAATTAGGGACCTTGGGGGGTGACCTAGCTCCACCCCCTGTTCAAAGCAGGACCATCCCAAACTAGATCATCCCAGCCTGCGCTTTGTCTAGCCAAGCCTTAAAAACCTCCAAGGATGCAGACTCCACAACCTCTCTGGGTAACCTGTACCAGTGCTTCACCACCCTCCTCTTGAGAGAGTTTTTCCTAATATCCAACCCCAACTTCCCTTGCTGCAACTTGAGCCCATTGCTCCTTGTTCTGTCATCTGCCCCCACTGAGACCAGCCCAGCTCCGTCCTCTTTGGAACCCCCCTGCAGGGAGTTAAAGGGCATGCATTTGTTTTCTCTTTCCAGTTTATAGCAGTTTACACTTGTCTTTGCTGTATTTAATTGTTTTCTTCTCTTCAGTTCTCCAATTTATCCAGATCCCACGCAATTTTAATCCTGTCTTCCGTACCATTTAGTTTTGTCATCTGCATGTCTGATCAGTGTACTCTTTATCCCTGCAACCAAGTTCTAATAAAATAATTTCTGCCCATTGTGTTTGGTTCATAGATGAGTTCTGTTCTTTCCCTGTACAAACCGAATGCTAGTCTTGGTTCTGTCCCTCAGCCCTCTGTTCCCACAAAGTGCAGCTGAGAGCTGAATTGAGAAGGCATCCCCACAAGGAGTAGGCTAAGGAAATGGATGAGCTGGCAAGAGTCACAGCATCTTGTACTTTCTCATTTTGCAGGAGGTCTGATGAATCCATGGAGGCGACGCTGGTGTGTTCTAAAGAACGAGGCTTTCATGTGGTTCCGAACCAAGCAAGAGGCCCTGAAGTCTGGCTGGCTCTATAAGAAAGGGGGAGGCATGTCAACCCTGTCACGCCGTAACTGGAAACGCCGTTGGTTTGTGCTTCGAGAATCCAAGCTGATATACTTTGAAAATGACAGTGAGGAGAAGCTGAAGGGGACAATTGATATCAGAAGGGCAAAGTAAGAGAGACAAGTGAACTTGTCAGAATCCATAGCTGGGGATTTTGAGTCAGTGCTCCTGCCAGAACTAAAACCCAGAGGGTCCTGGTTAGGTGGTCTTGCCTCTATTCAGTCAGACCAATTGCTGCATTAGCATCAGGATGGAATATTACCCCCTGTTCAGATAGGTATGGACTGTAGGGGGGCAGGGGTTGTCTTCCTAGGTAGTGGGGGACATGGCCTTCTTCCTGGATCTCTTGAGTGCATTTGAACATGCCTTGCAGTGGCAGGACACTGTTGGCCATTGTTTCCTTGGCTTTACCTTGGCAGGTTTGGGGGCTCTTGGTGTCTTTGGGCAATGGACCTTATTGTTGTGCACATGGCTATTGTGTAGTGTGAAAAACAGGTCAGACAAGAACGTGTTTGGGATGGTTTGGATGAGGATGATCCTGCCTTAAGCAGGGGGCTGGTCTAGATATGACCTCTGGAGGGCCTGCTAGCCCAGCTGCTCTACGACTGTGATTCCAGTTGTCTTTGTCCAGGTCACTGTCAGTGTTGTTGTGCAGTAGCCTAGATGTGCTGTAGGACTGAAAGAATCAGATGCATAAGAGAAGAAAACCCCTGTTAAACTGTACTGCATCCATGGGGAGCATGGATTGCTCTTTGCTGACATTTCCTTTCTTTGCTGGGTCCAGGGATTAACTTCAAACCTCAGCTGGGGCCCCACAGTCACCACATATGGTGGCTGCTCAGGGGTTGTTAATTCATCATATTTCCCTTGTACCCTGTCCTGGCCCCAATCCTATTGGTACCTGGCCTCCTCCAGACAGGTTGAGGGTTCCTTGTGGAGTGTGATTGCAGGTAGTTACCATGCAGGGCTCCCCCTTTCCTTTAAGCAGGCTTTTATCTGCTGTAGCCAGGTGCCCTGGCTCTTACTAGTGAAACCCATGAATTGAGTTAGGCAAAAACACTATATGCCATCACCTACAGTACCAAGATGCACAGAATGGCCAGTGGTTGCTGGTATGAGTACCTCAGCTGCCCACTTTCCCCTTTACTTCTATCTTCTGCTCCCCTGAGTCATAGCATATTTATCTAGCGTCTTGTTTTCTGATTTTGTACTAGTTTGGCTCTACAGTCTTTTTTTTTTTAAAGGGAATTCAAAAATCCTCATTCTTGACTAGAGAATTCCCAGTTTTCCAGAAAGGTTTTGACCTGCCTGGTACCTAGCACTAAATTTTTGTAGAGAGACTGGTGGAGTATGAAAAAATGGGGTGGCTGTGGGAGGTTTTCAGTTTGTCTCATCACGTGGTTCTCTGTGTTTCAGGGAGATTGTGGATATTCATGAGAAGGAAAACGCCTTGGACATTGTGACAGAGGACAGAATTTATCATGTTGTGGCAGAGTCACCAGAAGATGCCAGGTATGTGTGGGAATTTTGTTACCCGCATTTGTTCAACACAAGTTTCCCCCTCCTCTCACACAATGCTTCCGCAGCAAATCCCAGCTGTGCCCTGGGAAGATGATCAGGAGCCCTAGGAAGATGACCATGCTGCTGGACTCCTGAGCCTTGCTCCACTGATAAACAGTAGTGTGGCCTCCTGACCCCAGAAATAAGAAGGGAGCTCAGTCTGTTCATTCAGTCATGGGACTGTCCCCCTCCTGCATGGGACTTTGTCCCTCCTGTCCTGGCCAATCCTGGTTTTACCACTGGTGGAACTCAGTGGTGATCTCAGTATTGTGAGCACACCAAATCCTTTATTTTCTTGTTTGACCTAGTCAAGCATAACTTTACTAGGAACAGCTCTTCATGGAGCACTTCTGAGTAAAGTGGAACATCTAATGGTTGATTTTATTTATTAAGTAAAATCCAAACTGAACAATACAGCCATTCATGGTATCTGTAAATGAGTGAGGCAGCTCAAGGAGGGGTTGGGCTTTATCCAGGACACAGCTTATCCGGGACTGCGGTGTCATCTGATAAACCCTCCTAAGTGCAAGCCTAATGAATGACTCACATCCTTCTCTTCTATCATTTCAGTCAGGCAGCAAGAGTTATGTTGTCTAAAGCAGCATTGCAGGAATGTCATAACAAGCATGAAATGTCAGTACTTGTCCCCACCAGTGCAGCGTACTTTCTGAGCAAGAGGCAGCGCTTACATTTGTAATAGCAAAGGGAAAATGGTAGGAGCATTAGAACTTCTGTTCAGTGAAGCCTCTGAAAACCGGAGGCTGCTTATCTGACACACAGTAAGAGATAAGCAGTCTGCTGGCTCTGCAGTGGAGAGTCAGTCTCAAGCCTTTTGTGTGAACAGGGAGCCCTTTCCAGACAAGGAATTTCATGGCGTTCCCCTTCTGTTAACTCATAAAGCTAACTGCTTGCAAACCGTCTGGTTATATGACTTGTAAGAAGATCAGAGTGAAAAGCTTGTTCAACATGTCAGGGAGTTGAGGCAGCTCAGGACTCTTAGTGGAATAAATCCCGGCAGTCTTGTCTTGCCATGGCTGAAAACACAATACATAGCATATGCTCTACATTCAGCCTAGGCCCACTTCCAGTTCCTTGAACTGGAATTGGGTAGCCGGATCTTGTAAAGGTAGCTGCCAGCAGGATGAAGGGGATGGGCCCCTGGGAGCATGTGTAGCGGTTTCAGGGATAAAAGGACAGCTGTAAAAGTTTAGGCTTTTAGAAATAGTAGCAGGCTGTGATCCTGGTGATGCAGAGGGAGGGTTTCCACTTCCTGTGTTCTTCTAGGGCAGGTGTGGGCAAAATACAGCCCATATCTGGATCCAGCTTGCCAGGTGATTTCATCCGGCCCATGGCTGCCCTTGCTGTGCTCACATGGGACCTAAGCCCCACCCACCCCCACGGGGGCAGCACACATGGGGGAGAGCCTTGGCCAGCATGCAGCTTCTGGGCAGGTGTGCTGGTGCCGCTGCTGGGGAATTATTTGGCTTCCCCAGCTCCTCCTCATGTCCCAGCTGCAGCGCTCCAGGCAGCGAGTAGGGAAATACTGGGGGGCAGGGAGAAGCTGCAGTTGGGCGGAGGGAGAAGTCCCACAGGGCAGAGCCCATGGCCTTTGCTGCTTCCTGCCACCACATGCAGGTCCTGGGACTCCATCAGAAAATCGCAAGGAGCCCCATGCAGTGGAGCCAGACAGGCTCAGCTGCACTCCCTGCTTCCTGCTGCCATGCGTAGCTCCCAGGGCTTGCTGGGGAGTGTGGTCAGGCTGCTGGCTCCATTGTGCGGGGCTCACCCGCTGGGGTGTGCAGCTTTTGCCAGGTCCCAGGAGCTTCACATGAGACATGGGGAGCCCCATGTGATAGAAATTGGCTGGCCTGGCCGGCCTGGCCCCACTCCTTGCCACCACATGCAGCTCCCACAAGTGGCTAGTGCCACCAGGGCTGCCAGGGGCTCTGCCTGCATGGGCCATGAGTGCCCCAAGGGCCTGTTGCTTGCTGCTGCTGCTGTTGCCACTGGTGACAGAGGCTATGCACTGTGGGGGAGGGGGGCATATGGCGAGGGGCATATTCTCTGACATCCTCACCCTTCCGCACACACCCTGAAACCCCACACCCTCCCCCCACACTGTCCCACAAACCCCATCCACCCTCCAACCACACCCCACACACACTCTATAAGAGAGAGACTTTATTTTGAGCTATGATCCAGTCACCTCTATATGCATGACTCATGTACATCAGAACAAAAATATTTGTTGAAATAAAACTAAAATACATTATAGTAGATGCTTGATTTTTTGCATATGGTTTGTTTATTATCTGGTTCCAATATGGTACCCCTCTCCCCACCAAAAAAGGAGTACTTCTGCAGGCAGAGGTCGGGGGTTGGGGCAGGACTTCTGGTCCCAAGATGGTGACCAGGGGATGGGGCACCTGCTCAGCTGACCCGAGCAGGGTGCGGAGCCTGGGGAAAATCAGCTTATACTGGGTCTCGCCCCCCACCCCACATTCACACCCCCTGGATGTGAAGAAGCCACATACGTGGTGGTGCTGGCAGGAGCGGGAGGTACCAAGCAACCGGATGCGAAGCTGGCAGTGGTGGCATGAAGTCGCCACGGCCACTCTGCCCAGCTCTGCAGGGTCTGGGGCAATTGCCACGATTCACCCCCGCCCTGGGATGGCCCTGGGCACCTGTCAAGGTGCAGGGCTACCCTTGCATCCCTTGACAGCTCGCTAAATCTCGTTAAGCGGCCCTCCAGCCAAGATAATTGCCCACCCCTGTTATGGGATCTAGTTTCAGTGCACAAACCTTAATTGTGGTTCTGTTCTGATTGCCAGTGGCTGGTTTAACGTCCTGAGCCGTGTGCACAGTGCTACAGTGCAGCAGCTGAGGGAGATGCAAGACGAACAGGCCAATCCTAAGAACGCTGTGGTAAGTTGCTCACAGACAGCACTTCTGGCAGGCTGGATGTTTAGGGCCACCAGAGGCCTGTTGCTTTTGTGCAGATATAATGCAATGCCCTGAGCACTTTGGTTCCTGGAGAGCATGGGCAAGGCGTGCTGCTTTCCTGGGCCAAGCAGCTGACATGTTAAAGGGGTGAGTTTGAGAGGGTGACAGATGTGAATATTCCACAGAGGAGGAATCCGGGGCAGCATGAGTGTAGCAGAGTTGACCGAATGGCGGCTGGCCTGCTGGGTTTGGGGAGGCCACTCCTTGAAGGTGAAATGTGTGAAGTTCAGCTTGTTTGGATGACAGTAAACCTCAGGTGCAGGTGAGGGGAGGGGCATTGTATAGAGATTGACAATATGTTTTTACATTTCTTTTGAGACGGGGATGGGGAGCTGCAAGTTTTAGCACCGGTCCATGATGCTGTCTGAACATTGCAGGTCCCAGGCAGAGTTTTGGTCTTGATTTTTATTAGGAAAGGAAACTTCTGCTTTAACATGTATGCAGCTGATAACTATCTCTCTCCTCATGAAGGGAACCCTGGATGTTGGGCTTATCGACTCTGTCTGTGCCTCAGACAACCCTGACAGGTAAGTGCCGCAACATTCCAGCAACATGGATTGGAGGCTCCTCAGGGCAGGTCTGGGCTTCATTGTGGTTTCTGCACCTGGCTGAACACATTGTTAGTGCCACAGCCCTAATTAATAAACCTTTCAGCTATGTGCTGAAACTCCTGAAAGCTTTTCCCAGTCACTGGAGTGTGGGGCTGTGAGGTTGTCTTTTCCTTGCCCCTTCCTTGCTGTGCTGTTCCTTCTTATAGATCTTAAGAGACCTGTCTGATCATCAAGTCTGGCCTGCACACCCTGGGCCACAGCACTTTTCTGAGCAGGGTCTGCTTTCCCATTTGCTCAGTGTGTGTTTTTGGGAAGGACAGCCAGCCTCAAGGTGAAGGCCCTAAAGAGCAGTTCCTACGCCTTTACGCTGGCAGTTCTACGTCCAGACTTGTGACTCATGATGGAGATGCTGTATTTATGCCTGGGGATCTGCACTGGTCAGGGACCAGCCAGCCTGTCAGAACATTGCTGCTGCTCTTATAGTTGGAGTTTCTCTCGCGTCAGCTGCCAGTCTGAGTCTTGTCATGACTTCTCCTGGTGGAGTACAGTCATCTGCTATCTGTTGACTTCTACCTGCTGTATTTCATGCTTGTATGCACCACACACAGTGGGGAAGCTGCTTCTGCAGCTCTGCACTGCCACATGCACATAAGGACAGATCTCAAATATCGATCCTCTGCCTCTTCTTGTTGGCAGTGATCCTTCTACAGATGGATGATTGATGTCCTGCCAACTAAGAGAGAACTGGGGAGAGAGAACATAATTATCATCGCCTCTCAGTTCCTTGCCCTGTATATATCTGTCTTGTTGCATTTGTTAGGGCACTGGCTCCTGCCTCCTCCTGAGGAGGGACCCCAACCGTGCAGCCACGCATGTGTTCCAACAGCCCGGGACTTTCTGATGTTCCTCTAAAAAGCTGAGCAGCTGCTTAGGGTTCTGAGGGGCCTTTCAGAAGGTCCCCCATTTCATGAGCAACTAAGGGAGATTATTACCAAGTTCAGAGTCACCACAGGTTGTCAGTCAAACCCCCTTCATTCTTTGTCCCTCTCACCTTGAACAGATTGAGCCCTGAGTAACTGAGAGTTATCAAAAAGCAGGTGTGAATAAGGAAAATTCTTCAAAGGGAGCTGTTTTGGGGATGGAAGCGTGTGTCACAAGAGTGGGTATTAGGCTTGGTGCTACACAGAATGTTGATCAGGGACCTGGACATGGATATAAAGCAACTGCTAATTAAAATGTATGGAAGATGCAAAGATTGGCAAAATGTAAATGAGGAGGACAGGGCAGCCCTGCAGAGGGACCTGGGTGGGTTGAACAGATTCAGAAGTGCATGGATAGGGGCAAGGAAAGGAGGCCTGATCTCCAGACCAGGAGACTGTAACCTGGAAAGCAGTGACTGTGATTTCATAGTTTCAAGGGTCAGAAGGGACCTAAACAGAAGCAGCTCACCCTAAGCCCGCAGGGCAACACTGTGGCCCAATGGCTAACAAGATCCTTGGATATATAGATAGGGTAGCAGGAAATAGGTGTGGGGAAGTGGTTTCACTGGTCTGTGGGGCACTGACCTTGGTTGTGGTGTCCCTGTTTTAAGAAAGTGTTGAAAAATTAAGCATGCGCAGGAGATAAGCTAGAAAAATGACTTATGGGCTGGAGAAAATGCCTCACAGTGAGACTTAAGGAGCCCGACTTGTTTGTTTTCTTCAAAAGCTTACAGGAAGGTGCCTTGATTATGGTGAACAAACACCAGGCGCTGAAGGACTCTCTAATTCAGTGGAGGAAGGTAAAACTAGACCCAGTGGCTGGAAACTAAAGCCATTTAAGCTTGAAACAAGCAACAAATTTTTTTATAGTGAAATTGATTATCCATTGAAATGAGCTGCCGAGGGAAGTGCTGCACTCCCCATCTCTTTATGTCATAAAATGAAGTTTGGAGACAGTTGTAGAAGATCTGCTCTAGTTAAACACACGTTATTGGGCTGATGAAAGAAGAGACTGGGTGACTTTTTGTAGCCTATGCTCTGTGGGAGGTAAGGCTAGATGGTTTAATGGACACTTCTGGTTTAAAATTCTGTGAAAAGGGAAAAATGGATTCATCAGCCTGTTCCCAGACCAAATCATTTGTTTCTTTTCTGTATGCATCAGTTTTCACAAGCTAAATTATGACTTTACACAACCTGCCACTGTACAAAAATAACCAGCAAAGGTGTCATGGATAGGCAAGTCAAAATCACTTTGATTCAGGATCTTAGTTTTGTAGACTGGGCAAAAACAGCTTCATAAAAGAAAAGCTCAGGACCCTCTTAATGTCCTTTATAACCCACTTATCCTGTATCTCTCTTCTTGGCTCAAAATCTGCTTGTTTTTGGATTTATGAACCATTTTGTAAAATATGAAATATATTGTGATGGTAGAGGCATAACATCCTCAATCAGACACTGTGAACTGATGATTAAATGATGCGAACAGTGACAGGACTGGAGAAATTAAACAGCAGGATCTGATCTATTATACCTCAGTTATTTTCAAGCCATAGTTTGTAGGCTACTAGTTGCTTATCAAGCTCTTCCTAGTGGGGTGCTGGTCTTGTGAGAACCCTAGTTAAATAAATCCTTGAACTTATGAGAAACTTCATTAGAAGACTGACTTTTTGTATAGGAAAAGTCCCATGACCTAGCAAACACTAGGCTACAGCATTTACCATATCATAACAGAGGAGACAAGACTGCCCTGCATAGTGAACACATTTCTACTTGTATTGCCACCTAGTGAAAGCAAGCAACATGGAATAGACTCTGCTTCTGTGTCACAATGCAACTCTTTATTCTGTACCTTTTGCTACAAAACCAATAAGAATGCAGATTGTGGAGCATTTCATATGTCATGAGATTAACACCATTAATTTTCAACTACAAAACTAACAGTCTTAGCCTACTAACAGTATTAGCTGTTACATAACTCAAGTTTTACATTTTCTTCCTATAAGCTTCAGGGCCTTTCCAGATTACAGCTGTAGAATTTATGTATCTTTAAAAAAAAAAATGTCCTAGCTATTGAGGTGGAAAGTTTTATCTGTTATTTCTTTTCCCCTTCTGTTTTTAGTCCTGAACTCTGCAGGGCTCTCTTAGGTTGCCTAAACTATACACTTAAGGACAGCTTTCCACATCTGTGATTATCACACCTCCAATGACTTCAATAAAATGGCAGTTTCTTCCTGCTGAAGATGTGCCCCTTAAAATGCCTGGTGGGACTGAGGAATGATTCTGTCTCTTTAAAGTACATGGGTGCCAGATGGCAACTTCTGTTAAACAAAGACTGAGAAAAAATGTTTCATTTCTGACCCAGGCTATTACTAGTGATATTCTTTCACAGCTGTTCACTAACTAGTCCAGTTGCACCTGTTACTTTCAGCCTCACACTCTTACCCTCACTCCATTGCTCTTCAGGTTTGCACTGTCTCCTCCTTGTAGAAGCCTTTCCCCACTGGTTTCCAAAGCCCTCTGCTTCTCTCAACACGTGGGCTCTCTCCTCCTTTTCTTTTTTCCCCACAAAACATTGCAGCGTTCTAAATGGAGAAGGCTTTTCCCACAGGACTCCTGTGTGCATTGTGGGAAAGGTGCACACGGCCGTAGCTTCGTCTTTTGCAGGACCAGCTCCTTCTCTTTATCTCTGGTAAAACTGTTCAGACTAAATCCAGGGTCAAACCAATCTCAGCTGACACTGCTGGAATCTGAGGTAACTCTGGCTTTAACCCTTTTTTCACCAGTGTCTACAGTTATACAATTAAATACCTGAAAAACCAAGCCATGGGGCTCAGCTGGGCAGCAGGAGTCCATGAGAAGCACCTGCATAGTGCAATCTTGGGGAAAAATAGCAGGTCTATTTATGCACCCAACATAGAACCAGTGCTTGGTGTTAGCTGTTAAATAGTATTATCTGTTCTTTGGAAATAGCTCTTGAAAGATGCCCAGCTTCTGCTGTCCAGGTATGCTTTCCCTCCTTCAGTTTGTACTGCAGTCCTATGGGGGTGCTTTGTCCTGTGTCTAAAGGTTCCCACTCCTCTGTGCTGTAGATTCAGAATGTCCTATTGCCGTTGCTTATGTGCAGAGGTGCTGACTGTTGAGAGTAGAGGTGCTGGCTCTGCAGTGGTTTTAGTTCCTGAGAGAGGCCTGACATAACCCATTTTGCTTCTTGTGTTTTCCTGCAGACCAAATTCCTTTGTGATCATCACTGCGAATCGAGTAATTCACTGCAACAGTGACACCCCAGAGGAAATGCACCACTGGATCTCACTGCTGCAGAAACCCAAAGGCGAATCCAAGGTGGATGGTCAGGAGTTCCTTGTGAGAGGTGAAAGAAACGTGCACGTCATCAGCATGAAACACAGTTATAATGGGGAAAGTGCTGGTGGGCTTGGGCTTGTCACTTTTGGATGAAGAACTGACAGAACTGCATAGTTGTAGAGTGATGTCTAGTGGGACCCTCAGAGTTGGGGGGATGCACTATGTACAGTCTCCTGGCCACTTCACATACTGGCTAAGAGCAGGGAGAGAGCAAACAGCATGTTCTCCTTCCAGAGCTGTCTTTGTTCATTCTCATCCCTGGACCAGGTGAGTGCCTCCTCATAGCCGCTTTGTGTTGTGTCCTGGGAAGACAGAATGACCTTCCTCTCAGTTGGTGGAATTCTCATCTCTATTCTGAACCACAGAGGACCACATCTGTGGCAGCCTGCTGAGACTATTGAGCCTTTCTGACAGGGGAATGTATATGTGAACTGCCCTCCCCAGAGGAAGGCAGGCTGATCTCACAGCATAATCTCTTCTAGCACCTTGTGCACCATCTGACAGTGATTATGTAGCAAGGTGTAGACCTTGTAAGGATTTAGAAAGTGCAGCTTGGCCCCACTTGCTGATCAGGTGGAGGTGGAGGGGATCAGGCTGCTGGGTAGGTCCACAGCTGGGAACCTTAAAAAGGGTCCTAGCTGAATGAGCAGAGAGGCAGAAGGAGCCTGTAGAAGCTGGAAACCTTGGTAGCTTGGAGAGAGAAACGCACTGTTTGTTTTACAGCCTGAAGAAAGGCAGTGTTTTGTATCACAGTCTGAAGGGAGAAAGGCAATGGTTTTGTTTGATTTCTTGGGATCAGGAGAGCAGGCTGAGGGACCCAGGCTCTTGGTGTTAAACGAGGGCTTTGAATAAAGGACCTGTTTTGGAACTTAAGAAGACCTGTGTCTGTGACTCCAGCAGGGCAAGCTGCAAGAAGACCCTACCAGTACACAGTTGCCTGTCTGGCAGAAGAAGAGAATGCCATCTTGGGCAGGCCAGAACTCTCTGTAGTGGGTCCTTGCACACTTTTTATACCACATGTGGGTTACACTGTAGAGTTCTTGTCTCTTTCTGCATGCCCAGCAGTCTGTAGCTGGAGTCTCCCCATTCTTCTGCTGGCTGGAGGCGAAACAGACTCAGCCAGCCTGCTAGGTTCTCCATGCAGGGGTGACCCAGACCCCTGGCTGGCTGTACTGTACCTGTCAGCTTGTGGGGAGGAGGCACCTCACGGTGCAGAGGCTGGGCAAAGTGCCTTTAAACACAATTGACAAGAAAGAAAGAAAATTAATCTTTTGTTCCTCTTGATATCACAGTATGTAGGATACAGACCCTAAAACTAAAAATTGTAAATGAGCAATTCTGAATTTCATAGACAGTAGGGCTGGAAGGGACCTCAGGAGATCGAGTCTAGCCCCCTGCCCCAGGGACAGGACATCAGCTGGGGCCAAAGGATCCCAGCAAGATAAACATCCAAATGTCTCTTAAGTAGGTGCTTGTACCACCTGTGGTGGCAGTCTGTTCCAGGCCTTGGGTGTTTGGACAGTAAAGAAGTTCTTCCGTATGTCCAGCATGAAACGGTCATAGAGGAGTTTGTGACCGTTTGACCTTGTCATCCCTTGGGGTGCTCTGATAAACAGGAGTTCCCCCAGATCCTGATGTACACCCCTTATATACTTACAGGCAGCCACCAGGTTCCCCTTGAGCCTGTGCTTTTCCAGGCTGAAGAGTCCCATAGCTCTTAGCTGCTCATAAGGCCTGTTCTCCTGCCCTCTGATCATGCACGTGGCTCTTCTCTGCACTCTCTCAAGTTTCTCCACATCCTTTTTAAATTGTGGAGCCCAGAATTGGCTGCAGTACTCCAGCTGCGGCCTCACCAAAGCTAAGTACAGGGGGTGGGATGACATACTGGGATTTGCTTGAGAAGCATAGTTTCATAGTTAGTAGGGTCAGAAGGGATCTGAGCAGATCATCAAGTCCGACTCCGTGCCATGGGCAGGAAAGACCCCAGGCAAGGTGTCTATCTAGCCTCCTTTTGAAAACTCCCTGGGTAGGAGCGAGCACCACTTCCCTTGGAAGTTGATTCCAGATCCTAGCTGCCCTGACAGTAAAGTAGCTCCTCCTGATGTCTAATCTGAATCTACTCTCAGTCAATTTATGGCCGCTATTCCTTGTTACTCCCTGTAATGCTCGGGGGAACAGGAACTTTCCCATTGCCTGTTGGTCTCCCTTGGCCAGTTTATAGACAGCCACCAGATCCCCTCTCAGCCTTCTCTTGCGGAGGCTGAACAGGTTCAGGTCTCACAGCCTCTCCTCGTAGGGCCTGCCCTGCTGCCCCCTGACCATGCGAGTGGCCCTCTTCTGGACCCTCTCCATGTTGTCCACTTCCCTCCTGAAGTGCGGTGCCCAGAACTGGACGCAGTACTCCAGCTGCAGACTGACCAGTGTTGGATAGAGGGGGAGGATCACCTCCCTGGACCTGCTCAAGATGCATCTGTGGATGCATGACAAGGTCCGGTTGGCCTTCCTGACCACGTCTCCACACTGTCGGCCCACGTTCATCTTGGCATCAATGATGACTCCAGGTTCCTTTTTCTTCCTCTGCACATCCGAGAGAGTAGTTCCCCAACCTGTAGGTCAGCTGCTGGTTCTTTCTCTCTCGGTGCAGTACCCTGCACTAATCAGTATTGAATCCCATCTTATTGTCATCCGCCCACCCCTGTAACCTGTCCAGATCATTTGGGGCTATAGGCTTTACAGGCGGGATAGAGAAGAAAGGAAAGGCAGCGGTGTGGCACTGTATGTCAAGGAGCAATACACATCCTCTGCCAGCAGAATGGGGTCAGAGGAGGGGCAAGCTGAAGTGCTCTGGGTCAAGATACAAGGGGGCCGTGGGGAGAGGGATCTAACGGTGGGGGTCTACTACAGACCTCCCAACCAAGGGGAGGAGCTGGACCGGGAATTTTCGGGCCAGCTTGCAGAAGCACTTAAGGCAAAGGATGTAGTTGTCGTGGGTGATTTAACTTACCCTGACATCTGCTGGGAGAAACAGTCAGCCAGGTTGGACCGTTCCAGGAGGTTCCTGGCTGAGATACAGGACCTCCTCTTAATTCAGGAGGTGCACAGTCCCACCAGAGGAAATACCCTGTTGGACCTGGTGCTGTCCACAGGTGATGACCTGGTGAGGGGGCTGTGGGTGATGGGCCACCTGGG
>NW_017728949.1:51459995-51483832 GCF_001723895.1 Crocodylus porosus | reverse complement strand
TAACCGCACCTTGTCATGCATCCACAGGTGCATCTCAAGTAGGGCCAAGGAGGTGATCCTCCCCCTCTATGCAACACTGGTCAGGCCACAGCTGGAGTACTGCGTCCAGCTCTGTGCACCCCATTTTAGGAGGGATGTGGACAGCATTGAGAAGGGTCCAGAGGAGGGCCACCCGCATGATCTGGGGACAACAGGGCAGACCCTACAATGAGAGACTGCTGGACCTGAACCTGTTCAGCCTTCACCAGAGAAGGCTGAGGGGGGGACCTGGTGACAGTCTGTAAACTCACTAGCGGGGACCAGAAGGGTTTGGGAGAGACCTTGTTTCCCGTAGCACCCCCGGCATAACAAGTAATAATGGCCACAAGTTGTTGGAGAGGAGGTTTAGATTAGACATCTGTAAGAACGACTTCACGGTCAGGGCAGCTAGGATCTAGAACCAAATTCCAAAGGAAGTGGTGCTGGCTCCTACGCTGGGGGGCTTTAAGAGGAGGCTTGATGCCTACGTGGCTGGGATCATTTGAGCCCAGTTTTTCTCCTGCCCAGACAGGGGGTCAGACTTGAAGATCTACAAGATCCCTTTCAACCCGACTTCTATGATTCTATGAATTGCAGCCTGTCCCTGTCTTTTAGCGTGCTTACTTCTCCCCACATCTTAGAGTCATCTGCAAATAAAAACAAGGTGCTTTTCACCCCCTCGTCCAAGTCGCTGATGAAGATGTTGAACAGTGCGGGCCTGAGGACTGAGGCCTGGGGGACCCCACTGCCCTCATCCCTCAAGGTCGAAAATGACCTGTCCACCACCACTCTCTGGGTATGGCCCTCCAGCTACTTGGCCCATCTGACTATGTAGGCATTGACACCACAATCTCCTAATTTTTTAATGAGAATGGGGTAGGAGACAGTGTCAAAGGCCTTCCTAAAGTCCAGAAAGACTACATCCACCGTGACACCCGTGTCCAAGCATTTTGTGACCTGGTCATAGAAGGCCACCAGATTGGTTTGACAGGACCTGCATCTAAAAAACCTGTGTTGGTTGCCCCTACACATACACTCCCCTGCTTGCCTCTCACAGATGTGCACCTGGATAATTTTCTCAAAGAGCTTCCCCAGGACCGAGGTAAGAATAACAGGCCTGGGTCCTCCTTCCTCCCTTTGTTGAAAATGGGAACCACACTGGCCCTTTTCCAGTCCTCCAGCACCTCGCCAGAGCACCACGAGTGCTCATAAAACTGTGCCGGGGTCCCGCAATGACCTCTGCTAATTCCCTCAGCACTCGGGGGTGGAGATCATCAGGACCTGCTAATTTGAACACATCCAGTCCCTCCAGAAGTTCCCTGACTAGGTCCTCACTGACCCCAGGCCTGGCTGCACCTCCCCCGGGACCATTAGGGATCCCAGTTGGGGGGATGACCTGGTCCCTGCTCAGAAAAATGGAGACAAAAAAATTGTTATACAGGTTAGCTTTGTTGTGTGGTGAGACCACCAGATTTCCAGGCGTGTTCTGCAGAGGTCCCACGTTACCCGGTACCTTCTTTTTACCCGCTATGTATTTAAAAAAGGATTTCTTGTTATCCTTGATCCGGGTCGCTGGTCCCAGTCCCATCTCCACCTCCACCTTCCTAACAGTCCCCCTACAATCCCAAGCAATGGAGGTATAGTACTGCCTGATGATGGCCCCTCCCTTCCATTGGGTGTATGCCTCCTCCTTAGCTTTGAGATGTTCCTGGACACTTTTGGTGAGCCACGGGGGGCTTTTGAGCACTCTTGCATCTGTGGCTGCAAGCCAGAGTTTTGCTTGCTTTACCAGCTGCAACATCACATTGGTGGCTTATATTCATCTTGTGGTCAATCATGACCCCCAGGTCCCTTTCGGCTGTGGTGCTAGCAAGTGTAGCACGGGCGAGCCTATAAGCATGCTATAGATTTTTCTTCCCAAGATGGAGTACGTCACATTTTTTTGGTGTTGAATGCCGTCAGGTTTTCATCCACCCATTTTGTGAGCCTGTCAAGGTTGGCCTGGATCACCATCCTGTCCTGGTGTGTGGATGCTTTACCCCAAAGTTTCGTGTCATTGGCAAACTTGGCCAGTTCACTTCTGACACCAATGTCCACGTCATTAATGAAGATGTTGAAGAGTATAGGCGTAAGGGCGGAGCCTTGGGGGAACCCCACTGGTCATGGCGCACCACGAAGATTTATTTCCATCTATTACTGCTCTTTGGGTCTGACCTCAGAGCCAATTCCCCAGCCATCGGACTGTGATATAGCTGAGACTGCAGTTGGCCAGTTTTTCTGTGAGATGATCATGGAATACCAGATCAAAGGCTTTTTTAAAATCAAGATATATGACATCAATCTCTTCTCCCTTGTCCAGGTGATAGGTCACTTGGTCATTGAAGGAGATGAGATTGGTCAGGCAAGACCTACCTGCAATAAAACCCATGCTGGTTATCCCTCAGGATGTTGCCATTGGCCAGTTTTTCAAGAATGGTCTCTTTGATAATTTTTTCCAAGATCTTCCCAATTACTTGTATCCAGAAGTTGTAAAAGTGTTGCCTGAGGAACACTCTGGATCCTTGATATAGACTTTAATAAAATTTTGAAAACAAGAGAAGAAAGCCAGTGTGTACCAATATTTACCTGTAAATTGGGTGGGCTAGGTTATTACAGGTGAATTAGTTTACTGTCAGTCCTGGGTAAAGTAATAGAACAAGTGGTAGAAGGCACTATCATGAAAGAATCGAAGGACAGACAGGTAAGTTAGTACTAGCCAGTGTAGTCTCTTGGAAACCAGAGCTAATCAGACTGCTGTTTGACAAGGCTGCAAAGTGTGTCTGATAATAGGTGACTATTGACATAATAGACTTGGACTTGGGAAGGGTGTTTGACTTGGAACTGCACAACATTCTGATTAAATACTTAGCATTGTATGAAACTGCGTTGGCACTGAATGGGCTAAAACCTGAGTGACTGGTAGACGCACATGATGGTGTTGTTATTCATGGAGAATTACTGAGCGGGACACACAAGCCAGGACTCTAATCTAGCTTGGGGCAGCAGTTCTAACAGGATAGCACTTGCTGAGAGGAGACAAGGTGTTGTTCTCCACTCTTTTAGGGATGGGACTAATTGGTCCCATTAGCCTACACATCTGAAAGAACTGGTCACACAGATCTTGGGCAGTTCTTTGCATCATAACAGGGTTACCTCTGCCTATAGACACTGCTTCTGGGATACTCAGAACAAAGGCTGAGGTATTCCTGGTCTCATGGCTCAGGAGAAAAAAGGAAGATTCTTCCTGTAATGCTGATTACTGTAGCTACTTGAATCCAGGATGAGGCATTTGTCCCTCAATCAGCATGGGGGAAAAAGCCTCATCTTGGATTTGAGTATGGATCATGGGGTGGGATGGGGAACCTGTAGCCTGCCTCCACCCCATGCCTGTGCCTGTCCCCCACCTCCTGCTCCTTCCCTCATTATCTTCTGCTTCGGCTCTGTTCCCTTGAGCCCTGATCCAGCCTAGCCAGGACCTGCTGATGCTTCTCTCTACATGCGCTGGGCAGGGACAATGCTGGAAGAGCAGAGCTGAAAGATGGGCAGGAAGTGGCAAGGGAGGCATGGTGAGGCTAGAGGAGGCAGGCTGCAGGGGGAGCAGGGAGTGGAGGGAGAGACAAGGGGCAGGGGTCTAGCCTCTTGCCGCTGCTTTTCCCATCACAGCAGGTGGAACAAATTTAAGACAAACTTCTACTAATAAGATTCTGTACATAGAAACTTATAACAAATTTATAATTTTCTATATGGTTGGACCCAGAGGGTGGTAATTGATGGCAGTCACTCGTCATGGTGCCCTGTGACCAGTGGGGGTCTCACAAGGCTCTGTCCTTGGACCCATATTGTTCAACATCTTCATTATTGATGTGGACATTGGAGTCAGAAACGGACTGGCCAAGTTCGCCAATGAGGCAGACGAGAACCTGATGGTGTTTAACACTGAAAAATGCAAGGTTCTCCACCTTGAGAGGAAAAACCTTCAGCATCCTTATAGGTGCGGCAGTCCTATGCTGGCTAGCACTACGGAAGAAAGAGACTTGGGGGTCATCATTGACCACAAGATAAACACAAGCCTGCAGTGCGATGCTGCGGCTAGTAAAGCAACCAAAACACTGGATTGCATCCATAGATGCTTCTCAAGCAAATCCCGGGATGTCATTCTCCCATTGCACTCAGCCTTGGTGAGGCCACGGCTGGAGTACTGTGTCCAGTTTTGGGCTCCACAATTCAAAAAGGATGTGGAGAAGCTTGAGAGAGTCCAGAGGAGAGCCACGCGCATGATCAGAGGTCAGGAAAACAGACCTTATGATGACAGGCTGAGAGCTGTGGGGCTCTTTAGCCTGGAAAAGCGCAGGCTCAGGGGTGATCTGATGGCCACCTATAAGTTTATCAGGGGTGACCACCAGTACCTGGGGGAACGTTTGTTCACCAGAGCGCCCCAAGGGATGACAAGTTCGAACGGTCATAAACTACTGCAAGACCATTTCAGGCTGGACATAAGGAAGAATTTCTTTACTGTCCGAGCCCCCAAGGTCTGGAACAGCCTGCCATTGGAGTTGGTTCAAGCACCTACGTTGAACCCCCTCAAGAGTAAATTGGATGCTTATCTTGCTGGGATCCTATGACCCCAGCTGACTTCCTGCCCTTTGGGCAGGGGGCTGGACTCGATGATCTTCTGAGGTCCCTTCCAGCCCTAATTTCTATGAAGTCTATGAAATCTATGTATAGAATCTAACTATTCAGGGGTGAGGATTAACTTAAATGTAATGACATTTTGGATTTGGTAAATACGGTAATTGTTTTCTGGGAAGAGGTATGTAGCTGCGCCTTGTCAATGAGTTTTGTATAATACTCCAGGCTCATTGCAGCTTCCTAGTGGTCTGTTCGTTACTCAGTTAGAATCATAGAATCACAGGGTTGGAAGGCAGCTCAACGGTCACCAAGTCCAGCTCCCTACACAGACGCAGGAATCGCTGTTTCTAAACCAGGATGCAGGTGCTTGCAACTTCCAAACAACTCTCCTGCATCAGACAAGATGAGAGCCAGTTGGTAATGGGAGGTATGAGGTATCAGTCTCCTGAGCAATAGGGTAAGATCAGTGATTGTCAACTAGGGTGCTGTGGCACCCTGGAGTGCCATGAGATCTTTTTAAAGGTGTCATGGCATCCAGGCCTCTGCGGGATCCTTTTAGGGTTGCTGTGAGATTCTTTTAAGGGTGTTGCATAATATTAGCACAGTTAAAGCTAACACCTACACATGATTCACCACATAAACTCAGAGATTTCAAATAGGAATCCATAGTATCAAAATCATTCTGACCTGCTCTGGTCTTTCTGAGTTCTTTGCAACAGAAGAATTGCTCTGTTATTTGTACATTTTCAAGAAATGAATGAAAGTGAATTGCTGGCATTTTGAGGGGGGGGGCATTGGGTTGAGACCCACTGGCATAGATGCATCTAGTTATGACAGGAAGGACAGGAAGGGACATGCTGATTTTATTACCAGTTACCCTCTGTGGCTGTGTTGTCCTTGATGAGAGAGAGACAGATTAATGGGAAGAAGGGTGGCACTATTGGGGCCAGCAGAAAGGAGGCTGGAAGGGCTCTGTGGCCACTGGGAGGAAGTAGAGGTCAGGCTACACCTAACTGAGGATGGGAAGCCAGGAGGGTTTTGATGCCAGGAGTGTGGTAGAGCCCCCACCACTGATGGCCTCCTGTAATGGAACTCACTGCTCCTTTCTCCCATTAGGCTGGCTGCATAAGGAAGTCCAGAGCAGCAACAAGATGTCCTCCCTGAAGATGAAGAAGCGCTGGTTTGTGCTGACAAACACTGCCCTAGATTACTACAAATCCTCAGAGCGCACAGCCACCAAACTGGGTACCCTTGTACTCAATAGCCTCTGCTCAGTGGTCCAGCCTGATGAGAGAGTCTTCAAAGAAACTGGTAAGAAGGAAAGAACCACAGGAGTAGTACATGTTTCAAAGGCAGATCATTTGCCTGTGGCCCTGTGTCCAGGAATGGGAGGGTTCTCAGGTGCGCTCTGATGACCCAGTGAGTGGGGTTGGTACAAGAGCCTAGACTGACTAGAGCAGGCCAATGCTATGTAGGACTTAAAGAACTCAGTGTCGAGATCTTTGCTTGGACAGTGTATTCAGCCCCAGAGCATTGGGCTGGGCTGTTTCATAGACCTTTATTGTACCGCCACTTTTCTTCTGTCAGGCTGGCTACTCTGAAGCTGTCCAAAGTCAGAGCCATATTTGTCCCACAGAAATAAGGCAACACTTCATACCTCACTTCCCTCTGTTGTGTTGCCTTTCCCATCTGTCTCTTATAAGCAAAAGGTACATAATGTCCCTAGACCTCGCTTGGGTGTCCTCAAACAAAATGCTGAATTACACTGGAAGTGAGGATGACTGGCTGCAAATTCTACCAATATGGTTGCTGAGAACTAAGGAGAGCGGCAGTTAAGACATTTGCAGTCTATGCACCTCAGAAGGCAGATGTTCCAAAAGTGCTTACTCTCCAACACAGCTCCCTGGCCCCTCCAGCACTGAACCTATCTCAGCCCATACATGCAGTTCTTTTGAATTGCAGACCAGTGCACAATTGGAAACCAGCGGACTCTGCCTGAGCTGTGATGGGAACAGTCATGAAAAGCATAGATTTTCCTATAGACTCTGGCTGTTTGGCCAGGAGAGCCCCAAACCATTACAGACGATAAGGAAGATGTCTTAAAGGAGAACACGTTAAAATGCTTTCTCTGCAAAGATGTGCCAATCTGTCCAGAAAATAATACAGAAATTACTAGTGTCCACAGAAAGCAAATGTGTCTAAAAACAGGGATTACATGTGAAATGGTTGCATCTGAGTCCTCCTTACAGTGTAAGTTTCAGCACAGCCTGGGGGCTCTCCTGGTGTCATCCTCACAATGACCTCCTCTCACTTTATGCCTTGTCAGAGCCAGGTGGTGAAGTATGACAGAGTTCCTTGGAGGAGGTGAGCCAGCATGCTTCACTAGCACCTGCTGGCAAAGCAGGTGGTAAAGGGGGGCTGTGGCTACAGAGCAGAGAAGGCCAAGCTTCTTCCTAGGGCAGAGCAAGGGGCTGCACTGGGGATGGAGGGTGGGGGGCTTTCCCCGGCTAAATTTATAGAGCAGTTGGGGTTGCAGCAGGATGCTGAGACAGAGTGGGAAGTGACAGGAGAGCAAATCTCCCCTTCTCCTTGGTGGTCATTCAGCCATATTCCACGTTCTCTGCAGGTACAAATTGAACTTGGGGATAGCTGTATGCCAAGTGCATGGCAGTGGCCTCTGAGATCTATTAGGACTTATTTTTTTCAATCAGTACTAGGACCTGGGTCATTCATTCAGCTGGGTGTTTCCTCCTACATGAGAGTGTGAGTTTCTCTGGGGTCTCAGGACTACACTGGGTTCAGTGAAGCTGCCACCCCTAAATAGGCTGGCAGCTGCAGGGCAGGCAAGAGTGGGAGGCTGCCCTGTTGCACCTGGTAGCACTTAGATCCTAGAAGGCTGCTCTGGGTCCAGGGCCTGGACTGAATGTTCCACATGAGCAGTGGATTCCGGTGTCCACACATACAGCCCCTTCCAGTCAGGCTTCTCATGTCACTCGTGATAGGACAGCTGTTGCCCTTTGTCAGAAGTGTGTTGCTCCAGCTGCTTCCTACATGGAGTTGAGAAGAGCAGTCAAGTTTCACCTTCCTGATTCTTTCTGTGACACAGGCTTCTGGAACATTATTGTCCATGGCAGGAAGCACTCATACAGGTTATACACCAAGCTGCTGAACGAAGCCATGCGCTGGGCCTCTGCTATCCAAGGTGTCATTGACAGCAAGGTTCCCATAGAAACACCCACACAGCAACTTATTCGTGACATCAGGGTAAGTAGCGGTAAAAGTCTTGAAACAGTTTGGCATCTGTCTAACCTGCTGCTGCTGTCTTGGATGTGATGAGGGAGGAGTAGACTCCTGAGAGGTCTGAGAGCAACATGTGCATGCCTGTGGCTAAAGCCTTCACATGTCATGGTTCAGGGTGTGGACTGATCTGCAGGAGTCTAAGCTATTTCCACTGGGATGTTCCCATCAGGTGCACAGGGGATTCTGTATCAGGTGTGAGCAAATCCCCTTCCCCAGGTGTCAGGAACTTCCCATCCCCTGGCAGGTGGGAATCCCCCAGGCACAGACCTTGGGATTCCCACCCCTGTCATGTGTTATTCCCCTGGCCCTGAGCTTTGGATCCACAGCCCAGGGGTGTGTATGACAAGCAGCAGGCTCCCCACTTTGGGGTCACCTCAAGCCCTGGTGCACATACGATAAAACCCAGCTTGTGCGTGTCAGGGTGCCTTCACTCCCTGGTCACCATAAATCCAGTTACACATTTTGTGGACATGCATGCTTGAGCACATGCACACTCCTGGGCCCAGCTCTAGCCTTGGCCCCTTGTGTGTCTCTGGGCAGGGCCTGGAGGGAGCTGTCCCCATTCTCCAAAAGCACTGCCTGGTAACCAAAACCATGAGCCTGGCGTGGACGCAAGTGTGAAGAACTCATATCTAACCCTGGCTATGTTCATGCTCTGGCAAGAAGTGGGGCTGGTATGAGGTGACTTCTTCTGTCCTCCAGGAAAACAGCATGAACTTTGAAGTGGTGGAGCAGACGTATCGGCGGAACCCCATCCTGCGGTACACCCAGCACCCATTGCATTCCCCACTGCTGCCGCTGCCTTATGGAGATATCAGCATTAACTGTGAGCATTCCTCCATTTTGCAAAGTCCCTCAGGGTTCTTTAACTTTGCAGGTCAGCTTGGAGCCCCAGGACCAGGGGAGCAGTGTCTGAACAGCACATCTGTAGAGCAGGTTTGCGGGCAGTTAGCCCAGGGTGTGAAGAAGCCTTGTGGCAGACCAGTTTCATAGATTCATAGATGTTAGGGTCAGAAGGGACCTCAATAGATCATTGAGTCCAACCCCCTGCACAGGCAGGAAAGAGTGCTGGGTTCAGATGACCCCAGCTAGATGCTCATTCAACCTCCTCTTGAAGACCCTCAGGGTAGGGGAGAGCACCACTTCCCTTGGGAGCCCATTCCAGACCTTGGCCACTCTAACCATGAAGAAGTTCCTCCTAATGTCCAGTCTAAATCTGCTCTCTGCTAGCTTATGGCCATTATTTCTTGTGACCCCCAGGGGCGCCTTAGTGAGTAGAGCCTCACCAATTCCCTTCTGTGCCCCCATGATGAATTTATAGGCAGCCACAAGGTCAACCTTCACTTGTGGAGGCTGAAGAGGTACAGGTGCCCTCGTCTCTCCTCGTAGGGCTTGGCCTGTAAGCCCTTAACCATATGAGTGGCCCTTCTCTGGACCCTCTCCAGGTTATCCACATCCCTCTTGAAGTGTGGCACCCAAAACTGGATGCAGTACTACAACTGCGGTCTGACCAGTGCCCGATAGAAGGGAACTATCACCTCCTTGGTTCTGTTTGTCATGCATCTGCTGACAGTTAGCTTCGCTGATGATTTCATCACACGGCCGACTCATGTTCATCTTGGAATCCACTAGGACTTCAAGATCCCTTTCCGCTTCTGTGCTACCCAGCAGGTCATTTCCTAGGCAGTTGGTGTGCTGGACATTTTTCCTCCCTAGGTGCAACACTTTGCATTTCTGCTTGTTGAATTGCATCCTGCTGTTTTCTGCCCATTTGTCCAACCTGTGCAGGTCTGCCTGTAGTTGCTCCCTGCCCTCCGGTGTGTCTACTTCTCCCCACAGTTTTGTATCATCCACAAACTTGGACAGAGTATGCTTCACTCCCTCATCCAAGTCACCAATGAAGACATTGAAGAGTATTGGTCCAAGGACCAAGCCCTGTGGGACCTCACTGCCCACACCCTTCGAGGTGGATACCGACCCATCCACTACCACTCTCTGGGTATGACCCTCTAGCCAATTTGCCACCCACTGGACTGTGTAATCATCCAAGTCACAGCCTCTTAACTTGTTCACCAGTATGGGGTGGGATACTGTATCGAAGGCCTTCCTGAAGTCTAAGTAAATGATATCAACCCCTACTCCTGTGTCCAGGTGTTTTGTAACCTGGTCATAAAAAGAGACTAGATTAGTCAGTCATGATCTACCTGCTATGAACCCATGCTGGTTTCCCCTCAGCATATTTTCTCCTGCTAGGCTCTCACATATATGAGCCTTGATAATCTTTAGCAATAAGACTTTGCCAAGGATGGAGGTGAGACTGACTGGCCTATAGTGCCTGGATCCTCCTTCCTCCCCTTCTTGAAAATAGGGACTACGCTGGCCCTTTTCCAGTCCTCCGGGACCTGGCCCATGTACCACGAGTGCTCCATAGACCTCACTTGGAATTGACTGGTGTCATAGCAGAACCACTGGCACGGCTTTTAGAGCACTCATGGCACTTGGGTCAGGTCCAATGTGGTCCCTGTTTTCAAGAAGGGAAGTAAGGAAGATCTGAGTAATTATAGGTCAGTCAGTCTTACCTGCCTCCTTGGAAAGGTCTTTGAAAAGATTATGAAGGATAATATTTGAGGGATTCCAGCGGGAAAAACAATGCAGCAGGGAAACCGGCATGGATTCATAGCAGGTAGATCATGCTTGACCAATCTGGTTTTGTTTTATGACAGGGTCACAAAATGCTTAGACGCAAGAGTAGAGGTGGATGCTGTTTTCTTGGATTTTATCAAGGCCTTTGATACAGTATCTCATCCCATTCTCATAAATAAATTAAGAGGCTGTGACATAGATGTTTTCACGGTCCAGCGGGTGGCAAATTGGCTTAGCGGTCACACCCAGAGAGTGCTAGTAGATGGGTCAGTATCGACCTGGAAGGGTGTAGGTAGTGCGGGTCCCACAGGGCTCGGTCCTTGGACCTGAACTCTTCGATGTCTTCATCGGTGACTAGGATGTGGGTTTTTCATGTACTCTGTCCAAGTTTGTGGATGATACTAAATTGTGGGGTGAAGAGCACACTCCGGAGGGTAGGGAATGATTGCAGGCAGACCTGGACAGGTTAGAAAAGTGGGCAGAACACAATAGAATGCAGTACTCCAAAGACAAGTGCAGAGTACTGCACGTAGGGCACAAAAATATCCAGCACACTGACTGGCTGGGAAGTGACCCTCTCAGCAGCACAGAAGTGGAAAGGGATCTCGGAGTCACAGTGGACTCCAAGATGAACACGAGTTGTCAGTGTGACAAAATCATCAGCAAAGCTAATCACACTTTATCATGCATCAGCAGATGCATGACAAACAGAACTGAAGAGGTGATGCTTCCCCTCTATGCGGCATTGGTCAGACCTCAGTTGGAGTACTGCATCCAGTTCTGGGCTCTGTACTTCAAGAAGGATGTGGATAGACTCGAGAGGGTCCAGAGGAGCCCACTCATATGGTCAGGGGCTTATGGAACAAGCCCTGTAAGGAGAGATTGAGGAACCTGGATCTCTTCAGCCTCCGCAGGAGAAGGCTGAGAGGTAATCTCATGGCCACCTACAAATTAATTAGGGGGATGCAGCAAGGGATCGGAGATGTTCTGTTCACCAGAGCGCCTCTTAGGGTAACAAGGAGCAATGGTCACAGCCTGACAGAGAGCAGATTTAGGCTAGATATCAGGAGAAACTTTTTCATGGTAAAGATGGCCAAAATTTGGAACAGGTTTCCAAGGGAGGTGGTGCTCTCCCCTACCTTGGGGGATTTTAAGAGAAGGCTGGATAGGCATCTGGCTGGGGTCATCTGACCCCAGTGCTCTTTCCTGCGTAGGCAGGGGGTCGGACTCAATGATCTGTTGAGGTCCCTTCCAACCCCAGCGTCTATGACTCAGTAGGGGGCGCTTCTGTGCACCCACATCACTGTGCCCATCCACCTACCAAACTCCGAGTGCCTCCCTGGGGTGCCCCATGTCTGGCTGAACCCCTTCCTGGAGCTCACCCGCAAGCGTGGGATAACTGCTGCCACCATCTAGGGGTCTGGTCTGTATCCAGGCCTTGTGCCCCCTGGGGTACACAGGCCTTGTAGACCTTGAGGGTACTTGACCCACTATGAGAATCTGGGGTGTTTCCTTTAGCCTGAAGCACAGAGAGTAGCCTCCCTTCATCAGCCAAGCATAGGGAGCTTAAAGGCATGCCCCAACCCCTCTCCCATGCTTGTTATAGTGAAGAGCTTTATTGGTTAAAGAGGGTAGGCTTGGGGAAGGGTACAGGATAGAGAAGTATCAAAGAATAACCCAGAACAAAGTGTATGGCTAGGTAGGTAGCCTTTTGTCACACTTCTACATTACAGTAAGCTGTGTAAGTTTCAGGCAAGTTACTCACATGTTCATCTGGAGCCTAGAAGAGCTCCAGAGGCCATGTGCTTACTCCGTGTTCCCCAATGTGACTCTCCCTTGGTCCCTTAAATAACGTTTCTGACCTCATCCCTTGGACTAACCATAACCCATTTTCTCTGACCATGGCTGACACTGGACGGTCAGTTTAAAAAACATCAGCACCCTTAGGTGAGAGTTTAGGGTTAGACAGGACACGATGAGCAAGTCCCTTCCCCCCTCAGGAATTTGCAACCCTGTTACCATGGAGACCAGGTGCCTCCTGCAGCCAGAGTTTGTAACCAGAGTGGAGGGTTTGGGGCTGTAGCCCTACATCAGTGAAGTGGGCAGGCAGAGAGGTTTATTCCTCCACAGCTTGACCTCTCTGTCCTTCTTGGGGTAGAAAAGTGTCTCTGGGAAGCACCTTCTCTCTCTATGTGCACTTTCCTTGTTCTAAGCCTTTGCTTGGAGGAAGGGGAACAAGGCCCTTTGCTGCTTCCCCTTCTCCTGTGCACAGTCCCTAGAGTCTGCTGCTCTTTGGGTACAAGTGCTTTTCTAGTCATGATAAGTTCCAGGTCCATTTGGTGAGGGAGAGCCTTTTTCCAGCCCCTGTTGTACCAGGAAGGGAGGGAGTGAAAGATTGCTCCCTCTAGTGCAGAAGTTAGAGCAGGGTAGCACCTTAGAGACTAACTGGCATAAGCTTTCCTAGGTGGCAGCCAACTTTGTCCATTCATAGAATCTGACAAATTTTAGGAGTTGACCAATTTGGGCAGTTGGGCATTTTACATGCAAGGGGATCTTTCCTAGGATTTCAGTTGAATGCTAAACTCAGTTTTCAACCTGTGATGCTGAGGGTGTAATGCTGCTATCCTTCTGTCCCTAGATTTTCTTCTAAACCAGTAAGACCTCAGAGAGAGGCTGATATCTGCTGCTTTGTGTTTTGTGATCCCATTACAGTGCAGCAGGAGAAAGGGTACAGCAGCCTGCAGGATGAAGCTGTGAAGATCTTTAACTCCCTGCAGGAGATTGAGACGGTGTCTGATCCCATACCCATCATCCAGGGCATTCTACAAACCTGCCATGATCTGAAGCCACTCCGTGATGAAGTGTATTGCCAGCTGATCAAACAAACAAACCACATGCCCCATCCCAACAGCACTGGAAACCTTCACCACTGGCAGCTGATGTCCTGCATGAGCTGCACTTTCTTGCCCAGTAGAGGGATTCTCCGGTATCTCAAGTTCCACCTGAGAAGGTAAGAATCATTTTTAGAAGCTTGCTGCTTTTTTCCTCAGTTAATTTGTTCCAGGTGTTGGGGCCTGTAATAGGATGGCCTGTAGGAGGGGGCAGGAAGGAGTTGGAGGTGCAGTTAAAGGGGCAGAGAATGCAGGCCTGAGCCCTGGAGGGGCTGGGAAGGTCAAAGGCACTGGGGCTAGAGGCTCCAACAGTGGTGGAGACTGTTCCAGATTTAGGGGCCCATATTTTGACCAAGTTGACACTGGACCTGAAGGCCCATGATTTAACACTGATGATGAGCCAGTGATTGATAATACCAGTGAGGCTTGGGGCATGGCTAGAAAGCCATGTAATTAGCCCTTGAGGCAGTGAGCAGTGACACTTGTGCTCATGAGTATGAGATCTCACACAGGGAGCCCCGCCATAACCTCCCCTTTTCCTAAAAGCGTCATTACATCAAGGCATGGCAGGAGAGTCGAAGGGGAGATACCCCCTGTTACCTTTATTTTTTTTTGGGCAAAGAGGGTGCTCAGAGGTGTCATGGTCACCTTTGGGGTGAGACTGTTACAACCAGGCAATGTTTGGACCCATGGAGTGTGCAACTCCCATGAGAAATCATTCTGCAACTTTCCCTAGCCTTTTTCTTTCCTGTGCTCGAAAGGCAGTGTTGGTTATCTCTGTTCCCATCTCACAGTGTTAGCACAGGTATTCTATTGGATATTTTGCTTAATGTTCTGGTTCCTGGAGGCAAGGGATTGTGTACACACACCCACTTTTTGGCACTCCTGATTATGGAGTGCTAAGGCTTGAAATGGTAGCTCAAGAGCAATTGGAAAGCTCAAAACCCAGAAAGCATGTGAATACATTACTATGTGTAAATCATCTTGTGACTTTGGAGTGCTTGGAGCTGGTGATACTGCTGCCTGCAGCTGGAGCTAAACTGCTAAAAATGTGTGACCTGGTGGTCTGAAATACAAATTTTTATGATTTTTATTGACTAGTGACTCAAAAGTGAGTTGCCCAGTTTAGCAAATGATAACGAGGCTCTTTCTTCCTGTATCTGTGCTTGGCATCACTTCCTTCCAGGAGATTCAGTGCTTCCAGTGCTATGTAGTAATCTCTTTGAACCTGAACACAACCATCCTAGTTCACCAGGTAACAGCTTTTCTGTTCCTTTTTACAATTAGAGTAAGAGACCTCTTCCCAGGCACAGAGATTGATAGGTATGCCCAGTTCGTCAGTGACTCTCTGAAGAGAACCAAGACCAGAGAGTTTGTGCCTTCCCAGGAGGAAATACAGGCACTCATCACTCGTGAGGAAATGACAACAACAGTGTACTGCCATGGTGGTGGCTCCTGTAAAATCACCATCAACTCCCACACCAGTGCTGGAGAGGTAATGTGATACCTGTGGTAAATGGGTGCAAGGATGCTACAGTGTGTCTGGACTAGAGGCCTTGTGGGGATGAGTCCTTCCTATCATTCACTCCCATTCTCAGCCCCTCTTACCTGGCTAGTTTTTTTTAAGCTGCCATTTCCTTTATACCCCAGAACCTCAAGGGAAAGGTACTTGGCTCCCCACAGACCCAGAATTATCTGAGGCTCTGTTCTGGATCACAGAATATTGCCCTAAGGCCATGTTGCAAAACCTCAGCAGTGGTAAATTGCAGCAAAGGAGACTCAGATTGACTGGATTATAGGAAGAAGTTTCTTATTCTGAGGGTGGTTTAACACTGGAACAGATGCCTGGAGAGGTTGTGAAATCACCACCACCAGAAGTTTTTACATTTGTCACATTATACAAGTCTATGTCTGGGGCGGTTTAGACAGAGATGTTCTTGCCTTGAGGAAGGCGTTGTGCTAGATGATCCCTAAGAACCTTTCCAGTCCAACGTTTCTATAATGTTATCATTCTGCATGGATGTCTTGGCTCCTTCTCTCGCAATTGCCCCTGACTGGCAGCATGAAGGAAAACCAGGGCCTATTACCTTCCTTTCAGGCCATCAGTCTGGCACACGGCAGGACCGTCAAGTTTTAGCAATGGGAGATTGGCAGATAGAATTCTCAGACCCAGTAAGGGCTGTCCATTTTGGTAGGTGTCACAAATTAGCCCTGTGTCTTCCCTGAGTGCCACTCCAGTCCCCTTCCCCTGACCAATCTGTGATTCTGCTTTCTGCCCAGTCTACTTCCTGTCCCCCCTGAGGTGTCACAGGACACATGCACACAATGTGTGTGCCACAGGTTGTCCACCTCTGCTCTGGGCCGTGTTTTTGTTCTGTTATATGATAGCATCCTTGTGCACAAAGATGCTACCAGTCCTCAATTGTAGGCATTCCATAGCCAGTTGTGTGCAGCGGCACAGGTAGAAAAACAGGTACTGAATCTTAACTGCAAATTTCCTGACTTTTGCCATTGTCCACCTGGGGTGTTCTGTTGATGATTTTCTTTGAAGGGAGCTTTTGAGTCCTGCTTCTCTCAAAGTGTGGGGGTAGGATGGGGAACATGTTCCTGTATCTGGCAGGAGCCTGTGACACAGGACTGTGGTGGAGGGACTATGTGGTAACCACACTCGTGCCCTTTATACCTTTTACCCATCACACAACAAGCTATACCAGAGAGAAGTTCAAGGAAACCACAGGTCTTGGATCCCTCTAGTCCCTTGTACCCTGTCCCTGACTTGCCATTTGCAAACTTTCTGTTTCCCGCTGGGATGAGCAATTTGTCTTGAGAAGTCTTTCCCCTGGCCCTCTCAGGATGCCATTGTTCCATGCCAGGGTTGGTGGGGCAGGAGGGTGAGCAATGAACACAGCCTTAAGAGACACAAGGTCCATTCCTGGCTTAGCCACAAACTGTGTGACCTTGCTCAAAATCATTTAACCAGCTGTCTTGGTCGTCACTTGAGTATAAGTGGGTAGTAGCTCTTCCTTACCACCTGGAAATGTGCTGTGAGTGTTTCTGGAGACTCTTAAAAGAGCCAGACCTTGGGACCATAGCTAAGGAAGCAGCCATGAAGCTCCTGTACTGTCACAGGATGATTGCCTCAGTTTGGAGTTCCCACAGGAGGAAATAGCTTTGGGGCCCCCTTTCTGGTTATAAAAACTGACTCCTGATCACACCCAATGTTCCATGGTGTCCAAGCATCTGACCTGTCTCCCTACAGGTGGTTGAAAAGCTGATCCGAGGGCTAGCCATGGAGGACAGCCGCAACATGTTTGCCCTCTTTGAACACAACCAGCGTGTGGCCAGGGCCATCGAGAGCCGGGTCATTGTGGCCGATGTCCTGGCCAAGTTTGAACGGTAGGCAACTTGTTGGCTAAATGGGTGTGAGGGCAGCTCTGAAATGTCCTGGTATGCTTGAAGACTAAGCCCTTACACTGCTTGGTGGCCAATATCACTGGTTCACAGCAAATTCCTCTAGATGCTGCAACCTCTGGGCTCCTGTAAGGCCTAGTCCATGGAAAGTTGCGTGTAATAAATTGTGCACACACCTTTAGGCTGCAGCAATAAAGGAAGAATCCTTATAGGTATTCTCAGGAAAGAAATGAGTCAAAACTACAGGGATCAAACCTTGAAGGATACAAGCCAAAAGCTCAGAGCAATCTCTGACTGTTGCCAGAAAGTCCAGGCCTATCTCTGTCTGTCCAAGCTTGCTTTGTCACTTAGTTGTAATTTGGTCTTGGACTTTGTCTAATAGGCCTTAGTGTAGCTCAGCATGTCACCTAGTTGTCCTATTGAAGGGAGAGCATGGGCGACTGGTGCAGTCTTACTTAGGGGGGCACATGCCCCCCCAACCAGTCCTGCTGACTGGGGAGCGGGGGGTCCCCCACAGCCAATCCTGCCGACTAGGGTGGGGCGGGGTCCCCCCTGTGGCTGACCTCACTTCCAGGAGTGGCTGCAGCCACTTCTGGGAGCAGCTGCAGCAATCGGCCAGCACTTGCAGGGGGAGCATTGGCTTTCCCACCTGCCTCTTCTGCCTATTGCCTAAGTGGTGAGTGTGGCCAGTCAGGGGGTACACGTGTACCCCCTACGCATCGCCACTGGGGGCGAGCCTGCCTTTTAGATCAATTGCCTTAATTGAGCTGCTGGTCCCATATCCTATCCTATCCCATCCAATCCAGCTTTTTCTACCACATTTTATCACCACAGTGTCTGCAAGTATTTGTAAGCAATGCCACTAGCACCTGTCAGTGCTTGTTTTCTCATCCTCTTGCTCTTTGGAGAGAGATGAGTTTCATCCTAGAAGGCTGCAGGCCTGGGGGTGGTGTCTTTGTCTTGTGTAACAACTTTGTGGGCCAACTGCTGAGGAAGCACTGACTCCCCAGCATGGGAATTGGAGGCCTGCAGATGGGAGTTTCTGGTGGCCACAGGACAAACATGGCTGAGAGCGAGGAGGTTGGGCTGATCCAAGGGAAGATCTGCTTAAAGCTTTAATTCAATGGAGAATCAATGCAGGAATGCAGAGCAACGAGGCAGAGTGTCTTTGTTGCCTCTGATGGTGCTTTGAAAGGAGTGATGCATTCTGAAACTTCAGGTTTTGTTCCCAGGTATGGAGACCTGCAGTAAGGATCAGTCAGACCTGGAGGTCAGGAATGCCAGGGTCATCACAGGGAAGTAAGAGTGCAGTAGTGCTGACAGCACCTCTGTGTGCTTCCAGCAGACAAGTACCACATTATAGTAGCAGCTCATGTCCACTGGCTCAGGTGGGATTGAGGAACTACTGAGCCTGGTTCTGCCCCTGACATCTGGGTTCATCTTTCATAGATTTCATAGACATCAGGGCTGGAAGGGACCTCGGGAGATCATTGAGTCCAGCCCCCTGCCCAAAGGGCAGGAAGTCAGCTGGGGTCATAGGATCCCAGCAAGATAAGCATCCAATTTACTCTTGAAGGTGTTCAATGTAGGTGCTTGAACCACCTCCGATGGCAGACTGTTCCAGACCTTGGGGGCTCGGACAGTAAAGAAATTCTTCCTTATGTCCAGCCTGAAACGGTCTTGCAGGAGTTTATGACCGTTCGACCTCGTCATCCCTTGGGGCGCTCTGGTGAACAAATGTTCCCCCAGATCCTGGTGGTCACCCCTGATAAACTTATAGGTGGCCATCAGATCACCCCTGAGCCTGCGCTTTTCCACGCTAAAGAGTCCCATGGCTCTCAGCCTGTCATCGTAAGATCTGTTTTCCTGACCTCTGATCATGCGCGTGGCTCTCCTCTGGACTCTCTCAAGCTTCTCCACATCCTTTTTGAATTGTGGAGCCCAAAACTGGACGCAGTACTCCAGCTGCGGCCTCACCAAGGCCAAGTACAAGGGGAAAATGAAGTCCCGGGATTTGCTCGAGAAGCATCTATGGATGCAAGCCAGCATTTTGGTTGCTTTACTGTCTTGATCACTCTGTCTGTGAAATGTTGATACTGGTCCTGACATCTCATCACTGGAGAAGCAGAAAGGCTGGACGAATTAATTATTAAGTGTGGACCCTGTAGTTAGAAGTGCCCAAGACACAGGAGGAGGTCTGGTCCTTTTCCAGAGCATCTGATAATTTAAAAAAGCAGAGACCAACAACAGCAGTGTGAGCTGCAAATTGAAGTGTCTATTGATGGTTTGTTGTCATCTGGAGAAATCAAGTGAGTGCTGGCATGACTGGAAGGGTTAACATTTGTGAAGAGATAACGTGAGAAGCTGTCTGAACAGAAAGTCTTGTTCTGGTTACTGCAGAGCAGGCTTGTGCAGTCACGTGCACCTGCAGTCATCCTTGACCATTCAGACACCATAAGCTGCACATAGATGTTGTATTCGCAGATGCACCTGGAAAGTCACCTCGTTTTAAACTGTTATACATGGAATGGCTAATGGGCTGGGGATACCAACCCTTTCTGTCCAGAGTTCACTGGCATCATCCTCCTAGGAGCCAGTAGTGAGTGAAAACTTCACCTGTGCAGTGCAGTAATTCAGGGCACTTCATAGTATGCCTCAAGTCAGGGGTGTCAAACTGTCAAACTCATCCAGCCCAATGCCCTCTGTGTAGTGCTTGCAGTGCTGCACATGGGGTTGGATTGCCCACAGGCACTGTGAGTACCATGAGGCTAGCACAGGGCACGTGCTACATACAGTGCCCCACTGGACTGGCCCTTTGTGCTGGTTCCAGCACAGCCCAAAGCAGACCAGCCCTGGAACCAGTACAGAGAACCAGTCCAGCAGTGCATGCCACATGCCTGTGATACACATGGCATGTGGGGCTACAGCTGGCATGTTGGGGTGGTCGAGCAACGGTCCAGATCATACAGCTCCATGGGCTGGATCTGGCCCACCCGACATATATTTGACAGCCCTGCTGTAAATGTATGTCCCTCCTTATAGCCAGAGGTAATAAATCATCCTTGATTTCCATCTCAGGAGAGAGGGCAAGGACTTGAGCATGCATCAAAATGAAGTGGACGTCTTACCTCCTTGTGGTGGTCTTTTCAGGACAGGACAAGGCCTGTAATCAGAAAAATGGTATGAAAGAAACTGGCATTGCCATTGTCTGTCCTGTACCAGTTCTGCAGATAAACTGGACTGTGGTCTCTAGAGCTGGCAATTGAGCACCTCATGTTGGAATAAACTAGTCTTGAGGCAATAATCTAAAGACTTGGGAATGTTCTGTCCCCTGGCTCCACCTCCCACCTCATGCTTCTTACCAGAACCCCTGTCCTGATGGGTTTCTGATTCTTTTTTTCATTATTTCACATGTGGATGGGAAGAAAGCTGCAGGCACTGGGAGGGGTGGGCTCTGTGACATGCAGACTTGAGAAGCTGTGTGTGTTCCCCTGTTTCAAAAGCCAACAATGCTGTTGCATTGTACAGTATGATTGAGTAAACCCCATTTGCAATAAGCTTACCAGTGTCTTTCTCTCTTTCACCTACTTTACAGACTTGCTGGCTCTGAGGAAGAGGAAGAAGAAGGACACTGGCAGCTGTATTTTAAACTCTATTGCTTCCTGGATATTGAAAAGGTCCCCAAGGATGGAGTGGAGTTTGCTTTCATGTTTGAGCAGGTATGTAAGGCATGGGGGAATGGAGAGATTGTTGGGGACAGTGCTGGTAAGCAGGAGGAGGAGCTCTCAGCTGCTCGGACAAGCATAGTGCAGAAATGGAGCAAGCTTCAAGGACTGTCTCAACACCAGGCCATGGTGAAATACATGTCCATTGTAAAGGAATGGCCTGGCTATGGGTCGACTCGCTTTGATGTGGAGGTGAGAAATATGTAAATGTAGGTAACAACTGCTGTTCTAGCAGGCATTAATTGGGAAAACCAAGACAGTTATGGGGAGTTTCACTGCTTGGGTAGCATAGAGGAGTTTCTGGGAACTTTGCTGCCTTCTTCTTGACTGTGCAAATAGGGTAATTTACCTTCATGGGCCAGGTCAAGGAAAGGAGTTTTGCTGCAGAGGTGCTGAAGATTTCTTCTGGCAAAAAGGAGTAAGACTAGAAAGAAAGAAGGTGAAATGAATGAAGGCTCCAAAGGGAAGAAATCTTAAACTACTGAAGTATTTTTAAAATCTGTCTTTTAATAAAATACTCAGAGAAGATTTTGAAAAATCACTAAAAGAAGCCCCATAAAGTAGCTTTTTGTAAAACAAAGGGTAGAGGACCTTGGAAAATTGACTCACAAGAATGGTGAGCTTGTGGGAGCTAAAAGAAATTCACTAAAATCATTGCTGTCTCAGAAAGAATCCTTTCTGAATAACAGTGAGGTACTGAACATTTTTCTGCACTGTAACTTATTGCTATGGCAAAATGAAGAGAGAATGAGGTCAACAATGATGATCTTCAAAACCAAGTTCTTGCGTATCAAACTTCTTTCTCTAACAAAATAACGTGTCTCAAAATGTCTAAAGGCTAAGAGTCAGGAGCCAACAACAGTACTGGGGATTGTAAAGGTTAAGTTGGTTTATCCAGATTTAACAGCTTTAATTTTTTTTTAAATGAACAGCCAAAGAAAGTCAGACTCAATATTGGTCTGACTATTTTGTGTGTTCTGACAGCCAGCATGTTGGCAGTGTACTACATAAATAAGCAAAGCAGCTGGGCTCTGAAACTGGTGCTGCCAATATGATCACTTGACAGCCCTCTATCTACTAGGAACCAAAAACAAATAGTCAGATTTCCTGAGTTGCCTCTGTCCCCACAAGCATCTCTGCAAAATCCACTTCATCTTGGAGAATCACCCATAGCAGTGGTGCAGAGTAAAAAGCCAGTCCTTGTTTTTAACTGATCACATTTAACCTATTATTTGTCAGAACTGAACACTGCGCCCTCCCAAGCCTGCAGGCGAACACAAACCCAACCGTCACTGCTAACATTTTTTGGAGTGGTGAGCTGGGTAAAGAGTGGGTGGAGAAGTGAAGTTGGAGAGGGTGAAAGCATAGGGTGGTAAAAGTAAAATGATGGTGTGGCAGAGGAAAGGTGGTTCAACTGTGTGTGTGTGTGTGTGTGTTAGGATTCCTACATGTGCAAAATAACAATTTAATTGTTCAGTGTTGGAAATTGTGGGTATTTGTGACCTGCTCCTAGATCCCCACACATCAGCCCACTGGCACATTTTATCTCCTATTTATTGCTGAATTTCTAAATGCAGCAAAACATTCTTTCCAGAAATGTCTTCACCTCTCAGTCTGATCTTACCCTTTGCCAAACAAAGGACAAGTGGCTGAATGTGAGCTTTCCTCTTTTACTTCCACATGGGAGGATTTCCCAACAGAACAAGTAGGAAAGAGACAAGGCACAGAGATTCCTGTGTCACTTTTTCCAAATTTGTTTTGATTCCGTTTGTTGAGCTCATTGTAACCGCTAGTCAGGTGCCCTGGGTTGAGAGCTGCAGACGCAGATGTGGCCTCAGGTAATGTTTTGTATGAACATTTCCTTTCATGTTTAGGCTCATGAAAGTCTTATTGATGGCCATTTCCCTGCACCAGAGGAGACACTGCAGCACCTGGCAGCCCTGCGGCTGCAGTACCTTCATGGAGACTATTCCAAAATCACCTGGATCCTGGATGGCATCTACCCAGTGAACCGGCTAAAATCCAAAATCCTGCATTCAACTAAGAGCAGTGGCACTACCAGCCACATGCTGGAGAGGAGACGGACCAGCTTTTTGGAAGGGACATTGAAACGGGGTTTCAAGACAGGCTCAGTCAAGAAGCAGAAGGTGGAAGAAGAGCAGATGATGGAGATGTGGGTGAAGGAGGAGCTCTCAGCTGCTCGGACAAGCATAGTGCAGAAATGGAGCAAGCTTCAAGGACTGTCTCAACACCAGGCCATGGTGAAATACATGTCCATTGTAAAGGAATGGCCTGGCTATGGGTCGACTCTCTTTGATGTGGAGGTGAGAAATATGTAAATGTAGGTAACAACTGCTGTTCTAGCAGGCATTAATTGGGAAAACCAAGACAGTTATGGGGAGTTTCACTGCTTGGGTAGCATAGAGGAGTTTCTGGGAACTTTGCTGCCTTCTTCTTGACTGAGCTGGGAATAATTTGGCTGTCTGAGTGTTTACAGCATCTCACAGACAGTCAGGCAGCAGAAAACTCTGAAGCCAGGAGGAGACTGATTGACAGCCCAACCTTGTATTGTTTACCCCCCAAAACACAAAAACAAACACATCCCTACAACTGTCTGGCTACTCAGAACTATACAACACAGATTCTCACCTTTATCAATTGGGGAGACCCAAGAGGGGGAGGAGGGTGGCATGCAGACTGGCAGCGGATCTTGAATATGCAAATTTCTTTCCAGCTTGTATCCTATATTTATACATGGCTTGATCAGATATTTTAATACACTTTCTCTGATTTGTTTTATTTTCATTTCTTTAACTGGAATGCTTGGAGCTCGACTGACCCAGTTTTCTCAGGGACTAGAAAGGTGTCAATTAGTTGGGATCTATATCCTTGGGAATGCTACTTGCCACCATCTTGTTTTCTCTTCACCTTAGTTTATGGTCTTCATTCTCAAGGCTGATTTGTTTTGACAGTTTCATAGTTTCTAGGGTCGGAAGGGACCTGAGCAGATCACCTAGTCCGACCCCTGCCATGGCAGGAAAGAATACTGGGGTCAAACGACCCCAGCAAGGTGTTCATCCAACCTCCTCTTAAAAACCCGCAGGGTAGGAGCCAGCACCACTTCTCTTGGAAGTCGGTTCCAGACCCTGGCTGCCCTGACCGTGAAGTAGCGCCTCCTGAT
>NW_017728949.1:51444944-51459984 GCF_001723895.1 Crocodylus porosus | reverse complement strand
GGTCAGCCCTGGCTGACTGCTCTTCCCAGCAGATGTCTGGGAAATTCAGGTCCCCCATGACTACCACATCCTTAGCCTTCACTACTTCTGTGAGCTGACCCAAGAATTCCTGGTCAAGCTCTTCTCCCTTATTTAAGGAACTTATCAGAAATAAATCTGTTATAGCAAAATGACATCTACTACATTTAGTTACATCTGTCATTTCATTATACATTAAGATAAGACTGTGATATATTTTCTATGGATTATCTAATTTAAGGTCATCTTTTATAATGTCTCCTTTCAGGCCTTGTGCTCTGGTTAATTGAATCTCATTACTGGTTGGGCTTGACATGTTGATGGCTTCCTTTAGTTTGCTGACCAAGATAGTTGTCACATCTGCTGCAAAGGTTCACTCTGCTGTTGCTCAGAAACAGGCTTTGGTGTCTTCTGCTTTAGTCATATTTCTGCAGTTAGGCCTAGCTACCTTGAAAACAGTCAAGGCTGGCAACAAGGGGCAGATCCTACTCCATCTGCTAGGCAGCCAGTAGTCTTAGGTGTCCAAGTGTGATCCTATTCTACCTTGAGTCCCTGAAAATCCATTAATACAGTTAGTCTAGTCTTGTAACATGCTGCCATCATAGCCTTAAAACTGAGTCACATAAAACAGTGAGGAGGACCAGTCACCCTTGTATTAGTAGCATTTCAGGGAGCAGGCAAGGTGGAACAGAAATGCACTTGGTTGCCTCAGTCCATCCACTGCCTAGTAGGTGGAACAGAATGTGACCCTGGATGGAAAGGATGTGGGCGCACCCATTTTGGAAGAGTGGCAAACTCCCAAATGCCTTTTCTGACCTGTGCAGATAGTAAGAGGAAAAGTCAAGGCACCAAACTGAGAGCCAAATAACACTCCATTGCCCTTGATGAAAAGGCTCCTAACATTTCTGCCACAGCGAAATAGGAATGGAAATCACCCCAAAGGAGGCTTTTAATACATGTTGGTGCGTGGAATCAGAGCAGGGCTGTAAAAGTTTACCTGAGTTCTGTTCCCAGATTTGCCATCAGGAAAGTCAAGTTCCTGTTTCCTGACTCACTTTTCATAGATTTCATAGACATTACGGCTGGAAGGGACCTTGGAAAATCATTAAGTCCAGCCCCCTGCCCCAGGATCCCAGCAAGATAAATATCCAATTGACTCTTAAAGGTCTAGAGTAGGTGGCTGTTCCACCTCTGGCGGCAGTCTCTTCCAGACATTGGGGGCTCAGACAGTAAAGAAGTTCTTCCTTATGTCCAGCCTGAAATGGTTTTGGAGGAGTTTGTGACCATTTGACCTTGTCATCCCTTGGAGTGCTCTGGTGAACAGGCGTTCCCCCAGATCCTCATGTATACCCCTTATATACTTATAGGCAGCCACCAGGTCCCCCTTGAGCCTGCGCTTTTCCAGACTGAAGAGTCCCATGGCTCTCAACCTTTCATCATAAGGCCTGTTCTCCTGCCCTCTGATCATGCACGTGGCTCTTCTCTGCCTTCTCTCAACCTTCTCCACATCCTTTTTAAATTCTGGAGCCCAGAATTGGATGCAATACTCCAGCTGCAGCCTCACCAAGGCCGAGTTTTTACAACCATTTTACAAACTTTCCCCATTTATAAAATGAGGATGATGCTAGTGACCTTCTCAGTAATGCGCTCGAAGATCTGCTGATACAAATTGCTGTATGAGAACTTGGTATTATAATTATTTATTATTTGGCTTGAATTTAACTCAGTAAAGGCCCTCTGGTTTGTTTATGCTACAGTGTATTTTAAGCTGCTGCAGAATTCTCATGTTGCCATTGATTTTATGGCAGCAACAGTGCAGGAATTCAGGGATCTTTTAAGCAGAATTAAGCTGCGGTGTCACAATGCACTGGGAATGGGATTGCAGTATTGGCTGTGGAGGGCTTGTGGCTCTGCCCAGCAGAAGATGCTGCTGCTGCTGCTGGCTTTTCCCCCCCACCCCCCCCGGCCAGGTATGCTTACTCCAGTTTCTCCCAGCAGCATATGAGGTGAGCTAAGAGCCATTTCACTGTCACACCCTTTCAGCAAAAGATTTCTTGTGTGGAAGCCCAGGTTCCCCAGCCAAGAAGAGGGCTGCTGTGTCCTGAGGGAGCAGGCTGCCAGGCCTGGCACTGTTTCTGATTTTTAAAATGTGCACATTGTAAGTGATTCACTTGATGAGGAGAATCCTGGTGCTAAACAAGAACCCACCTAGAAGGGTCACAGAATTAGATGGAAAAAATGAGAACCGGGAAGAAGGGGCTCGCTGAGGTTTCTTCTGCACTGCTCTTCACTCCTTGCCCCTCTGTTCACATGCCTCACTCTAATGCAGCAGTGCACAAGTGCACCTATGTTACCTTTCCCCTGGGGCACTGCTTTTAACATGTGTTTTCTGTTCTCTGCAGTGTAAGGAGGGTGGATTTCCAAACGATCTCTGGCTTGGAGTCAGCACAGAGAATGTGTCCGTGTACAAACGAGGGGACCCTAAACCACTGGAAACTTTTCAGTATGAGCACATTGTTTTCTTTGGTGCTCCACAGCCCAACACCTTCAAGATCATGGTGGATGAGAGAGAGATGTTCTTCGAGACCTCCCAGGTATGTGTAAACTGTAACCAACCTGACTCTTTATTACCTTCGCTTGTAGTTGAGTATTTGTGTGACTGCCATCTTGCTGACTTGGATCACAATTAGCTCAGATGAAACTTTTGTTTATTGGACCCTGAGAGACTTAAAGCAGCCAAAGTACAAAGGAGAATTCCTCTTAAAAACAGGGATCAAAGCCTCTTACACCCAGCCATGAGAGAGGAGTCACCCCAGCAGTAAGTAGATTAGGATCACCCCATCTGTTAGCTAGGAAGGTGAGATGAAAGATGGGTCGTATCAAGATCAGCTCATGCCCCTCAGCCAAAATGCAATTCATGGCCCAGATTGTGGCCCTTTAACACCCAAGTTCTGGTTGTTCACCTTATGGGTCCAAGAACAGAGCCTTGGGGGACCCCACTGGTCACAGGAGACTGTGATGAGTGACTTCCATCAATTACTACCCTCTGGGTCCAACCACGGAGCCAATTTCCCAGCCAGTGGATCGTGGTGGACCCAAGACCTCAATTGGCCAGTTTTGCCAAGAGGTGATCATGGGATACCAGATCGAAGGTTTTTTTGAAGTCAAGATATATGACATCAATCTCTTCTCCCTTGTCCAGGTGATAGGTCACCTGGTTGTGGAAGGAAATGAGATTGGTCAAGCAAGACCTACCCGCAACAAACTCATGCTGGCTATCCCTTAGGATGTTGGTGTCAGCCAGTCCATTAAGGATGGCCTCTTTAATAAACTTTTCTAAGATCTTCCCCGGGATAGAAGTCAGGCTGATGGACCTATAGTTAGCTGGATCCACTTTTCTCCCTTTCTTGAAGATAGGCACCACATTGGCCTTCTTCCATCTTTGGGCACTATACCAGAGTGCCAGGAGTTTTCAAAGACCCGTGCCAGGGGCTGGGCTATGATGCTCGCCAGCTCCTTGAGTACTCTGGGGTGCAGATTATCAGGGCTGGCTGACTTGAAGGTATCCAGCTTCTCAAGGTGTTCCTTCATGAGGTCAGCATTAATGGAGGGCAGGGAATCTCCCTCGGGTGAGGGAGATCCCCTGAGTTGATTATTCCTCCTGAGTTGCAGCACCATGCATTTGTCTGCTTTGTTAGCTCTAGCCCAGCTTTCCAGTCTGTCAAGATCCTTCAGAATTGTGCATCCTTCCCAGTTTTGTGTCCTGCTGAAGAAGCTTCTTCATGTCTTGCCCTGCAGACTTGCTGAAGAAGCTTCCTATGCTAGCATCCAAATTGTTAATAAACATGTTGAGCAGCACTAGGACCAGGACAGACTCTTGTGGGACTGCACTTGAAACCTTCTGACATGGACCCATTAATACTCACGCTTTGCTTACGACTGTTGAGCCAGTTATCTATCTACCTTGAAGTAGATTTATCCAACCCACATTTCTCCAATTTGTTTGTGAAGGTTGTGTCAAGGTCATGACCTTATCAAAAGCCTTGCTGGAGTCTGCCGTATCCACAGCCTTCCCTTCATCCACCCAAGTAGTTACTTTGCCAAATGAGGTCAGGTTTGTTTGACATGACTTGTTTTTTCATAAATTGATGCTGGCTGCTTGCAATCAGCCTTCTTCCTCCAGATGCTTGCACGTGGCCTCCCTTAGGATCTGCTCTGGTAACTGCCCAGGTATTGAGGTGAGGCTACCTGGTCTATAGTTCCTTGGGTTCTCCTTCGGCCTTTATTAAAGAGGGGCACTGTGTTGGCCCCTTTCCAATCCTCTGGTACATAGTCTCATGGCTTCATGGGACCCCAGTGCTCTTTCCTGCCCGAGCAGGGGGTCAGACTCGATCTAATAGATCCCTTCCAACCCTAGAAATCTATGGAAATCATTGCCAAGGGCTCTGAGATCTCATCTGGCCCTGAGGGCTTGAATTCATTCAGACCCAACAAAAGCTTTCTGATAGTCTCTTCTATCATCTCCTCCCTCAGCTTGCCCCCTTCCTTATCAGCAGCCAGGCACTTCAGTACGGTGGCAATTTTGAGACCCAGGATATATATAGGGTGAAGCAGCAATTTGTGGCTGGCAGCCATGAGAGAGACATCAGCTGGCGGAGCTGAGGCTCAGGAATATCTTGGAGGTCTATGAGCTGGGGCTAGGGGAATGGGGGAGCATGACCTAAAACTGCACCATGCCAGGGAAGGGAGGCATGATGGGACTGCTGGTGGCGCAGCAGCCTCAGGCAATGCCAGGCCAGTTACCTCCCTGGTGAAAAGCTTAATAACCTCCAGCCCCTGCACAGTCCTAGCTGGGGAAAGTCCAGGCCAGTGAGAGGCCTGAGGCTTACTTGATCCAGTGGATTTGAGGGAAAAAGCAGGCAAGCAGCTCAGGTTTGTGCCAAGGGACCATGACTGGCCCATGCTGGGGCCAGGACCCAGAGAGGGGTCAAAGAGCCAGGGGCCCACCACAAGGGATGCCCAAAGAGGCTTGGGGTCCTAATTGGCCTGAGATGGGGCCAGGGCCTAAGGGGGAGCTGAAGGCCCCAGGGAGGGGACCACATCTAATGGGGTGAAGGGTTCAGCTGAGTTTAGCTGTCTGAGATGCCATCTGTAAGGCTTGGGCCACAGTGTAGGGGTGGAATGGACCTGTGGAGATCCCCTTAAACATTGAAGTGCAAAATGGGCAGCCTCCCACTTAACACCATAATAATGTATCATAAAGGTGTGGCAGGAGAGAGAGGTGGGTGGTTTTCCCAGAGATAGGTGGGCAGACCAAAATGAAACTGGCCCTATGAAGGCCTCACCTGTTACACCATGACACCATGCCCATTAGCTTCTTGAGTTGCATTAAATCCATCTTTTTAAAATCTAGCATCCTAATTTTGCTGACCTCATGCTTTCCCTGTCTTAGGATCTGAAATTGTACTGTATTATGATCTCTTCCTCCCATCACCTTCATATCCTTCAAGCAAGCAACCTATTCAGGCAGGCATCTTCTCTGTCTCTGGTTTGCTTCTCTTTGACACTGACTGGTTCATGCAGCAGCTAGAAGTCTGTCCATGCTTTCTCCTGCCCAGCACTATCTGTGGGACTTTTATGAATCTTCCCCTTCATATGTGCTTATTCTCTTCCAGTACTTGGTTTCCTTGTTCCACCTTTGATACCTTTCCACTTTGCCAGATTCCATCTTGCCAAACTAGTTTGGCCCATTGTGCAACTATTATCAATAGCCTTGGAGAGATATAGGAAAGGCCTTCTCCACAGACTGGATACATATGAATAAAAGCACCCATGTTGCAAGTTTTCTTATCAGAGACTACACAAGGTAATAGCCAGTGTTTTCAGCACACCAACAGCCTACCCACTGGTATTCATCTGTCTGATCCCCATCTATAAAATAGGGATGATAATGTCACCTCAGAAAGTATTGCAAAGGTAAATGTGAAGTTTTTGTGTACTATAATGGTGAATGTCACTTGCATCTTTATGAACTTTCTATAAACCTGCATTAAAATGCAGGGGGTTGGATGATAGCATTAAATAAGGTTGGGAGTCATATGTATATCTGATATATAGACACACACACTCTGTGTGTGTGTGTGTGTGTGTGTGTAAACAGTGCCTTCATTCAGTGAGCACACCATCTATCTTCTACACTGAAAGAGAAGGGGCACCTATGAAAAAGCAGGTTGTAATTTAAGAATATTGTAATGCATATGAGGACTGAACTGGACTTAAGAGGCTGATGTAATGTTCTCTTAACATGCATCCTTAAATACGTATTAAAAAGACCCTTCCCCCACCAAGCCCTGCACATTCCCAAATCTCTTCATAGCTACAGGCCTCTAACCCCAGCTCTTCTGCACTCTAGCTTCTCAGTTAGCTTTACCTTTAATACCAGATGTAAAAGGCATATGGTCAGTGCTTCAGGTCACCAACTGCCTATCTGAGAAGTGTCTCGTATACCTGAACACTAATGTGTTTTCAATTTTCCTACTCCTTCCCCTTGTTCCATTCCCAGGTGGGAGAAATCATAAAGATCATGAAAGCCTACATCAACATGATTGTGAAGAAGCGCTGCAGCGTCAAATCAGCTGCCAGTCTGGACAGTCACGCTAGTATCTGGACTAGGTGATAGGAAGGAACCTGCATTCCTCGAGGTGGAGGCACTTGTCCATGACTGGAGTTTGCAACCTGTCAGTGGACGGGTAGCAAAGATATTTTTAAAAATTCCACTGAACAGCAAATAGAGGGAAGAACTGAAGCCTGGTATCGCCCATACAGTGCCACAGGAATTTCATTTCTGCCCAAAGACATTATATGGTGAGAAGTTATGGAATATGAACATTCCAAGACTTGTATTCCTCTTGCTTTCTTGAGGGACACTGTCTTTAAGGAAAGGCTGTGAGTCTCCGCTTTTGCTGCTTTCATGATTTGTGTCATGTTCTGAAAAAAATAAACAGGGAACACTTTGCAATAGAGGAAGCAGGAGAGGGGTGTTTTTTGAGGCCATTTGTGGTGGTTTCAGAATTGGTCTACAATAAAAGTGTTTCGTTTAGTTTGTAACCAAACTTACAGCTGCCTCACTAGGTGGTTCTCTCACCAGGACGTATCGGTGAACTGACCTGTACTTAACACACCTGTGTGCTGGCAGTATTTTCAAACCCAGGGAATCAGAATGATGACTCAGCCTCCAAAATTAAGATTACAAAATAACGTAGGGTTTTTTTGCCTTCAGCAGAGATTAATATGTTCACAACTCCAGGAGTTGACACTTTAAGATAAGTACCAAATACTACAAGTACCAAATACAGCAATTCATGTGATAGACTGTTGAGCAGCGGCAGTGCTGTAGTTGAAAAGGAACTGAAGCAGAGGGTGCAGCTACACCCTAAACTACCGAATGGTGCTACTGAATAGCTAGTGGATTGGCCCAATAGACATGGGGGCATGAGTTTTATTTGGTTGCATTTTCAAGGAAGTTCTCTGTAGCCTTCCATTACCTTTCATTTGGGTTTTACTGATGTCTAGTTTGAAAACTAGACATCAGGAAGCGCTATTTCATGGTCAGGGCGGCTAGGATCTGGAACCAGCTTCCAAGGGAAGTGGTGCTGGCTCCTACCCTGGGGGTCTTTAAGAGGAGGCTAGACAAACACCTTGCTGTGGTTGTTTGACCCCAGTACTTTTTCCTGCCATGGCAGGGGGTCAGACTTGATGATCTGCTCAGGTCCCTTCCAACCCAACTATGATGCCATTGATGGTTTCGGAGGAAGTGGTGGTGCACAGCATGCATACCAGGCACAGATAAATTATGCTTTTTCCTCTAGTTTTAATTGGACACTTCTGCTTCCTTCTGCACCCATTGCCCTCCACTAAGTTCTAACTGAAAGTTATTCCACCACAGCTGCTCAGCAAGCTTCCAGAAGCCAGCAGCAAAACTTGAAGGGAACACTTGTTTTTGCAAGGAAGCCTGTTTTTTGGAGGTTTTTACAGTTGAAGATCCAGCCATCCCACGCAGTCTTTTAGCCAGATTTCCATAGGGTCTAGGACCAAGATTCTTTTTTCCTCTGGTCACATGACTGTCTCTTTCCAGGGTCATAGAAATATAAAAAGCAGTTTTAGTTCATCCTCAAGCCATACCCTGGTATCATTTATGAGTCATCCCTATCACACAACTCAAATGCTACCTGCCATTGAGAAATGGTCTGACCTACTGTAGCAGTTTCTTACAGTTCCCTCTTCCTCATCTCTGCATCAAAAAACACCCCAGGATCAGAGTCAACAATACACGACTATCACAGCCACCATTTTTCTTTCCCCTCCCTCCTTGCCAACATGCTCAGCACCTGTCCCTTGCTGCCACAACATTTTTTTAAAACTGAAACTGCCTTAAGCTTTATTGAAGAGTCTTACAGGGGCTCCAATTTTATCTCTTCCTACAGAAAAGGATCACTAGGTACCATTTTGGAACTGACAGGGAAGCAAAGGAGATGGGCAGAGTAAAACTGTTTGCATTGCATTAGGTCAAGTACACTAACTGGAACTGTTCCTTTACATATAACCACAGCTCTGATTCCCCCTGCCCTAACCCTGCACTACTGGTATATCCTAGTTCTTGGGTTGCTGCAGGCAGCTTGAACCCACTTGGGAATGTAACTCCCAGTACTACTTGTTGTAATTTACTTATTTCTATTACAGATTTCCTTCTGCTCTTTTTTTTAATTTGTAACTGGCTTTACAAGATGAAGGTTTAATAAATTATTGGATTGCACAGCCTGTTTCCTTCACAGATGATTTGTGTTCCTGTAGAACAGTATCTTGAGACACCTGCATGCAGATTTACGGTCCTGGGGTAAGAGAGAGGGACAGCAGCTTAGAAACAACATGAGCATAGATGTTATGTTGCCAAATAGAAGGAAACAGTTTGGAGAAGAGGCTGTACCAGGCCTTCCCACAGCTCATCTAAGCATTAGAATCACTTGGGTGGACACTGCAACTTCAGTTAATGGGAACTATTCCAGGATATGTGCTGGAGACTGGGGGGGGGGTGTTTCTGAAGCACCCTCGATGACACAGGAAGGAGGCACTGCAGAAGCTGGTGCTAAAGACCACTCCCCATTTGCATATTACCAGGGCCTCTGCAATCACAGCACCAGCTCTGCTTTCCCACAAGCTGGATTTGATTTGTTGTCCTCTGCATCCAGGCCCCTCTATCCTGGAAACACTCCAACAGCCATTGCCCCCAGGGCTTGCTACTCCCTGGCAGAACCTGCCCATGGTGACTCGCAGAGAAGTTGTGGAATCTCCATCACTGGAGATTTACAAGTGAGCTAGATAAGCATTAGTCAAGGATTATCTAGAAGTAGCTGTGCCTGGCATGCGGCATGAAGAGCAGCAATTGGAAACTCAGGAGCCCTATGCATGCCACTGAGAGGTAACAAGAGTTCTGCAGCCCAGAGCCGGTGGATCTTGGAGAGGCTCCAAAACAAAACACACTGTGCTGTGGAGGCCCTGGGGGAGGGCAACTGGACAGGGAGCACAAGCCTGGAGCATACACCTGCCCTGCCCCCAACCTGTACACAGATGGGGGGGGGGGGCATGCTGCAGGTCCCCTGTCCCTCAGGTGTGCATGTTGTGGTCAGGAGCTGGCCCTACTCCCCTGCCCCCAAACAAGCCCCCTGCGGTCTCATCCTGCTCCTCACCAGGGCTCTGAGGCTGCACAATGTAGCCATGAGCCCCAAGCCCCACACACTGTCCAGCAGGACAGCAACCCCAGCCTCAGCCCTGCCTAAATGCCTCCCTATGGGGGCCTCAACCCCTGCCCTGGGAGGGGTCATACATGCATGTGGTGCTGTTGCCTGACCACCCTCCTGCTCCTTCCCAACCCCCTGCAGGCTGGAGCGCTACCTGCCTGCCAAGGGCTTGCAGCAAAATGAGAAATCCGCATTTACTCATGTTACAGAGGTGAGCAGATGAGAACAGGATGGGTTTCAATACAGACAAATGCAAGGTGCTGCACCTGGGAAGGAAGAACCAGCACCATACCTACAGGCTGGGGAACTCCCTTCTCCTCAGGGCAGAGGCAGAAAAGGATCTTGGAGTCACTACTGATACCAAGATGAACATGGGCCAGCAGTTTCGGGACGCAGTCAGTAAGGCCAACTGCACCTTGTCATGCATCCACAGATACATCTCAAGCAGGTCCAAGGAGGCAATCCTTCCCCCTCTATGCGGCACTGGTCAGGCCGCAGCTGGAGTACTACATCCAGTTCTGGGGGCAGCACTTCAAGAGGGACGTGGACAACATGGAGAGGGTCCAGAGGAGGCCACTTGCATGGTCAGGGGGCAGTAGGACAGGCCCTACGAGGAGGCAACGGGACCTGAACCTGTTCAGCCTTTGCAAGAGAGAGCTGAGAGGGATCTAGTGGCCATGTATAAACTGGCCAAGGGAGACCAGCAGGCACTGGGGGAGTCCCCGTTCCTCCAAGCACTACTGGGGATAATGAGGATACTGGGGGTAATGACAATAAACTGACGGAGAGTAGATTCAGACTAGACACCAGCAGCACTACTTAATTGTCAGGGCAGCTAGGAATGAACTTCCAAGGGAAGTGGTGCGTGCCCCTTACCCCGGTGGTCTTCAAAAGGAGGTTGAACAGCCACCTAGCCAGCCACTTTTCCTGCCCCTGGCAGGGAGGCGGACTGCATGATCTGCTCAGGTCCCTTCCAACCCGACCAACTATGAAACTAGTAAAGGAGGAAATCAGCAGTTTACTCCACTTTTCCGTAAGAAATGGAAAACCCCGATCCCTGATGATCTGTGCTGGCAAGAGATTACTAGACCGTCTACACGGTCCCAGCCAGCCAAGGGCAACAGGCTGTCTTTGAACAGGGCTCTAAGCTGCCATGTGATTGCCACCCCCCGCGCCGGAGTCGCACCCAGCCACGGAGTCACAGCCGGGACATGGGACCACTCTTGATGCTTTCCAACAAGCAGCGACCTGTCCCTGGCTGAGCCCGCCATGAGGGCCCGTGCCCGTGTTCCCAGGCGGCCGCTCCTGGCTACGCCACAGCTCAGGCGGAGTCCGTGCCTGTGCCGTCGCATGTCTCATCCTGGCCCCGCCGGCGCTCTGGGGGGGAGGGAAGAGAAGGCTCCAGAACAAGTCACAGCGGAAATTAAAGCAGCAGCCAGGGCAGCGGCCGCCCCAGGGAGCCCCGGCACCGGCTCCGTTCCAGGACGAGCCCTCCACGGCCCGCGCACAGCCCGGGCGGACCCGCTCCACTGCAGGATCCGAGCCCCAGCCCAGGGGACGCGACGCGACGGGACAGGCCTCTCCGGTCCACTCGTGGAGGGAGACGAGGGCGCGGAGAGCGGTCCGCGCGGCGCCACTCCGCACGTGTTCGCAGTGCGTCAGCCGCCTGTCTCGGCGCAGCCAGCCAATCACGCCGGGGGAGAGAGAAAGCCCAGCTCGCGGCTGGCTCTGAACCAACCTATAGCAGCGAGACAGACATGCAACGTCATGAGGGGGCACACGCGCTATTGGCCACCGGAGGTGCCCAACATAGCACCATAGCAACATAGTCTTTCCAGGTGCCGCCTGGAAAGACTACATCCCCCCGCACACACCGGGACCAAAATGGCCGACAGACAGCTCGGCGGCGGAAGACTACATTTCCCAGGGGGCTGCGGGGGTGGTGCTCATGCTGCCGGCCTTCCCGCGCTGTCCAGGAGCTGAGGTCAGGCGGGGAGCCCGGGAGCGGCTGGCTTCGCCCGGGCCCCGCCCCGATGCCCCAGCCTGGCCTCGCAGCTGAGCCCGTACCAGGGTCGGGCCTGCGGCGAGGTGGAAGCTCTTGGGTAGGGCGGAACAATCCGCCCGGTCTGCTCCGGAGCAGGAGGGAGCCGGTCCCATTCAGGGGCTGCTTCCCACGGGGCAAAAGCCCGTGGCTGGGCTGCTCCCAGAGCCGGGCTTGCGGCCAAGCTGTGCATGGAGACCTGCACCCTCACCCCAGCTCAGCCTAGGTTGCGTGGGAGCGCGGGCAGATGCGCCCAGGACCCCAGGAAGGCCACTGGGCTCGTACCCAGGCCGGGCAGCCTGCTGCAGCCAGAGGGTGCCCAGCACAGGTGTTGCCTGGGGACAACTGGCAGTGGCAGGAGGTTTCCTGCTGCTGGTTTTCCCCGGGGAACCAAACATCCACACGCACCTGGATACAGCCAGGGTGTTGCCTACCTTGATATTGGGAGTATCTGAACCCCTAGCCATAATGAGCCTGAAGTTGGTTCCTTATGCCCAGTTCCTTATTCCCTGGTTCCTTTTCCAAAGCTAATCTAGATCCAATAAAAACTTGTTATTGATGAATTCCACATCCTAAACAGAGAGAAATTAATATCCCACATCAAGTACTGAGCCTTAAATGAAGGTCAGATTAGGATGGGATAATGGGGCAAAATACTTGCTGGGCCACCCCAAATTTTATGGCAATGCCCCAGTGCCCACTATACTAAGTATAATGATTTGAATAAGGAACTGGCTTTTGGGCTGGGATTATGGCTAGAAATTCTGCTTGGGCCACCTATCACCTCTGTGCTACCAGGGGACTGTCCTGGACATTTGTGACCAGAGACTTATCCGGCGCAAAGTGCAGTATGGCTGTGCCAGGCTGCCAACAGACAGCACCCCCAGCCACTGTGCTAAGTGTAACCCACATAAATAACTGGATTTTGGGCTGGGATTATACCCAGAAATCCTTGGGCCACCCCAGACCACACCTCTATGGTATCGGGAGTCTTTCCTGGACATCTCTGACCAGAGATTTGCCCAGCCAAAGCATGGTTTGGCTGTGCCAGGGTGACAACTAACAGCACCCCAGCCAGTGAGCTAAATTAATGGACCTGAATAAGGCATTGGATTTTTGGGCTGGGATTATACCTAGACATCCTTCTTAGGCCACCCCACGCCATAGCTCTATGACACTGGGGGACTCTGCTGGACATCTGAGACCAGAGACTTGCCTGGCCCAAAGCATGGTTTGGACATGCCGGGCTGCCAAATGATAGCACCTCCACAAAGCTGTGCTAAGTATGTAGACCCAAATAAGAAACTGGAGTTTTGGCTGAGATAATAGGTATAAATCCTTCTTGGGCCATGCCCCTGTGACACCGGAGGACTGTCCCACACATCTCTGATGACAGACTTGCCCAGCCCAAAGCACGGCTTGGCAGTGCCAGGCTACCAACTGACACCACCACCCTAGACAGTGTGTTAAGTATCTGCACCTGACTAAGGAACTGGAATTTGGGCTGGGATTATACTGAGAAATCCTTCTTGGGCCCCCACCCCCACCCCAGAATGACTCTGTGGTCATGGAGGACTGTCCTGGACATCTCTGACCAAAAAGTTACCCAGCCCAGAGCACTGTTTGGCTGTGCCAGGCTGCCACCACCTCCCAGACACTGTACTAAGTATCTGGAACTGAATAAGGAACTGGATTTTGGGCTAGGATTATACCCAGAAATCCTTCTTGGGCTGCCACAGACCACACCTCTATGCCACCAGGGGACTCTCCTGGACATCTCTGACCAGTGACCTGCCTGGCCCAAAAGGCAGTTGTGCCAGGCTGCCAACAGACAGCACCCCAGCCACTGCGCTAGATATACGGACCCGAATAATGAACAGGCTTTTGGGCTAGGATTACAGCTAGAAATCCTTCTTGGGTCACCCCACGGCACACCTCTGTGCCACCACAGGACTCTTGTGGACATCTCTGAGCAGAGACTTGCCTGACCCAAAGTGTGTCTGTGGGGTGGCAGGGCTAGGGTGCACGTTGGAAGTGAAAGGTCAGGGTGTGGGTCAATAGCACTGATACAGAAATTCAGACAGGATCATTGTTTGGTTATCAGAAGCGCTTTAGTTTGCGAGGCCACAGGAGAAACAGCAAGGGGCAGCTAATGCTCAACGAGAACAAAGCACAGCCCCCTTTTATATACTAGCAAGCCACATACAAGTCAACCTGCCCTGTAACATACTCTTGGCAGTCTGACAGCGACTCATCCTGCTGTTTGCTGAACCAAGCATGGTTATCTAAAGCTGTCTCCCAAGCTGTCTCCTGATAAGCTTATTCTGAAGGCCACCTTGTTGTTGCCACTTAGCCTTCACCCACATCCCCCATCCTGTTCCGACACACATACACTTCTCCCAGTACTTTTCCATTCCTCATCAGCGCGGGGCACCAGTAGGGAAAGAGTGAGGGGCACCAGCAGGACTACAGTGTGGGTTGAAAATGTGGTATCCCCGCAGATCTCCTCTTTTCCAGAACTGTAACCACCGTAACCTCAGTGAAGTGAGCAGACAAAGACCGAAGCCCCGCAAAGAGGAGCTGTGGCCGAGCAGACAGAGGGGGCGATGGTGGAAGCTGCCCTCCTTCTCCCCCACGAGCAGACTCGAGGGAGCGCACAGACGAGCTGCCCTCGCTGCGAGGACACCGCGGAATCGGGCAGGAAGAGGTGCTGCCGCCCGCCCGACGAACCCCTGGGCGGGCCTCGAGACCCGGACAGGGGCCCCAGAGGCCACGATGCACCCGGAAGGCTCGCGGAGGCCGCCATTGAACTCAAGTCGCCCAGGAAACGCAAAGCCCAAACACCGGATGTCCTATCCCAAGGCCCTCTGGGTGATATGGCCTTCCCCTGCTATACTTCCGGGCGGCCATTTTGGATTATAGGGTGCCCTGGGAGATGTATTCTTCCACCTCTGTACGTCCGGTCGGCCATCTTGGAATATAGCGTGTGTGGTGAGACGTAGTCTTCCGTTTATCTACTTCTGGGAGTCCATTTTGGAACATAGGGTGCGCTGGGAGATGTAGTCTCTCACCTCTAGACTTCCTGTTGGTTATTTTGGGCCATAGGAGGACTTATCCCCATTTCTGTGCCGCTGTTGGTGTCACTGGGCATAACCCTGGGTAACTCAGAGGGATGGAAGACCACGAG
>NW_017728949.1:51441423-51444933 GCF_001723895.1 Crocodylus porosus | reverse complement strand
AGGCTACAGGACCTGAACCTGTTCAGCCTCCAAAAGAGAAGGCTGAGGGGGGATCTAGTGGCCGTTTACAAACTAGTCAGGGGGGACCAGCAGTCACTGGGGGAGTCCCTGTTCCCACAAGCACTACCAGGAGTGACAAGAAATAATGGTCACAAGCTGGCAGAGGATAGATTTAGGCTAGATATCAGGAGGCGCTACTTCACGATCAGGGCGGCTAGGATCTGGAACCAACTTCCAAGAGAAGTGGTGCAGGCTCCTACCCTGGGGGTCTTTAAGAAGAAGTTAGATGCATATCTTGCTGGGGTCGTCTGACCCCAGTATTCTTTTCTGCCATGGCAGGGGGTCGGACTAGATGATCTGCTCAGGTCCCTTCCGACCTTAGAAACTATGAAACTATGAAAAAAGGGGCGGGGGGGTACCACTCTACATCAAAGAGTAAACCTCGATGATCAGACTGGGGTTAGAGGAAGGGAAAACTGAGGGGCTCTGGGTAACAATACAAGGGGGTCATGGGGAAAGCAACATGATAGTGGGCCTCTACTACAGACTGCCTCACCAGGGGGATGAGCTGGACCTGGAATTCTCAGGTTAGCTCATGGAGCCTGTAAAGCAGGGGTGAGCAATTATTTTGGGCAGAAGGTTGCTTACTGAGTTTTGGCAAACCATCGAGGGCCACATGACAGGCAGCCCAGGGTAGATAAATATTAATTTTCTAAACTTTGTAGGGGTCCCGTGGACTGGACAGAATGGCCTGGCAGGCCGCATCCGGCCCCCAGGCCGCATTTTGCCCACCCCTGCTGTGAAGTCAAGGGATGTGGTTGTCATGGGTGACCTAAACTACCCAGACATCTGCTGGGAAGGGCAGTCAGCCAGGTCCGACTGCTCATGTATGTTCCTAGCCAGGATACAGGACCTCCAACTAACCCAGGAGGTCATAGTCCCACCAGGGGAAATGCCTTGCTAGACTTGGTCCTTGCCACAGGCGACAACATGGTAAGAGGTCTGTGGGTACTTGACCACCTAGATGACAGTGATTATTGCCTGCTGGAATTTACTATCCAGTGCAAGGTAGTGAAAGCAAGCAGTAAGGCAAAAGTCCTTGACTTCAGGAGGGCTGACTTCAATGAGCTAAGATTAGTAGAAGAGGCACTGGGGTCTCAGAGCTTCAATGAGATGGGAGTCCAAGATGGGTGGTTGTTCCCCAAGAAGACGATCCTCCAAGCTCAAAAGGAGTCAGTTCCAATGCATACCAACGGGGGCAGGAGTGCTCTGAAGCCCCCATGGCTCGGCAAAGGCATTCAGGAGGGCCTGAGAGCAAAAAAGGAGGCATACAAACAGTGGAAGCAAAGGGCTATCACCAAGGAGGATTATACCTCCGTTGCTCATGACTGCAGGTAGGCTGTTAGGAAGGCCAAGGCAGAGATGGAACTAGTGCTATTGACCAGAATTAGGGATAACAAAAAGTCCTTTTTCAAATACATAGGGAGTAAGAAGGTGGCACCGGGTAACATGGGGCCCCTACAGGACAGGCTTGGCAATCTGGTGATTGCAGAAAACAAAAAAGCTTACCTCTTTAATGAATTCTTTGCCTCCATATTCCTGAACAGGGACTGGGACATTTCCCCTGCTAGGATCCCCGCTAGGATCACGGACAGACCCAGGGGAGGCACCACCATGCCTAGAGTCAGGGACAACCTAGTTAGGGAACTTCTGGAGGGGCTCAACATGTCCAGATGCTCTTCACCTGAGGGTGCTGAGGAAATCTGCGGGGGTCATAGCAGGGCCCCTGGCACGGCTTTATGAGCACTTGTGAGACTCTGGCCAGGTACCAGAGGATTGGAAAAGGGCCAATGTGGTCCACATTTACAAGAAGGGGAGAAAAGAGGACCCTGGCAATTATAGGCCAGTCAGTCTTACCTTGGTCCTTGGGAAGACCTTTGAGAAAATTATCAAGGAACATATCCGCAGGGAACCAGCAGGGGAGGTAATGCTCAGGGGCAACCAACCTGGGTTCACTGTGGGCAGAGCCTGCCTAACTTGGTTCCCTTTTATGACCAGGTCACCAAGTCCTTGGATGGGAGCATTGAGGTGGATGTCATCTATCTGGACTTCAAGAAGGCCTTTGACATTGTTTCTTACCCCACTCTCATAAAAAAACTAGACAACTGAGGCACTGATGCCTACATAGTCAGATGGGTGGCAAATTGGCTAGATGGTCGCACCCAGAGAGTGGTGATGGACAGGTCGTTTTTGACCTGGAGGGATATGAGTAGTGGGCCCTTCTTGAGGGCCTGTACTGTTCAACATCTTTATCAGCGATCTGGATATAGGTGTGGAAAGCATGCTGTCCAAATTCACTGACGACACCAAGATGTGGGGTAAGGTGGGCACACTAGAGGTGAGGGACAGAATCCAGCTAGATCTAGACAGGTTAGAGAGGTGGGCGGATGAGAATAGGTGGAATTCAATGCAGACAAGTGCAGGGTACTGCATCTAGGGAGAAGGAACCTGCAACACACCTATAGGCTGGGGAAACACCCTTCTTGTCAACAGTTGCAGAAAGGGATCTTGGAGGCATTGCTGACTCCAGGATGAACATGAGCCACCGATGCAAGGATGTGGTCAGTAAGGCTAACCTCACCTTGTTGTGCATCTACAGACGCATCCTACACAGGTTCAGGGAGGTGATCCTTCCCTTCTATGTGGCATTGGTCAGGCCGCAGTTGGAGTACTGCATCCAGTTCTGGGTTCTGCACTTCAAGAGGGATGTGGCTAGCATTCAGAGGGTCCAGAGGAGGGTCACTCACATGGTTGGGGGCAGTGGGTCAGGCCCTATGAAAAGAATCATAGAATCATAGAAGTAGGGTCGGAAGGGACCTTGTAGATCTTCAAGTCCAACCCCCTGCCTGGGCAGGAGAAAAAACTGGGCTCACATGATTCCAGCTAGGTAGGCATCAAGCCTCCTCTTAAAGACCCCCAGGGTATGAGCCAGCACCACTTCCCTTGGAAGTTGGCTCCAGGTCCTAGCCGCCCTAACTGTGAAGTAGTTCTTGCAGATGTCTAATCTAAACCTACTCTCTAACAATTTATGGCCGTTATTCCTTGTTATGCCAGGGGGTGCTAGGGGAAACAAGGTCTCTCCCAAACCCTTCTGGTCCCCCCTAGTGAGTTTATAGATGGTCACCAGGTCCCACCTCAGCCTTCTCTTGTGAAGGCTGAACAGGTTCAGGTCCCGCAGTCTCTCATTGTAGGGTCTCCCCTGTTGAACCCGGATCATTCGGATGGCCCTCCTCTGGACCCTCGCAATGTTGTCCACTTCCCTCCTGAAGTGGGGTGCACAGAACTGGACACAGTACTGCAGCTGTGGCCTGACCAGTGTTGCATAGAGGGGGAGGATCACCTCCTTGTCCCTGCTAGAGAGGCACCTGTGGATGCACGGCAAGGTCCGGTTAGCCCTTCCAACCGTGACCTCGCATTGTCGGCCCATGTTCATCTTGGAGTCAATAATGA
>NW_017728949.1:51407547-51440775 GCF_001723895.1 Crocodylus porosus | reverse complement strand
GGCCTATAGTTGCCCGGGTCCTCCCTCCTCCCTTTTTTAAAGATGGGGACCACGTAGGCTATCTTCCAATCATCCAGCACCTGGGCCGAGTACCACGAGCACTCGTAAAGCCGTGCTGAGAGCCCTGCAATAACCCCTGCTAGCTCCCTCAACACCTTTGGGGTGGAGAACATCTGGACCCACTGATTTGAACACATGCAGCCCCTCCAGAAGCTCTCTAACCTGGTCCTCCCCAAACTGAGGTCTGGAGGCATTCCCTTCGAGTCCGTCTTGCATCACGGTGGGGAAGTCCCAGTCCCTGCCCAAGAAAACAGAGGTGAAGAATTGGTTAAAGAGGTCTGCTTTCTCCTCTGGCGCAATCACCAGATTGCCCAGAGGAAAAGAGGCTAAAGGACCTGAATTTATTCAGCCTCCGCAAGAGAAGGCTGAGAGGGGATCTGGTGGCCATTTACAAACTCACCACGGGGGAACAGCGGAAATTGGAGGAGGCTCTGTTCCCTTGGGCACCACCTGCAGTTACTAGGAAGAATGGCCACAAATTGTTAGAGAGAAGGTTCAGGCTGGACATCAGGAGGCATTACCTTACAGTTAGGGCTGCCAGACTCTGGAATGGACTCCCAAGGGAGGTGGTGCTTTCCCCTACCATGGGGGTCTTCAAGAGAAGGCTGGATAGATGTTTGGCTGGGGTGTTATAACCCCAGCACTTGTTCCTGCCCAGGACACTGGGTTGGACCTGATGATCTGTTTAGGTCCCTTCCGACCCTAAGCACTATGAAACTATGTAGACCCGGCCAAAGCTAAGGGACTGTAGATTCTGGAAGCACAATTTAAATTCTAGGACTGTTACAGTTATTTCTTAGCATATCATGAAATCTAGTCTGGCAGCTCCTGAATGCCTAATAAACAAACAGTGCAACAGAACTAGTAAAATAATACTTGTGTGATATAAAGCCATGTTATACTTACAGGCTGTTTTACAAAGGGTCCCTGTCAGAGGAACCTCTTCACAACTCTTTTTTTCCCATTTCCCCGACTTAGTGTTCATAAAAGCACATGTATTCATGACCACTTCATCAATCTCCTCCTCAGTCCACTTGGTAAAATTCATTTCTGACTCATCATACCACTTGAAAGAATTATCTGTGATTGAAAGAATTGTACTCATGTTGTTCAAGTAGAAACACTTTTTTCACATTGCCTAATCAAGTAACTGCCCTTAAAAGAAAATGGAACATTCTGAAGGTTTGGTACTTTGTTTAGAAATATGTTTAGAAAGTTGTTACACCTATAGCTAATTATAGTTAGTTGTAGCCAGTTTGGTCTCACTGAAATAAGCAGCATAAAAAAATATGCTCTGAATTTCATGCAATGAGGGCAGCAGTGCATAACCATAATATGCTTGTAAGAAAGACCACCTGGGTCAAGAAACCTTCCTATCATATACCAGTACTTGGGCACTTGTTACTGCTGCTTTCCCAAGAGCAGAATATGCCAACTGTATTTGGACAGTGCCATCCATGGTTGCCAATTTGGGATACATTCTCTCTCCCTTGAGACAGTTCTATTTACATGAATGATGTAAGTTCAGTCACATTAGGTATGTGTAAGTATTCCCTTATATGCCATAAACAGTACACACTTACATGCCATACACAGTAGGATATAATTTGTAACTCACCTAACATACATTCCTGCTTAGACATCAGGATTTAAAGTCTTTTTTCTCCTCACACCCCCGCTTTATGCTTACAATAGCAACAAAAGAAAAGGCTAATTTTCTGAACAGATCTGCCATCAGTATACTGGGCTTTTATATACAGTATTCCTTGAGCCCACATATTTTCTTGGAAGGAGAGGCTGTCACAGGTCTCAAAGTTCATCTTGAGTCTGTCTTCAGCAATTTGTGGCTTTACAAAGCTCCTAAAGCAAGTAGAATATTCTTCAGGTACAGGGGCACTAGGACATCTGTTTATTTAGCACATTTATGGTAAGCTCTACTTAATACAGGAAATGGCCCTGACCATCTCTGACCTAAAAGGTTTAATTGTAAGCTCAGCTGAGAGATTTTTAATAATCTTCAGTGGGGATAGTGAGAGCTTCTGGCAAGGTAAATAAACAGAGCAAACAAGGGGATAAAATGCACCCTTAAGGCAGTGACCTTTTCTATTACAGGCAAACCTGCAATGCTGGTATTGGGAATTACAGGTGAGGAAAGGTGGTTTTGTGATTAAGGCCTGAGCTTTGAGTTTCTGACCTAGAAGGCCACAGGGGAATGGGGATATCAAATTTACTTCTGTCTCTTTAATAAAATCTTGATTTTTTTTCCCTTTATCCCACATAGGAAAGATCACAGTTTAAATCAGGGTCATTATTACTCACTAGTTGAAAGCATGTTCTCTCGTACACTAGAAGTACAAATGTTGCCAGGTCTGTTATTCTATTTTTCAAATGCAAACCTGAAGCACACGCTAAGAAGAGTTAACCAGGGTCACACAAACTTCCTCAGGCATGCAGATGCCTGAGCACCTCGGCTGCCTGCAGTCATACAATCAGCTGATTGGCAGGAGGACAGCATTCTCCTATGGTGGGAATCCTCCTGGTGCTCCCCCATAAGAGAATAATCCCACTCCATGCACTCCACTGGGTTGACACAGAGGAGTGCAGGGAGATGAGAGTCTTGGCAGAAGGGCATGGCAGCCTGCCTTGCCCCATGCTGCTCTGGGCTGAACCAGAGCAGTGTGGAGTGAGGTGGGGGCATTTTGCTGCAATGGTTTGCTGTTGTGACACAGCAGCCTGCCTTGCCTCACCTCGCTCTGCTCTGGGTCAGCTGGTGGGGCACAGGCAGCAAGGGGAAGTTGGAGGAGCAGGGAGCCAGGCTTGGGAAAGCCTCCATATACCTAGACCCTGGTCCCTCCAGCTTCTGTTTGCCCCACCTGCCACTCAGATAAGTGGCAGGGGTGGCAATTTAAAAGTGGGAGGCTTTCCCCAGCCCAATTCCCAGCTTCCTGGGGTCATACTCCCAGGTGCTGGACCTTAAATTGCTGACCTGTGGTTCAGCTGAATGGTGCGGGTGGTAAGGAGAAGCTGGCAGGAGCTGGTAAAGCCTCTTACCTCTTCCCAAAACAGGGACTGTCTGGTTTGGGAAAGAGGCAGGGACTGGTGGCTGCCTCACAACACCTTGTCAAGACTGGAGTAAGCCCAGACTTGAGAAGGCAGAGAGCCTTTCCTCCCACTCCACAATTCCTGAATCCTGGGAGGAGTTAAGCTGTGGAAAAGTGTACAGATGTTCAGTCTCCTGGGAGAAACTCTCTCAGGTGCAAATTAACCCTGGGTGTTGCTGGATTATTTTCTCCTAGAGTGTTCATTTTTGCTGTGGGTGAAAAGCCCTGAACATCTCCACACATTCAGTTACTACCAGGATAATGATTCTCCCGGTAGAAACTGAACATCTGTATGTGGCCTAAGAGAGTGACCAAATAATGATAATGGGTAACTTCATCAGGATCAGTCATCCTTAAGGAAAATAGTACAAGCAGTTCAAGGTCATAGTCCCAGTAGGAACAGCATAAGGAGACGGCAGCATACTCAGTGCTAGGACAGCACAAGTAGACAGCTATCATTAGGATATTAGTATACTAAATAGTGGAAAACTTAAGGGCTTTTAACCTTTTCTTCTGGTGCTATTCTGGAGCAATGAAAGTAGCATACAGTAACAACCCTCTTTTTAATTAAATCACAATTTTACCTAGAATAATCTCTGGAAAAATCATGTTCCATTCACTAAGCTAAATTCTGTTCTTAGATATGAAAAGCCCCAAGTAATTTATCCGTATTCATTAATGTGTTACTCTGGCTTTACCCAGTGCAGATGAATTTGGAACCTGTCCTTTTTGTATATGCATACTAGTTAAATCTCTTTCTCAGCTACTGATGTGAATGGAGGAAGGAAAGCCAGACTGTTTCCATTAATATGCAACCAACAAGCTGGTTTTACTAATTTTTAAAGCAAATATAGCACTTGTCAAAGCTGTTGGATTGACAAGCCTGGCCATCATTCTATATTAATCTTTGGCACAGGCACTACAGCACAAGTAAGGGCAATGCAAACTTTATATCTTCCTCTGCCCCTAAGTGGAAGAGGGTATTTAGAGATAAAAGTCAGTTGCATATTAGTCCATATTCATTTTTTGACATTGCCAACCAACGTTCTGGTTAGCCTGCTGTTGGTTTTTCAGTTTGGATACTTGTCTTACAAGAGTTGAACTGAGATGGCCACATAATTAAATAACTATTTCACAGACTGGTATTTTCTGAAATCATTACAGTCAAAGTATTAAGACAACATCAACATGGTAAACCTCTCACTTCACTTACCATCTGTATCAAAAATCATGCCCAACAAAATGTTATCAGGGCCGTGCCAGTGATTTTTGAAAGTTTCCAGTATAAACGTATTCTCCTTTTCATTTTTTATACTAATAATATCTGCACCAGAAGCTGTATTTGAAAAACAAAGTCAGCTTATTAAATCTTTCTTTTAACATGCATTTCACATAACTGTTGTATATATATAGTTAAAATGTTTAAAGTATAGTTTTTAAATATAGTTAAACTATATATTACATTTAATGTTTCCAATTAATTGTGTACATACATTACCCACTTCCTAGCACTGAGGTGGCATGCTGACAGGAAATAAAATATATGCCCACAGTGCCAGATGGATGCTACTTAAGATGAGATTTAAAGTATGTAGGTAGTTAGATTGATATATATGTAATTTGAAAAGAAACCTAAGAAATTTAATTAATGTAATTAGATCATGGAACTGGTGTCTCAGATGTGTCATATTCCCTTGATTGGTTTCAGATTTTGAACACAACAATCATTTAAAAGAAGCAGCAAGCAGTGCAAATTTAATCTCTTATTACCTGTGCATAACCAATCTGATCATGTATATGTTATTTATAAGTTTTTAAAAATATTAATAAGCAGTAAAAAAGTTATCTACATAGATATGCCTAAGCCCAACCCTTCTTGTTTAATACGTATGCACTATTTTAAAATAAGTGTCAGCACAGCAATTTGCTCTAAAATCCCTGTCAATCTCGAGTTCAATTTTCACAACCACTTTTTTCAAATAATGTTTTAAAATCAAATGAAATTCAAAATAGTAAATTGAAAGTTAAATTAATGCTGAATGTCACACCACATTCTCTTCAAGTCAATGGGAATTTTGCCTTTTTCCTTGAAAGCAAGTTGATTTTTCATTTTCTTTAAAAAAAAAAAGAATTATTTCTCTACAGAACTTGTTAAGTGATGGGTTGCTTGTATAACCACAAATATCAGATTACTACACCTACTGAGATGAAGGTCACATAACAAAAGACATTTCCAAACCCTACTCAAAAATGTTTTACTCCATTCTAAAAGTTTCTTGCACTTCAGAAGAAGAAATAAAATTGTGTCTAGGCAGGGGCATAGGCACTGGGCCAGGGGGGAGAAGACTTTCTAGGCCTTTACTGCCACATAGACCTGAGGAGGGCTAAGTGGAACTAGCCATACACATATAATACATATATAATATTTTACCAGGTAGAAAAAAATAATAATAGAAAATGAGTTTGTGGCATCACATCTAGACTTTACAGAGAACATCAAGGTAAGGACAGGGATCTATGGTAACATAGTACTGTATATAGAATAGCAATACATAAACCAGTGGGGGGGGAGGATTTGACTTAAAGTATCTATCAATGGACCTAAGCACCCCTCCCTAACTTTTGAGAGTTAAGTGCACCCAATTTAAAAAATGATTTTATATATTACAGTGTTTATCTTGAAGTGCTGGGCAGAAGAGGTAGAGGGATAAGCCAGCAGGGACAAGCCTGAACATGTGCTTATCTCTTCATACCTCCTAGCATCCTACAAAGATCTGGCAGCACCCAGGGTTCAAAAGTACTAGCATAAAACTATGCCACACTCCTGTTTTCACATGGATTAGGAGAATGTTTCCAGGGAACCTGACTGTCACTGTGGTCTACATTCACAGTTAAATACCAATTAAACTTGAACACTGGGAAGATCATCTCCAGAGGTCAAATATGAAAAAAGTAATTGCTTACTACTATACTTCAACTACTATGAAGCTCCTGCAGGCCATCAAAAACCTGCTGAAATCAACTTACATCAAATGACTCTGTGTCTATCCCTTCACATGACAATATCAGTTACAAGAAACCCAGTATTGGATAACAGCAGAAAAGTACCAGTACTTTAAGGGAAGACAAGCACACAGGTATACAAGGGAGAAAACTCTTACCTTCTGCAGCATGAGGTTTAATTACTTTCCTATTTTAGTTTATGTAATAAGACTAAGGTAATACACTACACCTGTGAAATGCAGTGACAAAACATTTATCTTTTACTAATACATCAGAAACAAGAGAGATTGCTTACAGTACCATTGCTTTTACAGAAATCCCTGGCATCCTCAACACTCTCCACATTGTTTAATGTTCCTTGAAAAAAAGCATAGCAGTAACTTCCAAATGGAATCCAGACAGATGAAGGGCACTCTGCACAGTAAAAAAAAATTATTTTAGATTTTGTTGTTATGAAGGAATCATCTTACTGGAGTTCTGCATTTTTCCACACGGTATGCATTTTAGATTAATCACAACAACCACTGCATATGCAGTAGTACCTGGAGTTAGCATACATAAAATATACATAAGAATCTAATTTAGCAAGCGAGCTAAAGAACAAGTGTGAGACACTAAGATGCGTGAGACAGATGAGAAAATTGAGACACAAAAGACTTAGAACTAAACCCACCCATCCAATATTTTGATTTTTAAGGATTAGTCCCCTGTGATCTAGTCAGGTTAACTTTTAATCCCTTACATTGACGTGGTCAACCTGCAGCACAGCTGCTACAAGTGTCACAGGCAGGCTCTATGTGTGGATCAAGGATGGGACAAGCAGCCCAGCAGCAGAAAGCAGAAAACAGGATGCATCTACATGATGTTCATACGCCTGAATAAACTCCAGCTTTGCACCATAGTTTTTTGCTCCTGGGCAATGGAATTAACACGCATGTCTGGGACCAAAGCGTGTTGAGGGCAGCACATCCCTGGCTGGCAGAGGGTGTGAGGGTCAGTCAGCCTGCCAGCTCTGACCTGATTCAATATGCTGTGGTGGGGCTGGATGGGGAATGATGGTGCTAAAGTGTGGGTCTAGCCAGCAGGCAACCCTGCACTGTAGCACCTTCAAGCCAGCCCCAGTCACTATCTACACATGTATTGTGGTGAATTAAATAACTGTGCCATAGGATGGTACTTGTATTGGGCAGCACTAAACTACAGCGAAGTTAATTAATTTACTCTGGCCTAATAGCTCCACATGTGTAGATGGAGATGCTTTGCTGCAGAGCTAATTAGGCAACTCCACAGTAAGCACCATGTGTACATGCTCCTACAAAGTAGCAGGTCAGACAGAAAGCAAAGCAACAGATTGGGCAGGGGAAGGGACAGAGAAGGAGAATGGGAGGCTGCAGGGCTAATTTGTGGCATGCCTGCCAAAAAGTTTGGTCCCTAGGTAATAGGGCTTCTACCATTTCCATTAGAATAGTGACAAATAATCTTACATGTCACTACTAGACTTTCTGTATACCCAATTTATTTTGTCCTTTGCTTTTTTCCTACATATTTAGAAAGCGTCTATCACCACATTATTCTTAGTTAAATCACCTTTGACTACCTGCAATTATTTTTCTGGATCACTGGTATTTCTGTTCCTTCAGTTTTGAACAATGGTCCAATATCATCCCCTTTAGCCATGAAATCAAGTGATATATATAATCTTACATCCTCTCTCTGGTACACAGGTACCAAGAACCAAACACAGTTATCTGGGAGAGGTTTCATCAGTACCAAATGGGGAGTGATGGCACCTCTCAGCTTTATGATGCACTGCCCCTGTAAATGCAGCATAGGATTTTACTGACATCGGGGGGTGGGGGAGTGTTCAAGTGCCTTTGTTTTTGGACTGTATGCTCATTTACTATCCAGTCTCACCCTCTGGGTTTCTTGCATCATTTCAGCTTACTAGTTACTCTCCATAAGAGCTGCAGGAAAAGACAGAGAGAGAAAAACGCAATGAGAAATATATGACTGGGGACACACCATATAATAGCTACATGTATGTGCTGAATGGACAAGAAAATAAAGGAAGGAAAGGCAAAGGAAATGGCACAGCAGCTAGCTAAAATTATTTATTTTTAAAACATCATCTTCTCCTCTGGTCTGTGTCCTCTCAGGGGAGTACTCTACTGAATTACACTGCTTTACAAATAATTGACATTATTTTGAAAGATGTATGACTCCATGGAATCAAAGATGGCATGAACTTAGGGGAAACCCTCAGATCTGTTTGACACCTTCTAAGAACATATTTCATTTCTCAGTCTAGCAGCACAGGTCAATGTAAATAGCTTCATCCCACCAGTTCTACTCTCTATGCTGATTTCTCACTGACTAGAGATTCCAGTTCAAGGTCCCTGTCTTTATATTCAAAGGCCCCTCATTTGATTGGCCTCATTTAATATAAATCACCTCCCTGTTCATGACAAGAACAACATTATAATGATGCTACTGACCAATAGCAGGAGGCACATGAGTGTAGGTACTGGACCTAGACTATGCACCTTATTCCTGTAAGTGACAAGAATGACCACAAATCTCAACATTTTCTGAACAAAGGGCTCAATATAAGACACAATTGGAGCCTTTCCACTCACTTGTGTCAGCTCTATGATTGATCTTTTTAAAGTAGCTTACCTTCAATAGGTTGCATTCCAACTTGTTTCATACAGGAAACAATTATAAAGTTATTTCTTTTAAGACTGGAATGTTCAATATTTCTGTTTCTTAATGTTTGGGAAGTGCTCAGACACTACAATGATGAGGGTTTTCTAAATAGATTAAGTAAATAGTCATCAGCTTCAGAAAGGCTAAATAATGTTTCAAAACAACTGGATTTTTCTAAGAACAAAGCCAACATAGGAATAAACCATTTGAACTTTGACCTGAATGTTTACCTGGGGCCATGATATATGAAATGAAAGACTTCCATCAACAAGGTCAGAAATTACTGTGTGTGTGTTAAACTCTTGTTTCTTCTAGACCTAGGTGTGTATGTTATTTGAGTACATACAATATGTTTTGCAACGTATAGAATTATTTTGCTATACCATTATAGAACCATGTGACTGTTCTCATCCACATCCTCATAAAAATGAAATGTATATTATCAAGATGCCTGAGGAAGTTTGTGTGACCCTGGTTAACTCTTCTTAGCGTGTGCTTCAGGTTTGCATTTGTAAAATAGAATAACAGACCTGTATATTATCATAAAATAATGGGACATGATTTATAGTCTCTAAAACCTTTAAAAAAGCTTCAGAAGGCATTATACATTTAAATGTATAAGTGTGATATGTGAAATTATAAGATGGGCTTCAGAAACCCTTAGCCGGGCTTTTAAGCTGTTTTTTTTTTCAGATGAGTGTGAAATGTTGATTCAGGTACATGTCATTTTGCTACCCATTTTTGCACAATGGGGCTCTGACTTGGAGGCCCTAATGCAGTACAATAAAAAACAGTTTCTGTTGCAACCCTAAACTATGACATTACCCTAATTATTCCCCCCATTGGTGGCTCAATTTCTATTCTTAGAAGGAACTTTGGAATTCGGGGGTCAATCCTATAAGTTGCTCATTCCTCAACTCCCATCACAGGATGAGGACTAAATACCTACCAGGTACTCCAGGCACTAAACACAGATAGAAAATTATTTTTTGTCCTGTTACTGTACAAATCTTTTCTGCTCTTTACCAGGAAACTGCTTGTGAATATTTTATGTACACACTAAGTGTCATTGTCATAATCTTACAATATTGCTCCAGGCTGTATAATTTTGTCATGCTGACCTTCATATGGTGCTTCTGAACTATACCAGAGAAAAGGGGAAGAATAAATAGATTGCACTCAATTCCAAGAAAATAAAGAACAAGCTCCCTTATGAAATTCCCACCACAGAAAACTGAATTATTCTACTACTATAGTAAATAGCATTTTACAATTAAATATATATCTAAAGTATTAATACAACTACATTTTTGGAAGGTTTTATGTTGTACCCAAAGTTAATGCCCAAAGTCATGCTGACTTCAGTGATGGGCAAGATAAAAGGACCCAGACCTACCAGTTACAGATAAATGCATTAAATATTGACTTCAATATTGACTAGTACTCCTTACTTACCTTGATTCTTTTAAAAACCCACTTAAAGCAGCTGAATACATGGGACTCCTTAAATAACCAACTTTCAAATAAAGGAATCAGTCCTTTCCTCAGAGAAAACTCTTTATTTCACTTTTATTCAAGTTTTACTTAGACACTACAACAGGGGTGCTCAATTATTTTGGGCGGAGGGCTGTTTAGCAAGTTTTGCCAGGCTGTCGAGGGCCACACAAGTAACCCTGCCCCTTGACAGGTGCCCCACTCCTGGTCGCCATCTTGGGACTGGAAGTCCCACCCCTGACCTCTGACCCTTGCCACCGGAAGTCCCTCCCCTTGCCCCTGGAAGCATTCCTCCGGAGAAGAGGGTTTTTGCTATTTTAGAACTGGGAAAAAAAACAAATTATGTACTAAAAATCAAATACCCATAATATTATATTTTAATTTAATTAAAAGATATATCTTTGTCCTGATACTTGTGTGTTTGTGCTTTATATGTAGAAGTGATTGCGTAATAGCTCAAAATGTAGTCATACTCTTGTATAGTACGTGGGGTGTGTAGTGGTATTGGGGGCTATGAGTGGGTGGGTGGATGTGGGGTTTGTGGGGAGCTGTGTATGTGTGTGTGGTATTTGTGGGATGTATGATTGAGTCTGGATGAGGGTGTGGCTGTAGGGTTTGCAGGAAGGGTTGCAAGGGAGGAGCCAGCTGGGCACTTGCTGCCCCAAGCCCCATGGCCGCGTTTGCACTCCAGCAGCTGCCAGGGAAGGGCCTGTCAGGCTTCGGGGCAATGTGGGGGGCTCCTGGAGTCACTGGGGGTGGCACAAGTCAGTGGGAATGTGGCCTGGAACATGAGAAGCCCAAGGAGGCAGTGCAGAACTTGCATTGTGCACCTGAGGCTTGGGGTAGCAAAGGCTTGGCTGCCCTCACCCACAGGTGGCCTGAGGGTTGCCACCCCCCTGAGGGGGGGGTCCCAGCCCCCTCACACACCTCAGGGCCCCAGTGGCACGACAGCAGCTTGCCCCCTGGCCCTGGGACAAGCAGGGAGGAGGCTGTGCCACGAGCCAGAGCAGAGCAGCGGCTGTTTTTCTGCTTTAGAAGCTCCTGCAGCTTCCAGGAGGCTGGGGGCCAGGAGGCAGGGATGCACACTGTGAAAGGAGCTTTAAGGCTGCTCTCCAAGATTGCCCAAAAAAACCCTTTACTGAGGGGTTATGGAGTAGGCTACGCTCAATGTCTAAGCAGTACTGCAGTCTATGGGATAGCCACCACATGCTCCTTTAACTCAGACATGCTTCCAGGACTCCCATGGTTTATTAGCAGGTATCTTTCCAGTCCTTGGAGCAGTCCAGGATTGGGAGGGAAACTAAAGCCATTTTAGCCCAAAGCCTGCCTACCAAAGATACTCATATGCAAGCAGCTTTTGAAAACAGTAAGTTTACTATCATCTACTTGAATCATCAACATGCAGTGATGGGAAAACAAACCTCTTTTTTAATACGTAGTAAAACCCCCCTTTTTCCTTTTTTTTTAAATTTATTTAAAAATTCATTCCCTCCCCTTCCCCAACCATTTCTGACTTTTTATCTCCCTCTCTATTCCCCATGGATAAGTACAAGTAAGCTAAGATGTAGGACAAACTTTAACATTTTATTTTAAGTAGTAAGTTTTACTTTTCTCTCCCTTCTTTGCAAATAAGTGCCCTGCTATTTTGATATAGATATCCACTGTTTTATAAGTGATAATTATTATGTTTGTATTGATTTTTTACTGCTTTTATATTGTGCAATTACTGTTTCAGGCCTATATATGTAAGTTAGCATGAGTCATGTCAAGTTCCATCTTATAATGTCAAGCCTCCATCTTATCCCCATGCCGGGTTGTGAAACCTATGACTCATACATATCCTTCCTATGTAACTTGGTTCCTGAATGAATGGGGATGAATGAGGATGCTGGAGAGACAATGGCAACGGGTCTAAAAACAGCTCCCTGTGAATGACTGAACCATCAACACCAATACCTGGACCAACGACCCAGCCCTTGGAACCCTCAGCATTGAAGAAACAAAAGATGAGGCAACCCACTATTGTGCCAAGCTGCACGTGCTCAGTAAAAACACCTGGAGCCCTCTGGAACAAGACTGACATTGCCTGCACAGGCCTTCCCCATAGGAGATCAGAGGTAGTCTGCCCCATAAAAAGGGGTAGTGAAGACTGACTCCTTGGAACGCCCCCTCCATCTGACCAGCACCATGCCACACCACCTATTCACCCAAGGCCCTGGCAGCGACGCCCCTCAGGACAACACCTATTGGACAAGGACCCCTTTCCAGCCTGGATAGGTAGCTATCATCCCCACCCCCTCTTCAACCAAGGACTTGGATTCTGTTTCTCTTCCCTACCTGGACTCCAACCCTTCCACTGAGTCTCTTTCTCCTGCTGCCATTGTGAGTGCTTGCTTGTGTGTGTGTGTGCATGCGTGTGTGTGTGCATGAACCAATAACTTCATGGTGCTGTGTAGCGTGTTGTCTGTTTAATAAACCTGTTATTTTGAAACCCCGAGCTGTGTTTTTGTCTGTTTCCTCCTTGTCACCACTTATCTGCTCCCCCAGTCTCTAAGCTGTCAGCCTGTTTCCAGCCCCAGGCTTCCAGATTTCTGCCTCTCTCTCTCTTTCCTGGCTGTCTGCTCCTTGTCACCACTTATCTGCCCCCACCGCCAATATCTCAGCTGTCTGCCTCAGTTTCCAGCCCCAATCTGCCTTAAGTAACCCCAAACCTCAGTTCCTCAGCCATCTTCTCTCTAATCTACTGGTTCTAATCCCAGTTCTGGCAACTTTCACTCCCTACACTTTATCTCTCTCTCTCACCTTAGCCTTCCCCCAAGTATCCCAGGTACCCCAAGCACACACATACATACCGTACCATCCAAGTTAGGAACTTACCTATATGTAGGTGGGTTGTATGTGTGTGAACTGGTGAGTGTGTGTGTATATATGTTATTGTGTACATGATATATCAATTAGTGATCTGTGTATGTATACTGAGTGTGGACAATTGATTTTTGTCTAACTTTTGGGGCGTATCATGTATGTGCTTGGATTGGTGATAGATATGCATGTGCCTAGGCTAGTTTGGATGTGTATGTGCCTGAGCTGGTAGTGTGTGTATATATGCACCTACTTGATTTGTGTGTTTGTATACATGCAATTGCATCACACCTTCCTAACAGCACAATATTGAGATCCTGAGAGCTGGCCTGACTCCACAGGGCAACAAATAGACAACGTAATTATGAAGGATGTATATTCTGCAGCAGTTGTTTTGATTTATACCACTGAATCTCTACTTTTCATTCAGAGGGAGCTTTGGGAAATGAATCTTACTGATGCTAAAAAGGAGGCAAAGCCCATAAGTGGTACTGTTTGAATAATAAATAATTCTGATGCATCTCAGTATCAGAGGTACAAACCAGGAGTAATTATAATTTGTATTTCATCATCATATAGCCACAATAAAAATAAAGTAAGATTTTCCTTACTTAATCCCTTCTCACCCCTACTAGTTCTACCACTTGAAATGATGCTAAATGATTTCTTTCTTGGATGTTTGGTCAGTAAATTTTACATACTGGCTGAAGGCAGAATAAACTGTACTAACCACAGAAATCTGAATGTTACATATTACACTATGAGAACCTGCAACAGTACTGCAGAAGTGGTGATGATAAAGCCACCATTCACTTTTAGGCATAAAATCTAGATGCTTGTTTTTTGTTTGTTTGTTTACAACTGTAAAGCGAAGGAACTACTCACACACCACAGAATTTATTTCACCCTTTCAAAAATGTTAGATGTATAGCATATGCCCAGGGCAAGGAACAGATGGCACACTTGATTTATGAAAAGAAGAAAAGTAAAGATGATGTGGAATCACCACAAACTCTTCAGCCCTAAATGCAACACTGCCAATTGTGCATGAATTCCCACAGCCAGAAAGAGGAAGTAATGCAGTATAAAAGCAAAACAATTAATAAATAAATGATGGCTGATATAAGACTTGCTTTTAAGTATACAAACGGTCATAAATTTGTCAATGCTCAGGTCCAGTCAAAAAAGGGTTTGGGACATGTTTCTAAGCCACTAGTACCACACCCAGCCAGAGAGCAAGACAGAGAAGTGTGTGTCAACCCCTTGCTCTTCTGCAGCAGTGAGAGCTGAGGAGAGAATTCACAACCTAGCAGAAGAAATTGGAAGTGTACAAGAAGAACCAAGTAGAATTATCACTGGCCCCTCCATCCCCATCATGTGGATGTCTCGAAAAGAGGGGACAATCTGTATGGTGGTATAAAGGCTTGGATATATGACCCTATCTGTGCATGTACGAATGTAAGAACTGGGCTCCACAGCCCTGGCATCAGCTTCATGCTGGCGGTGACTGTGCGTGCATCTCAGAGTGGACAGCAGGGCGGCACAGCATGTCTCGAGGTGCGTGCACAGCTGCGGCCAGCATGGAGCTGATGCCGGAGCTGTGGAGCCTGATGCAGCTGTTTGCAGCCTGCCCACTGCTTGCTGCCAGCTGCCAGCTGCCCAGAGCCCAGGCTGGATACAAACAGCTGCGCCAGGCTCCAGAGACCCGTCACCAGCTCTGTGTCAGGAGCAGGGGAGAGACTGGGGTTGGACTGCTTCAGGCCCCTCCCCCACTGCCCGCTCCGCGGTGTGCGTGCACGCACTGGTACAGAGTTGATGTTGGGGCTCCGGAACCCAGCACAGCTGTTGCAGCCTCCTGGCTGCAGCCAGCCTCAGTTCTGGGCAGCTGCTGCCAGCTGAGAGCCCAGGCTGCTCCCAGCAGCCAGCTGGAATGCTGCAAGCCCTGCTGGGAGCAGCCCGGGCTTTGTCACCAGCAGCAGCTACCTCGGAGCCAGGGCTGGCCGTAGTGTGCTGGGCACAATGGCCTCGCGTACCATGCTCGGCATGTGTGCCAGCCCCTGGCTTAAGGAGTTCTAATTTAGAAGGACTGATACCCACTGATGGACCTACCCTGCCAGAATTTGTCTAATCTTCATTTGAAACTGGTTAAATTGTTAACCTCTACAACATTTTGTGGCAATGAATTCCACAAGTTAATTAGATGCTGTGGATAAAACGTACTTTTTGTTAACTTTAAAACCTGCTTCCTAAGCATGTCCCTGTACATCCCCTAGTTCTGGTATGGTGAGAAATAGTAAACAGTAAACCCCTATTTACATACCTTATACCATTCATTATTTTATAGCCCATTTAACCAAAATGGCTTTCATGGTGCCTTTTTATTCCTTCATCCTGTTACTTGTAAATTGTAGCATAAACCCAGTTGCTTCCTCAGTTATGGCAGTTAACAACTTGGGGTCCTTACATCTTTTCATATTGTACTGCTAAAGTTATAAATACTGACACAGGCCCTCTTTCAGTTTTTAACTTAGGCAACTTCTGCATTATTTACTTCTACAGACCAGTCTAAATCAGTACTGGAAATGGATTTATCACTGGTTCCACTTAACTGTAGCTAGACATTGTGACACTGCTCAACTCTGATGCAGAAAAATGCATTATAATTAAACCAGAACTGATTCTAACCAGTATTTTTGAACCAGTACCAAAGATTATTGCATGTAAACTCTGTATAGTCAAAACCATACTGCCCAGCCAGAAAAATGTATCTGCATTCAGAAACAGGTCATTTCTTTAGCATAGATTAATGTGACCAGTGGCCTCGCTAGGTGCTGCTTGAGCATACATTTCTGATGACAGGATTGAACAGTTAGGAAAAATATTTCCCAATGGCATCAACACATAAGTTTAATGTTTGTTAATGCACTTTAAAATTTACACCTTCAGTTAATTTGACTTAACTGTCCTTGCTGTTCCCATGCAGCCATATGCTAGTGCAATTTGTTTATTAAAAAATATTTATCTTGATTCTTTTAAAAGGAGTAGAAACAAAAAAGCAAACACTCATTTTCCCAGCTCAAGCCCCAGATAAATTACCTCTACTTTGTCCTCAAGAAAGCTCTCTCTACTTTACTGTTTCTGTCTTTACTTCACAGTTCACTATTCCTGCAGCAACTGCCTGCATTTTACACCTGTGAAAATACTAGGAGAAAATAAAAAGAATATGAAAGTGAACTGAAGCATCTACATGTCTACTGGGGAGCTGCTTTGCAATGCAAAGGAACTTCAGAACATCAATGGCAAACAACTGCAAGGATTCCTTTGGTACAATTACTGCATGCTATTTTTAGCTCTTTCTAGGAGGAGACTCATGACATATGTCAGGACTTTGGAAGTGCAGGCCATTAATAATTTTTACCAAAATGAGTCTAAGAACCCCCCCCCTTCCTTCCTTAAAATAAATATAAACAGTTTTTTTCTTTAAATCTAATTTAAACATTTCCCTTAAGCACTGGAAAGCAAAATACATAGCACTGTGCTTGTGCATTAGAAGTAACAAATTAAATGAATTTTATTAGAGAAAGGTAGTTAGTTATGTTACTCTGAAATAAGGCAGAAGTCTGGGTAGATATGCACCTTACAGACCAGTGGTTCTCAAGGTTTGGGCTTCACAGGCCAGATGACTGGCATGAGGCCAATCTGGGCCAGACTGAGCCCTGAACTGTTCCCCCTGGCCCAGCGTACTGGGATCAGGCCCTAGGGCCCCATGCTGCCCCTGCCTGGCACTGTGTGCTAGCATCAGACTCCAGAGCTCTGTGCTGCCCCCGCACACCAGGACTAGACCCCTATCTTGCACACTTGATCAAGTGCACAGCGTCAGGGCTCACAGGGCTGCCCACAGACCCAGATGACATTATGTGGGGAGTTGGATGTGACCTGTGGACCAGGGGTTGAGCATCCCTTTTATAGACTAACTAAAGAAATACACAGAGCACAAGCTTTCATGAACTCTCATGGGCCAAAGCTTGTGCTCTAGATCCACTGCACTGGTTTTATCATCCAGCGGATGTGAAAAAACACAGAGCATTAGCCTGATATACAGGAAGAACAGCAAATATGGCAGGCGACCAGCCTGGCTTAACAGAGAACTCTTCAGTCAGTTTAGATACAAAAAAGGAAGCTTACAAGAAATGGAAGCTTGGACAGATGACTAGGAAAGAGTATAACAGTATTGCTCAGGCATGCAGGGATGAAATCAGGAAGGCCACAGCACAACTGGAGTTCCAGATAGCAAGGGACATGAATAGTAACAGGAAGAGTTTCTACAAGTATGTTAGCAACAAGGTCAGGGAAAGTGTGGGTCTCTTACTGAATGAGGGAGGCAATCTAGTGACAGATGAGGAGGAAAAAGCTAAAGTACTCAATGCCTTTTTTACCTCAGTCTTCACAGGCAAGGTCAACTCCCAGACTACTGCAGAAGGCAGCACAGTTTGGAGAGGTCAGCAGTCCTCAGTGGTGAAAGAACAGGTTAGGGACGATTTAGAAAAGCTAGACATGTACAAGACTATGGGGCCACATACAATGCATCTGAGGGTGCTGAGGGAATTGGCTGATGTGATTGAAGAGCCGCTGGCCATTATCTTTGAAAACATGTGGGGCCTGGAGGAGGTCCCAGACGATTGGAAAAGGGCAAATACAGTGCTCATCTTTAAGAAAGGGAAGGAGGAGGATCCAGGGAACTACAGACCAGCCTCACCTCAGTCCCTAGAAAAATCATGGAGCAGGTCCTCAAGGAATCCATTTCAAGGCGCTTGGAGAAGGTAGTGATTAGAAACAGTCAGCATAGATTCACCAAGGGCAAGTCATGCCTGACCAACCTGATTGCCTTCCATGAGATAACTGGATCTGTGGGTGCGGGGAAAACAGTGGATGTGATATACCTTGACTTTAGCAAGGCTTTTGATACAGTCTCCAACAGCATTCTTGCAAGGAAGCTGAGGAAGTATGGGTTGGATGAATGGACTATAAGGTTGATAGACAGCTGACTGGATTGTCAGGCTCAACAGGTAGTGAACAATGGCTCAAGATCTAACTGGCAGCCAGTATCAAGTGGAGTGTCCCAGGGACCAGTCCTGGGGTCAGTTTTAATCAATATCTTCATGAACATTCTGGAAGATGTGATGGAGTGCACCCTCAGAAAATCTGTAAATGACACCAAGCTGGGGGGACTAGCAGATACGCTGGAGGGTAGGGCTAGGATTCAGAATGACCTAGACAAATTGCAGGATTAGGCCAAAACAAATATTATAGCCTTCAACAAGAACAAGTACAAAGTCCTGCACTTAGGACAGAACAATCCCATGCACCAGTACAGGCTAGGGGCTGACTGGCTAAGCAGCAGCTCGGCAGAAAAGGATCTGGGGGTTATAGTGGACAATAAGCTGAATATGAGTCAACAGGGTGCCTCTGTTGCCAAAAAAGGCCAACAGCAGACTGGGATGTATTAGTAGGAGCACTGGCATCATATCGAAGTAATTATTTGCCTCTATTCTGCACTGGTGAGGTCACATCTGGAGTACGGCGCCCAGTTTTGGGTGCCCCACTACAGAAAGGACATGGACAAGTTGGAGAGAGTCCAGCAGAAGACAACAAAAATGGTGAGGGGGTTGGGCCATATTACTTCTGAGGAGAGCCTTGCAGAACTGGGCTTATTTAGTGTGAAAAAGAGAAAACTGCGGGAGTTTAAGAGCAGCCTTTAACTACCTGAAGGATGGTTCCAAAGAGGATGGAGCTACTGTTCTCAGTGGTGATGGATGACAGAACAAGGAACAATGGTCTCAAGTTGCAGCATGGGAGGTTTAGGTTGGGTATTAGGAAAACAATTCTCACTGGGAAGGTGGTGAAGCAGTGGAATGGGTTACCTAGAGAGATGGTGAAATCTTCATCCTTGGAGGTTTTTAAGGCCCAGCTCGACAAAGCCCTGGCTGAAATGATCTAGTTGGGGGTGGTCCTGCTTTGAACAGGCAGTCAGACTAGATGCCCTCCTGAAGTCTCTTCCAACCCTAATTTTCTATGATTCTATGATCTGAAGAAATATGCTGGGTTCTCTTCCTGACCCAACCAAATTAAAGCCTTTTTTCTTTAAAGTAATTTTTAATGTCAACTAATTATGCTCTGTGAGGTTGGAGGTCTGACTTCCAGGATTCCCAATGCAGGAAGGAAGGGGTTTCCAGCACAGGTGCAGGATCCTACCATCCTTTGGCCCTTTTGCTGGGCATTTCTTAGCTAATCCTGTCCTTTAGGCTACGAGTCACCTGGCTTGGCATGAGGGTCTGTGACCCCCAGTAGGACTGGCACGGCCCAGCCATTTCCCCACTGGGCTGAAATGGCCTCTTAAGTTGAATTTTCATGGGAAGTGGTAGTGCCTCCCTACTCAGGACTGGTTAGACTTCATCCGGAGTACCAGTGTGCAGCGCTGGGTTTCACATTTTGAAAAGGACATGGAGAAGTTAGAGAGTGCCCAGAGGCAGGCAACAAAAATGATCAAGTGCTTGGAAAGCAAGTCATATGAGGGACGACTGAAGGAGCTAGGCATGTTCAGCTTGTAGAAAAGATGCTTAAGAGGGGACATGATAGAAGTCTTCAAATACCTGAAGGGCTGCCATAAAGAAGAGAAAAAGTACCTTTTCTCTCGTTTGAGAGAAAAGGATGCAGACTAATGGCTTGAAGTTGCAGCAAAGTAAATTTAAATTGGCTATCTGGAAAAACTTCACTGTGAGAATAGCAAGGCAGTAGTATAGCCTGCCTAGGGAAGTTGTGGACTACCCATCATTGGCAGTGTTCAAGAGGTTGGACAGTCATTGGTTGTGGATACAGGCATAGATATGCTTATTTTCTACCACAGGTATTTCATATGCTTCTGGGATTTTCTGGTTTCTCCCACTGCCCCACCCCCTTTTCCGCTGAATGTGCCCAGGTGTTTCTAAATCTTCCCAAAGGCATTGGGTGTTGCTTACAGCTAGGGCTGTCCCTGGGGGGGGGGGGCGGGGAATCAGGGTGACCACCCACCTTTGGGGGGCCCACAAAGCCAGGGGGAGTGGCACAGTGACTCAGTGCTGCCTCTGGAGTGACACATCCAGTTACTCAGCACCGCCCCCCCTGCATCTTCTGCCAGCTTCCTTCCTTGTGTCCGGAGGGTGGAGCCCCGCACAGGCTGATTTGCCCCAGGCCCCGCACCCTGCTTGGGTCATCTCTGGCTACAGCTAAAACTGGGGGCTTAAACTGGGATGTGTCAATTGTCTTGCTAGGAGCAAAGCCAGAGGTCCCTGGCTGGGGTGTCTTGCCCCTTCACTCAGGGTCAGACCAATTCCTATATTTGTGGTCAGGAAGGGATTTTACCTCATGGTCAGGCTGGAAAGGACTGTGGGAGGTTTTGTGTTCTTCTGTAGCCAGGTGTGTGGCCCTCTATCCAGGACCTCTGGAGTATACACTGTAGTAGCAATCTTTTATAGAAGCAGACATTTGCTGCCATGGTTCCCATGCTTTACCTGTGCAGGTAGGGTGTTAGGTCTGTGTTGTGCCTGTGTTGAGGGTACTCTTAAGTTTAGGTTATGGTTGTTTGGGATGGTTTGGATAAGGATGACCCTGCCTCGGGGAGAGGGGTTGGACTCACCAGATGACCTCAGGAGGTCTCTTTCAGCCCTACTTCTCCTTGACTCTAATCCAAGACAGCAAAGCATTAATTCAAACAGGTTGCAGGCATAAGGGTGCCTGATGTCAGGTTAACGAGCCAAGCACAGCCCTGGAGCTGGGGCATCTACCCCTGGGGCTCCCCACAGGTGGGAAATGTGGCAGTAGGGAAGCAGTGGCCATTAATAGCACGACTGCCTCAGCTGCCCAATTCCCACCCCCTCCCACAGGTATTTGAGGGCTGGTCCCAGCCCAGCCGATGTCTCCACACCTGAGCTCATGCTTTTAGTTGGGGTTAAAAACAGCCTGCAGGGCAGGCAGACGAAAGACCAGCTCCAGGGGGGAACGAAGACCTGTGAGGAGTGGGGCCCTCAGCACCCGGGCAGCGAGGACACCAGCGGGGTCCAGCTGCCCGCGGGCGGGGGCTGGGGCAGGCAGCGGAGGGGCTCCAGAGGCGGATCCCGTCGCCTGGTCCCGCCCTGCGCATGGGGCGCTTGGTCACGCGCAGGCCGCTCTGCCCCCTGTTGCTCACGGCCCGGCCGCCCGCCAGTGACCGCCGCCCGCCCCGTGTGTGTGCGCTCGCGGGGGTAGCGGGGGTCCTTACCCGCCGCGGCGGGGAGCGGGGCGGCGAGCAGCAGCAGCAGCAGGAGACGGCGGCCGGGTAACTGTGGGCGTGCGGGTACAGGGGCGCCCATGGCGCCAGCCCCAGGGCAGGGAACCGAGCGCCGCGGAGCCTCCTCAGACCCGCCGCCGCCGCCAGGGGCCTGCCCAGCGGGCTGGGCCACGCCTGCTGGGGGACGCCGGGGGGTCGGGGCGGCCTGACGCACAAGGATTTCAGCCCGGCCCCGCGAGGCGGGGTTCTAGTTTACTGCGCAGGGGCGGCGCCGATGGTGTCCTTCCAAAAGGCTTACAGGGTCCTTTTGGGTAGAAGAGAATTCGTAGTAGATGTGGGAGAAGGAAGATGATCCTAAGTTTTCTAACACAACGTGTCTCTTTTTACATCAGCCTGAAAATATCCCAGTGCTAGACTGACTACAGCTCCTAGTTATGGGAAATGCCCGTGGACACCAAAACAGCTCCCTGACACGGACAAAAAGGAGACAAGGTAACCGTGAACCAAATTTACATATAAAAAAAATGCACTCTATATATGCTGTAAATGGACCAGATCTTTTCTCTAGGTTTTTAGCTCCTGGTAGTAAAAGCCTGGGCAAGGGCCTCGGCAAGATATTAGCTGCCCCCCTACTCCACAGCAATGCAGCTTTCAATTGCATAAGTCCTTAGTGTGAGTCAAAAACTTCCTAGTGAGCACCCTGGCCCCAACTCGTACTGGTCTGGCCCTAGTGCCCCATGACCCCAACCAGGGTTCAGAGCTCTCTGCTAGATACTATAGGAAACACCTGTGCATCTGTTAAAATTATCCCTACAAATACAAAAACAGTAGCAATTATATTGACACTTTTTTAAACTTACTTTATTCTTCCAAATATTAACAGCATGTTTGTATATTATCCATACCATACACTTCAATACAAGGAGTGGGTTAACTCCCCTAATGTGCTTTTTTCAAAGTTGACTACATTGCAACAGACATCTGATGTGCACCTTACAAAATAACTTACACCATTCACAACAATATAGAAATGAAACACTTTGTACAAAATATCTGAATTCTTTTAAAACTCTTGAGACCAAAATTATTCTGGTATTAAAATTCAAAAGACCCTTTCTTTTTGAAGACGCACATCCAAAAAGTTTATGAACTTTTATTAAGTTTTATAAAGTTTATGAATGTTTATAAATCTAGAAGTAGTGAACAGTTATCTATCTGATTTATATTTGTACAAAAATACTTTAATTTGAAAAGAAAACTAAATATAAAGCTTTAATATAACAAAACATTTTCTAAGACTATTACTATATACCCCATTAAGCAAGGCACTCAAACAAATATATAACTAAGTTCTTTTAAAGTTATGCATATTTCAAGTTTAACTATTTTTCTGGATCACAGCTGTGCTGCCTGACTTTTTTTTTCCCATTTTGTTACTTATTGTTTGGCAATATTTCTTATTAAATACATCGTAGCAGCAAGGACTGTGTTATCTTGTCTGTTTGTACAATATCTTGCTATGCTGAGTCCTAATCCTTTGTTCTATTGCAAGGCATTTTAATTAAAATAATGATGACAAGAACCAGATTCAGCCTCTTACAGAGACCAAATGAAATAGGGAAGAATTGTTTTTATATAAAATTTACTCTCCAAGTATTGCAGTCAATGGAACAGTTGAGTTTTACTTAAATTGTTACAAGAACATCTCTTAATTTTTCATAATTGTGCCCAAGTATTCTAACCCCCCCCAAAACAAAGTGCTTATGTTGTTTATCCGATCAAAGAAGTAAAGAATTAAATAAGACTAATAATAGTTTTAAGTCTATTTGTTATTAAATACAAAAAGGGAGACAGGCACTGCATTTTTGTTTGCTTTCTTGCAATAGACGCTAAAAAGTGATACCTGGCAACAGAAGCATCTAACTTCTCAGTATTGTTTTAAATATCTGCATACCAGAATAGTGCAAAGAGCTCCCCCCCTCCAAAAAAAAGTGCTGCATCAGCAATACAAACATATGGGTCACAGTTTTTAGCTGTTACACTTAACAGTGTCTTTAAAAAAAACAAAAACAAACCAAAACAGTAGTATTCCCAGTGCACTAGGCCAAATGCACTCCTGGTTGTAACAGCACCAATGTCCGTGGAGTTACATTAGGAATAAATCTGGTCTTTTATATACACTCCTTTATAACAGTAAATAGGACTGATCTTAAAAGATCATACTGTACATTAAAAAACACTTTTCCTCCAATAATTATTCTAGTTGCAAAATGCACGGACTGTGTGTGCATGCAGTATAGTAATATGCACTACTGTGTGTGTGTGGGTGCATACATAATGCTCCCCTCCTTGCTAATATCCCTTTTAGCGTGCATATGAAAGAACATGGTGACGCGTGACAAAAATGAAACTTAACTTACTGGTAAGTTATTTTTAACATATAGGAACCTAACTTAAGTGGCTATCTATTTCCTCCCACTCACTACCTGAGAGAGATTTTCATTTAATTCCTGAAACTGATTGTGGAGGAAATACCTTATTTGTTATTGAGTTATATCAGTGCCGGATTTAGGCTTAAATTATTTAAGCTACAATTTAGGGCCTTGCAATATGGGGAGCCTCTAAATAAGAAAAAAAACCTGGACATTTTCATTCCAATATGACAAAAATACCCATAGATATGGCTCCACAGTTATTCATAGTGAGTTAATAAACTTGTGCAGAAATAACAATAATTCATCTTAAAATTTCACGAAAATCCATTGTTGTGGATTTCATGGATTATTTTTACTGTATGGTGCCTCTTAAAATAGACATAGTTTGAGGCCTCTTAAGATGGATGTAGTTTAGGGCCTCAGCATGTCATGATCCAGCACCAAGCTGTATCTTTAATTAGAATATAGGTGACTTACAGTTATCATTCATTAAGACTAACTGCAACTTCTACTTTTTTGTATTATATGATCAGAAGAGCCGTAACTAGTAAAGTATGAACTTACCCTTGCTCCTCCAGTTACAGGGTACAGCACTAATTCTATTTTCTCCTACTTTGTCTGCTCCCCTCCCTTGCCCCATCCCTATCCTCACTGTCCAGGATTAGCAAGTATTTGCTTAGGAAGTACTCAGTTAATCTCCTATAACTGCTGTTTAGCAATCTTATGGAGGCCCTCACCATAAAACTGGGGACATTAGCTCTGTAACACAAGGTCCTCCTTGTGCACTGATCTGATTTCATATTAGCTTAACAAACATAGGAAAGAACTTGGTATATTTAAGATACGTTCACTAATGACATAAAATAAGATTTTTCTTTTCCTTTCTACTTACTCCCTATGCCAGGAAACTGATTTCCAAAGAAAACACTTCAGCTGCATCATTTCTTTTCACAGCTTGTACTATGCAGATTCTGAAACATCTCATTTGAAAGGGAGAGTTTTCACAGTAAGAAAAACACAACATTCATGTTATTGCTCTTGTTTATGTACATCTTCAATTTTTCTCATGTTTGTATTTAGCCCTTAATACCTGCTGTGTCCACATTCACTATCATCTTTGGAAGACATGACTGACTATTCATGTATGAACCCACAACAGGCTCTGACTTAAATATGGCATGGGTATTTATTTTTAAAATTTTATTTAATTTGAAGATAGTCACTCTAACTCGTGATATTTGCCTCCACTCAGAATACTGTAAAGAAGGAGGACAGCCAAACTTAAAGTTCTAGCTCTGAAGAACACTCACTGAACTATTGTAATATGACTAACAGGATGGCTTTTGGTGACCTCTGAAGAAAAAAAGTGATTAGATTTGTTCCTTCCCTTTTGCCCCCAAATGAGCATACGTACCAAATTCTAAGATTCTAGCTAAGTAATTAAGCATCAGTTAATTAAAGGCCTTCTGTACTATACAACTGTTGATACTACATTACAGGCATGGTTATTCCAAAACCATGGATCTGGTTATCAAAGTATTATCATGCATTATGCTAGCTGTTTCATGGTGATCCAGTGCTAGAGCAACAAAGCATATAATACACACACAGAATGGTATGTCTTTTGGCACCCAAGATGTAATTAACAATTGCCTGTACAAAGCTAGATGGCTTCTGTACAATTTAAAAAGTGTTTTAAAGGTGAAGTGTATGGTTGATTTTAAATATTTTTTCACTTAAAATACTTTATAGTAAAGGAAAAAGGAAGGCTAGTACTGTAAGAAAAAAAAATTAGGAGGCAGTATCCAAAACTAATCTGGTGCACTGACCTAGAGAGGCTCAGAGAACTTGTGCCTTAAATAAAATTTACTGACAATCCAAATTCAGATAGCTACCTGTAATGTGAATGAAAGCTGCATGCTTACCATATCTACCCACATGCAAGATGATTCTGAAATTAAGATGACCCCCCCCCAACACTTAAGTTCTACATATGGAAAATTTATAAGTGTGTTATACATTTTCCATGTATAGAATCAAATTATTAGAGGGCTGTCTTAAATTTGTTCCCCCACTGCTGTAGCAGGGGGGCAGGTGATGGGGCAACAAGTGATGAGGGAGGCAGTATTGGGGCAGGAGAGAGTCAAGCAACCTGATCCCTACCCCTCATCTCCCCACACATTGTGCTCTGCCACCTGTCTTCACTTGTCCCTCCTACTTGCCCCTCCTGATGCCTGTGTGGTCTAGTACCTGCTTCCCCCGCTGCTGCCCCACTAGAGAGGACTGGAGCTGGAGGTGATGGAGGGCAAGGGTGGGCAGGTGTTGCAGCTCTGACTCCAGGCCTGACCCCCTCCCCCTGTTAAATGAGGAAAAAATCTTGTCTTGGATTCAAGTAATTAGGGTATATCAGATGGCAGAATATCACCTCTAGGTAATAAACTTTTTATTCCATTTTTGGAAAGAACTAGTAAAATATATAGTGGCTGGTTTCCCCATAGCTTCACATAGTGAAATTTGTAAATAAAACAGCTAGCAAGATTAGTTTCTCATTAACCATCTTTAGCAAACATGTTATCAGTTTCTTCTTCATTCATCCCCCTTTGATAACGTACTGCAGAGAAGCTACCCCACTGAAGCCGTTTCTTTTTATGGAGATACCAAATTAATCCAGCAATTATGATTATGATTATGAAGAGAGCAAATGCTATGGCCACACCAGCATGATTAGAACCTGAAAAAGACAAAAGACAGACAGTCATCTTCTATTTCTAGATAACAATATTTATTGAACAACAAGGATTTTACGGGGCTACTATATTATATTTCTATTGTACAGCTTTAATATAAGGCCATTTTATTGAAGTTAAGGATATCTAGTTTAAGTTATACAGATACACAGTAATAGTCTTCATTCTATTGTTCTAAAAGTTAGATTATTTTAAAATGTCAAATCATGAATAGCTCATCTTGAATCACTTAAAATTTCAATTGCGACACACTCTTTTGAGACTAAATGAACTAAAGAGCCTACTTGTTCTTTAGAGTAATTTTTCTCCACTTCCTAATATCCTCTATACCTCAAACCATAGCTAACCTGGTCCCAAGTTTCTCAGATAAAACTCTGCCTTAATTTCTGACATGGGAAGTTCCTGAAGTTAATTTCCCCTTAGCAGTATTTGGGGAAATCCTGAGTTCCCATTGTTTCTGTCCTCAACTTGTATATAAGCATAAAAAAGATCCCGCTGCTTCCACATCTGCTTTTCCTGACCTGAACAACAGACCCCTGCTTTGGATGAAGTAGTGTAGGAGAAAGTGTTATGGGTACTGATTCCTCTCCCATGAGGCTATTTTCAGAACTAATGACTTGGACAGAAGAGGCAACTCGCAAGTCCCATGGGTTAACTTCTTCTACAATAAGACTGTGCAAATAGGTATAGGGGCAGCGATTCGATTCAGATCACTGTCCTCAATCAATTTGGTCGAATGGGCTTTGGAAGATTTGGCACCAATTCGGTGATTCGGCCATAGATTTTAATGGGGAATCACTGAAATACTCATAACTTTATCATTTTTTGGCAGATTTGGATGAAAACAGCAGGGATGGTAGCCCCTTCTGAGGGCATGAGACCTGCCAAGTTTCAAGGAGATATGTGCAGGAATTTCAGGGAAACTTCACCTCAAGCTTCTGAAAGCAAAACTCGTGACATGTGACTTTGTGTGTGTGTTAATGTACAGCAGGATGAAAACATCAGGGATGATAGCCTGTAACAGGAGGCCTTCCTGGTGCCGCTTAGATCTCCGCCTGCTCACCTGTTTGTAGGCCAGCCATCCACCCCTCTTGCTTAGGCAGAAATAGCTCACAAAAGGGACAGAAAGGCTGCAGACACAGGCTTATATGCTGTTTCTGTCCCTCTCCCAGAGTACTGTGATTGGAAGGGCACTCAAAGATCACAGTCACTGGCCAGCTACAGATGTCAGTCCCACCCCAACGTCTCAGTTTCTGTTCCCCTGCAAGACTGCCTTCCAAATCGCTGAATCTTTGCCTAACTGATTGGGAGGAGTTTTTTTTTTTTTGTCTCCCGATTCAATTCAGATTTGGTAATTCAGCCTCTGAATCGGGCTGAATCTTCTCTGAATCAAATCGGTGACCAAAGCTTTGCACTCCCCTACTCTACAACACATGATCTTCTCCCAGAGGCCAGCTTTTCTCTTCCTATTTGCTTCTCTTGGAGGGTTGGCAAAGGGGATATGTGGAGCTGCCCAAGGAGTCCCATCAGGGAAGGAGTTGCTAATCATCTTTCTGCCCCAATAGGGATAGAGATCCCATTGCTGTAAGATTTGCAAGCACAGCAGACCCAAAAACCTTTGATTTCTCTCTGCAAAAGGAAAAAAAGAGGAGCTCATGGGATGACTCAGAGGGGCAGGGAGTGAGAAGGAACAATTGAGGTAACTATTCATGCTCTCTTCTTACTGGTGGAAAAGCAGCTGTGGCTCAGCCTCCTGCAACTCCAGTAGGTAGGAATATGCAGGAAATCTCTCAGAGGATGCCTCCGTTTCTTACAACTAAACTGTTGTATATTAATTTATTCTCTAGGCAGAAAGCCCATAGAAGGCCTATGCAACAGCTGAGACCCACTTAAAACAAAACTTCAGCATGCTTTGAAGTCAATTTAAATCTCAACACTTTTTACACAGGACTTGTGGGAAAGTCCTTAAATATAATAATTAGAAGAATTATGAGCAGTCTACTGAAACCAAGACTGACATACCTAGAGGAGCTTTACATACGACTCTGCTTTGACTATTATTGCAGTCAACTTCAGACCATGCTCCATCTGTGGATATGATAACACTGCATTTACCACTAACTTCTGAAGTTCCATTTCCCCAGTTGGCATAATTAAGTACTGAACCATCAAGCCAGGTCAACGACTGATCTGTAGAGAAAGTATTGCCTGTTAGATTGCTTTGTTAGATTACCATTAGAAGTTTCTATATTAATAGATAATGTAACAACTATGATTCATTTAGGTCTTCACTTTTTAAAAAATGCAAAAAAGTGCATCTCATAAAAATGTTAAAAACATAATTTTTTAAAAACGATACTTATATATCATATTTGTATTTATTATGCCTATAAACATATCTGCCCTCACACACCATCCTCAGCAGCCTTAGGGAGCAGACAGACAGCTTCTGGAATGTTTTACAGCATAACAGGCTTGGAAGTGTTTCAGAAATGTAGCCTGTCAGCTACTGAACACACACACAGCTCCTGGCGAAGTGTTGCAAAATTGCTGTGGTTGTATGCAGCGATGTATTCTCCAGCCAAGGCATGTCATAAGGGGTTACAGTGACTTGCAGATCTGCTGTCCAGCTACCTCCCTCCACAGGGCAGGGAAATAGAGTAGACTATCAGTGCTGTTCTGCAACCTCCATCTCCCTTAGTATGATAAAAGGCACACCAATTTTTGCAGCCAACAAAGGAGGAATGTATCCAGTCATTCTTGATTCTCTGTGGCAAATGAGCAGGTGCCTTTTACAGCTGGTTGAACTGGGAAAGCCTTTAGTAAGTTCAGAGCAGGGCTTGAATTCATGCTTCTCAAGCTATAGCTAGGCACCTCGGACCCACTCTGCCATCATGTCCCACCTCTTAATGTGCAGCTCCACATAAAAAACCCCACAAATTAAGAAGAAAAACCAACTGGAGCAATATAAGCACTGGAAAGGAAGGATAGCACCCTTCTTGCCAGGCACAGACTGAAGGAAAAAAAACAAAATAAGACATTCAGAAGCAGCTCCAGATCCAATACAACCTCCAAGTTTCACTCTATTTTTCAAATGGCAGTTGTGTGTTCATATAAGTTTTACCAATTCTTCTACTTTTAAGGGTGTGCAAAACGGGCCATATTTGATTCGGATTCTGCCTGAATTGGGGTCAGTGATTCGATTAATTGATTCAAATCACTGTCCCCTATTAGATTCCGCCGAATCCAAAGATTTGATGCTGATACGGCCAAATCACTGATTCTCCAGAGAGACAGCTTTAAATGTTTTTTCTACATACCTCGAGGTACCACGCATGGCTTGTGAACGCTGCAATGCTGGGATGGATGAAGCAACCCATAGGAGTGTGGCGGTACCCCCCTGCACCTCCCTGACTTGGCAATTGCCCATGGGGGGGACCCCAGGTGCCCCCCCCCCCAGACCCAGGAGGCACCAGTCACGGAGCTGAGGTATGGGGGGCCCCCCAGTGTGTTCTCTGGCAGTGCTTCTGGTCCACTTCCAGGTCTGCTGCTGAGTGGGACGCTCCATCTTCCCCACCATTACAGCATTCACAAGCCGTCTGGTACCTTGAGGTATGTAGAAAAAACATTTGAAGCTGTGTCTGTCCGCATTGTCGAATCTCTCCAAATTGATTTGGAAGGTTCCAATTCAATTCGGAGAGATTAAAGGGTCTCTTGATTCGATCTCAAGATTTGGCCGCTGAATTGGGCCAAATCTCCGCCGAATTGAATCAGGGACTGAAGCTTTGCACAGCCCTACTACCCATCACTTAATCTCAATGTTTTCTGGATTAAGTCAGCCAGCTAACCCTTATACAAGCCTTTCCATGCTCTTGTCCTTTCCTTGGTGATCCAGTTTTCAGTCCAAAGTCTCAAAGATTAAACGGATAAAGAAATCATAAAAGAAATTGACCAAATGTAGGACTTGCTGTATGTTAATTAACACAATGTGAATAGCACTTGGATTTTGCCCTTCCAAGTGTTATTATGTTATAACATTCATCTTATTTACAGTGAACAGACTCCTATGCTCAGACACGTACATATGCACAAACACACATGCACACGCACATGTTTGGTAATAGCTTCTTACCCTTGGAGTTCTGAGACAATCCAAGCCACACGCTTTTAGTGATAAGGTCATTTTCCCTTATCTGTGTGCTGACAAATTTATTTTCATCAGCATCCTTTATAGTGAGAAGTGCTGCAGATGGATCTAAGGAAAAAAAGTTTTACTTGTCAAACAGAAGGAACATTTAAGTCTTTCCTTATTGTCTTCTTACACTCCAGTGAATTTTATACACATCCAAAGGGCTAATTTAAAGACAGGCTGTCCAACTACCAGCTTAACTCATGGCTCCCAGTCCAGGCACCACTCCCCACACTGTTCTCCTGCTGCTGCTACTGAGGTCTCTAGGCTCTTCTTCCCTCCTCCAGCTATCACTTCTTGCCCCTGTGGGTGGTGTAGCATGGAAGCCTGTGGCCCAAGAGCCCTGTATGTATGGAGCAGCATAACAGGGTGGCCCATGCAGTGCAGCAGGGAGTGCCCATGGCAGCCCTGGTAACACAAGTTGGATAAATCCGATTTAAGGTGTAGGAATAAGAAAACATTTATAATTTTAGCTTCCTGAAAATTTAGGTGAGAAGATATAATGCAATGTTATGAGTAGCCTCAGATGTTAGTTAACTTTTTTTGTCATCTAGGTAAGTGAAGAATAAAACAAACACAAGACACCTGCGGATTGTTTGTGTGGGAGGTATTGTATTATATTTTATGGAAACTGAAGGATCCATTTTGCCAGGTTACAGATACCTACTGCATAACACTATTTCCATCATCCTAAGCAGAAGCTTGGCATCTTGTAGTACCACATCAATATTGATACAGAATGTCATAGCAGATGAGGTGTAAACAGCGGCAGATGTGACAAAACTAAGCTTCAAAACATCTAAGCTTTCACAGGCAAAAAGAATTTTAGCCCAGAAACAGAACATGGAGAAGAGTCCCTCTTGCTCTAACTCACACTAGGGCCAGGTGGCCATTGGTAAGAAGTCACACTTGGAAGTACGGCCATCTATCCCTTCATTTTAGACCACCCTACTGTCTAACATTAAATAAAATATATTCCTATAATAAAAAGTGGAAATTTGCAGCTCTGAAAACTTCTGAAGACAGCAAAGGATTCTAATCAGATCAAAGGACCAAAAAAGACCAAATAAAATCTGCCATTACAAATATTCCTGAAGAAATATAAATCTGAAATATTGCCAACTATCCTTGAACAAGGGGCTGTTTATAAAATGTAGCACCTTATAAAATATCCAAACATACCCAATTTTTGGCAAACTCTTTTAGCATCTTCTGCAGTATATACTGAAAAATTGTAAAATGCCATGTCAAATGCATAGCAGTGCTCCTTATATTGAAGCCACTGAGATGTTCCTGAATTCTGTGGACATCTGGGAGAGCCTTTTGTTTGCTGTGGTTGTAGTTGTCTCTCTACAGAAAAAAAAACAAAGATGGTGCATTATGCAAATTAACAAGGGCTTTGCACAGTCAAAAACTTCTGTTGTGTGTTTTCTTGGGCAGCACTTCCACATGTAGTCAGGGATTACTAACTAGTAAATGACAAAAATCAGAATATGTTCCCTTCAGTTTGTTTCTTCAAATATAACAGATTAATTCATTACAATCAATTAGTATAGGAAAAAATCCCAAATATTTTGGACACTGACTCTTCCATTAGTGGTAGCCATTCTTTTTTACTGGATTTTATGTGGCAGTGAAATCTGGAATCCTCAGTTGTACGGGTTGCTGATCCAAGATACTCAATAGAGACATTTATGCCATACGTCAACAAGAGGTGCCTAGTCAAATAATTTGGGAAAAGTATATTTATTTCTGTGAAATGTTGGGTTATTTTGGAAATGATTCCTCTGGTTTGGAGAAACTAATGAAGACCCCAGTTCTGTTGATCAGATTTTGCCTTAGTATGAAACTAACATAGCTGCTGATCGCTCAGAGGGCATAATTTACTACTGACAGTAATAAATTAATACAATAATTTTCTTAGCACTTTTTATCCAAGGATCACAAAAGGGAGATGAAAATGAACTAGGATACAGAAAGGCTATGCTTTACCCAGGCCACAACCCAAATCAGTAGTGGGACTGAATATAAAAGCCAGGTGTCCCAAATACCAGTCTTCTGTTCTAAACACTAATCTCAACACTACTCAGCAAGAACCTCTCAACAGTTCACAATCAGTACATATTCTGTGCAGGCTCAAACAGAAATCTAGTGATATTATTATTATTATTATTATTATATGATTATTTTAGAGAACAAACATAACACTTAAACAAAAGCTGAAGTGAAAACATTTGAGAAGAAACAGAACTCTCTCTTTGATCAGATTATCTCGGGAGGGGGACAGTTACTGAGTTTTGGTGAGCTGTCGAGGGCTGCACACAAGATC
>NW_017728949.1:51402811-51407157 GCF_001723895.1 Crocodylus porosus | reverse complement strand
GGGCTAGGCCCCACTCACTTCTGTCCACAGCAGCCCGCACGATGCTCCTGCCTGTGCCCACCAGCATGCACAGCTTCCCAATGGAGCTGCTCCCCCTAGGTGCTGCTCAGTGCCCCCCAACTCCAGCGGCTCCTCTTCCTCCTACCTCTTTAGTGCTGCTCGTCAGAGGGGTGGGGCAGGGAGGGAAGGAAGCTTCAGCCAGATGGCTCCTATCCCAGAGTGTGGGGCTCTGGCTCCAGCTCCAGGCTGCCTGCCACCCACAAATGGCCTGTCATACTGCTGGGCAGGTGGAGTGGATGGAAGGTGGCCAGGAGCTAGAGCCAGAGCCCCATGCACTGGGGCAGGAGCCATCTGGCTGAAGCTCTTATGTTGATCAATGATAATGCAGCATGTGAAAATGTAATTCTATATATAGTCTAAGAAAACAGTAAGTCTTACTTTTTGAAGAGGTATAGCAAATGGCACCCTCAGCAACATCTGTACACTTTGTACGATTCCAAAACCCTTTCAGATCCAATAGAACACAGTTCCCAGTAGATGCTGAGCTTTCTAATTCCCAGGGATTGTAGTCAAACACACTTCCATCAGACCATTCAAAATTAGATTTACTTCCCTGACAAAAGAATAATTGCTGTGGTCAGATACTAATTAGTCAGACAAAAATAGCAAAGAGGGAGCTAAAATTTTGAAAGCATTTGGTGACTAATGACCAATACCCTCCAATTCAGGATTGAACCAACGCCCCATTTTGTAAGTAGGTGCTGATACCCTGGCACTACTTAGAACTGAAGCTCTGGTCACTCATGGGCATCAAGGAACCTTTGATATCCTTTGTAAGTGCACAGCTGTGCTGAGACCCAACTCCAATATGGTCAACAGTTTCTCTCTTTAAGCAAAATCACAGGGTGAACTTAAGGTATTTTTACTTCCTGTCATAAACCCTACAAAGTGCACGTCCTTATGCTAGCAGGCATATATTTGGACAACATACCATCACAGTTGTTCATTTTAAAGTACATGTGGGTATTGGGAAAAAATGTAAATACAATAACGTACAAAAAAATTGACATTAGTGGCAGGTGAATAATTTATAAGCATGAAAGTAAAGCCTCCAGAAGAGTATGGAAAGAGCATAACAATAGTAAAGTCAGTTTAACAATTATTTGTACAAGAAGGGACAGTCATGACAGCACAAACTTACATCATGGATTGACAACCCAAGCCACAGTGGGTAACCATCACGTTTTGCAATATCATCCAGAAACAGCTGTTGGGATTCATTGTGTACACTGGCTAAATCATTCCCATTTTTTTTGCATTCTTTCAGTGCCTCATACCAGGTTATTTTTTTCTGAAGGATCTTGTATGTGTTATCTCCATATGGTATAGAAGCAGGCAATGGTGGCTTAGTCTCTCTTGACCCTATTTCAAGGTTAAGATTATAATAAATTTTCTGCACTTCATTCATGTTACTAAAAATACAAGGAAATAATGAAAATCCTATCAATCAATAACAACTTGATAGCACAACTTCAAGCACAGAAACTCTGAATCCAAATTACTTAAAGGATGCAAAGTATTTTTTTCTTATGCCTACTGACAAGAAAAATATTGCAGGGACATCCATCTTGATCGACTGTAATGTTATCAAATGATACTGATACACTGTTACAATATAAAACTGTTAAAGTTACATATTCCTGTAGCAATGTAACTTTAGCTTGTTTAATTCAGGTAAACAGTTACGGTTATTTAACTAACCTAAGAAGCTCATGCAAATGTAACAGTTACACTTAACAGCTAATGCAAGCTTCTCTTCCCCTTTTAAACTAGTTAAAGGTTATATTTGTCCATATCTTGATCATAGTGCCAGACAGTTTGATTCTTCACTATAGGAGTTTTGCCATTGACTTTAATGAGAAGAGAGGTAGAACTTAATAGGACCGCTGCAGTATTACATGCTAAATTAAGGTGTTAACTTCATTTTTCGTATTACTTACCCATTTCAATTTTACAGGCAAGAATACTGTGCAGATTAAAGTGCTGAGGATGCCAATTTGCTGTGTAGTTGTAAATATCCCAGAAACCATCCTGATTTATACCAGCAAAAAATTGATTCGTCTTTACATTAGGTCTGCCTTCTCTCCAGTTTTGGTAAGACAGGTAAGTTTCATCATACCACTTCAGATAATTATCTGTGGAAAACAGGTTTCTGTATTTAGCCCCGAATAAAGCACAGATTTTTAATAAATACCATGATCATTTAAAAGTGAAGATGGTATGCTCCTCTCCCAGTATTTGTACACATTCACTTTAGAACACAAAGCCTAATATTACCTTTTATCCTAACGGAAACCACAGAACCCTTAAGTCCTCACCAAAATTCTTACTGTCAAAAGAAAATATACTTGATTTTTCAGTTCCAATCTTGATAATTCCCAGATTACAGAAATAAAACTGAATTAAAAGCAAACAACCAATTCCCTAGTAAGTGGCCCTATATTAATTTTCTGAGGAAAAGAATGGTCTGTTAGTCTGAGAAACACCTGTAACTGGGAATCAGGAAATTCTGAATTGTATCCTGGCTATAATTGCAGGCCGTGATCCCCTCTATAAGCTAATAAAACAACTCTTCTCTGCCCCGTTTTCTCATGTTTTTAAATGATTCTAAGATTATCAGGACTCTGTGTTCTGCAACCAGAAAATATGCAACACAATATACTCCTTGCCACAATATTATACTCTAAAACAATGGTGCTCAACCTTTTTGCCTGGAAAGCCAGACAAGCAGTGTGTGGTCTATCCATGGGCTAGATCTGGCTGCTGGTCCTGATCTGGCATAAAGAGGCAGGGCACAGAACAATACCACCTGGCCTTGTAGAGGGGGGCAGAGACCAGCCTGGCCCAGCCCTAATTCAGTCACGCAAGGAAAGGAGATTTGGGTCAGCTGTAACCTAGCTTTGTGGGAGGAAGAGATCATGACCTGGCTCCAAGTCCAGCTGTAAGGGTGAACGGGCATGGTTTAGCCTCAATCCAATTGGGGGGGAGGGGGGGATGTAGTCTGGCCCCAATCTGGCCACATGAAGGAATCAGGGCATGGCCTGGTTCTAATCCGGCCATGGGGCTTGGGAATCTGACAGCGGGGGGCGAGGTGCCAGTATTAATTACTACTGTTCCCATTGCCAAATTTCCTTAATCCCACAGGCCAGATGCCATGGCTCCATGAATTGCATTTGGCCCACAGGCTGGAGGTTGAGCACTCGTGCTCTAAAATATAAAAAAAAAACCCAATTATGTTTTTAGTCTGTGATATAACTGATGCAGTGTTATCTTCCTGTCTTCTAGACAGCCTGAAATAATACTTCCTTCAGTAAGCAGGTCCAAGACCTAAGAGGTGAACATATTGAAAATCAGAGAATCAGATCTTTGTTCCTGAAGTGTCAACTTCTGTATTATTTAACCAAACATAGGTAATGCATTCATAGCATCACTGCTCCACTCTTGCAGTTGCATCTTACAAGATGCTGAGCTCATCTTTCAGGAGCTGAGCGCTCTCAACTTCCAATAAAGTTAAGTGATAACTGAAAGGGCTGAACATTTGATAAAACAGTCCCAGATGTTCAAAGCCCCAACTCCCCTTAAAGAAACACAGTTATATATTATCAATAATTAAAAAAAGCTTTAGAATACAGAAAATGTGGGGAAAGTATAAAATGAAACAAATAAATGCATAACCTACTGAATTGATTGTCCTCTAAATGAAAATTTCAATCATTTTAATTTAAAACTGCCAGGGAATTTTTAGTTTGCTCTAGTGCTGCAGCAGAGCACATAGGTCTTTGAGGATAACAAGAAAAATACTGATCTGCTTTACAGCATATCAATCATCTTTGTAAGTGTTTTGAGGTTGAAAGGCATCAATCCTCTCTCCCAAAGGGGAGAGGAGTCGGGGGTCCAAGAAGAGTGGTTGTTCCTTAAGGAGACGATCCTCCAAGCCCAAAGAGAGGTAATCCCAACGCGGATCAAAGCAGGCAAGAGGGCACAAAAGCCCCCACGGCTCACCAAAGGCATACAGGAACTAGCTAAAAGGAGGCGCACACCCAATGTAAGGGAGGGGCCATAACCAGGGAGGACTATACCGCGGTTGCTCGGGGCTGCAGGGGGGCAGTCAGGAAGGCCAAGGTGGAGATGGAACTGAGACTAGCAACCCAGATCAAGGACAACAAGAAGTCCTTTTTTAAATACATAGGGGGTAAAAAGAAGGTACAGGGTAATGTGGGGCCCCTGCAAGACACGCTAGGAAATCTGGTCGTCAGACCAGATGACAAAGTTAATCTATTTAACAA